>NC_136922.1:22874762-23621150 GCF_949752795.1 Hyperoodon ampullatus | reverse complement strand
TGGATCAACAAGAAACTGAAGTTTTACTAGAGTATGGATCTTTCTTCCTACCGCCTAATATGTTCATTTTGTTTTCTTGTATTCCTGTCTTATCATTACCAGCATCTTTTATGACTTGAGCTAGCTCTGGCACACTTCATCATCCACCTTTTAATATCTGTCGATAAGTAAGGTAGATAAATCCAATAATTTGCTTCCATCTCCACAATAAAAACTTTTTAGATTGTTCTCTTTTACTTCTCTTTAGGGCAATGGTTTTCTTGGATTAATCATATTTTGAGTCCCCATTCTGATATTAAATATATTTATCTAAATATCAAGGCTGAAAGTTTATCACTTGACTTGCACTGTGTTGGAAGTTATCTGCATTGCTCAAGAAACCACAACAGTATAGAAGCCCATAGACTGAGACCTTAATTCTGCAAGACTTCATGAGAAGGATTCTATCCAAAGTGAATTTTTTATTTGTTTATATAATTTTTCTATCCCTTGTTTACACACTTAAGACCAAAATACGCTTTTTTAAAATCTAATTTTTATTTTATATTGGAATATAATTCATTTACTATGTTGTGCTAGTTTCAGGTGTACAGCAAAGTGATTCAGTTATACATATACCTATATCCATTCTTGTCCAGACTTTTTTCCCAGATAGGTTATTACAGAATATTGACTAGAGTTCCCTGTGCTATACAATAGGTCCTTGCTGATTAACTATTTTGTATATAGTAGTGTGTGTATGTTAATACCAAACTCCTAATATATCCCTCTCCTCCCACACCTTTCCCCTTTGGTAACCACACATTTGCTTTCCAAGTCTGTGAGTCTGTTTCTGTTTTGTAAATAACTTCATTTGTAACATTTTTTTAGATTCCACATATAAGTGATATCATATGATACTTGTCTTTCTCTGTCTGACTTACTTCACTTAGTATGATAATCTCTAGGTCCATCCATGTTGCTGCAAATGGCATTATTTCATTCTCTTTTACGGCTGAGTAATATTCCACTGGATATAAGTCCAGAGCAGCACTATTTACAATAGCATGAAAGTAACCTAAATGTCCTTTGACAGAAATGGACAAAAATATGTGATACATATATATATAAATACAGTTTTAAATTTAATTCCCTTCAGAAGGCTGCTCATCATACTGAAGTGTCAGAAAGCTGTCTTCAATTATTGGCCTGCCTTGTAATTTGGACAAATTTGAACCTGCATTCACTGCAAAGGCTGGTTTACCTTCCATTGATATCTTGATCTCTCATGTGGGGAAAAGCATTGTTGCAGCCTCTGAGCTGAGAATTTTTAATATTCAACTAAGAATGTTAGAAGATGGGGTATTGAGTTACAGCTCACAGACAATTGTAGATCATTTAGCTGCGTATTTCATAGTCTTGGGTTGTCCAATGTCTATTGCTAATCGCACACGTAGTCAAGTATATTCTTCCCTGGTACTAAATCCCCTGATTCCAGGTAGCTGAGGAGATAGTTTTCAAAGGTGAAACTGGCCTGACCAAAAGACCAATTTTCTCCTCAGGGCAGGTAAAAAACCACCAAACCTGCCTTGGGAGTTGCCCACTCCTTCAGATACTCACTTTGTTTCCTATATCAAACCCTACAATACTGAAATAATAACAAGTGTACTGCAGGTGGTTATGAAAATAAAATTTTAAAAATATTTATAAAGTTCCCAGCATAGTTTCTTACTTGCAAAAATAATCAAACAAGGGAAATCTATTATTTGATTGTTATTACCATCCAATAAATTAACTTAAAAGGAAACTGAAAAAGAAAAATTAGTATGGAGCCTTGACTTGCTTATTTAGTGAATCCTTCATAAATCAACTAAAACCTGATAACCAATACAAATGATTTAAGATCATACAACATAAATCCATACCAAGGCAACAAATGTTTGTAGTGGCATCCCCTGCACTTAGCTGTCATTTTATCTTTTCTAATCATATGCATATGCATTGGGAAAAATTGTCTTAATGGGAGACTGATCTCTTTTTCACAATTTTTCTAAACCAAGCTGGGTCTGTCTTGAGGCTGCCGGGGGTAACTGTGGAATTCCAGGTATGACAAAGCTGCCTCTCAGTCCTGTAATTCCTTCAACTTAGCTACCACTACCGCGACCAATGTTTTCACACCATGCTTTATAATTTACTATACAGTTTCTTATTTAATTCTTGCAACATCCCTCTGAGATGCATATGTGTACCTGTATCTTTCATATGAGAAAACTGAGACTCAGAGACATTTTGAGTTTGTCAATAAGTGAGGATAATTATCAACAAAAGCCAATAAATGAGGGAGCCAAAATTTAAATTCAGTTCTGGCTGACTCCAAAGCTCATGCTCTTACATATTCCTTATTTCCTTTCCAAGGTCAGTTAATTACACATGCTCTCAATTATCCTAAAAACACCTGCTCTTATGTCCTGTACCAGGAACACAACACTGAATCCATGGCTCTTCCTGCCATCTGACTCCCCATGGTAGGAAGTGACCACTTGTCTTGGGTCTGGACTTCATATGCTGAAGTTCAGGAAATCAAATTGTAAGTTGATTTACAGGTAAGCAAACTCCAGGTGAGTGACTCAGACTAACAAAGTTTTCAGGATCTGACTCACCTACTACAATGCCAAGTCATTAATGGCAACAAGCATTTTCTTCCTGTGGGCACCAATCCCCTTTCTTTACACATGGAACCGTTCTCAGTGGGGATGGCCACCGAGACTCCGGTGCAAAGGCCGTTTGCTGAGATTGGCATCTGAGCAAAGAGATTTACATTTCCTCAAAGTATATTTGTGAACATCTCTGAAAGTCACACAAATAAACCTTTTCTAATATTTCAGAAAATAAACTTAGAGTCAGGGTTGTTTAGATACTACTTATAACCTTGGGAAGTTTTGGTGTAAACAAAATAAACCAGAATTATTTCATTAAAAATTTATAGAGACAACAAAAACCCCAGGAATGATAAATAATGTCTAACTTTTACAAAGTGGGCCAGGTGTGATTCTAAACACTTGATATATACTACCTCACTTAATCCTTATAACAATGCTGGATTGTAGTCATTTCATTAACAAGGAGACTGAGGTAGAGGAGCATTAAATGATTTGTTTAAGAGCACACTGTAGTGGGAGAGAGAATTTGAAGCCTGGCGGTTAATGCCAGGGCTCTTAATGTTAATCTCTACATTGTGTCACTCTAGGGACGGAATTAACAACGGGTGAAAAAGAAGATATACAGACGGCAACATACACATTTGAAAAGATACCTAATCATAAGTTAACATTAGAAAATTGGAAATTAAAACAGCAATGAGATACACACCCATTAAAAGGGCTAAAAAATTGCCTACCTCAAATACTGGGGAGGATGCAAAGCAACAGAAACTTTCATTCATTGGTAGTGGGAATGCAAAATGAAGGATATTTGGTTGTTTCTTACAAAAGCAAACTGTTTTACCATTTGATGTAATAATTGCACTACTATCAATCTATCCAGTTGCTTTGAAAACTTTGTCCACAGAAAAACATACATAGGAATATTTATAGCAGGTTTGTTCATAATCACCCCAGTACAAGCAATCAAATGTGAACGTGTAAAGAAACTGTGGTATATCCATACAATTGAATATTGCTCATCAATAAAAAGAAATGAGTTTCAAGCCACAAAATAAATGGATGAATCTTAGATGCATATTCTTAAGTGAAAGGAGCTAGCCTGAAAAGGATACATACCCTGTAGTTCAATTAATCACACTGTAGAAAAGGCAAATCTATAAAGAGAGTAAAAAGACCCATGTTTTCCAGAAGTTCTTGGGAAGGGCTGGAGGGAAAAATCAGTGAAGCACAGGGAGTTTTGAGGTGAAGAAATTATTATGTATGATACTGTAATGGTGGATATATGACATTACACATTTGTCAAAATCCATGTAAATTTACAACACAAAGAATGAACCTTAATAGAAGCAAATAAAAAAAAAACACCATCACCATTTTGTATGTTGAAGGATACAGACAAGAATGCATAATGTGAAGAAAGAACCTAATTTTATTATGAATATATAAAGCATCCTCGCCAGAGGGGGTGAGGAAAAAGGTACTGATCCAAGTGACTTTGGAAGTTATGGGTTGTAAGACTAAAGGCAAAATAATCTGCACAAAAGCATTGAACTCTCTTGATGAAGTTATTTCCCACATGGGAGTGTGTTAAAAATTCTGATACTGGTATACATGTATGTTTTAATTGAACAATTAAGAAAAAGGGGAATGGATAGTGTGACCCAAATTTCTTACAGTTAGGGTGAGTGGGCAAGCAAGCAGAGGAGGCTAGAATGATACACACAGTAATAGATAAGAGTTGGGGAAAACTGTAAGAATCATACTTAATTGTATACTGATGGTTAAATATGTTAAAAATAGTGTGTGTGTGTGTATGTGTGTGTGTGTATGCCTGGATAAGTACTCACATATTCATTTGCTCTGTCAGCTGTGAGGGCCTAAAAGAAATGACACTCCAGTAGCAATGCATACACCTAGTGCTCAGACCTTGATTTCTAAAATCATTCTTCAATAAAAGGAACCAGAGTTTCTTGAAAAAAAGGCTGAATCTAAGACTTTAGAACTGGGATAGGAAATATACAAGACAAACCTGGAGCATCTGATGGTGCCAGGAAGCAGGGAAATGTTAAGACAGAACAAAACACAAAAAACATAAAACAACCCTTTATTTATGGGAGTATATCAAAGAGACAAAGAAACCAACTGAAAATCTTCCAGTGGCCAGTGCTGCAACAATTTGAGTAACAAAATAAAGTAGTACTGGATTATGAATTAAACCTTTCCAATTATAAATCAATTGGAAATATTTAAAATCAATTGGATTATGTGATGATTAGTTTAATAATGTCAACTTGACTGACCACAGTGTGCCCAGACATTTGGCCAAACTTTATTCTGAGTGTGTCTATAACGGTGTTTCTGGATGGTATTAACATGTGAATCAGTAGACTAAGTGGATTGCCATCTCTGATGTGCGTGGGTATCATCTAATCAACTGAAGACCAAAATTGTTTCCTGGGTAGCTTTGAACAAAAAGGCTGAGTAAGAGGGAACTCCTCCTGCCTGACTGGGTCTTTTTCTGCCTTTGTACTCAGACTGAAACATTGTTTCACACACACACATATCCCCATTTCTCCTAGCCTTTAGCTCCTGGAAACCATCATTCTACTCTCTGCTTCTATGATGTCAGATTTTTAATTTTTTTTATTTCTACTTTTAAAAATAAATTTATTTATTTATTTTTGGCTGCGTTGGTTCTTCGTTGCTGCACGCAGGCTTTCTCTAGTTGTGGCGAGCAGGGGCTACTCTTCGTTGTGTTGCACGGGCTTCTCACTGCAGTGCTTCTCTTGTTGCAGAGCACAGGTTCTAGGTGCACGGGTTTCAGCAGTTGTGGCACGTGGGCTCAGTAGTCATGGCTCACGGGCTCTAGAGCACAGGCTCAGTAGTTGTGGTGCACGGGCTTAGTTGCTCCACGGTATGTGGGATCTTCCTGGACCAGGACTCGAACCTGTGTCCCCTGCATTGGCAGGCAGATTCTTAACCACTGCACCACCAGGGAAGTCTGAGGTCAGCTTTTTTAGATTCCACATATAAGTAATATCATATAGTACTTGTCTTTCTCTGTCTAATTTCACTTAGCATAATGCCCTCAAGTTCCATTCAAGTTATCTCAAATGGCAGGATTTTCTTCATTTTTATGGCTGAATAATATTCTATAGTGTCTGTGAATATATATATGTATATATATGTATATACATATATTCTTTATACATTTATCCATTGTTTTCATATCTTGGTTATTATGAATAATGCTGCAATGAACATGGGAGTACAGATATTTCTTTGAGATCCTGATTTTATTTCCTTTGGTTATATACCCAAAAGCGAGATTGCTGGATCATATGGTAGTTCTATATTTTTTGTTTTTTCAGGAACCTCCATACTTTTTTCCACAGTGGTTGCACCAATTTTGGTTCCCACCGACAGTGCACAAATGTTCTCTTTTCTCCACACCCTTGCCAATACTTGTTATCTCTTGTCCTTTTGATAGTAACCTTTCTATTTTGGCCTCACAAAATGTGTTTGACAGTGTTCCCTCCTCTTCAAGTTTTGGAAGAATTTGAGAAGGACTGACATTGATTCTTCTTTAAATGTTTTGTAGTGAAGTTATCTGGTCTTGGGCTTTTCTGTGTTGGGAAGTTTTCAGTTACTGATTCAATCCTCTTATTTGTCATTAGTCAGTTCAGATTTTCTATTTCTTCATGTTTTAGTCTTGGTAGGTTGTTTTCTATGTTTCTAGAAATTTATTCATTTCTTCTAGGTTGTCTCATTTTTTGGCATGGAATTTTTCATAGTAGTTTCTTATGATCCTTTGTATTTCTGTGGTATCAGTTGTAATGTTTCCTCTTTCATTTCTGATGTTATTTGAGTCTTCAATGGTTTCTTTTCTTAGTCTAGCTAAAGTTTTGTCAATTTTGTTTATCTTTTCAACAGCCAGTTCTTAGTTTTGTTGAACCTATCTGCTATTTTTATGGCCTCTAGTGTTCATTTATCTTTTTTCTCTGATCTTTGTTATTTCCTTCCTATGCCAACTTTGAACTTAGTTTGTTGTTGTTTCTTTTTTTGGGGTCCTTGAGGTGTAAACTTAGGTTGTTTATTTAAGACATTTCTTGTTTCTTAATGTAGGCATTTATCACTATGAACTTCCTCTAAGAACTGCTTTTGCTGCATCCTGTAAGTTTTGGTATGTTTCTATTTTTGTTTGTTTCAAGATTTTAAAAATTTCCCTTTTGATTTATCTTTGACCCATTGGTTGTTCAGAAATTGTTTAATTTCCACACATTTGTGAATTTTTCAGTTTTCTCCTCTTACTGATTTCTAGTTACATATTGTTGGAAAATATACTTAATATGATTTCAAACTTCTTAAATTTCCTGAGACTTATTTTGTAACCTAACACATTATCTATCCTAGAGAATATTCTGTGTGCATTTGAGAAGACTGTAAACTCTTTTTGAAGGTAATTTCAGCAATTGTTGAGGAGTGATTAAATATTCACCAATTAAAGGGGAGCCAATAAGCATTGTGCCCCTCTACCCTTCCTCACTTGTCATCAACTGTAGTTGATACATCTTGCAGAACCTCTGTACCATAATTTACCTCTCATTGTCATCCTCACCTACTCAGAAACTCTTTCAATATTAGGTAAAATTCTTCTTGGTAATTCCCTGAATATTTGATTTTGACAAATATGCTCTTTGGATTGAGCAAAACAAACTGAGAGTAGATTTACTTCTAAATAAATGTTACAGAAAACTGTTGGCAGGCATTTGATATTTACAGACCTTTATTTTGGTACATTTATGTCTCAGGACAACTCATGACCTTGCGCCAAAAGTTCTTAATGTCCACATTCTAAAGAGCATATGAATGATTTGGGGTCACTGCTTATTTTTGCATATTAGGATTTAGAAATTTCACGGAGTGGCAGTATCCATAGTGTGTTCAATATTCAAAGTCACTTCTCTATAGAAATTATGAGTTGTGGTAGATAATTCTAATGTTATTACCTCTATTGGCTACCATTCCTGCCTAACTGTTAGGATTCTCATCAGTGATTTGGAAGAATAAGTGAAATTTCCTCAGCATGTAAATATCATGCATATATTCCACAATATTACATGCCAATTTTAGGGTCATGATTAGACCAAAATGTTAGCCATGTCAGGAGAGGGAGTTAGCAGTATGAAACTTATAACATCTCTATGAGAACTTTTCAACATAGATGCTTTTCTACACATTCTCAGGTGTGGATGCAATTTTTTTTCTTTTGGGGTTTGCACATTTTACTTATTGTTTAATGTTTTTCTTCCAGTTTTATTGACATACAGCACTGTATAAGTCTAAGGTGTACAGCACAGTGATTTGACTTACATACATCATGAAATGATTATCACAGTCATCTTCACAATCATGAAATAAATATATCACAAGAAAAAATATATTTTTCAATTTTAAAAGTGATATCGGGGAAAATGTAAATTTACATGTAAAAGATCAGGACAAGGTTTTTGGGACCCCATTCCTTATTCACTTATTGATTTCCTAATTTATTTATTCTATTTTCCTTTTTTCCTCCTTGTCACATAAGGAATAAAAGGCTAGTCTATTTAAACAAATCATTACATGGAAAACAACTGGGAAGAATGGAAAAAATATATATCTAGTAATTTGAAACAGAATCTTGCTTCATATGTTTCTATGGGCCTAGATTTACTACACTTATCTATAGTAGTATATCTACAATCACACTATATACAAAAATTATTTTGAAGATTTCTTATAACCTTATAATAGAAGATTTCTTCCAGTACCCAATAGTGAGGAACGTATTTTAGAGCCATACTTGAGAGGGGGTGGGCACATTATATAAAACATAATAATATATAATGTAATATCTGGTTCTGATTCTGCCATAAATGAAGTAAAATTCAGCTAAATGGTGAAAGAAAGGAGGCCACTTCTAGCAGACAGCCAGAAAAGACCTTTTTGAGAAGATGATATTTGAACAGAAGAATAAATAATAATTCCCCTGATATCGTGGGGGGATGCATCCCAGGAAGACAAAATATGAGGACAAAGATGTGAGGCAAGAACCAGCCTGGACGATCAAGGGATGGCTTGGAGTGGCCGGAGCACAGGGAGATGGAGGTAGTTTAGGCAAATGAAGTCAGGGATGGTCAAAGACCAGACCACGAAAGTTCTAGTGACTAAGGAAAGACTTTAGATTCCTTCCTAAGAGTAGGAAATATTGAAAGATTTAAAAAGAGAAGTGATGTAACTTGAGTTTGTTTTTAAAAACACTAGCTTCTTTGTGGAGAATAAGAATAGAAAATTGAAAAAATAGTAGAAGCAGAGTGATCAGTAATGGTGACTGATTTGTCTAGGATGCTATTGGTGGAGGCTATGCAAAAGATCAAGTTCTGGAGATACACATAGTAGAGCCAAATTGTCTTGCTGGCAACTGAATGTGGGAGATGAGATTGAGAGAAATCACAGATTTTTTCTAGAATTTTTGATCTGAACAACCAGACAATAGTGATATTTTGTCACTGAGATAAAATGACTAGTAGGATAAAAATTTTAGGGAAAAATCAGATATTCAATTTTGGAAGGGTTTATTTTGAGATGGTTATTAAACATTTAAATGGGAACAGTGGGATAAGCTTGGAGACCAGGAAAAGGGCAGGTACTAGAGATATAAAAATGGGAGTCATCAATATGGTATACATAAGGCACACTTTGCCATATTCTTGACCATATAATTTAAAAAGAAAATGTCAGTAATATGAGTACAACAGGATCATTGTAGAAAGTTAGAAAATGAGATAAGCATTAATGAAAAACTAAAAATCACCTAGTTGATATTGATATTTTTCCCCAAAACTAAGTCATTTCAAAATTAGCTGCCTTGCTTCTCCTTCTCCTTCTTCTTAATTTAAAGTCTACCTATGTTATTTTTAAAACATTTTTATTGAAATATAGTTGATTTACAATGTTGTGCTAGTTTCAGGTGTACAGCAAAGTGATTCAGATATATATGTGTGTGTATATATACATATATAATTTTCCATTATAGGTTATTACAAGATATTGAGTATAGTTCCCTGTGCTATACAGTAGGTCCTTGTTGGTTATTATTTTATATATAATGGTGAGTATATTTTAATCCCAAACTCTTAATTATGTGATTTTTTTTAATTGTGGAAAATTGAAAAACTCTAAGAAGTAAACAAAGTAGGATAATGAATCCCTGTATACCTTTCTCTCAGCTTCAACATTTAACAACGTGCTGTCATTCCCTTTTCATTTATGTCTCTTGTCCTTCCCATTGTTTACTTTTTGGTTTATGAAATATAATTTACATAGACTAAACTCACCACACTTCTTCAAGTTTGGCAAATAAATACATGTATATAATGCCTACTACAATCAAGATATAGAAGAGTTCCACCATCCTCAAAACCCCACCAGGTGTCTTTATAGTCAGTTCCATCCCCATTTCCATGTCCTGGTAAGCATCTATCTGCCTTCAGACTCCATTGTCTTGCCTTTTCTGATTTATAATACAAAGGCAGTCATGGAGTATGTAGCCTTTTGAATCTGGCTGTTACATTTTGATGCTCAAATTGCTCACAGTTTTTCCAGTGACTCTTTCAAATAGATTCTCTGTCTTTTTAAGGGTTGGCATCAATTGTTGAGCACTTCCTTCCTTGTGGTACAACAAGTGTTGCAAGTTCATTTTATACTTTCCTTGCCTCAACTGGAGTAACAATTTTCCCAGCATCACCAGTTACATTTATTGGAAAATAGTGTTTAGAAGACAAAACGTGGGTACTAAGTGTGCTCATTGTTACTGAAATGTTGCCACTTGCAAGCCCTCTCAGTGGATAGAATTTGGAAATATGTGTCTATACTTACTGGAGCATCCATGCACATAAGTGCATCCATATTTATTTAATTCTATCTATCTATCTATCTATCTATTTATCATCTATCTATCCATCCATCTATTTAGAAAACCACAACTTGACAAAAGTACTTTTGGTTCCAATCCAAAGCTAAAAGGTTCATATTAGTTTTCTTCTTTTTCATATTTCAACTTTATTTCTCAGCGGTGAGAAACTTGGTTTCCCTTTTTCTTAATTTACATAGTTAATCAAATTTCCTGTTTGTAACTATTGTCTCTCCGCTGACACCATTCTTTTCCCAATTCTCAGATACCCTTCTTTCTCCACTCAGATTCTCACACCCAACGTGAATCCAACCCCTGCAGCAATGTCCACTTCATGAGTGTCCAATACCCGTCCCACAACACACCATTTCCTGCTAACCACGCCCTCCTGACTCCACTTGGGTTACCGCTGTCCTGGGCTATCCCACTGTATAGGTATCCTCCTAAGTTGGCTTAGGGTCTGAGATTCTGTATCAGGCCTTGTGTGAATACATTTTCATCCTGATGAAACTCTAATACCCGACTCTGTACCATCCCACATTCATTAACATCCTTGGCGTTCCACTTATGCTCCAACACCACCTACCAGGCTATCTCCACTAATGGACACCTTCCTCACCTTACTTGGGTTCTAAACTCCCGTGCTAGGCTGCCCTCATATATGGATAATATGTTTATCCTACGGAGGTTCTGACTCAGAACTGTTTTGGACATGCATGGTGCACCTGTGTGGATGACATTCATACCCTGCTTGGGTCTGACAGCCTGCGACAGAGTGGACACTGTCCTCACTGCCCTGGAAGTAGGATTATCCCCTTCTACTACACCAATGCCTGCCTCACCTATCTTTGGATCTAACACCTCATACTGTCCATAGCCTGCTTGAGCTCTAACAACACCTGTCAGAAGGGTGCTCCACTGGGATACTATTCTCACCTGTCTCAGACAGTGACTTCTCCTGCCAGGCTACACTGCCCCCCTGCCATGGTGTGGGGAACCTTCCTACCTCTTTTGGGATCTGATGTCAGGCCAACATTCTGCAAGGATGCCTACTTTAATGACTCCACCCAAAGTGGAGCCACCCTAGTAAAGCATTTATATCTCCCTTACCCTACTTGGGTTCTGACTCTCCTCACCCAGAAGCCCTCCTACATACATACATGCCTCAATCTGTTCTCACAACTAACACCCAGAGTCCGGAAGCTCATGTGGGTGGTGCCCCCACCACACTCAGCCCTGAACACACATCCAGGGCCCTCTCCTATGTGGGTACCCCTACCCAACCCAGTTCTCACACTCACATCTGGGACCCACTCCCATGTGGAAGCCCCCCACCCCTGAGCTCTGACACCTGCTCTGTTTCATCATGCCTCCTCTCCCCCATCTGGTAGCATGGATGCCTTCTCACTGTGTCCTACTTAATGGCTTTAGGAACTGATTTTTTCAGGAGAGGATGAGGAAGAGGAAAAGGAATAGAAGAAGATTGCCCATTATCTTTTGAATAATTTTTCCATTTTTGAGAAAATACCATCACTATGACCCCTATGTCTCCTGCAGCCTTGTTTTATTGAGATATCATTGACATACAGCACTGTATAAATTTGGGTTATATAGCACATTGATTTGACTTACTTATATCATGCAATGATTAGCATAATGTTTCTTAACATCAATTATCTCATATAGATACAAAATGTATATATACAATTAATTCCATTTTATAAAATTCATATACCTCACCTCTCTTGCAGTTGGAATGAAAGTATAGAACCAGCACTCAAAAGTCTTGTGTTCCCACACAAAACTTGCCATAAAAAATGTGAGGACACAAGAGTTATGGGGTATTTCCATTTTTAGAGTATGTGTTTGGGTTGTGGTGGATGCAATAGCATTATGTCTAAAAAGCGTACATATCTTAATTAAAAATACTCTGTTGCTAAAAAATGTTAACCATCATTTGAGTTTCAGAAAGTCATAATCTTTTTGTTGGTGGAGGGTCTTGCCATGATGTTGACAGCTGCTGACTGATCAGGGTGCCAGTTGCTGAAGGTTGGGGTGGCTGTGGCAGTTTCTTAAAATAAGACAGTAGTAAAATTTACTACACTGACTGACTCTTCCTTTCATGATTGATTTCTCTGTAGTATGTAATGCTGTTTATAGCATTTTACCCACTGTAGAACTTCTTTCAAAACTGGAGTCAATCCTCTCAAAACCTACCACTAATTTATCAACTAAGTTTATGGAATATTCTAAATCCTTTATTGTCATTTCAACAACCTTCACAGCATCTTCACCAGGAGTAGATTCCATCTCAAGGAACCACTTTATTTGCTCATCCATAAGAAGCAACTCCTCAACTATTAAAGTTTTATCATGAGATGGCAGCAATTCAGTCCCCTCTTCAGGCTCCACTTCTAATTCTAGTTCTCTTGCTGTTTCCACCACATCTGCAGTTACTTCCTCCACTGAAGTCTTGAACTCAAAGTCATCCATGAAGTTCGGAATCAACTTCTTCCAAATTCCTGTTAATGTTGTTATTTTGACCTCTTCCCATGAATTACAAATGTTCTTAATGGCATCTAAAATGTTGAATATTTTCCAGAAGGTTTTCAATTCATTTTACCCAGATCCATCAGAATAATCACAATCTATGGCAGCTATATCCTTACAAATTATATTTCTGAAATAATTGGACTTGTAAGTTAAAATTACTCCTTGACCCAATGGGTACAGAATGGATGTTGCGTTAGCAGGCATCTCATGGATCTCATTGTATAACTTCATAAGAGCTCTTGGGTGACCAGGTGGATTGTCAATGAGCAGAGATATTTTGAAAGAAATTTTTTTTTTCTGAGCAGTAGGTCTCATCAGTGGGATTAAAATATTCAGTAAATTTTTCTGTAAACAGATGGGCTGTCATCCAGGCATTGTTGTTCCATTGATAGAGCATAGGCAGAATAGATTTAGCATAATTTTAGAGTGTCCTAGGATGTTCAGAATGAGAAATGAGCCTTGTTTTGAACTTTAAGTCACCAGCTGCATTAACTCCTAACAAGAGCCTCAGCCTGTCCTTTGAAGTTTTGAAGTCAGTCATTGACTTCTCTCTAGCTATGAAAGTCCTAAATGGCATCTTCTTCCAATATAAGGCTGTTTCATCTACAGTGAAAATATATTTTTTAATGTAGTCACCTCTGTGAATTATTTTAGGTAGATCTTCTGGATAACTTGCTGCAGCTTCTACATTAGCATTTGCTACTTCACCTTGCACTTTTATGTTATGAAGATGGCTTTTTTCTTTAAGCCTCATGAACCAACTTTGTTAGCTTCAAAGTTTTCTTCTGCAGCTTCCTCACTTCTCTCAACATTCTTAGAACTGAAAAGACTTAAGATCTTGCTCTGGATTAGGTTTTGGCTTAAGGTAATGTTGTAGTGGGTCTGATCTATCCAGACCACTCAGCAATATCAGCAATAAGATTGTTTCACTTTCTTATCATTCATAAGTTCACTACAGTAACACATTTAATGTCCTTCAAGAACTTTTCCCTTGTATTTACAACTTGTCTAACTATTTGGTGCGAGAGGACTAGCTTTGGGCCTATCATGGCTTTCGACATGCCTTCCTCACTAAACTTAATCATTACTGGCTTTTTAATTAAAGTGAGAGACGTGCAACCCTTCCTTTCACTTGAACACTCAGGGCTCATTGAAGGGTTATTAACTGGTCTAATTTCAATACTGTTGTGTCTTAGAAAATACAGAAGCCCAAGGATAGGGAGACAGTCAGGGGAATGGCCAATCAGGGGAGCCATCAGAACACACAAAACATTCATCCATTACATTCACTGTCTTATATGTGCTTGGTGTGTGACTCCTCCAAACATTTACAATAGTAACATCAAAGATTACTGATCAATGATAAGATGCTCAACACCACTAATTTTTAGAGAAATGCAAATTAAAACTACAATGAGATATCAACTCACACCGATCAGAATGGCCATCATCACAAAATCTATAAACGATAAATGTTGGAGAGGGTGTGGAGAAAAGGGAACCCTCTTGCACTGTTGGGGGAATGTAAATTGATACAGCCACTGTAGAGAACAGTATGGAGGTTCCTTAAAAAACTAAAAATAGAGCTACAATGTGACCCAGCAATCCCACTCCTGGGCATATACCCAGAGAAAACCATAATTTAAAAAGAGTCATGTCCCACAATATTCACTGTAGCACTATTTACAATAGCCAAGACATGGAAACAACCTAAAAGTCCATCAACAGAGGAATGGATAAAGAAGATGTGGTACATATATACAATGGAATATTACTCAGCCATAAAAAGGAATGAAATTGGGTCATTTGTAGAAACGTGGGTGGACCTAGAGAGTGTCACACAGAGTGAAGAAAGTCAGAAAGAGAAAAAGTATGTTGTATATTAATGCATATATGTGAAATCTGAAAAAAATTGGTATAGACAATCTTATTTACAAAGCAGAAATAGAGACACGGATGTGGAGAAAAAATATGTGAATACCAAGAGGGAAGGGTGGGGTGGGATGAACTGGGAGATTGGGATTGACATATATACACTATTGATACTATGTATAAAATAGATAACTAATGAGAACCTACTGTATAGCACAGGAAACTCTATCCAATGCTCTGTGGTGACCTAAATGGGAAGGAAATCCAAAAAAAAGGGGATATGTGTATCGTATAGCTGATTCACTTTGCTGTACAGTAGAAACTAACACAACATTGTAAAGCAACTATACTCCAATTAAAATTTAAAAAAATAAAATAGGGCTTCCCTGGTGGCGCAGTGGTTGAGAATCCGCCTGCTGATGCAGGGGACATGGGTTCGTGCCCTGGTCCAGGAAGATTCCACATGCCGTGGAGCGGCTAGGCCCGTGAGCCATGGCCACTGAGCCTGCGGGTCTGGAGCCTGTGCTCTGCAACGGGAGAGGCCACAACAGTGAGAGGCCCACGTACCACACACACACAAAAATAATAATAAAACAAAAATAAAATAAAATAAAAGCTTATTGTAAACATAAAAAAAAGATACATGCACCTCAATGTTCATTGCAGCACTACTTACAATAGCTGGGACATGGAAGCAATCTAAATGTCCATCAAACGAGGAATGGATAAAGAAGATGTGGTACATATGTACAATGGATTATTACTCAGCCATAAAAAAGAATGGAAATAATGCAACATGGATGGACCTAGAGATTATCATACTAAATGAAGTAAGTCAGACACAGAGAGACAAATATCACATGATATCGCTTATATGCGGAATATAAAAAAATGGTACAAAATAACTTATTTACAAAACAGAAATAGAGTCACAGGTGTAGAAAACAAACTTAGAGGAGGGATAGATTGGGAGATAGGGATTGACATCTACACATTACTATATATAAAATAGGTAACTAATAAAGACCTACCATATAGCTCAGGGAACACTACTCAGTACTCTGTAATGGCCTATATGGGAACAGAATTTTAAAAAGAGTGGATATATGTATATGTATAACTGATTCACTTTGCTGAAACTAACACATTGTAACTCAACTATGCACCAATTAAAAAATTTTTTTAATAAAATAAAATAAAATGAAAAAGAGATTACTGGTCACAGACCCCATAACAAATATAATCATAATGAAAAGTTTTGAAATATTGTAAGAATTATCAGAATGTGAAGCAGAGACACAAAGTGAGCAAATGTTGTTGGAAAATTTGTACTGACAGCCTTTGTTGACACGGAGTTGCCACAAACTTTCAGTTTCTAAAAAAAATGCCATGTCTGTGAATCACGATAAAATGAAGGGCAATAAAATTAGATATGCCTGTAAACAGTTCCTCCTAGAAACTTGCATAGAGCATTGTGTGTGGATGAGGTGTTTACATGTTTTTTCACGAGTTCCTTGAGGCCCTATGTCTTATTTATTGCTGTACCCTTGAAATATCTAACAGAACTGCTTGGCTCAGCAAATGCTCCGTTAATGTTTGTTGCATTGAGTAGACAGAAGAAAATAGTGGAAAAAGTTGCCTTCTGTTGAAGAAAGAAGCCATGCATTCGTAAATAACTAAGGCAATAGGAGACAGCAAAAATGACTTAGTGGTGTGCTGATATGTACTAAACACATATGGTATATATTACATGTATTTTGTACCATGAGAAAGGGGGAAGTTCATTTAATAAACATTCACTAACCACATACTCAGTACCAGACAGAATGTCAGGAATAAATCAGGCATGATCCTTGCCACCCTGGAACGTGGGAGGAGAGGTTAATCAATCATTTACCTCATTCGACAAATGCTCTCCGAGTAACAGTGTTGAGGACTTCCATGGATATGTTCTCACCTCAGGGAATTTATATTCTTACGGTTTCAATAGTTATTACTGGCAAATGCTTCATGCTAGAGGCAAGATTTATGATGACCTTGATATGTTTTGAAGAGTTGTAAATAGGACTTTTTATTATTAGTATTATTATGATTCAGAATGAACCAAAACAGAGGTTCTTTAGGATGGAGTTCTAGAGCAAGAGGAAACACAACCCCCAGAGGGACTGGAACTGGAGAAGTCAGGCCAACACTGCTGCAAGTGTTGTTAGGAGGAGCATGTGGTAGTCAAGGGCACGAAATGACCGTGTGGGTCTTCAGGGCTATTGTGGGTTCTGGGATCTAGAGGAGCTGTGATAAAAGAATGCTTTTGGGGGCTTCCCTGGTGGCGCAGTGGTTGAGAGTCCGCCTGCCGATGCAGGGGACGCGGGCTCGTGCCCCGGTCTGGGAAGATCCCACATGCCGCGGAGCGGCTGGGCCCGTGAGCCGTGGCCGCTGAGCCTGCGCGTCTGCAGCCTGTGCTCCGCCACGGGAAAGGCCACAACAGTGAGAGGCCCGCGTACCGCAAAAAAAAAAAAAAAAAAAAAAAGAATGCCTTTGGGACATTATTCTTCTTGTTTTATGGCCTGGGCTTCACACATGAGCTGCGTCCTGTGTGTGAAATCGTGACATCATGAGCCAGAAGAACTTGTCTGAAACAAACAAAATAATAGCCTCTGAAAAAACATCCTGACCAGCTGCAGCTTGTGGTTATATAACCTGAGTGGAATAAGCCTGGTAGACTATAGTGTCTTAGAACTGGGAAGCTGGAGCAGCAGCCTAGGGGTATACGGATCTGCCATAGGACAAAGTCAAAGCTTCTTTGCATGTCAGAGAAGGTCCCCCTGACCAGTCCCTGGCCTTTTCCTCCAACCTCATCTCTCATAGCAACAAACCATATTCTAAGTTTTGACCATGCCCAGTTGTTTCAGTTCCCCAAGATCACTGTGCTATTTCTACTGGAGAACCTCTGGCCAAACCTCTCCAGGAGCCACCTTCCCATGTCATAACCGTGAAACTCCTATTGGACATTTAAATTAAGTTTTTTCTCTAAAGTCTTTTTCTGACAATCCAAAGAAGGACTAATGATGACAAATTTGTGCATTCATTTTTATCCTGTATTGAATTATATCGTTGGCTTTGTGATACCCTATTGCAACTGTTTGCTTTTACATGCTCTCTCTCGGCTTTTACATGTCAACAGTGATGACATATCGTATGCATTTTTATAATCCCAACAATTAGCACAAGGCCTGGACATCTAGAAATCTCTGTTATTTTTTGTTGTTTAAATGAATGAATGAGTCACAGCTTGGATGATATTTTTTTGTTTGGACTGTATACAGAATTCCTAGATGAGGTTGTTTATAGAAGTCCAGGGCTCAATAGAGTTCCAGTGCTTTGAGGAAATTTACTGATATTTTGGAAAAGAGAATCGGGCATGCAATAAGACTTTCACACCTCAATGGAGAATTGCTTCATTTTAGATGGACAAACAACATTATCAAATTTATATTACTTGATTACTTTGATTTCTGTGGCTCAACACATTAAAAAGAATGACCTCTAAAATAAATTTATGGATAAGTGGATAACTTCAGGGAAAAATACAATACCTCGTTTTTGGAGGAGGATTGCCAGGGAGCATTAAAAAGTGTAGCACAAAGGGAAAAATTGTAGTTGCACCACTTCTTGCCCTGCTGTAAGCAAATTAGTTTTAATCATATCCTATTTTTCTTACAGAAAATACAGGATCTCCCATGGCAGGGCTGAATGTCAATGCAGACAAATGATCAGCACATAGGAAACAAGTTGTTCCACTTGCTTCAAGTAACTTCTCTCATTTCAGTGAATAGAGGAAAAAAAAATCAAATTAGCACAGTGTGTACCTAGAGAGACAAGCAGCTGAGTAGCAGCACCAGAAACAGAAATTGTACAATGAAGCAAAGACAATGTAAAAAAAAAAAAAGTGCTCATCCCAATGATACCATGCTGTACAGCCATTCAGAAATTATTAGGAGAATCACACGGTTTTCCAGCCAAACATTTGCAAGTCACTGTCACATATAAAACTGTTATAAAAATTGTGCTTATTATGAGACCCTTTGAGAAAGGATCTCTGTACAGAGGAAAAGTGACTGAAGGATGACTTTCACATCCCCCTGGAGCCTTCTTCGTTTCAGACCAGACCTACATGTGGACCTGAACAGGCCAGCTGCCCCATGGTTCCCCCAGTCCTACAGGGGGCTTCTGTTCCTGGAACATCTACCAGCAGTACTCCTTCCCTCATCCCTTCCATGCAGTCCTATGGAAACTTTATGGTATTTATAAATATTTTACTTATTTATTGGTATTAGGCAAAATCAAAATGTCTCTGCTGCAAAAACCCCTGGGTGAAGTCAGCTGTGTCTGGGTATGAACTCCTCAATGGACTCTTTTGAAGTCAAGGTCTACTTCTCCTGTCTCAGACACCCAGCCCTGCCTTCTGCACACCTGATTTCAGAACTTCCACTACCTCCATGCAACCATGTCTGGGCCATCGTGCTGGGCCCCAGCTCTGAAGGAGGGTAGGATCATGCATCTGTCATCCTTTTGATGACCATCCCAAATCATTTGAAGAAGAAATCAGGACACAGATAATAATAAAAGATGTAGACCTTTCTTCACTGCTTATATTTTTAAGATAAAAAATCGCTTTCAAACTTATAAGTGAAGGTGTAATTCTGAATAAGTCAATATTATCAGTTAATGTTATTCTAGACACCACGTATATACAGTTGACCCTTGAACAGCACGGGTTTGAACTGCAGGGGTCCACTTACACGTGAGTTTTGTTTTCAAAGATACATACTACAGTACTACCCAATCAGTGGTTGGTTGAATTCATGGATGTGGAAATTTGGAAATGGAGGGCAGACTGTAAAGTTATACCTGGATTTTCAGCTGCAGGGAGGGTTGATGTCCTAGCGCCTACCTTGTTCAAGGGTCAACTGTCTTGCATTTATTTATCTCACAGTTATTTTATTACAGACACAATTTTAAATGCAAGCTTGTAAATGAGGGCCCAACTAGCCACATCACATTTTAAGGAACCAATCTGTTTTCTCTCCCAATTTAAGTAAGCAGAATTATAAAGTTCCAGAACTTCTCAGTTTTCAGTATATTTTCTTTCAGCGTGCCTGGCCCTGGGATCCCACGCAAGTTTCCCCAGACATTCTGTGTTCGGTCATCCTTAATTCTGTGATTGTAATATGCTACCTTCACTATTACATATTTAATCAGTTTCCTTAAAACAACAACAACAAAACTTTTTATTGTGAAGTGAATCCTACATATTGAAAAGTTTAAAAAATAAACAGTCAAAAAAATGCCAAAAGTACAGATCAATAAATCATCACAGAGAAACACCCATGTAACCATCACCCAAGTAAATGCTCAGAACATGGCCCATTGTGGCCCTGGATCACTACTCCCTCTATTCTGAGTTCTACTCCTGTAGTGCTGCTTTTCTTATTTTCAAACTTTGTTTCCCTTGAGTCATACAGGGTGCATTATTTTATGTCTGGTTTCTTTCACTTAATATTATGTCTCTGGGTCTCATCTAAATTACCCCACACAGAAGCAGTCTGTTCACTTTCATGACTAAATACTATCCTATCGTATGTATATACCACTATCTATTCTACAAATATCTGTAGACATCTGGGTTGATTTGGGATTGGACTCATAAAAAAAAACTCTTCAATTACCATTGTTTACATGTCTTCTGATGCAAATGTGCATACTTTTCTCTTGGGAACGTACCTACTAGAAGTGGAATTGCTAAGACATAGTAATCATATATTTTCATATTCAATAGTTAATGCCAAACTGTTTTCCAAAGATTCTGTGCTAATTTGTATTCTATCAAAAGTTCCTTCTTTCTTTTATTGAAAATTGCTTTTTCTTTGTTTAATGCTTATTTACCATTTATAATTTACACCTCTGTAATTTTAACTGGAGAATTATATATGCTAAAGTTACAAAAAGTTTGCAAAATAAATAGTTGTGACATTTTATCCTGTATGTATGAAAATCAAAATTCAAGGAAGGAAAAAGAATATCCAGGAACTGTCTGTTGATTGAACAGATTTCATCTTCTCAGCTAGATTTTATAATTCTTGTACTTCTTAGTAGCCTCTGATACTCTAATACTGTGTGAAATAGTATGTGAGTACATTAGATGTTTTCACTGTGGGGCTTTGTTTACTCTGATCTTACAAGGTCCTCTGGTTTAGAAACTGTGTGTAGAATATATAGAATGTGTCTTCCAATTCTATACACACAACACAGTTTGGTTGCTTACCATATGATTTTGGGGGGCTTTTCAGTTGCTATTACTAACAGTATTTTTTTTTCACGTACCCACTGTCTATTTTCCAATGTGAAAAACCCAAACTCCCAAAACTGTGGGAAAAGCAATTTTAAACCTTTCCTTCAGATGTGATTCTTCCATGTACATATTTTTTGTTATGTTGTTATGTTGACTATGGAAAAATAATAAAGTATTTTTTAAAGTGGTTTTAGGATTTATTCAATTAAGAGCAGTTGAAATGTGGTTTCAATGCAGAGAATACTTATAAAGACAATTCAGTTCTGCTTAAATACAGGTAAATCTTAGATTTTATTTTCACATTAGCATTAAATACTACAAAGAAACTATTTATATTGCAAAGAAACCTATTGAGAAAGTTTATCATTTTGAATTATGTGGCATGTTTGCTTTGACTTCTGTTCTACTAGAGCTCAGTCTTTCTGATGTGAAGACAGTGATCACTAAGCAATAAATAGAGGGATGACTATTGAAAACAAAATGGTTTAAAGCAACTCACTATTATAAGCACTGAGTCCTGTAATGATGAGTGGGAAGCCAAGTGTTAAAACCTTATTAATGAGGTTTCAGTTGTGACATGCAAAGAACTCAGAAGTCATCATTCTCATCCTTACACAAGAAAAAGCTGAGCAAATTACAAATGAATGACTTTGCTTGGACCAATCAAAGAATCTTGACCACAGGGTGAGCCACTACCCTGAAATCTGGAGAGACAGGTGAATACAGAGAGCTACACCTGATATCTGCCTACCTGGAAGCTACTGGAGCCATACTGGGACATAAAAGGTAATTTTGAACAATTGCTGGAATCTGAGCTATTGTTAGAGTGAGAAAACTCTGGGGCCACAGTTTTGGAGGTCCCTTACATTTTCATCAGTTTTGCTTCCAGGAAACATATTAGATTCTCATGGTACAGAGCCAAGAAAACTACTCTCCTGTATCTATCAGAGAGAAGTGTGAAGTAGTCAGAGACTACCTCACATTAAACATCTTATGCCCTCTCTAGGCTTCCTGTCTCAGCTGAGGGGGGAACAAAAGTAGGAAAAAGTAGGAAACACTAGTGATGGTCACAGCCCAGGGACAGGGACACATTAAAGACTGAGATTTATTATAAGGTTATTTATTATTTACTTTGAGATTATATATTATTTCATTATATATGAAATAGATAAACCCACTGCCACAGTGGAGACTTTAACACCCATTTGACAGTGTTAATAGATCAAGCAGTCTACAAATTTCTAAGAATATAGTCAACCAAATAGCACCATCAATCAACCGGACCTGATTGACATTTATAGAATATGCCATCCAACAACAGCAAAATACACATTCTTCTCAAGCTTACATGGCACAATCACCTAGATAGACCGCATTCTGAGCCATAAAGCACATCTCAACACATGTAAAATATAGAAATAAAATAAAGTATATTCTCAGACCACAGTGGAATGAAAGTAGAAATCATTAACAGAAAGATAACTGGAAAATATACAAATACTTGGAAATTAAACAACATATGGTTCAACAAAGAGGTCTCAAGAGAAACAAACTTTTTTTTTTACCTAAATGAAAGTGAAAATATAACTTGTTGAAATTGATGGAATGCAGTGAAAGCAATGCTTAGGGGGAAATTTATAGCTTTATATGTATATATTAGAAAATAATAAATATTTATGATCAATAATCTAAGCTTCCACTTTAGAAAACTAGAGAAAGAATAGCAATTTCAGCTTTAAAGCAAGCAGAATAAGAGAAATAATGAAAGTTATAGCAGAAATCAATAAAATTGAAAACAAGAAATCAATTGAGAATATCAGCAAAATCATAGTCCTTTGAAAATATCAATAAAATTGACATAGCCCTAGCCAGGAGAGCCAAGAAAACATGAAAGAAAGCACAAATTGCCAATATCAGAAACAAAAGAGGGTCATCACTACTGATTCCATACACATCAAAAGTATAACAAAGAGATATTATGCACAATTCTATTCCTACAAATTTGATTACTTAAGTGAAATGGACAAATTCCTTGAAAGGCACAAGTACCAAAATTCATAAAGGAAAACACAGATCATCTGAATAGGGCAATGTTTATTAAAGAAATTGAATCAATAATTAACGATCTTTGATAAATGAAGCAGCAACCTAGATATTTCCACTCGTGTATTCTACCAAACATTTAAGGAAGAAATGATTCCAATACTCTATAATCTCTTCCAGACAATAGAAGCAGAGGAAACGCTTCTAAGCTCATATTATGAAACTATCATTACCTTAGCAAAGAAAACAGATAAAGACATTAAAAGAAAACTACAGATCAATATCTTTCCTAAACAAATATGAGCAAATTGAATCCAGAAAGGTATAAAAAGAATTGTATACCATGATCAAATGGGACATACTCCAGATTTCCAATGCTGATTTAATATTAAAAAATTAACTGTTGTAACCCACTGTATCAACAAGATAAAGAAGAAAACTCATAAGATCATATTAATTGATATATTAGGTGCATTTGACAAAATCCAGCAACCATTCATGATATTTTTTATAGTAACTCTTAGTGAACTAGAAATAGAAGTGGAGTTCTTCAAGTTGATTTTAAAAATCTACAAAAATCCTACAACTAACATCATATTTTATTGTAGAAAAATGGATGCTTGCCCTTAAGACTGAGAAAAAGACAAGGATGTCCCATCTTAACACTCTCTTTCAATGTCATATTGGAGAAACTAGATAGTGCAACAAGACAAGAAAAGGAAATAAAAATTCACATATTGGAAAGAAAGATATAAAACTGTTTTTTCACATATGACATGATTGTCTATGTAGAAAACACAAAATAATTGACTTTTCTATGTATTTGTTTGGTCAAAAAGTTCGTTCAGGTTTTTCCATAACGTCTTACTGAATAATTGGAATTTGAAATTAGAAACGGAATACCATTTACAATGCACCAAACAATGAAATGCTTAAGTGTAAATCTAGCAAAATACATACAGGAACTATATGCAGCAAACTAAAACCTGACGAAAAAATCAGAGAAGACTTAAATAAGTAGAGGGATATTCTATGTTTATGGTTGGAAAAATCAATTTTGTTAAGATGTCAATTCTTTCTTCCATATTGATCTGTGGGTTCAATGTATTCCTAATTAAAATCTCATAAATCTATTTTATAAATATTGAAAAACATTTAAAACTTTATATGAAAAGGCACAAAACCCCAAATATCCAATACTATACTGAAGATAAAGAACAAAGTTTAAGAATTGACATTAGCCTATCTCAAGACTTACTATAAAGCTCTACTAATTATAACAACATGGTAGTAATAAAAAGTAAATACATAGATCAAAAGAACAGACTATAGAGCTCAGAAATAGGATATCTGGCAAATGAACAGAGGTGATTCAATGGAGAATTTATAGTCTTTTCAAATGGTGTTGCTGGAACAATTGGACATCCACATGGGAAAAAAATGTATCTAGGCACACACCTTACACATTTTGCAAAATTTAACTCACAATTGATCATAGACTTAAAGGTAATATGAAATCCTGTAAGACTTCTTGAAGACAACATAGGAGAAAATCTAGGTGGCATTGAGTTTGGCACTGAGTTTTTGATAGAGCAACAATAGTACAATACATGAATTTAAAAGTGAAAAAGTTGGACTTCATTAAAATTAAAAACTTTGGTTTTGAAGAAGACACTGTTAATTAAATAACATAAGCCACAGAGTGGGAAAATATATTTGCAGCACATATATCAGGTTAAAAAATGTATCTGAAATATACTAGAATTCTTAAAACTCAACAATAAGAAAACAAAAAAGAATGTTTCAAAAATGGGCAAAGATCTGAGCTAACACCTCATCAATGAAGATATTCAAATGGCAAGCAAGTATATGAAAAGATGCTCAATGTCATTTGTTATTTGGGGTTTGTTTCAGTAAACAGCAATTAGATACCACTACAAAAGTATTAGAAGGTCTAAATTAAAATAAACCAAAAAATCCCCCCCAAAATGACACTACCAATTGATGATGAGGTTGCAGAGCAATATGAATTGTCATTCATTGCTGGTGGGAATATAAACAGCCACTTTGATAGCCACTTTGGTAGTTTCAGTCAAAGCTAAACATACCATATGATCCAGAAATCACACTCCTAGGGATTTACCCAAATGAGTTGCAAATTTCTGTCTACACAGAAACATGCACACAAAAGTTTATTGCAGCTTTATTCATAATTCTCCCAAATTGGAAGCGACTAAGATGTCCTTCAATAGGTGAATGAATAAATAAATTGTGGTATATCATGCAATGGAGGTTGTTCAGCAATAAAAAGAAATGAGCTATAAAGCCATGAAAAGACCTGGATAAACCTTACTGTACATTGCTAAGTGGAAGAAGTCAGTGTGAAAAGGCTAAATACTACGTGACTCTGATTATAGGGCATTCTGGAAAAGGTGAACCTATAGAGACAGTAAAATAACAGTGGTTGGCAGGCGTTGGGGGTAGTATTGAATAGATGAAGCACAGTGAATTTTTAGGGCAGTAAGGCTATATTACATGATACTGTAATGGTCAAAACTTGACATCACTTATTTGTTAAAACACAGAAGTTTATAGCAGAAAGAGTGAACTTTAAAGTGGCAGCCAGGTTTCTCACTGTTGGAGTGGGAATTTACAAGTAAGTAAGCAAATGTAGCTAGAATGATTTATGTAGTAAAGAATTAAGATGTCAATATAAACTCATGTTTAGCTTAATATAGATATGAATATTTACATATAGAAATAACGATAGATGTGTGTATATACACAGTACTATACACACACTCATTTCCTTGGTCTATCAGACATGAGGGTCTAGAAGCAATGACGCCCCAGTAACAACAAGCCTCGAGATCTTGGTTTTATTTAAGGGCAAGTAATAAGAATAGAGTGAAACTGGCTTTAAATAAAAGGTCATTATTCCAAGCCTTTGAGAGACTCAGTTGGTGTGTGTTGGCATGAGTACACCAGGAGGATCTCCACTCTGCTGTGGGGTGTGCTCTGAAATCAGATGATCTGTGTTTTAATTCCAAATTTTCTGTATTTTAACTGTCTGACCTTGAAGCATTTGCAGAACCTCTCTAAGCCTCACTGCAAATTGAAACTGTAGCAGTGTCTGTGGTGTATGGCTACTGTGAACACCATATGTGCTCATGGCGGTACATCGGATTCCTCATTCCACAGTCACTGAGCAGGTGCTTCAGTGAAGGGCTGGATGACCATGGTCAGAAAAACAGATAAACGACTCCTGCTCTGATGGTCAGGTAAGTACTTCATAATATTATATTTATCAATATTAAGTGATACGGTCTGAATGTTTGGGTGCCCTCCAAATTCATATGTTAGATTCCTAATACCCAGTGTTAGGAGATGGGGCCTTTGAGAGGTGACTTGGTCATGAGGGTGGAACTCTCAGGAATGGGATTAATGCTTTTACAAAATTGACTCTACGGAGTTCCCTAGCCCCTTCTATGACAAAGGGACACAGCAAGAAGTCAGAAAGCAGTCTGAAACCTAGAAGAGGGTGCTCACCAGAGCCCAATGATGCTGGCAGCCTGAGCTCAGACTCCCAGCCTCCAGGACTGTGAGAAATAATTGTGTGTTGCTCAGTCCCCTAGTCTGTGGTATTTTGTTATAGCAGCTCAAATTGGACTAAGGTGTTGTTTTAAAATTTATTAGATTCCTTTTTACTGTTTGATAAACATTACCACTTGTCCTAGTAATTGAATGCAATGACCATTAGTTAAGCCTTTACAACATGGTTTGACGACGTACAGAATATAAATGGTCCTCAGAGAGCTCAAAACTTGCTAAGGAAATAAAATATTAAGTGACTAGAAGCCTGAGTGTATGAACTTTTAAGATATTTGAGCTGCAAGGAATTGGAAATCCAAATTAAACTGGTTTCATGGTGATGAGTTTTGTTGTTTCCCACAAGCAGGCGTCCTGAGGCTAGGTGTGGAGTTCTCCTTCCTGGGCTTTCCTTCCACTGCCCTGCTGAGCTCCTGCCTTTAGGCTGAGAATAAAACAATTACAGCAGTTTCAGAGCTCACATCAATGCAACACTACTCCCAGAAGAACAGAGGCTATGTTTTTTTTTTAAATTTTTATTTTATATTGGAGTACAGTTGATTTACAATATTGTGTTAGTTTCAGGTGTACACCAAAGTGATTCAGTCATATATATACTGATATCCATTCTTTTCCCAGATAGGTTATTATAGAATATTGAGTAGAGTTTCCTGTGCTATACAGTAGATCCTTGCTGATTATCTATTTTATATATAGTAGTGTGTATATGTTAATCACAAACTCCTAATTTATCCCTTCTTCCCACCTCTCCCCTTGGTAATCATAAGTTTGTTTTTGAAGTCTGTGAGTCTGTTTCTGTTTTGTAATTAAGTTCATTTGTATCATTCTTTTTTAGATTCCACTTATAAGTGATATTATATGATATTTGTCTCTCTCTGTCTGGCTTTCTTCACTTAGCATGATAATCTCTAAGTCTATCCATGTTGCTGCAAATGGCATTATTTCATTCTTTTCTTATGGCTGAGTAATATTCCATTGTATATATGTACCACATCTTCTTTATCAGTTCCTCTGTTGGTGGACATTTAGGTTGCTTCCATGTCCCGGCTATTGTAAATAGTGCTGCAATGAACATTGGGGTGCATGTATCTTTTTGTATTATGATTTTCTCAGGGTGTATGCTCAGAAGTGGGATTGCTGGGTCATATGGTAGCTCTATTTTTAGTTTTTTAAGGAACCTCTATACTGTTCATAGTGGTTGTACCAATTTACATTCCCGTCAACAGTGTAGCAGGGTTTTCTTTTCTCCATACCCTCTCCAGCATTTATTGTTTGTAGACTTTTTGATGATGGCCATTTTGACCAGTGTGAGGTGATACCTCATTTATTCAGAACAAGAAACATTTTCCCAGACTACTCAGAATTTTTCCCTTTCAATTCATTGCCAGATTTTATCAGTGTGACCTTTCCTGGACAGCCCCCATCTCCAGGGGAAATCCAAGCAGAAAGAGGCTTCAGCTGGCCCTTCTTGGGCAATGCACAGCATCACGTGATTGGGGATGTCACAGTAACAGAGCCCACTGGCAGGAGTGTCCAGACTTCATGGCCTGCTGAGAGTGGGAGCAGCCCGCTCCTTAGGATATAGGATACCCAGCATTCATATCTTCATGCTACTCCTCATTTCACATTAAAAACGTCCACCTCCAAATGAACATATTCACTTTCTAGTCTAATGGAGAATTCCAAAGTCTCATCCAATTTTGGCATCCAAAAAACCAAGTTGATAATCTGTCTTATGAGACCCCACTGTCATGTTAGAGCTTCGTGTTAGGTTCCCCAACCTGCAAACCCAGCATGTCTGGGTAGCAGCAAGAAAATTGCTCTGATATCAGACAACACGAGAAACAACACACTCCGGTCAGTGACTTGCTGCCGTCTCCTTGCCTCAGCGCAGAGTAGATGTGAGTTCTGTTTACTCCGAGAATCTCCACTGCCCTGTGGCCTATGTGGCCCAGCCCTGTTCTGGGAGGGCTCCCTTGGCCTATTGGGCTCTGCCAAGGGGTCTGATGACCTCCTGAGTTCATCTTAATAGCCTGGCCTTTTTGGTCAGTGCACAGGGCTGACAACGGTGCTGGGCTGGTGCTCGCCTTAGGAGTCACACAAGCAAGGCTTGGATGGCTTTGGCCCTGTGGAGCCTCAAAATGCTTTGTGTTCACTTCTAGTTAATCAGACACCTTGTCTAGCCTCTCTTTTGAGTCTGGGAATGGTTGCCTCTCAGCAACAAGCTGTAGCGATCTATCCCTTTAGAATTAAGTTCAATAGACTCTACTTTCTTCTTGCTATTGTTTTACAAAAGAGCCTGGAGTCAGGACCAATCTAAGTGATATCTTCTCAAAGAGGCTGACTGGTCCTCTGACAGTAGACAATGACCAGTAGGAAGGGCTTGCAAGGGGTCAGATTTGATTCCTGCGCAATCCCATCTCCTGCTAAATTATAATTACTTTAATTGGAGTATAATTGCTTTACAATGGTGTGTTAGTTTCTGCTGTATAACAAAGTGAATCAGCTATACCTATACATACATCCCCATATCCCCTACCTCTTGTGTCTCCCTCCCACCCTCCCTATCCCACCCCTCTAGGTGGTCACAAAGCACTGAGCTGATCTCCCTGTGCTATGCGGCTGCTTCCCACTAGCTATCTTTTACATTCGGCAGTGTATATATGTCCATGCCACTCTCTCACTTCGTCCCAGCTTACCCTTCCCCCTTCCCGTGTCCTCAAGTCCATTCTCGACTTTAAAATAGTCTGCATCTTTATTCCTGTCCTGCCCCTAGGTTCTTCAGAAACTTTTTTTTTTCTCTTTCTGACTTACTTCACTCTGTATGACAGTCTCTAGGTCCATCCACCTCACTACAAATAACTCAATTTTGTTTGTTTTTATGGCTGAGCAATATTCCATGTAACATGAGATTTTACTTAGGACCAACGGTGGTGTTTTACTAACCCTGAAAGCCTTCTAATTACTTAGCTTTCTGTCTTTCTTGAAAAATAAATTCCACTGGCAAAGAGGGTCTTTCTTAGTCTTTCTTTCTTTTTTGCCTTCAGATATACCATCTTCAGTCTAAAGTTGGCTCTTTTTTTGTATAATCGTAGTGAAGGCTACAGCTAGGCAATACATGCTAATGGCAACAATTGAACTTTAGCTGAGCCCCTGTGCTCCTGGAAAACATGGGACTCCCCCTACCCTGCCCTCTCATGTTACCAAATGAGACCATCTCTATCCTTCCTCATGACTCTGATAAGATTCACAGATGGCTCCTGTTTGTCTGCCTTAAAACCCTCATTTGTTTATTATTGATTTTTCTCCCTATTGCAATTGCCTGAATACTATCATCTCCTAATTGTCTGGCACAGTTTGTCTTCACTCTAACATCCCGAGATGTTCCCACTATATTCCCAAATGCAGCAGCACTTTGTTTGGCACATGGTACAATGCTTCAATCTGTTTCCCAAGCTAGAAGGAGCTTACTGCCCCCAGCCTGTCTCCTCCATTCAGTTAGCTTGACATTTTAGAGTTTATTAAGTCAGCACCTTCAAAGCCCAATTTTAAATTCTACATCGACATTGGGTTTTTGAGTAACAAGTGATAGAAACTCAAAGGTAAATTGGAGTAAGTGATAAAAGATATCTATGAGTTTACCATTTGGGAATCCAAGAAAGAGATGCCTCAGGATGCTGTCAGCCAGGGGCTCCAGTAATGATTAAATTTTGAGGTCTGCCTTCTTGTCTTGAGCCTTGTCTTGACTTCATTTGAGTCTTGACTAGCAGAAAGATGCTCTGTGTCACATCTGTAGAGGTAAACAAAGACCAAGCAAATAAGAAATAGCAAAGGCTATTTATTCAGAGCTTGTTATAGCAAGGCAGTCAGCCACCATCATTTGTGTTTTGGCAAATACTCAAAGGCAGATAGTGGAAAAAGGAGAAGCCTCAGGGCTGCCCTGATGGAGGCTGTGGGTCTGGAGAAGCTGGGGCGGCTACTAGAAGTGGGGTATCCCATGTGATTGGTTCATGGTGCATACTTCTGTCTCTCTGGGTGGTCCTAAATTGGAAGTCAGGACCAAAATTAGGAAACTTTCAGTTATGAATCAAGTCCTGGTCATTTGGGATTGTCACAGGGGTTATTGTTCAGCTTCCTGGATTGTCACTAGAGACAGAGACTTCCTACAAGTCTGACTCGTAGATAACAGGCTGACTTCTGGGGCTGGTTACTGTAGATAATAGGTTGGTTACCTGGACTTGTTCCTGCAGGTTGTGAGTCAGAGTTCTATTTGTATATATTGTCTGGCCATTGTCCATTTGCACATTTAGTTTCTCTTATCTCTATATGACAGCATGTGGAGAGAGAGAGAAGGAGGAGGAGAAAAAGGAAGGGGACAGGAGCACAGGACAGGAGAAGAGGAGAGGAAGCGAAGAGAGTGGGAGGGAAGGGGGAAAAGCCAAAGAATAATTTTGCTAGAGGCCATGGAAAATATCTTCCTGCATTTATTTGACTTCAATTGGTTTGCTAGCCAATTCCCAAGCCCTCTGATGAGGGGCAGGGTGGCTTATATTTAGATTCACCCTGCCGCAGGGTCTGAGAAAGAGATTGTACTTTCCTGAGCAAACAGGCTGCATGGGGTCAGGGTACATAGCTGAACAACAGAAGAAAAAAGAAAAATTGTTCTAACATTTTGCCTTTCTAGACAGTTTTTAAACTTGTACATGTTAAATAACTCAATTTTAAAACTCTGTCATCAACCACCTGGAACAATTTTGAAGAGGAAAAGGTGTCATGTCTAGTTTTCCATTTTCAGAGGAAGTCCCCCAGCACTGTTACACATGGAAGCATTTCAATTTCCAAATATAACTGCTTGTTACTATTTACATATGGGGTGATCCATGGGAGTGTGGGACACACAGATTTTTCTCATGAAACAATAGATGTTGCCTAAGGCTTCTGAAGTTCATCCACATTTATTTTGTTGTTACAGTTTTCAGAAAAAAAATCCTGTAAATAATCAAATCCCTTGCAAAATACTTTGGTAAACTTAAGACTCCATTGTTAAATGTTTCCTTATTTGTGCTAAAAAAATTATAAAGGACACTATTACTATTAATGGACTTTACTGTGTTACTATTTACATTTTTTAAATAAACTTATTTATTTTCGGCTGCGTTGGGTCTTTGTTGCTGTGTGAGGGCTTTCTCTAGTTGCAGCGAGCGGGGGCTACTCTTTGTTGCAGTGCGTGGGCTTCTCATTGCAGTGGCCTCTCCCATTGTGGAGCACGGACTCCAGGCATGCGGGCTTCAGAAGTTGTGACACGTGGGCTCAGTAGCTGTGGTTTGCGGGCTCTAGAGCGCAGGCTCAGTAGTTGTGGTGCACGGGCTTAGTTGTTCCGCAGCATGTGGGACCTTCCTGGACCAGGGCTTGAACCCGTGTCGCCTGCATTGGCAGGCAGATTCTTAACCACTGTGCCACCAGGGAAGCCCACTATCTAGTTTTTTTAATGTTTTTTAAATTAGTTTCTGCTTTATAACAAAGTGAATCAGTCATACATATACATCTGTTCCCACATCCCTTCCCTCTTGTGTCTCCCTCCCTCCCACCCTCCCTATCCCACCTCTCCAGGTGGTCACAAAGCACCGAGCTGATCTCCCTGTGCTATGCGGCTGCTTCCCACTATCTATCTACCTTACGTTTGGTACTGTATATATGTCCATGCCTCTCTTTCGCTTTGTCACAGCTTACCATTCCCCCTCCCTATATCCTCAAGTCCATTCTCAAGTAGGTCTGTGCCTTTATTCCTGTTTTACCCCTAGGTTCTTCATGACAATTTTTTTTCTTAAATTCCATATATATGTGTTAGCAAACAGTATATGTCTTTCTCTTTCTGACTTACTTCACTCTGTATGACAGACTCTAGGTCTATCCACTTCATTACAAATAGCTCAGTTTCGTTTCTTTTTATGGCTGAGTAATATTCCATTGTATATATGTGCCACATCTTTATCCATTCATCTGATGATGGACACTTAGGTTGTTTCCATCTCCGGTATATTGTGAATAGAGCTGCAATGAACATTTTGGTACATGTCTCTTTTTGAATTATGGTTTTCTCAGGGTATATGCCTAGTAGTGGGATTCCTGGGTCATATGGTAGTCCTATTTTTAGTTTTTTAAGGAACCTCCATACTGTTCTCCATAGTGGCTGTACCAATTCACATTCCCACCAGCAGTGCAAGAGTGTTCCCTTTTCTCCACACCCTCTCCAGGATTTATTGTTTCTAGATTTCTTGATGATGGCCATTCTGACTGGTGTGAGATGATATCTCATTGTAGTTTTGTTATGGTCTCCAAATAACATTAAACTTGGAAATAATTTTTGATAAATATACACAACTTGAATGTCTCAACTTCATGCTGTGTTTTTTTATGTTATATGTACATGCCTTACTGCTTAGAGTTGGAATCAGCTATCTCCCTAAATACAGCTGCAAAAATAGTTATATTATTCCTAAGTTGTAATTGGTATGCAGATTTGAAATTATTTTCCAATTCTTTTAAAGAATATTTTTTCTTTTATTTTTAGATATTATTAAAGAGAAACCTATATTTTAGTTGTTGATGCTGGTCATTAGCTGGTTTCTAAACTAGTGAATATACAAAGGAATAAGATAACACTCATTTTCGTGATCAAAATACATTTATTAAAAAATCTAGTAGTTTTCTGGTAGCATCATTAGGATTCTCTATGTATAGTATCATGTCATCTGCAAACAGTGACAGCTACTAGATTTTTTAATAAATGTATTTTGATCATGAAAATGAGTGTTATCTTATTCCTTTGTATATTCACTAGTTTAGAAAACCAGCTAATGACCAGCATCAACAACTAAAATATAGGTTTCTCTTTAATAATATCTAAAAATAAAAGAAAAAATATTCTTTAAAAGAATTGGAAAATAATTTCAAATCTGCATACCAATTACAACTTAGGAATAATATAACTATTTTTGCGGCTGTATTTAGGGAGATAGCTGATTCCAACTCTAAGCAGTAAGGCATGTACATATAACATAAAAAACACAGCATGAAGTTGAGACATTCAAGTTGTGTATATTTATCAAAAATTATTTCCAAGCTTAATGTTATTTGGAGACCATAACATGTTTATCTTCCGCCCACCACACACAGATGTGTGCATTCATGATATACATAAAACAGATGGAAAACAAAAATAAATGCTGAGTTTCTGGCTTTGTCTTATGTGTCAAATTGCTCCCAGATGCACACACAGGCCTCGGCTGGCTTTCCCCAGAATGAGTATGGTAATTTGCTGTCATCAGCTATGCTCTGTGTTAAGGATCATCCAGAACGTCTTCCTTGCTCCTTCTGTCCCTCTAAGACCAAACTCTGCCCCCCTTCTTTACTACAACCAAGATTACTTCTGAAATTCTTTTTAAACCTGTTATCTTAAAGAAGCACTAAATTTAATATTTCTAGATCATCTATAATTTGCCAGGGGCTGTAGTAGCTGAAGGGGTTTTAGAGACAAAATAAACACAGCACATGTCCTCTGGGACATCACAGGTCAGTGGTGGGGGGTGTGTCTTGGTGCACAGGGTCAGTTTTGTAAGCCACATCAAGGCACAGAGAATAAAGGGTCCTGGAGGCTGGCCCCTGAGTGTTGGGAGTCACTGGCGGGTTTCAATTCTGAGAGAAAATAGAGATGAGGGAAGAAACCAAGTTTAGAGAGAAATGTAGGAAGTGTTCACACATTGGTTCACCCATACCTTCAATAGATGTTAGGGATAAGTGCCAACTAGTGTAGTCGGGCAGAATGTCATTCTGAGACTGGAAGGCTCAGAGGTACCAGGACAAATATTGAAGACACATCTTGAGCAGCCGAGAGTCCGCCCTGGGAAACCTTGTTTGTAAAACAGTGGGAGATGGTCCAAGGGCTGTGCACATAATGGGCTGTGGAAGGTCCAGAGAGAGATAATAAATGTGAAGTAAGAGGAAGATCTTCATGCACGAGAAGTCCAGTAAGTAGAATGTTAATGGGTGAGATAGATTATTTTACTGAAAGAAAATTTGCCTCAGAACAACTTGGCTAACAGTCATAGGACCTAAAGATATTGGATTAAAAGTAAATTATACTCCAATAAAGATGTTAAGAAAATTAAAAAAAAAAAGCAAGGTGGTCAAAATAGCAAATTCCGTTTGATTGCTATTTTGGAAAAATACTATCTTCTCTATTACTGTATGCTTTAATTCATTAATTCCTTTATTCCACCTTTATCTATTGAATGCCCACTAAGTGCCAGACCCTCTGTTGCCAAAACTCAGCCTCTGTTCACTGGTGTCAAATAGAAATGCGGAGATAGAGGAAAAGAGTAGCTTTTATTGCTTTGCCAAGCAAAGGGGGCCACAGCAGGTTAATGCACTCAATTAACCTGATCTGCCCTGGAGGGGGTAGTGAGGAGTCGTATAGTGTTCAAGGAACAGGGAGTGGTCAGCTCATGAGCATTCTTCTAATTGGTTGGTGGTGAGGTAATCGGGAGTCAGCACCATCAACCTTCTGGTTCCAACCGGTCTGGGGTCTCCGTGTTTGTGGGCAGTATACAGTTAACTTCTCCCACCTGGTGTCTGCAAAACAGCTCAGAGGACATGGCTCAGAATATTATCTATAGTCCTTGAGGAGGAACTAAAGTTCTTTGACTCTGTTTAATGGCTAAAGTATTATTATTTTATCTTGCTTGACTGTTTGACTTTCTGCATTTCTCACTTCTCTGATTAAATTTATTCTTTGACTAAAGTTTTTCTACAGACAAAAGGCAGGTAGAGGACATGGGTGGGATCTGTTCTGGGAAGGCTTCATAGGGTCTGCTCAGTTACACCTGTTCTAGGCCTGCGGGACACATCAATAGAAAAAAGAGACTACCTGCTTTCATAAAATGAATTTTACGCAGGAAGAGAATATGTAAGTAAGAGTTCATATAAAAGTGTTTTTGTATATGTTACTTCTTCATCAGCTAGAAAAAAGGAATTAAGAGAAATGAATGAGTACTCATCACACAGTAATTATATGCCAACCCTAGTGACTTTATGTTTTTGTGGTATATGTTCAGTAAATCTAAGGTATAGGTTCTATTATCCTGACTTACAGTAGAAGAAACTAAACTAAGCCTCAGATAGGTGTATTAATCTAGAAACCATTATCATTAAATGAAAGTTCATCAGGGTCACTGGGAAGGATCAACGTAAGACAGTGGGGGAGCAGGAAGGCACCACTTACAATGGAAACAGAACTGTGAGTTAACCCAGGAATCAAGGTAACACAGGGTCTGCAAAAACATTACAGAGAAAATTGATAATATGTTACTAAAGATATTAAAGAATATTGCAAGTAATATTGAGATCATCCATATTCAAGTATGGGAAGAGCCAAAGTCACCAAGATATTACTGGTGGCTAATCCATCTGTGATCCAAACATTTCCAAATGAGTAACAGGAATTAGTATACATGCCTTCTAGAACACACTTAGGATAGTAATACTCCAAGAAGAGACCAAAAGTTTTTGAAAAAGATGGACAAGGAAGGTGGACTTAACCTGACATATATCGAGATCATCTTAAGGCCATAATAAGATTAACTTAGAGACCGACACATGCATCAATGAAATGGAGAACCAAGAAAAAGATTGTATAAATGGATGAATATATGTAATATATACCACTAAAATTTTTCATAGAAAATATAGTAATATATTTTATGATCTTCTGTAAAGGAAAGGATGTCTTAGACAAAGTAGAAAAAGCACAACTCATAAAGAAAGAGAAGGAAAAATTAATCTAGACCAAAAACTAATACTTCTTTTTGAAAAACATGCTGTAAAGAAAGTGAAAAATAGCAGGTAGCAGTTGAGGAAAAGATATTACAACATATGTAATAAACTGGTAAGTATCCAGAATATTAAAATAACTCATGGAAATTAATTGGAAAACAAACAGAAAACCTCATAGATAAATTGTTGAAATATGAACAAGAAGTTCACATGCGAGGAATTCTGAGTGGCTCACAAACATCTGAAAAATCCTCAGTCTCGCTAGTAATCAGGGACATGGAAACTCTGCCAGCATTGAGAAACATCTCCCCTAGATTAGAATGGCAAAAAGACAGCAATATGGTAATAAAAATTGCTGCTGAAGATATGGGCAGTTATTCTGCTTGCTTGAGGGCCCATGGGTTGGTACACTTTTGGAGAGCAATTTAGAAGAATCCAGAAAGTTTGAAGGGCAGATACCCTAAGCCAGGCACTTCTGTTCCTAGAGGCATCCTCCAGTGAGTCTCGCTCACAGCAGCCCTGATGTTAAGTGTTAACGTTGTCTGTAAACTGTAAACCTTGGGAATAATCCAAACGCCCATTGGTGGAGAATGTTTCTGTGTTAGGTATTAAGAAAGCACAGGGTTCCTTGACGTCCCATGCTTATCCATCATGTGGCATTTGTCTCCTTGTGACCAGAGCCACGTCATTCAAGGAAGGTCCAGCTCCCCAGGACAGCACGTGGGACGGCTTGGGAGGGCCATACGCCCCCGAGTAGACACGGTTTCTTTCAGGGTGGAGGCTCTGACTACCGTGTTACTGCCTACTTGATGGTTTTGTGTTTTGGAAAGCAGGTGGTGGGCAGGTTAGGAATGTGGGAGAGACAAGATAATGAACTCAGTTTGGAAGTGCTGCTCTTGATGGACCCAGGCATCTCATGGGAGATTTCCAACAAGCATTGAGTTTGTGGGTTTGGAGCTCAGCAAAAGAGCCTGAGACACAAGTTAAGTGTGGGAATCACTAACACACAAGGTGGGGTGGGGTGGGTATGGATGGTCATTAGAAGTCATAGTTTGAAAACAATTGCAAGGCATATTAACTTTTGTGATTGTGTCCTGAGGGATATGTCTGTGCAATTTAGACAAGTCTTTGGGTTTTACCCTTTTGGTCACAGACTAATAAGATTAGATTTCCTTCCATCTTCTCTCCCTCCTACCATCATTTGCAAATACCTGGCCATGTAAAGGCCAAGTGTTGTGATGTGCCCAGACTCTGCAAAATGTGAGCAAGGCTTTGAAAAACCAAAGAAATATATTCTCAAGTTCCACTTTTCCTCTACCCATACACCCCTCAGACTCAATTACAAAGAAAGGAGTTTGGTGATTTGAGTAATCAACAAGAAAAAAAGGAAATTAAACTGGTTATAACTGAAGTTGAAGTTGGTTTTTAAGTTGTAATCAGGTACATTTACTGGGAAAAAGAAATATTTTGAACATGAAGTTTCATACTAAAAAAATTCATAAAGAGTCAAATTTTTATACTTCTGAAAGTGAAGAAAAATGCAAAGGATTTTAATTTTTCCACCTGTATATTGATGTCTGAGTGTGATGCATAAGGCAGTATATAATAAGATTCACATAAGTGAGGGTACCAACTCTATGTGTATGTTCTGTGTATGGAGGGATGTCTTTTACATTGTCCCATGAAATGCTGGTGGCATATCAGGAATAACATGTACATCTGAGTCCAAGTGGACGTTAGAGTTATCATTTTGAAACTTTCATTTTAAGCCTTTAAATGCAAGACATGATACCTTAACCAATCCTGAATATCTCCCATCAAATTCTCAGTCTTACTGTTGTTAAATATTAACACCAATACTATGAATCACATTTTAGAATTTAAAAACACTTTTCTATTAACTGCCCCATCCTTATGAACATCTGAAAAGGTAGGTAGAATTATTTTTATGGATTTTAGAAACACTATATAAATACTAGGAAAAGTTGGGTCACCTTCCAGAGCTCCTATCCAGGGTGAATGTGCAAGCAGGGTTACAACCCACATCTTCAGATTCCAAGTGCTTCCCACCACCCATGAAGCCTCCTAGCATCCTCAAAGTGTCACCTATAGCAGCTTCCACCGGAAAAACGTCTTGAAAATCTTCTGGTCCAAATACATCCCATATGCTGATTATTGTCATATAATGTGACAGCCCTCAAATTATGAACCAACTGTCACCAAAACTTCAGGTATTCATCAGTTCCTTAGGTCTCCAAAATAATTTTCTAGAAAAATATTCAAATAATAGTTAGATGCTGACAGAGACCAGTGCAGTACCTCATTTATCATAATCTTGAGAAAAAGAAAAGTTTCAATAGGGGTGAAAATTAACCCATTCAAACACTCCCTGGTTGAGTGCTGTATCCAGAAAGACTTGACTGATGTAATCCAAGGAGTTTTCATTCACACACCCCAAGGGCTCCCTCTGAGGTGGTGCCTCAGGACAAGTGGGACATGTTGAGGAAGACCCAGGTAGAGGAAAGAGCCCAGGTCTGGCAATCAGGAGATCCAGCTTCCAAGCCCACCTGTCCAGGTGCCCATGGGTAAATCACTTTCCTTCTCAGAAATTTGTTAGTTTGTTGATAGTGCACAAGATTCATAGATCAAGAGTTAGAATTATATGAATTTTGGGAACCAGACCTTAATGTGTTTATCTTCCCAGCAAATAACCTACCATGGGGGATGAAAACTCCACTCCAGTGTAGGCTGGGTACTGTAGTAGATGTTTGCTTATATGATGGATGGTGCCATTTGGTATTCCCTCTCTCTATCTCTTTTAATCTCTCTCCTCCCTCTTTTTTGAGAATTCAAGTATCACATACAGAGGAAGCACTCAACTCACAATGCTCTCTTGGGTTATCTGGGCTTCCAGAAGGCAGCCTATAGGACCACTGCTAACCGTTTGATCTCAAGTGTCTGAGTGCCTGAGGGTAACAAACTGCACCAAGCTCAAGACCAGGTCCCTTCCTTCCAGTCATCCCAGGATCCTGGGGTACAGAGACACTGTTTTGAGTCTAAACATCCTAAATTAAGTGTTTTGAGCTGTTCAAATTTTATTCCATGAAAATAACATCTTCTGCTAAGGGCATTGTGAGGGAAAGCCCTTGTGAACACAGTCTCTGATTACACAGTAGAGGCGGCACACTGGGATACCATTGTCTACTCTTCCAACTGTTCATTTTTTACATAAATGGTAAGTGATATATGCATCCAAACATGGAGATTTTCATGACAGGGCCCAGGATGGAGGATGCTTTGATGTAATCTAGGTGTGTTGGTAGAGTTGGGAAAATATAAATATATATATGAAGTATATGTGACATATTTTATTCATTAATACTTATAAGTACTTTTCAGTAAGTTTTCTTATGAAAATTGTCCCTGATTCACCTCATATTTTAACAGAAATGCATCCAAATAAAGCGTACAGGGCAATGGGAATATCCAGATATATAACATATCATCCTCATTCTTGATGTTATTAAAATAAAAAAGTAATAATGTTAGTGTTTGGAGTATTTCCTAAGTGCCAGACCCTGTGCAAAGTGCTCTCTCTCTGTCGTTACTAATCCCACACAACTATGCAGGTCGATATTTTTATCCCTGCTGTTGAAGAGGAGAGCCTTGAGCCAGAGGTACAAATATAAATACAGAATGCCAAATTAAATTTGGTTTTTTTTGGGTTTTTTTGCTTTTCTTTTTAAAAAATTTTTCATTGAAGTATAGTTGATTTACAATGTGTTAATTTCTGCTGTACAGCAAAGTGATTCAGTTATATATTCTTATTTATATTCTTTTCCATCATGGTTTATCACAGGATATTGAATATAATTTCCTGTGCTATACATTAGGACCTTGTTGTTTATCGATTCTACATATAATAGTTTGCATCTGCTAAGTCCAAACTCCCAATCCATCCCTCCCTAACCCCCCATTAAATTTGAATTTCAGAAAAACAACAGATCACTTTTTTATATAAAAATGTCCCATGCTATATTGGGGACATACAGAAAAACACTGTTTTGTTTTGGTCTGAGATTTAAATTACCTGGAGTCCTATATTTCATCCGGCAACCTACACTCAGGACCACAATTTGAGTTTCTCTCCCTTATATCACTCAGTTTGCTTTAGTGAAAAATCGAGATTTGATCTGTGTTTGCCTGATTCTAAAACCCATTCTTTTTTACTTTCCAGCCTATTTTCTTTTAAAATGGAAATAAGTCAAAACAAATCTGAAATATAGATAGAGAAAAAACCTGGTCCTCTGACAACATTTCTGTTTTGCATCTCAATGGTTAAAATAACCCACATCTTTGGTCTTTAGTCTCTGAAGTTGAAAGCTGCCCGTGGACTTATTCCATTTTTTTCTACACTTTGTCTATGAGGTCACTATCTTTCACATTCAAAGTTAACTCCAGATGTCCTTTTCTTTTCCTTTAAACCATGAAATAATATTATGCTTTGCTATTAGCCTTTAATGATTACATCAGAACCAATGGATTTTCTGAAAATGAGAGATTCAGTACGAGGATGAGTTGGCCCTGGCCTCACCAGGGTTTATGGGCTATAAATGTCTGTCCTCTGGTGGGGAGTTGGTAAGGCCCATGCAGTGAATCTTTTAGACCAGTTTCCTGGTGCCCTATGCTAGGAAAGTCATCCTGTCCAGTTGGCTGGAAGGTAACTGTGGTTCTCACTTTGGATGCAGCAAAAACAACAACAACAGGAATCTTGCCTCTTCTAAGTTTGAATTTTAAATCTTTTAAAGTAAATTTTAGGGTAATTTTATTTAACTGGATTAAACCTTCTCAAGTCTGACCTTTTTCTTTTTATCTATTTTCTCCCATGTCTCAACATAGACTTCTGATGTTCCTGTGAATCTTGCTTTATGGAGGATGGAATGGTGTTGATAAAAGTATTTTACCTGATGGGTTTTGCACAGATCTTGGCTATAGACTGAATTGTGCCCCACCATTCCCCAAATTCATATGTTGAAGCCCTGACCCCCAGTGTGACTGTATCTGGAGATAGGACCTTGAGGATATGATTTGGTTAAATGCAATCATGAGGATGGGGCTCTCATCTGATAGAATTGGTGTCTTTATAAGAAGAGACACCAAGAGGGCTTGCTCCCTCTCCTTCTCTGTCCACCAGGTGAGGACACAGTGAGAAGGTGGCCATCTGCAAGCAGAGAAGAAAACTCTCACCAGTAACCCAACTTATTTGTCACCTTGATCTGGACTTCACTAGCCCCCAGAACTGTGAAAAATAGACTTCTCTTGTTTAAGCCACCAGTTTATTGCATTTTGTTATGTCAGCCCAAGCAGACTAACACAACTATCCTTTTAGCTGGCATGCCATACTCCCAATAAAAATAGGTTCTTGGCATTTTGTCTTATTTATGGCTTATATGCTTACCCAACAGTCTTACCCTTAGGTTGTATCTCTATTTAAGACCAAATTGATACACTTCTTTGCTCATTTTATTTATTCCTTTCTCTTTTATTTCTTCTTTTCTCCAAGAAATGTCTATTGAGTCTCTGTTTATGATTAGGTGCTACGTTTGGTTATGACTTAAGCTATATCAAAGAACAGGATCTATCATTTATGAAACACAACAAAAAACATATTCTGAGTTATATGTTCCACATGAGTAATTAATTTTTTCTTCTCAATAACCTAGAAAGAGATATGTATCATAACCCCTTTTTACTGGTGATAAAACTGAGATCCATTGTCTCAAAAACAGCATTTTTTGGATCCAGAATAAGAGCCTGATGCGAATGACTCAAAGTACCCCTGTGGCCCTGGAATGAACTAACATCCAGACAAAAAACAGTGCTCCAGAAAGGAGAGGAAAAAATCCAAAACATAGATAGAAGAAGAATTTTCATAATTCCTTTTTATCTTTCCACATATATCTCCAGACTGGATAAAGAGGGAAGGAGAAAGAGGAGAGGAGATTTGTTGTGTCCTTCTCCCCAGGGGTCATGTGTCCTGTGTGAATCCTACCAGAGGAGACCACAAAAAGTGCTGGTGGAGGCAACACCACCAAACCCAATTCTGCTTTGCACAGCCTTGTTCATGTCACCTCTTCTTTTCTCTGTCTTCCAAAATCTCTCCATCCACTTGAACACTTCCTCTGACTTTTGTTTCCCAATTTAGTCTTTGCAGGCAATTCCTTCCCCTTCTCTCTCGGGTCCCTACAATGAGCATCCATTGCCTTGTCTTCCAAGCTTCTTTCTGAATTCCCTTCTCATTTGAACTGGGGAGATAGGAATACATCATAGACATAGGGTAGGTGGCCAACCATGGGAATGGCCAGATATGGAAGCTGGGTGGGAGCTGGAGGAGGACAGCGGTTCTTCGTCTGCATGTTCCTCTGAACATGTGGCATTTCCACAGCTCAATGTATTCACCTAGATTCGGACATCTGGTTAACCCTCTTGTCTTTGCCACTTCCAGTCACTTAGGGCTCACTGTAGACTCTTCTTTTTCCTTTGGACAGTTCTTTTTCCCTTGGGTCAGTCGCTAATACCACTCCTGACAAGAGGAAAAATAAATAAAATCAATAATGCTGTACTTTCAGTGAAAGAGTGCCAAATACCAGATACAGTCTCCTGAAATAATTTTTTGTATTAACTGACCCTTATCCTCATTCCATCCTTTCCACTCTTTCACTACTTTGTCATACTTAAATCTTGAAACATAGTGTGCAATAAGTATTACAAGAATTCCTATTTTTCAGATGAGGGAACTGGACAATAAAGCAAATGATGAATGCAGCAGACTCAGGTTTTGAAACCCAGGCTGTCTGATTTTCGAATAGTCTACCCTAACTACAAGAAAATGTACTCATTTGGTCTTGTGTCCCTGTCCCAGAAGATTCTAACTTGGAAACCTTTTTAGAAACTATAGTAGCATCTACCACTCTCCTCTCCCAAATAATAACAGTTTCCCTGCCACTAGAGTGTGAGCCAATGCAAAGCTTATTTTCCTGATTTGTAAAATTGGGATAAGAAAACAGATCCTACAGGGTTACTTTGAGTTGAGAGTTAAAAATGTATGTGAAAGTGCTGTTGCAACCTGTAAGGGTGAAACACCAGATCTTTCTTCATTCAAACATTACCCATGTGGATTTGTGAAAAAGAAAGAATGAGTTCATCCTGTTCAATCACTGTTAGGCTTGATGGGATAGTAGATAAAAAGAAATAAAAAAAAGATTTGTTGTGTAAGAGGTATGCATTTCCTCTTTATGGTTATTAATTTGTCTGCTTCTTTCTGTGCAGACACTTAACTGTTTAGTCAGACCATACATAAATCATTGTGTCACTGCTTGGGTTCCTGAAAATATGGGGCTGATGACTTGGCTTGCCTTTTACCTGGCTCTCTAACTTTAGAAGGCTATGTCTATGTGCAGGGTAGAATATACAACTAGAACATGGAGGTATCAGTGACTTATTTCTGGCACCAGGCCTCTAACTGGAAAAACTGAAAATTATTAGGAGGCTTCAGTGCATTTTAAAAGCATATAAAGTCATAAGTTACTCAATTCTGAATCTAGGGACAACAATCTACTTGGGTATATATTAAATCCTAACTCCTTCCCATTTACCTTTCTTAGTCCCAAATAAATGTGATCATCATAATTATTATTTATAAGAACATGGAATGAGTTGCCTTGGATCAAGTGAATATTTCAGCACCGGATATTTTCAGAGAGTCTGGGTGATACAAGTTTAAGATGTTCTGCAGATGTGTCCTGCAGTTCAGCCCAATGTACAGAGTTGCTTTAAGATGTTAACTGGGCCATGGTGCCAAGCAGCCTCTAGAACCTAAAAGTGGGCCTGTAGCACTGAATCCAACTGGACTTACTCAACCCTTAGCTCTTGGCCACTTGTCTTCTCCACATAATCCCCACATTCCAACCTGCTCTCAATTATTCTGGCTAAAGCTCTCAAAAACTATTTCATCAGTTATGAACAATGTCATCAGTGCTTTGCATCACAACAGTGAACTTCCATCCATTCTCTGTGGTTTCTATTGTGGTCAGGTCCTCTGTCCTGAATGACGTTTCTCCCTATAAAGTCTACTGTAGGCAATGTCCCCCACTCCTACATGGGTCCTTCTCCACTGGGTGACCAGGACCCTAAAAGCCGGACCCACACAGACTTTAGGACCCATAATTCTAGATCAGCTGCATTATTAACTCTTGTGCTTTCACTTATATGAGGGAGAACTTTCCCTCCAAGGACAAGAACAGACTTGCTAGGAAGAGTTGGAAACCTACCTCTTCAACTGACAGCTGAGTGACATCAGTAACTTATGTGATGAATCTGGTATATGATTTTCTAATTTGAAAAATAATGTTCATTACACCTACAACCTAAAATTGTGTAATATAATAAGGAACAGAGGAAGAGGTCAATGGGGATGAGGAAGTCAAACGACACTTAAAAAAAATATAAATTTATTTATTTATTTATTTTTGGCCGTGTTGGGTCTCCGTTGCTGCGTGCAGGCTTTCTCTCTAGTTGCGGCGAGCAGGGGCTACTCTTCATTGTGGTGCGTGGGCTTCTCATTGCGGTGGCTTCTCTTGTTGTGGAGCATGGGCTCTAAGCGCACTGGCTTCAGTAGTTGTGACATGTGGGCTCAGTAGTTGTGGCTCGCAGGCTTATTTGCCCCAGGGCATGTGGGATCTTCCCGGACCAGGTATCGAACCCGTATCCCCTGCATTGGCAGGCAGATTCTTAACCACTGCCCCACCAGGAAAGTCCCAAATGACACTTTTTTTCACATATATTTCTTGCATCTCTGAGCAGTTGCAGGGATCCCAGAGGGCACAGACCATGCCTTATACGATTAGGCATCCCCAGTAACCAAAGCAATCTTGGGGAGAAGATACAGTCATACACTCAAAACATGTCTGCTGTCGCCTCAAGCTATCTGTTGAGCCATTGCTTAGTGGGAACAAGGGATCTGTTTCTTCTTTATGCTGAGGATTCCATATACTGAGCCCTCATTCTTCTAGCATACAAGGCTGCTTTGTCATGTTTCCTTGGATCCACCAAGGGCTTTATACTTAGCTACACGACAATAGTGACACAGCTTGTCTGCAGTGTCTCAAAGCCTTCTCTGTAGACTACCCACCTACATCAGAAATGTCATAAATGGTGCAAGTACAATTAATTTTAGCCTTTCCCTCCCCCTGCCTACCAAAGTCTTCATACTTTGTCAGATAAGTGTTATTTTTTTCTCCCACACTCCTTCACTCTATCAGTTATTTTGTTATTGCCAAACCCCTTCTTTGGGCACCTCTGATTAACATTCAGAGAATGCAAAATGATAGAGAGGGTGAAATAAAATTCCTCTGAAAAAGGGCATCAACAGCAGAAGAACAACAACCTTCAAAGGCCTACAGATCCATGGCTCGGAGAAGCTGGAGTAAGGGATGGCTGGACAGAGAAATGCCAGGCAGGAGGCAGTGTCTGGGTTCGTGTTCCCAGGGGAGCAGAAGCAATCCATGAACTTCCCTTCCATTTATGTACCTGGATTGCCTTTCTGTTCTTCAAGCACTTGGATAAGAATTGGGAATTTTGTTTGGAGGAAGCTTCCTGAAAGTTCTTCACTGGTCAAGTTTAGCCTCAGTAGTCTCTGGAATGATACAGAGGAGAAGCCCCAAATGTGCTGGGACCCTGAAGACTTCTGTGTGATGGGGCCGTTCCCATGGCAGCATCAGCCAAGGTCCTGCTGAGACTGGAGAGCCTCTTCCTGGGTTCCCCCTAGCAGAAGTTCAGCTCAGGAACTGAAGTCTGTATTTCAAAGCACAAGCTGTGCAACAGCAAGATATACCGCCCTCAATGAGCCACGTGTCTCCTTATTCCATGTCATGCAGGCAGACAAGCACGAGTCCTGCTTTCACTTTGCAGACCTTTTCTCTCTCCTATTTTGTCCCCTCTTCTGTTAAAATGAGGCTAATAGTACTTTGCCTGGCCTTCCTTTACCTCCTCTACCCCAAAGATTACAGTTCCGCCTTCTGGATGACTTCCGTGACATCACAAATGTGGTCGGCATACCTTCCTCCCTAAAAAGGCTTTGTGCTCCTCGATGGAGGAAATGGTCCTCATTCCCTCATTATCCCCGGGGCCCACCATGCTCACTCTGTAGGTGCTAACGTGTCCTCCCTTCCTGTCCCCATTTCTACCCACTGAGGGACAAGAAACCTGAGAAATATATTTTGCACCTTGCTGAGTGTAGGCTCTCTAAAATGTCACCACCACAGCTGTGGGTAAGACAAAGCTAAGTTTATTTATTCTTTAGCATGAAAAGTAATACCCACCTCAGCTGGGTCTTGATGCACCTTGGAGGAGAATGCATCAAGGGATGCATTATTGAGACTTTATTGTCTAGGGTAAGACAGGTTTTTTCATACAGGAGGTTGGTCAAGGTTGGTCAAGAGTCAGGACATGATAGTCTGGGATGGGTGGGCACAGCAAGAAGAGGTGTTTGCAGGAAGGGGTTCGAAGAGCCTTGGATAAAAACTATCAGAGGATGTTTTATTGAAGAGAGGTCTTCCAGGAAGTTCCTGGACTGGACAAAAAGTTATTTGCAGCATGAATCTTTCTGAGTAAGGGTTTCCTGGAATAATAAAAGTGTGCTGATGAAGATGGCGTGTCAGTTGTATTCCTGTAGAAAGGATGCTCTGTGGGGTATGTGGATCCAGTCCTCAGCTGTCACACTGTACCTGCATCGTGGAGGCAAACTGCAAACAAGGCTCCTTCCTGGGAGCCACAGGGATTTGTTTTACTCAGGTAATTGAATACACTTGACAGTAAATGATTAATATTCCCAGTGAAAATGAACCATGAACAGCCAATGAGTGTACTTTCTTTTATATTTTGCTCAAAGATGAAGAGGTTAGGGAGAGGCTAGGAAGGTAAAAAAAAAATCAACATATTTTGCTTGAAATGAGATACTGATTATCTTTCTATATTGTAAACCCAGTCACATTGTTCCCTTATGTGAAGACCTGCTTCACACGCCATGACCATCACCATTTTCCAAGCTCAAGCAAAGGCACTGGGGCTCCTTCACCACCTGCCTTTGCAAGTTTGCAGCTCAGCCTCAAACAGCTTCCCCAACAGGATGATGTGCTTCAGATGCGACTTCTTACATCTCCAAGTTGCAGGATATAATTGTCCAGTTCGTGGCTCCTGTTCCTTCTGCTGGGATATCCTTTTCAATGATCCTCACACTTTTCCTGTGAAGCGCAGCTTAACCCCTCCCTCTGCCAGGCCCCCTCATATTTGTACAGATTTTCATCACAACCCTCAGGGTACATTGATGTGGATTTCATGTATGTCCTCAGACACGGGAGGCTGATCTCCTAGAGCGAACAGATTGTCTCATTCATTTCAGTAGCTCAGCCTGTTAAAAAGGAAATGATCGTTCTTCTGGACCTTGAAATGTGATCGAGAGTTGGCCATGAAAAAAGGGGTGGGAATGTATGTTTGACATGGATTCATCAGTGTGTGCAAAGGCATGAGAGTGAGCCCTTAGGGAATAGTGGATGGCTGGAGGAACATTGAATATGTGAAGGAGTAACTGACAAAACAAATAGGGGCTTGATTTTGTAGAACTGTATAATAACATGCTAAAACTTTCAGCATTTGGCCTGTAAGGAAACAAAGAACTACCATGGAAACAAACAACAGTTTTTTAAAGTGATTTTCCCCTTGGCAACTTAAAGATAATGAAGTGGATTGTTTATGAAATTATCAAGTGACCAACAACATCCTTGACTGAGGCTAATGTATGCTGAGGAATGAAATAATGGTGAATCACAGGGTCATTTTCAGAACTTCTTGCCCAGTCTTCTAACAGCCATAATCTTCACGATAACAACATTAGCTACTGTTAATGGAATCCTAATTCTGTGTTAGCTCTCGTGTCAGGCACTGATGTTACAAGATTAAAAAATGCAAGGTCCCTGGCTGTGGAATCTAAAAAGCACTGTGTGGTCATGAAAATAATCCACGTGGGACACAAGCTAGAGATCCTTTAATCCCGTGCTGGAGACGTGGAGACGGCAGCCTAGGATTCATGCCTGAATCTTGAGATCCAGCAGTGCCTGAGCACAGGGACACAGGCCAAGAATGGCCTGATGGTCAAACAGAGGGGTGGACCAAGGTACAGGGTGCATTTGGAAGCGATGTTTCTGTGTGGATGGGAAAGTCTATGTAGAGGAAAGACAGGTTTGGTCAACTTGTAAAAGAGAAGGGGCTGCTCTGTTAAGAAGTTTGGGCTTTACCCCATGAGTCTGTGTTTTTCAACTGCTTGTCATGACCCAGGGTGAGTCATGAAAAGAAGTTATTAGGCCATAACAAGATTTAAGAGGAAAGAGAATGCAATAGAATAAAATAGACTGGAATAGAAGACGTCAAAGATCTTTGCAAATGGTCAGTCTGAAAGCATTGTTTTGTCAGTTTTTTTTACACCAGCCTGTTTCCATATCTGCATGTTTCCATTTTTGTGTGTTGCCACGTCTGTATGCTACCATGTCCACATGTTTCTGCATCTGTGTGCTTTCTTGTTGGTGTGTTTCCCACGTGATTCCTTGTCTGCATGTATCAGTTTCCATGTCTGCACATTTCCTGTGTCTGTATGTTTCCACCTCTGCATTTTCAGTGTCTGTATGTGTTTCCACCTCTGCATTTTCCTGTGTTTGCATGTTTCCCATGTATTCATGTTTCCTGTGTCTGTGTCTTTCCACACCTTTGTGTTTTCACATCTGCTTTTTTCCATGTCTGTGTGTTTCAGTTTCCATGTCTGCGTGTTTCCATGGGATTGTTTCCTGTGTCTGCACGTTTCCATTTCTACATGTTTCCACATCTATGTGTTTCCCATGGTCTGCATGTTTCCACATCTATATTTTCCCATGTCTGTGTGTTTCCACATCTGTGTGCATCCTGTTTCTGAGTGTTTCTGCATCTGTGTGTTTCCATGTCTGCATTTCCACGTCTGTGTGCTCCTGCACTTGAGCGTGCAAGCGTTGGTGAAGATCATTTGGAAGCCACTTGGGAAGGAAACTGGAACTCGTAAAAAGGGTTTTCAATGATACAGGAAGAGCCATAACCAGACCTGCATTTTAGGAAAACCACTTTCCCTGCCCTGTACAAATGGCAGACATTTTGAAGATTATTAATGTGTCCTTGGTTTTAAAATAGATACAAAATCTAGATGAAACCTTCTTAATTAAAGAGGCCCTTCCCCAGTAGTTAGTGGTGATGGATGGTTCCTGCCTCAACTGTCTTCCTTCAGCTTCAAAGGCACGGCAGTGAACCACTCTGTAGTGACTTAAGGTCATAAAAACCTGTAAAACACTGATTTCAACTTGGGTTGGTCATTGAAGAGTCAGTTTTAAAATAACTTTTTTCCCACGTGATGACTGACTGGCTTGTCCATCACCATCTGCCTAATCTGATTCTTTCCCTGAGACAGATATATTTATCAATCGAGGAAGAGAAACACAATACTAACTGCCTCTAAAGATGTCAAATTCCTTCTTGTGATTAATTCATATTATTCAGGCAGACCTTATGCCACTTTTCAACTTTTAGTTTGAACTGAAATTACAGTAAAGTCACAATCTGGATCAGAACTGTAACTCTCTTAGGGTTCAGTCTACTTGGAACTTCATTGCATTCACTCATTTATTTAGTCATTCAGAAGACATCCACTGAATGCCTTCCATATGTCAGCTGTTATTGTCTATAGAGATGTGGCGATAGACAAAGAGTGGCAGTTAAATGAAAATATGTATTTTTCAGATGATGGTAAAAGGCTCTGTAGAAATGGAAAGAAGTCTGAGGGTTAGGGAGTGCTGCATCTGGGGTGTGGTGCAGAATGGCTGTTCTATATATTGAATAGATGTGTCCTTATTTCTAAGTTGACATTTTTTTTTGCAGTCTTTGTTTTTTTTTTTACATCTTTATTGTAGTATAATTGCTTTACAATGGTGTGTTAGTTTCTGCCTTATAACAAAATGACTCAGCTATACATATACATATATCCCCATATCCCCTCCCTCTTGCGTCTCCCTCCCACCCTCCCTATCCCACCCCTCTAGGTGGTCACAAAGCACCGAGCTGATCTCCCTGTGCTATGCAACATTTGAGCAGACGCTTAAGAGGCAGAGGTAAAGCTTCTGGGGCCACAGTGGTTCAGGGGAAGAGAAAAGCAAGTGTGAATGTCCCAAGTGAGGCAGGGGGCTCCTGAGGGGCAGCTGCACACCTATAGCAGACAGAGGGGCCATCTGAGGACAGAAAGTTGCAGAGGAGATCGGGTAGTATAGCTGGGGCCTTGGCAAACAGGCCCTTCCATGTTCTGATGCTGAGAATGTGGCATAATTAGGAGACCATACATTTCCTTCTAAGTCTGAAATTCTAGCACGCTATATTTTCATTCATTTCTTATCAGATAAAATCAACACAGTAAATTTGAACACACTGATTCTTTTGGGGATATCCAGGGGGACATTAGTTTTCCAGGTCCAGGACTAGGTGTGAAGAATCAAATAATGCCATGCAGGGATTCATTTTCCATGCAAATTCACAAAGGCAGATTTGACATTTAATCCTTACAACTGTAATAGTCTAACACAGTTGTATTCACTTTTTCCATGGAAACCATATAAAATTGTATAGAAATATCCCTAGTCCAGATAAATGGTCTTTGTAATAAACTCCACTTTAGGAATTTAGGAAGAATCAAGCAATACTTATAAGAACGAGATAAGAAGAGGATGGGTTACTGTTTCAAGTGAAACCTCCCTAGAATTGTTTTGTTTTTCACTTGGTATGTGAGTTAACAAGGTGGTTCAGAACCTTTCAGGAACAATTTCTTTAAAATATGTGCTTAGGGAGGGTGGGATTCCAGAAAGCCAGATGTTAATACTAAATCGCCTTGACCTTGACCTAACCAGGAAAAAAACAAACCAAAGCGAGACCTGTGTGGAAGGGCCCTCCTAGGCCTCAGCCCTCCTGGCTAGAAGAACATCTAGAAACCCACTGTGATTAGAGTCACCCTCGTGTGGACTAGAGGCTTCCCTGTTGGCCAGGGTGGGTGCATTGGCTTCTGGCCCCTTGACCTGGAGGAGAGCTCTCCAAGAAGACTTGAGCTCTAGTGTGGTCTCTCTGGGGAGCCAGATGGAGATTGTGTGGGAACCTGGCCTGGTTCCCCAGCATCAGCTCTATCATCTTTAGCAGGTTACCAAACACCTGCTTTCCAGAGAGCCACAGGAAACACAAGTATCACCACATACATGCACACACATGCACATATATACACACATCACACATATACGCACACACACTCACGTATACACGTACACACATACAGACACATATTACACACATACAGACATGCACATACATCCAGCACACACACACATCACAACATCACACACACATCCACATACCTCACACATACTTGTATACACACACACCATACACATACACATACAAACACACATCCACACACAAAAATATTCATTGCAGTTAGTTCTGTGTTGTGTTCACAGCATATACTGGACAAAGGCTTCAGGCTGGGCAGGACAGAGGCTGGGATTCTGCTTTTTGTCCTCATGGGAGGGAGGAGGATGTAGGGACAAGGAACCGGGTGGCACCTGTGTTTTGACACATCATCCAGGGTGAGTAACACCATTTTAGACTCTAAGCCCTGAGCATGGTCTAACCTCATCACTGTTGTTTTTATGAGCTTAGCAGTAAAGGCACTAAAACTCTACCCACAGAATAATCACTAAGTTGTAAGATCCCACAACTGACATTAAGTAGAAAGCAAAATCAGAGTTTCAGACCTCTTCAACATCCTGTGGATGAAGAGAATCTGGGTGGCTTCATCCCCACGTTTTTATTTATGTGATTATATAACCATTTAACTTGTACTTGTGGCAGAAATGGTGCCAAGTTACAGTGATCAAAAAGACAGATACCATCTCCTATAACCTACGGCCTGTGGGGACTGAAATCCTCTCTGTCTGACAGTGTGTGTCTCTTTGCATTTAAACCATACACTCACATCTATCACCTTGTCAGGCCCGTGGGGAAGGTGAGAGTCAAGTCAATTTGCACAGGCCATAATTGGAAAGGCTAAGATTCCACTGACAAATTCAAATATGCTTCACCCTAAACCTTGTGTTGAGATGCCACAAAAGGAGAGTGTCTTATTTGTATTTGTGGATTTTAATTTGTGGAGGTACCTGGATGAGGACATGGAAAGGCCAACGCTATTAAAAGAAAAATGTGTGACTTACATTTCCTAAGAGGTGGGAGTATGCCATGCCATGCAGGGCCACATGGGGGAAGCGCCAGCATCAGTCAGGAGACAGAAGGAGTGAGGAGAGAGAATAAGAGCTGTTATTGGAGTTTCCTGGGAAAGATAAGGCAGGCAGAGTAAACAATTTAGGATTGGCGAGTCTGAATCATTTCAGAGGGCTTCGGGCCATAGGGGTGGTCTCTGGTTGTCTCGTACCTGGTCCTGTGATGATTTAGGGCAGGGGAATATTGGCTCGGTGTGAGTGAGTTGGATAAGGAGATGGTGGGTGCTCAGATCAGCCTGTCTGTACTGGAAAGACAAGTTCTCTTTGTCTGTTGCAAGTTGGAGCATGAAGACAGATGTGAACACTTAGGCCCTGTGATTAATTGGATATCAAATAGACATACAAAAATCTAAGCAAAACACAGAACAGAAAGTAATGAATTTTGCGGAAAAAAATGTTCTTTTCAGTTTGGAACTATAGGTACCTGATGGCCACACAGAGGGTGGTACCAGAAGGCATCTAGAAATGTAGGTGTGGAGGTCAGAGCCCAAGAGATGGAGATGTGGGTGGGGAAGTAATCTGCTTACAACATTGCCTGAGATGGACTGGCTCTAGAACAAACCTGATGGGAGGAAGAAGTGCGGCTTTAATTATGGAACTCAGTCCTACAGTGCTTTTTTCCAGGTCCTCTAACATTACTGTGGCTCTTCTGTAAAATGTCTGGGAGGTCAGCAAGGCTTCTGTCAGTGTTTATTGTCCTTGTCCAGCAAACATCATGCTAAACAATGTCCTACTAAAACTGAATGTACAATATTTAGGAAACTTGGAAGAACTTACTGGAATGCAGAAATCCCTAAAAATGTTTATTTCTCAATTTGGACACACTAGGCACATGCTGCTTTCATATTTATTTTGGTCTAACTTTCAACATATAGTGATTGATGTTGCTACTGAGGAAATGTACAGCAGGAGGAAACTGAAGGCAAGTGAAAAAGGTGCATTTGTATGACCAACATGTGCAGGGTCAACTCCAGGAGATGGTTATTCTCAGGGTACACTTGTACCATGATCTGCCATCCAGAATTCTGAAGGTGCTCTAGGACCAGGACTCTCCCTGCCTTAGAGACTGTTGGATTCACTCTGCTTCATTCTTGTTCTCCTGCTGTCCTCTCCTAGACACAATGCTGGTTCTCTCACCTGTACTTAAGTTATGGTTCCCAAAGTTGATGACCAATTATACCCGATGTTTTCAATTAGGCTTGCTGTTCCATGTTTCAAAACAAAAGTGGTGTAACAACAACAATAAAAACTGGGTTCCAGCCCTATTTTCAGATTCCTTCAAATTTTCTTCCTACTTGCTCTTAAAAATAGTTGTGAGAGGGCTTCCCTTGTGGTGCAGTGGTTGAGAGTCCGCCTGCCGATGCAGGGGACATGGGTTCGTGCCCCGGTCCGGGAAGATCCCACATGCTGCGGAGCGGCTAGGCCCGTGAGCCATGGCCCCTGAGCCTGTACGTCCGGAGCCTGTGATCCGCAATGGGAGAGGCCACAACAGTGAGAGGCCCGCGTACCACAAAAAAAAAAAAAATAGTTTTGAGCTTCAGCCTATTTTCATATCCTTCCATGAAAACTTGCATTTTTTTTACTCTTTAATCCTTGCCTCATATATGCAGCATTATTCTTCTGTACTTGGGTACCAGCCAGGAGATTCTTTCAAAAATTTTTCACCACCCTCCATCTATTAGCTTCTGACTGTTGCCAAGTATAATTATAAAACATCTCTTAGATATTACTGGGGCATGGAAACAGGTTTCCCTGTACATTGCTTATTTTATCCATCAAGTTATAAATTTCTTTTACTACTTAAAACCTTAAGAAGTTGAATTTTCTTCAATGTATACCCTTCTGATTTCATTATACCTCTCAGCTAAATATGCAATAGTCTCCTATATGCTGACTTTGTGTTATTTTTCAGTACTAAAAAATATTCTAAACAACCCTCAGTATATCATAAGTTGTTAGCATTATCTGATAAAAGTTTTAAGGCAGCTGTCAAAAAATGCTATGACAATCTAATAGAAAGTCACTTGAAACAAATAATTAAAAAAACTAATTTAACGAGACGGAAACCATAAAAAAGATCCAAATTAGGGACTTCCCTGGTGGTGCAGTGGATACGACTCCACGCTCCCAATACAGGGGACCCAGGTTCAATGCCTGGTCAGGGAACTAGATCCCACATGCATGCAGCAACTGAGAGTTCGCATGCCACAACTAAGGAGCCCTGGAGCCACAACAAAGGAGCCCACCTGCTAAAACTAAGACCTGGCACAACCAAATAAAAAAAAATTCTTCAGGACTTCTCTGGTGGCTCAGTGGTTAAGAATCTGCCTGCCAATGCAGGGGACATGGGTTTGAGCCCTGGTCCAGGAAGATCCCACATGCTGCAGAACAACTAAGCCAGTGCACCACAACTACTGAGCCTGCACTCTAGAGCCCATGAGCCACAACTACTGAGCCCATGTGCTGCAACTACTGAAGCCTGTGAGCCTAGAGCCCATGCTTTGAAACAAAGAGAAGCCACCGCAATGAGAAGCCCACTCACGGCAACGAAGAGTAACCCCCTCTCACTGCAACTAGAGAAAGCCCACACACAGCAGTGAAGACCCAATGCAGCCAAAAAATAAATTAATTAATTTTTTAAAAAGACCCAAATGAAATTACGGAACTGAAAAATACAATAGCAGAAGTTTAAAAAACCTCCATGGATAAGTTCAGTAGTAGAGTGGAGATGACAAAAATAGAATAAGTAAACTCGAGGACAGAATACTAGAATTCATCTGATCTGAAAACAGTCATATCATCAGTGTGCCAGAAAGACAGGATTTAGTAAGGCTGAAAGACTATTGGATGACATAATGGCTGAAAAGTTCTCAAATTTTGTAAAAAAAAAGCAGCAGAAGGGGAGAGGCAGCATGTGAGAAGGAGGGCCTCTGGAGTGTGGACTTCCAGAGTTTGGAGCCCTCTCTTCACTGCAAACTTCAGATGTCTCAGCATTTTGGCTTGCTGTATTTCTGAAAAAGGGAACCTGGTTTGGATAAATTGCCCAGCAAAGAAAAATCCAAGACACCAGTCAGATTTTTTTTTTTACATCTTTATTGGAGTATAATTGCTTAACAATGGAGTGTTAGTTTCTGCTTTATAACAAAGTGAATCAGTTATACATATACATATGTTCCCATATCCCCTCCTTCTTGCGTCTCCCTCCCACCCTCCCTATCCCACCCCTCCAGGCGGTCACAAAGCACAGAGCTGATCTCCCTGTGCTATGTGGCTGCTTCCCACTAGCTATCTTCCTTACGTTTGGTAGTGTATATATGTCCATGCCTCTCTTTCGCTTTGTCACAGCTTACCCTTCCCCCTCCCCATATCCTCAAGTCCATTCTCTAGTAGATCTGTGTCTTTATTCCTGTCTTACCCCTAGGTTCTTCATGACATATTTTTTCTTCTTATATTCCGTATATATGTGTTAGCATACGGTATTACCAGTCAGATTTTTACCACAGTTGTCTATGCCAGGTGGCTGACAGGGTCTTTGTGCTCCAGCTTGTTGTCAGGTCTGAGCCTCTGAGGTGAGAGAGCTGAGTACAGGACATTGGACCACCAGAGACTTCCTGGCCCCCTGTAATATCAATCAGCAGGAGCTCTCCCAGCAACCTCCATCTCAACGCTAAGACTCAGCTTCAGTCAAAGACCAGCAAGCTCCAGTGCTCGATACTCCATGTCAAACAACTAGCAAGACAGGAACACCACACCACTCATTAACAGAGAGGCTGCCTAAAATCATAATAAGTTCACAGACACCCCAAAACACACCACTGGACGTGGTCCTGCCCACCAGAAAAAAAGATCCAGCCTCATTCACCAGAACACAGACACCAGTCCACTCTACCAGGAAGCTTACATAGGCCACTGAACCAACCTTACCCACTGGGGGCAGACACCAAAAAAAAAAAAAACAGGAAGTACGAACCTGCAGCCTGCGAAAAGAAGACCCCAAACACATTAAGTTAAGCAGAATGGGAAAACAGAGAAATATGCAGCAGATGAAGGAGCAAGGTAAAAACCCACCAAACCAAACAAATGAAGAGGAAATAGTCAGTCTACCTGAAAAAGAATTCAGAGTAATGATAGTAAAGATGATCCAAAATCTTGGAAATAGAATGGCAAAAATACAAGAAACATTTAACAAGGGGCTAGAAGAACTAAAGAGCAAACAAACCCAAACAATTAAGAAAATGGTAATAGGACAATACCTATCAATAATTACCTTAAATGTAAATAGATTAAATTCTCCAACTAAAAGACATAGACTGGCTGAATGCATACAAAAACAAGATCCATATATATGCTGACTACAAGAGACCCACTTCAGACCTAAGAATACATACAGACTGAAAGTGAGGGGATGGAAAAAGATATTCCATGCAAATGGAAATCAAAAGAATGCTGGAGTAGCAATTCTCATATCAGACAACATACATAGACTTTAAAGTAAAAACTATTACAAGAGACAAAGAAGGACACTACATAATGATCAAGGGATCAATCCAAGAAGAAGATATAACAATTGTAAATATTTATGCACCCAACATAGGAGCACCTCAATACATAAGGAAAATGCTAACAGCCATAAAAGGGGAAATCAACAGTAACACAATACTAGTAGGGGACTTTAACACCCCACTCTCACCAATGGACAGATCAACCAAAATGAAAATAAATAAGGAAACACAAGCTTTAAATAATATATTAAACAAGACGAACTTAATTGATATTTATAGGACATTCCATCCAAAAACAACATCATACACTTTCTTCTCAAGTGCTCATGGAACACTCTCCAGGATAGATCATATCTTGGGTCACAGATCAAGCCTTGGTAAATTTAAGAAAATTGAAATCATATCAAGTATCTTTTGTGACCACAATGCTATGAGACTAGATATCAATTACAGGAAAAAAGAAATGTAAAATATACAAACACATGGAAGCTAAACAATGTGCTACTAAATAACCAAGAGATCACTGAGGAAATCCAAGAGGAAATCAAGAAATACTGAGAAAAAATGATGATGAAAACATGACAGCCCAAAACTTATAGGATGCAGCAAAAGCAGTTCTAGGAGGGAAGTTTATAGCAATACAATCCTACCTCAAGACACAAGAAAAATCTCAAATAAATAACCTAACCTTACACCTAAAGCAATTAGAGAAAGAAGAATTTAAAAAACCCCAAAGTTAGCAGAAGGAAAGAAACCATAAAGATCAGATCAGAAAGAAATGAAGGAAATGATAGCAAAGATCAATAAAACTAAAAGCTAGTTCTTCGAGAAGATAAACAAAATTGATAAACCATTAGCCAAATTCTTCAAGAAAAAAAGATAGAAGACTCCAATCAACAGAATATGAAATGAAAAAGGAGAAGTAACAACTGACACTGCAGAAATACAAAGGATCATGAGAGATTACTACAAGCAACTATATGACAATAAAATGGACACCCTGGAAGAAATGGACAAATTCTTAGAAAAGAACAACCCTCCTAGACTGAACCAGGAAGAAATAAAAAATATAAACAGACCAATCACAAACACTGAAATTGAATCTATGATTAAAAATCTTTCAACAAACAAAAGTCCAGGAGCAGATGGCCTCACAGGCAAATTCTATCAAACATTTAGAGAAGAGCTAAGACCTATCCTTCTCAAACTCTTCCAAAATATAGCAGAGGGAAGAACACTCCCCAAACTCATTCTATGAGGCCACCACCACTCTGATACCAAAACCAGACAAAGATGTTACAAAAAAAGAAAACTACAGGTCAATATCCCTGATGAACATAGATGCCAAAATACTCAAAAAAAATACTAGCAAACAGAATCCAGCAGTACATTAAAAGGATCATACACCATGATCAAGTGAGGTTTATCCCATAAAAGGATCATACACCATGATCAAGTGAGGTTTATCCCAGGAATGCAAAGTTTCTTCAATACACATAAATCAATCAATGCAACACACCATATTAACAAACTGAAGAAGAAAAACCATATGATCATCTCAATAGATGCAGAAAAAGCTTTCAACAAAATTCAACACACATTTATGGTAAAAACCCTCCAGAAAGTAGGCAAAGAGGGAATTTACCTCAACATAATAAAGACCATATGTGACAAACCCACAGACAACATGGTTCTCAAAGGTGAAAAACTGAAACCATTTCCACTAAGATCAGGAACAAGACAAGGTTGTCCACTCTCACTACAATTATTCCACACAGTTTTGGAAGTTTTCATCTCCACAGCAGAGACAAAAAGGAAATAAAAGGAATCCAAATCAGAAAAGAAGTAAAACTGTCACTGTTTGCAGATGACATGATACTATACATAGAGAATCCTAAAGATACTACCAGAAAGCTACTAGAGCTAATCAATTAATTGGGTAAAGGAGCAGGATACAAAATTAATGCACAGAAATCTCTTGCATTTCTATACACTAATGATGCAACATCTGAAGGAGAAATTAAGGAAACAGTCTCATTTACCATTGCAACAAAAAGAATAAAATACCTAGGAATAAACCTACCTAAGGAGGCAAAAGACATGTATGCAGAAAAGTATAAGGCACTGATGAAAGAAATTAAAGATGATACCAACAGATGGAGAGATATATCACATTCTTGTATTGGAAGAATCAACATTGTGAAAATGACTATATTACCCAAAACAATCTACAGATTCAATGCAATCCCTATCAAACTACCAATGGCATTTTTCACAGAACTAGAACAAAAAATTTCACAATCTTTATGGAAACACAAAAGACCCCAAATTGCCAAAGCAATCTTGAGAAAGAAAAATGGAGCTGGAAGAATCAGGCTCCCAGACTTCAGACTATACTACAAATGTACAGTAATCGAGACAGTATGGTACTGGCAAAAAAACAGAAATATAGATAAATGGAACAAGATAGAAAGCCCAGAGGTAAACCCACACACATATGGTCACCTTATCTTTGATAAAGGAGGCAAGTATATACAATAGAGAAAAGACAGCCTCTTCAATAAGTGGTGCTGGGAAAACTGGAGAGTTACATCTAAAAGAATGAACTTAGAACACTTCCTAACACCATACACAAAAATAAACTCAAAATTGATTAAATATCTAAATGTAAGGCCAGACATTATATAACCCTTATAGGAAAAAATAAGCAGAACACGCTTTGACATAAATCACAGAAAGATCTTTTTTGACCCACCTCCTAGAGAAATGGAAATAAAAATAAAAATAAACAAATGGGACTGAATGAAACTTAAAAACATTTGCACGGCAAAGGAAACCATAAACAAGATGAAAAGGCAACCCTCAGAATGGGAGAAAATATTTGCAAATGAAGCAACTGACCAAGGATTAATCTCCAACATATACAAGCAGCTCGTGCAGCTCAATATCAAAAAAACAAACAACCAATACTAAAATGAGTGGAAGACCTAAACAGACCTTTCTCCAGAGAAGATATACAGATTGCCAACAAACACATGAAAGGATGCTCAACATCACTAACCATTAGAGAAATGCAAATCAAAACCACAATGAGCAATCACCTCACACTGCTCAGAATGGCCATCATCAAAAAGTCTACAAACAATAAATGCTGGAGAGGGTGTGGAGAAAAGGGAACACTCTTGCACTGTTGGTGGGAATGTAAATTAATACAACCACTATGGAGAGGAGTATGGAGTTTCCTTAAAAAAACTAAAAATATAACTATTCCACTACTGGGCATATACCCAGAGAAAACCATAATTGAAAAAGAGACATGTACCATAATGTTCATTGCAGCACTATTTACAATAGCCATGACATAGAAGCAAGCTAAGTGTCCATCAACAGATGAAAGGATAAAGATGTGGCACATATATACAATAGAATATTACTCAGTCATAAAAAGAAACAAAATTGAGTCATATGTAGTGAGGTGGATGGACCTAGGGTTTATCATACAGAGTGGAGTAAGTCAGAAAAAGAAAAACAAATACCATATGTTAACACATATATATGGAATTAAAAAACATAGTTCTGATGAACCTAGGGGCAGGACAGGAATAAAGATGCAGACGTAGAGAATGGACTTGAGGACACGGGAAGGGGGAAGAGTAAGCTGAGATGAAGTGAGAGAGTATCATTGACATATATACACTACCAAATGTAAAACAGATAGCTAGTGGGAAGCAGTCACATAGCACAGTGAGATCCGCTCAGTGCTTTGTGACTACCTAGAGGGGAGGGGTAGGGAGGATATATGTATACATATAGCTGATTCATTTTGTTATACAGCAGAAACTAACACAGTGATGTAAAGCAATTTTACTCCAATAAGGATGTTAAAAAAATCTCAAAAAAAAAAGACAAGGAAAGCTTGCCTAGGTATATCATAATTAAAATTCTGAAAACTAAAAACGAGTGAACAAAAAAACTTTAAAAGCAACCAGTGAGAAGTAGAAAATTACCTGTAGGGGACACCAGTTCAAATGACAAGGTGTCTCATCTTAAACCATGGAAGCAGAAAGAAGTGGCAAAATATTTTTCAAGTGCTGAAAGAAAAAACTGTCAACTGCGTAATTGATATATCTGGCAAAACTATCTTTACAGAAGAAATAGAAAAATCCACAATTATAGATGCAGACTTCAGCACAACCTTCTGAGCAACTGACAGAGCTACTAGACAGAAAATTAGTAAGAATTTGAAGATCTGGACAACACAATCAACCAACAGAATCTAACTGACATATATGGGGCACTCCACTCAACAACAGCGAACATTTTTTTTACAAGTGCCCACAGAATATTCATTAAGTTAGTGAATATCCTAGGCCATGTAACAAGTCTCAACAAATTTAAAAGAATTGAAATAATACAGGAAGAGTCTCTGACCACAGTGAATTCAAACTCGAAATCAATAATGGAAGGATGACTGGAGAATCTCCTAAAACCTGTAAACTAAACAATACAGTTCTAAACAATATGGTTCTAAATAACCAGTGGATCAACAAAGAAATGTCAAAGGAGATTTTAAAAATACATAGAACTGCTGAGTAGTATTCCATTGTGTATACTCAGCCATAAAAAAAGAATGAAATAATGTCATTCGCAGCAACATGGATGCATCTAGAGATTATCATACTAAGTGAAGTAAGTCAGAAAGAGAAAGACAAGTACCATATGGTATCACTTATATGTGGAATCTAAAATATGGCATAAATGAACCTATGTACAAAATAGACTCATAGACATAGACAACAGATTTGTGGTTGCCAAGGGTGGGGGGAGGGAGAGGGATGGATGGGAGTTTGGGGTTGGTAGATGCAAACTATTACGTTTAGAATGACTAAACAACAAGGTCCTAATGAATAACACTGTATAGCACAGGGAACTATACTCAATATCCTGTGATAAACCATAATGGAAAAGAATATAAAAAAAGAATGTACACATGTGTATAACTGAGTCACTTTGCTGTACAGCAGAGCTTGACACAACATTGTAAATCAACTATACTTCAATTTTAAAAAATCAGGTTTTTTGTTTAAAAAAATACATAGAAGTGAATAAAAATAAAAAAATACAATATAGAAAACATTCATGACTCACAACAAAAGCAGTGCTGAAAGCCAAATTAATCTTATTGATGCTTACATTAGAAATGAGAAAAGGAACCAAGATAACCTAAATTTTTACCATAAGAAACTGGAAAGAAAAGAGCAAATAAACTCAACTGAGCAGAAGGGAGGAAGTAATAAAGAAAAACAGAAATCAACAAAATTGAGAAGTGGAAAACAATAGAGAAGATCAATGAAAGAAAAAGCTGATTTTTAAAATAAATCAGTAAAATTGATACATCTCTAGCAAGACTGAAAAAAATAAGAGAAAAGATACAAATCAATAGCAGGAATGGAACGGGGAGATCACTACAGATCCTGGAGAAACTAAAAGGATAATATGAAAATACTACAAACAGCTCTGTACGCATTAACTCTACACCTTGAAAAGAAATGGGCCAATTCCTTGGAAACAAAAGACAAATAAATGTCTGGAAAACAGTATGGCAGTTTCTTATAAAACTAGATGTATAAGTTAGCAGTTGTAATCTTGGGCATTTAACCCAGAAAAATGTGAACTTACATTCACACAAAAATATGTACACAAATGTTCACAGCAGCTTTATTTATCGCTGCCCAAACTGGAAACAAGCCACTGTTTTCCAACAAGAATGGTTAAAGAAACTGTGATGGACCATCCATACTATGAACTATGACTCATCAACACAGGGGCTGCACAAAGTTGGGTGGAAATCAAAGGAGCTTTGTATTTTTGATATTGCACTCCAGTTGTGGAAGATGATACCACTGGTAGAAACTGGGCAAAGGGTACACAAGACCTCCTTGTATATTTTTTTAAACAATTTATTGTGGACCTATAATTGTTTCAAAATAAAAGTTAAAAATAAGCAATGCAGAACACCATTGCTATGCTCTTTGAGTGTGTTCCTGTATTTAAGACAACAATGAAGAGATCCTACTGTCCTGCGTGCATTGCAGATCAGACCCCCTGTGTTTGAGCCTGGTGTGAATCCAGACCTAGATGAATGTGCCCTCAGAACGCTGAACCTGTGTGCAATTTCACAGCTGGATGATGTCACAACTCAGCTCCAAGCGCTCTAGGGCTTCCCATGATTTTCTTAATCAAAACCTTTATTCTAGATGGTATAAAATAACTGACATGATCTGACTTCCTGCTACTTCTCAGACTTCATCTTTTACATGATCAACATGGAAATATGCCCTAGAATCCTTGTTCAGGTGTAAAGGATTAACAAGACCATCCTGAAGGACAAAGTAATCTAAGGGGAGAGTAACACTGACCTCAGATTTCCCAGATACACTGACTTTTGGGAGACAGGGAACAATACTTACAAAGTCTTCTAGGGATCAAACTAGTATTTTGACTAGTTTTGAACATGAGAGAATTCAGGGAATACAGAACTCCTGAGTCCTTCTTGAAAAAAATTCAGTAGGATAAACTTCAGCCACCTAAGTAATGAAGGTAAAACACAGTAGAAGATTGGAATTGGAACACTGAGTTTATTTGACTGTAGCACTAGGACTAAAACAAATGTGAGGGTTATGGTTGAAGAACAGAAAGAAAGTGCCATGGACTTAAATATGTATAATTATTATGTCTATTTAAATTTGGAAGCATAAATGAGAAAGAAGATGTAAAATGATTTCTTCTTTTATAATAGGAAGTATATATTTGTCACTTAAAATGAATAAAGTCACAGTGGCATACATAGACTTCAAGGTATAAAGTTAAATGTAAATTTGGGTAATATAAGGGAGAGAATGAGGGAATATAAAGGAAATATCCTTATCCTGTCATTGCTAACACTAGCGAGACCATATACACTGTACAAGGAACTGGATAATTAGGTGTATCAGAAATGGCCAACTAGAAAAAAATGCAGGCCTTCCAAGTTATAACTGAAGCTCATAAAATTAAAACATCAATAATAATGAAGCTAGTACCATATAGTAAAAAATGATGAGGAGGGGGTGTTTCTACTGGTAAGAACAAGCTCTCTATCCTTACGATAAATGCACTAAACTAATATGGGCTGTGCTCACTATGACGTGATAGTATCACAAAGCAAAAACCCAACATTCTGCTCATGAAACATGAGCAAACAAACAACTGAAAACAGTTGCAAAATTAGGGGAAAGGCTACTGGGACTGCGGGACTGTGAGGAAAGGTCAGGGTGCATGCCTCAGAAAAAACTGAATTCAGTACAAGGGTAATTAAATGAAAAAAGACACTAGTATTTATTTGTGTATATGAAGTAAGATTTTAAAAAGTTTTCAGAGAGAATGGGAGTTGGTCAACCAGGTAATTTCTAGGTCCCTGCCACATCTGTGGTTCTGAGTTCATTCACATAAGTGGATGCCATTCAACTCTGACCCTTGGCATCACCTAGGGGCTCACATGAGTTCCAGCCCCCAATCAGATATATTCACACAAGACCTCAACTGGCACAAAAAGCTTGACTTCTGCATAAGGACAGGCTCCTCGGCCAGTGTGATCAGACCAGTACTGCAAAAGTATAAGCATGTGCAAGAGAAACACCAGTCTCAACTGGATAAACCTGCTATTCTATCTGTCTCATAAATTCAAAAAGGAGTGATCTTAAGGGAGAGTGATAAGAAACTTGGCATGCCATTCTTCTCTTGAAGAAATAGAAAGATGGAAAGATTGGTACTATTTTTAAACAAGAATATATTGCTTTCTTTCTGGTTTAATTAGAATTACAAGACAGGCAAGTTTAGTTTCTCCTTTCAGAGGAGGACGAAGGGTTTGTAATTATTTATAGTATACATAAGGAGGTATAATTCAAACTGAGCTTCCAAGGTTCGGGAGACTATGGTTGCAGTTCTAAGAGAAAAGCAGTACAAAAATAATCTCTTGCTGATATTTCTATTAATAATATTCAGAAATTTCAATTCAAGGACAGAGATGCTATTCAGTTGCCGCAAGTTGCTATTTGCAAAATACATGATTGTTCCTTTGTCTGTTTGCTAAAGCTGCCTTCTGTGATTAGTGAACTTCTAAGAAGGGAATTGGCTTTGAGGCCTTAAACACAAGCCCACAGGTCTCTATCACTTCTCCAAGTCTTGCTTACATATGTTACAAAGCCCATATAACATCATTTTAGGATTGGACCTGGAGCATATAAAAAGTTCACAGAAGTGTTGTGTAAGTGGCGTTCTTTGAGCTGTCCCGTGAAAATGTTTTTCAGATTTTTCAGATGAGCCTTGAGCCGAGCAAAATGCCACCCCTACATGTTCAAACTAGAGAACCTTTGTCGGTTTTTCCTCTGCTTTAGTCTGTAAGCTAAACTCCTTGGCTCACCCATATGAAGGAGACATCGTCCTTGTAAAAACTTGCAATGTATAGTTTCCCAGCAAGCATGGTGCCTATGAATTAAAAGCTGTTTATCATTTAAAAATTTGTTTGCCTCTCAGGAGACCAAATCTCGAGATGGTTAGATGCTCTCTCTCTACTATCTTACATGGAAGGAATTTTGGTTACAGAAAAGGAAGGGGAATAGGAAGCTAGCATTTTTTTTTTTATGGAGTGAAATTAAATGAAGGATTCAGCATGTGAGTCACACGGCAATATTTAGCTTTAAAACCACACTATATTTTAATAAACTAAATGCCAGAATGTCAACAGCAAAGTTTCAATGCCATGTCAGAGGGCCACAGAAAGTACATACCAATATCCCATGCAACGGAGTGGGAAGTGGAGTGTGGATTCTCAGAAAATTAGTAGATTACTCTTTCAAGATCTTAATGGTTGGAAGGGAGTCTAGAGAATATTTAGCTCAATTCTTACATTTTCTAGGTGTAGAATCAGACAGTAAGTTTTTCATCACTGCTCAGGGTCCCATCATCTGTGTAAGAACCAGAGCTGAAGGCTTGTGCCTCAATCCTGGTCCAGGGATGCATTCCCCTTACTGCAGAGGCTCCTCTTCCCTGTTGAGACAATTCTGTCCCTGAAATTTAGGTTCCTAAGGGGCTCATTTGGTGCAGAAACAAAGGAATAAGAAGATGCTGTCTTTTTAAACATACTGATGCTATTCCTTCATCCTGGATGACCACAGATTAGTCATTTGTCTCTACAACTGAGGAAATGATGGCACTTCAACATACGGTTCTGAGCATTTCAGATGAATGCTAGCTACCAAGACTGTTTCTAGCAGCTATTACTATATTCCAAAATTTGGACCCTTGTCATTTTAATTGGAGCTTTATTGAAATGTATAATTCACATTCTGTACAATTAACCCATACAATGTACAATTCAAAGGTTGTAAAATGGTACAAAGGTAGTGTATTCAGAGTTGTGCAACCAGTACCACAATCAATTTTAGAAAATTTTCATCACCCCCAAAAGATTCCCCCTGTAACCATTACCAGTCACTACCTGTCCTTCACACCTCACCATCCTACTCCAAGCCGTAGGTAGGCAGCCACTAATGTACTTTGTCTCTATAGATATGGTTACTCTGGACATCTTATATAAATGGAATCATATGTGGTCTCTTGTGACTGACATTTTTCACTTACTATAATGATTTCAAGATTTATCCATGTTGTAGCATGTATCAATTACTTCATTCCTGTTTATTGTCAAATAACATTCCATTGTATAGATATCCATTCATCACTTGATGGGCATTTGGGTTATTTCTACTTTTAGGATGTTATGAATAATCCTCCTGTGAACACTCATGGACAAGTTTCTGTGTGGACATGTTTTCATTTCTCTTGGGTATACATCTAGGAATGAAATTGCTGGTTCAAATGGTAACTCTATGTTTAACCCTTTGAAAAATTGCCAGATGGTTTTCCAAAGTGACTGCACCATTTTTTATTCCCACCAGCAGTATATTAGGGCCCTAATTTCCCCAAATCCTCATTGACACTTTTTATTATTTGTCCTTTTCATTGTAGTCATTCTAGTGGGAATGAAGTGATATCTCGCTGAAGTCTTGATTTGCATTCCCTTAATGGCTAATGATGTTGAACAACTTTTCTTGTGTTTATTAGCTATTTGTTATGTCTTCCTTAGAGAAATGTCTATTCAAATCTGTTCCCCATTTTTAAATTGGGTTGTCTTTTTATTATTGAATTGTAAATGGTTTTATTTTTCTAGATACAAGTCTTTTATCAGGTATATGAGTTGCAAATATTTCCTTCAATTCTCTTGTCTTTTCACTTCCTTGATGATGTCTTTTGAAGCACAAAGTTTTAAATTTTTATGAATTCCAACTTATCAACTTTTTTCTTTTTTGCTTGTGCTTTTGAGGTGATATCTTTTGCCAAAATTAAAACCCCATGAGGATTTTACTCCTATGTTTTTTGTAAGAGTTTTATAGTTTTTGTTATTAAATCTAAGTCTGCGATCCACTTTGTGTTAATTTTTTAATATAGTTTGAGGTAAAGGTCCAAATTCATTCTTTTGCATATGGATATCCAGTTTTCTCTGGCATCACTTGTTGGGAAGACTATATTTTCCCTATTTAATGCTCTTGTCACCCTTATTGAAAATCAGTTGACCATACATATATGGGTTTATTTCTGGACTCTCAATTCTAGTCCATAGATCTACTAGTCTATCATTGTGCCAGTACCACACTCTCATGATTACCCTTGCTTTATAATAGGTTTTAATACCCAGAAGTGTGAGTCTCCTATAGTTGTTCTTTTTTTTCAAGTTCTGGGTGCAATGAAATTTCATATAAATTTTAGAATCAGTCTGTTAGTTTCTATAAAGAAGTTAGCTGGGATTCGGATATGGATTGCACTGAATCTTTATATCAGTTTGTGGAATACTGACATCTTAATGATGTTCAACCTTCCAATACATGAACGTGAGATGCTTTCTTATTTGTTTAGATCTTCTTTAATTTCTTTCAACATTATTTTTAGTTTTCAGAGTACACATGAAACACTTGTTTTATTAAATATTTTCCTAAGTTTTTCATTTGTTTTGATGCTATGAATGAAATTTTCTTAATTTCATTCTCAAATTGTTCATTGTAAGTGCATAGAAGTACAATTCATTTTGTGTATTGATCTTGTATTCTGCAAGCTTGCTGAACTCATTTATTAGTTATACAGTTTTTTAGTGCATTCTTTAGGATTTTATATATACATTATCTCAAGATAGAGATAGTTTTACTTCTTTCCTTTCAATATAAATGCATTTTATTTCCTTTTCTTGCCTAATTTTTCTGGCTAAAAGCTCCAATATGATGAATAGAAGTGGTGAGCTTATTTTGTTCCTAATATTAAGGGAAAACACTCAGTTTTTCTCACCATAAGTATGATGTCAGCTATGAATTTTTCATAATGCCCCTTATCAGGTTAAGGAGGTTCCTTTCTATTTGTAATTTGTTGAGTGTTTTTATCATAAAAGTCTATTGGATTTGGGCAAATGCTCTTTGTTATTTTTTGTAATCTATTGAGAAAATGATGTGATTTTGTCCCTTATTCTACTGATATAATGTTTTACATGAATTATTTTCAAATATTTGACCAACATTGTGTTCTTGAGGTAAATCCTACTTTTCCATCTTTTATCTATGCTGTTGATTTTAGTTTGCTAGTATTTTGTTATGAATTTTTGGATCTATGTTCATGTATATATTGCCCTGCAGTTTTCTTTTTTGTGTGTGCTGTCTTTGTATGGTTTGGTATCAAGGAAATACTGGGCTGATAGAATGAGTTGTGAAATATTTCTTGTCTAATTTTTGAAAGAGTTTGTGAAGAATAGGTATTAATTATTCCTTAAAGCCTTGGTAAAATTCACCAGTAAAGCCATCGAGACTGATGCTTTTGTGTGTAGGTAAGTTTCTACTACTAACTTAACATCTTATATATTCACATTTTCAATTTCTTCTTGAATCAGTTTCAGTGTTTTGTAGCTTTTTATGAATTTTTCCATTTCAACTAGTTTATCTAATTTGTTGGAATGAAGTTGTTCATACTATTCCTTATAATACTGTTCATTTTTGTAAGGTCAGTAATAGTATTCTTTTTTAATTCCTACTTTCAGTAATTTGAACTCTCTCCTCTCTTTTCCTCGGTCAGGTCAATATAGCTATAAGCTTGCCAGTTTTGTTGATCTTTTCAAAGAATCACCTTTTTATTTTGTTGATCTTCTACTATGTTTCTATCCTCTATTTCATTATTGTCCACTCTATTCTATATTATTTCCATCTTCCTGCTTGCTTTAGTTTTAGTTTGTTCCACTTTTCCTGGTGCCCTATGGTAGAAGTTTTGGTTATAAATTTCTGACTTTTTATTTTTTAAATATGGGTGTTTACAGTTATAAATGACTCTCTAGGCATTGCTTAGCTGCATCTCACAAGTTTTGGCATGCTGTGTATTCATTTCATTCATCTCAAAGTATTTTCTAATTTCCATTGTGATTTTTTTTCTTTGACACATTGGTTATTTAGGCATGTATTGTTTAATTTCTATATATTTTTAAATTCCCCCAAACTTCTTTATGTTGTTGTTTTGTTTTTCTCTCCATTCTGATTAGAGAACATACTTTGTATTATTTTAATTCTTTTAAATATATTGAAGTTTGTTAAGGCCCAGTATAATGTCTCTGCTGGAGAATGCTCCATGTGTACTTGAGAAGAATGTTCATTCTGCTATTTTGAGGTAAGCAGTCTATATATATACATATATATATATATATATATATATATATATATATATATATATATATATATTTTTTTTGATCAGGGACAAGGAGGAATTTAATTCCATTGAAAATTTATTAGAGAAAGAATTTAATACCTGTTTTCACTAACCAAAAGAAATTCAAAGAGGATTTTTGCTTTCACAGAAAAAGCCAATTCCTACTAATGGAGGTCATTCATAAAAGTGAAATTGCCTATTGTGAAATTTCAGAAAGTGGAGGATACCTGCACTTGAAGGTTAAGCAGAAAAAAGATTTTCTGAGAGACTGTATGTGGTGTGTAAAGACAAACAGAAGTCAAAGAAAACACCAAGACTTTTAGCCTGAGCAACCAGAAGATTGAGTTGCCATCACTTGAATGACAAGTGTAACAAGAAAACAGTTTGTTGAAGAAAAATTAGGAACATAGTTTTGAATGTGTTCATACAAGTTTAAAATAACTATTTGGCATCCAAGTAAAGATGTCAAATATACAGTTTTATACTCTGAGAGAGAAATTTGGCATCTGAGAGTGAGTTCTGAGCTGGAAATTTAAATTTGGGAAACGTTAGAGTATCCTGGATAACACTATAAGGAAGTGACTGTAGTTAGAGAAGAAAATAGAACCAAGAGCTGACTCTTGGATCATTCAAACATTAAAAGGTCAAGAAGAGGAGGAACTGGTAAAAAATATAGAGTGATTAGAGAGGACAGAAAAAAAATCACTTTGCTGTACACCTGAAACAAACACAACATTGTAAATCAACTATACTTCAATAAAAAAAACTTTTTAAAATAGTTACCAAATGCAGAAGATGATACTAATAGAAGAGTTTCTGACTAAATGTGGAAGATAATATAAATAGAAAAGTTGAGGATGGTTATAACTTGAGTGATGCTTGGCAAAAGACGTGACTATTTCTGTCATTCTAGGCAGGTTCTCATATATTGTTGGCAAGATTATAAACTGGTATATCTTTCTTCCCATTCTCTCATATCATTTTAATTAGCCTTTCACTTCCACTACTTCAGTGAAAGTGCTCTTGGAAAGGACACTGATGACTTGTGTGCTGCTAAACCCTGATGGTCAATTTTGTTCTCATTTTATGTGACCTTTTAACAGTATTTCACAAAGTTGACCAATATATACTCCTTAATATACTCTTGTCATTGGTTTTATAGATGTGCTTTAACAGCCCTAGTTTTAAAGAAAAAGAGAAAAGTTTTAAAAATATAAAATAAATTAGGAGTTTAAAAATAGGAGAATGGAAGAGTATATACTGGAGAAAGTATTGTACAGCAAGCTTTTATCAGCCTCTTTCTTTCTGCAAACATTGCTGGACATAGACTTACTACAAAAAATACTCAGAGGAACAAAATAGCAAGATTGTGCCCATCCCAGTGAAGAGGAGCTAACAACCCAATGCAGAAAACTGCCCATAAGTGCAATGGGGTAAATCAATTGGCTATAGTTTTGTCATGATTTATCTGTATTTCAAGTGACATTTTCTAGAGTAGCATTTCTATATTATCATTATTGTTATCATTATTATTGTCCCGTAAGGAATCCCTATAGGTATGTTTTCCTAATAGATCCTTTCCAAAATTTAATGCCACAGATACACTGTATACTTCTTTTCATATGTAGGATTTTTTTAGCACCTAAGAACCAATTTTTCCTCATTGGGGAAAATATAGCTCCCACTAAGAATGCATATTTTGGTCCAGTTTTCCCAGAAGAACTCACGTGAGAAGAAGCCTGAGACAGCATTTGGAAGTGGAACAAAAAGAGGCAGTGATCCAGGAGCTCCCTAACCAGGAGTGTATTATTTTTATTATCCCAGATGAGAAGAATGTCTGGATGAGAACAAGGGATATGAGAACATATAGAAGACAAATGTGAGAATTAAGTTTGAAAACAAGGAAAATCAGAAATTATTTTACTTCTGAAATGCCATCAGTGTCAAAAGACTAGCTCATATATAAAAGCTTATAATGAAATAAAAAGCATTACCATACTAAATATAAATATGGATTCTAAGGAGCAAGCCAATATCAGAAATTTGAAATTGAAAAACTAAATAATAGAAAATAGGTCATTAAGGTCAAGGAGCAGCAAAGTGTTTCTATATTGAGGGCTTGGATGCATGGTTATGGCATTAATCACCCAGCAGAGAAGTATGAGCAGGGGTGATGGTGGACAGTCACACCCCACCGTGGTGCAGTGATGGATTACTAAGTCAAAACTTTCAATCTCCCTATTATAAGATTAAATAAAAAATAAGTCAAGGTTATGCACTTAGCCAGACGAGAGTGTCAGGGATCCCACTACACGGACCATCCAGATCTAAACTGACTGGCATTTATTGCTACTAAAGCAGTGATGAAAATGATCCTATGATCCAGGATTGAGCACTGATTCCAGGGGCCTCCTGATTGGTAGCATCGCCTTCATCTACTCCATCTCCAAGATTGGCCCTGGGAGTTCCCTGCCTTCCTCCACCCTGGACTTGAGATGAGTTGCCAGCCCATCACCCAGTCCAAAATCTTAGCCTGAGAATGAGATGACCACATGAAGTAAACCAAAACTAATCACTATTACAGTAAATGTCAAGTTATCACGCATTTTGCAATGACAAATTTAGAGTGTATTGGTTATGTTTTTTTTCCTACCATATTGAATAACACAGACATAAATCCTTGGGGAAGATAGGAGTGTGGAAATAAGTTTAACAGTAATTGGAAAGAAAGCTGATGAGTAATAGTTTCCTGGGAAATTGAATAGCATAAACCTTAGGGAAACACTAACATGTAAAGATATCTGCCAGCATCAAATTAAGCACTGTGTCACAAAGGCAATCCAGAAAAAGACTGAGATCCGGTTGGTGAAAAAGTCTTATATCCTTGGTTATTTGAGCATGACAGCTTGGATAGTTTTATTAAGGCCATATTCAGACTCAGTGGGAAAGGATGCTATAAATGATCAGAAATGGCTACATGGGAGCATGTTAGCCACAGTGGCAGGTAGTTGCAGCTTCCAAATTAGCAAGAAGAAAATATTTATATATATTTGCCATTGTAATGTCTGACCTCAAGTCTATAATGGTTATTTGAATTTAATTTAATATTTTAAATTTATATTTTTTAATTTATATTTATGTATATTTCAGCTGCTTTCCTATCCTTGGGGAATGATAAAATTCATCTAAGGGAGGAAATCGCTTTTACTTAGGAAAAAAAGTTAGTAGAAGAGCAAAAATCTTAGCTGGTCTAAAAAGAAACTAAGACACTACGTAGGCTGAAGAAAAAGAATGACCTCTTTGGACACAGGGACTGAGAGAGATCATATATATTAATTTGGGAGTTCCCTCTGGCTAGATCCCAGAGAAAGGAGTTCTAAGAATATTTGAGGACCAGTGAAAAGGAGAAGTAAGGGAATTCACTCCACTGGTAGAGAATGAGCTTGAAAAGATCAGGAATACAGACGGACATTGTTGAAATGGTTTCCCTACAGATACTGTGACTGAAAATTATAGCCATTGTGATGTCTGACCTCAAGACCATTTATCTATAATAGCTACTTTAATTTAATTAATTTAAAAAAATAATGTCCATGCTGTTCCTACATTTTCTATACGGAACAACTTTGAATTGGTGACAGCTTGTGGAATGAGTTTAGACCACACTTGTGTTCTCGCTTGAAGGCAAATAGAGGTTGCTGGAGCAGGCAGTAGGCACAGGGGTCATCAGACACCAATTCAGCCCTGGCCTGTAGGGGGAGAGGGCACAGAGATCCCTAGGAGAAAGTAAATGTCTGACCTGGTTGAGAATCCTGGGGGAAAAATGAGATGCCCTCAGGACATTCCACAGATAATTGGTGTCAAGACTCTTGTGATTTCATCTGGCCCCTGGAGCAAAGGTGAACCCAGCAGACTGGAGATTTGGGAAAGATTCATTTTCCTATGCATTTACGTATTAACATCTCAGTTTCAATTGTTTTGCTTTATAAACCAGTATGAATTTCAGTTTCAATATATTTCAATAAGGCACAAATTTTATCATGAATATACAGCCCCAGTGTGAGTTTTTAAAGTGGGTATAGACTATCTAATTCTTGGAAAAAGAGAAAAAGAAACAAAACAAAAATAATTCAAAACAAACAAACAATAAAAGGAAATAACAGTCATGGTCCAATGAGTTTCACTTTAGTATAAAAAGACAGAGGAAATCTCAGTCTGGCTTGAGTTGTTTTTAAAATTAAGAGGGTAGTAGTACAAATATAATGCAGATCAACAGCCTTTGTAAGGCTCCAAAATCAAATAATTTATATAGCTTTCAACATCACTTTTTCGTCTTAAGTTATCATACTGTAAACCTATAAATTTCCTAACTCAACTTGTCAAAGTTATTTAAGAAAATAGCATTTTGATGACCATTTTTTATGTCATATAAGTATACAGATGTACTTTAATTGTTTTCACATATTTATATGAGACAGGATAAACTCCCTTTTATGGAGGCTCAGTGGTGTGATGGGGAAGATAGGAGTCACATTCAGTATTACAAATTATTAACAGAGTCTTCGTTTAGTTACCTCAAGACTCTTAACCTTCCAGGAATTTTTATTCCTCATTTATAAAATGAGAGTATGGGGCCCTGTTATCTCTAAATTTTTTTTCCAACACAGCCAGGTCAAGAATAAGGAATGCTACTCTAGTTCGGCTCTGGGACCTCAAGGTCACACAGTAACAGTAGGAAGTAGGATAATGTAAAATCATCTTGGCTCTGTGTAAGAAAGTTTAATTACCAAACCACCAAAAAGGTCACTGTAGGGTGACATTCCTGTGAATTAGCAGGAATTCCCTGGAAACGACCCATAAGAGTAGTACAGTTACACCATGTTTCTTATTTGAAATATGTCAAAAAAATAAAGGCTTCATGTTTTAATTTGTTTTCCTTTTTTGTCCACACAAACAATTATTAGGGACTTAAGGGAGTATGGCCTGGACAGGAGGAAACTCCAAATAGTTTTCTTAAAATAGTTTAAGGGCTGTTATATCAAAGAGAGCTGGGCTGGTGTCGTGCAGCCCCAGAGAGAAAACTCAGAACCTAGTGAAAGGTTTTATAGGATTTTACAGGAAGACAGTAGGAGTAAAAAGTTCCCCACAGCTACAGATATCAGTGTTGGATGTGGTCAGCTTGCAGTTGCTGCAGTACAGGCAGACTTGAGAAACAGATGCTGGGATTTTCCAGAACACCCAATGGTGCTGGCTCCAGGTGCTGCCTTCCAACCTTCATGGCCTCAATCCAGAATGTCCAATTACCAAGTGATTCCACGTTGCTTCAACAAATACATGTGAGTCCTTCAGGAACCCACCAGGTTCCAGGAAATATTGTAAGCATTAGGGATGTCAAGATGAAAATAAACAAAAGCCATACCTTTGAGGAACTCACTAGTAGAGACAGAGCCACTTTAACAGAAAAATGGAGCATGTTTTAGTGGGAGCTGTAGAATTCTCATTGGTCCTCCCTGATCCTCTGGACCAGTGAAGAGACACTTCTGAGGCTCCCTTAGCCTTCTTTTGTCACTTATCACTCCACACCCAAATGACCAGATCAGTTGGATGCCTCTCCATCAGACAGCGTGTTCTTTGTGTTGTTTACAATACAAAAATAGGGAGATACAGTAAGACTCAAAAAATAGTTTCTGCTTATTGAGTAAAAACACAGAGCAAGTCATCACTGCCTTCTTAAGGCATTCAAAATAAGACTCTATAGAGGACGCAATCTCCAGGGTGGGTCTTTGAAGGACCTCCCATTTCCTCAAGGTGGAGTGGATCTCCAACCAGAAACGAGGGTGGAGGGAAGGTGTGTGCACCTCACCAAGGTACAAGTGTATGGTGTCCCAGTCTGAGCTAGGGCTTGTGGAGTGAGGGGCAAGAGGCAGAGTGTTAAGGAAGGTCAGAATCAGCTGTCAAAATACAGAATGTCATAATAGGTCATTTTGACTTCAGGGTGTAGCTAATGGTTGTGCATCAGAATCAACTTGGACACCCTTCCGTTCTTTCTTCCCAGTCATCACTCCTCCAACACCACATTGTCTGAAATATTACAGCTGTCTAGTAAGCCTTAATATTGAGTACAGTGATACTCCCACTTTAATCTTCCGGGTCAAGAGTGCCTATGTCTTTCAGTATAAATTTTTTTACTCATCTTTCTCTACAAAAGCCCCTTCTGAGATTTTGATATGAATAGCATTGTCTACAGATCAATTTTGGGGGAATTTACATCTTTAGTATATTGAGTCTTCTAGTCAATAAACATGTTGTGTATCTCCATTTATTTAGATGTATTTTGATTTTTTTCATCACCACTTTGTAGTTTTCAGTATCAAAGTAGTGATGTGTTTTGTTAGATTTACACTGGGGAGAGGTGATTATACATGCAATTATATATTTTTTTATCTTGGTGCCCATGTGCTGGTGTATAGAAATATAATGGATTTTCTAGGTGTATTTTTTATAGAGTTTGTATAATTTTTCTAATTAAACAATTATGTCATCTGCAAATAGAGATATGTTCTATTTCCAATGTTCCATTATATATGCCTTTTATTTCTTTTGCTTGCCTTATTGCAGTGTCCAGTACTATATTGATGATAGCAGACAACTTGTCTTATTCCCAATCTTAGGAAAAACATTCAGTTATTCATCATTAAGTATAATGTTGGGTATAGATTTTTGTAAATACTCTTCATCAAGTTGAAATAATTCCTCCTTAGTCCTTACTTGCTGACAATTTTCATCATGAATGGATTTTAAATTTTGTCAAATACTGTTTCTGCATCAACTGATATGATCATGTGATTTTTTTTTCTTTAGCTTGTTGATGAGGTAGATTACATTGACAGTTTTTAAATGTTGAACCAGACTTGCATTCCTGGAATAAATCCCACTTGGTCATGACATATAATTCTTTTTATACATTGTTATATTTAATTTACCAATTTGTTTTCACACTTATGCTCATGAGAAACTTTGGTGTGTAGTTTTATATTTTTATAATGTTCTTATTTTGTGTTGGTATTAGGATAATGCTGACCTCATGGAATGAGTTAAAAAAGTGTTTCCTCTAGTTCAACTTTCTAAAAGCAATATTGTAATATTCATACTGTTTCTTTCTTAAATGTTTGAAAGGATTCACCAGTAAAACCATCTGAAACTGGTGCCTTTTTAAAAAAAATTATTAACTATTGATTTAATTTTAATAGACACATGCATATTCAGTTTGTCTATTTCTTCCTTTGATAGTTTGCGTCTTCAAGTATACTGGAAGTATCATGATATACATCACAGTGTTCTTTTATTATCCTTTTAATTTCTGAAGAGTTGCTAGTGATAGTCCTCTTTCATTCCTGATTTATGTCATTTCTCTTTTTTCTTTGTAAGTTTTGCTAGAGGTTTGTCAATTTTATTAATTTTATTAAAGAACCAGCTCTTTGTTTCATTGATTTTTCTCTATTTTTTTCTGTTTTTCATGTTATTAATTTCTGGCTTTATCCTTATTATTTCCTTCCTTCTGCTTGCTTTTATTTTATTTTATTTGTTTGTTTCTGGAGGTAAGAACTTAGGTCATTAATTTGAGATTTTCCTAATTTCTAATGTGAGCATGTAATGCTACAAATTTCTATGTCATACTGCTTTAGCTGCATCCCACAAATTTTGATATGCTTTGTTTTCATTCATCTCTTTCTAAATTTTATTTGATACTTCTTCTCTGAGCCATAGATTGTTTATAAGTACATTGTTTAATTTCCACATGTTTAGAGATTTTCCTGTCTTTCTTTCTGTTATTGATTTCTAGTGTGATTCCATTGTGGTCAGAGAACACATTCTGCAGGATTTCAATTATATTAAATGTGTTGAGATTTGTTTTATGGTTCAAAATATGGCCTATTTTGGTAAGTCCTGGAAAAAGATGTCTGCTGTTGTTGAGTGTCATGTTTTTATTTTGACTAAATCTTGTTGGTTGATTTTGTTATTCATACCTTCTGTATTCCTGTTGATTTTCTGTCTAGTAGTTCTATCAACTTCTGAGAGGAAGATGTTCAGTTTTCCAACTGTCATTGTGGATTTGTCTATTTCTTCTTTCAGTTCTATCCTTTTTTGTTTCATGTATTTTGAGGCTCTGATGGTTGGTGTGTACACACTTAAATTGTTATGTTTTCCTGGTGGATTCATTCTTTCATCATGTGTAATGTGCCTCTTTGTCTTAGTAATTTTATTTTTTGTGAAGTCTACTTCATCTTGTATTAATATAGCCACTCCTGCTCTGATTTGAGTAATGTTTGTGTGGCATATCTTTTTTTTTTTTATTGTTTTACTTTCCATTATCTCTGTTGTTGAATTTGAAGTGAGTTTAAATAGACTATAGGTGAGGTGTTTGGGGTTTTTTGTTGTTTTCTTTCTTTCTTTCTTTCCTTTTTGGTGTTGTTTTAATCTTTCTGTTCTTTGGTTAGTACATTTAGACCATTTACATTTAAGGTAATTTTTTTTTTTTTTTGCGGTACACGGGCCTCTCACTGCTGTGGCCTCTCCCGTTTCGGAGCACAGGCTCCGGGTGCGCAGGCTCAGTGGCCATGGCTCACGGGCCCAGCCGCTCTATGGCATGTGGGATCTTCCCGGACCGGGTCATGAACCTGCATCCCCTGCATCAGCAGGTGGATTCTCAACCACTGCGCCATCAGGGAAGCCTATACATCTGATGAGTTTTGTTACAAAGGTCTCAGTTACGTAATTGCTACTTTGAAATTATCTGCCATTACTTGACACACCTCTAGATATTATGTTGTACACACATATATTGACTTTATACAAATTCTGAGATGATCACTTTATTTCAATAGAGTTCATTTCCATTGTAATGCCATGTATTTTGTTTTATGTGTTTAAACCCATTATTCTGAGAGGTGTCCCTAGGCTTTCCCAGACAAACAAAACTGGGTTCAGTGGAATGAATACAGTTAGTAGGAAAAATTCAGATTAAAAAATAAATCTCAATCTCTGTGAATTTACTGGTGTGATCATCTGAAAATCAGATTTTTCTGCCATATCTCTCTCAAGTGCCTGTTTCATTGGGAGCTTGTCAAATCATATGTATTAAATTCGATTTAATATTCTAAAATGTCTTATATTTTAAAAGTAGTATTTTATATTTTGAAAAAGAGAGAAGAAAGGATTAAAATAGTATGAACAAATAAAATTGGTTTTTATATAGACTTTAAGCTTAGTTTCTAGGAAATTTGCTTTGGTGCTTATAGTAAGTTTAGCGTGACAGATGAGTGGAACATGAACTTAGAACCACATCATTTACTGGTCATTTATCTAGTAACATTTAACCTTTGTCTTCACCTTAGCACTCTGAGCTTCCATACCTCTGGATGGGACCAAGCCCATGACTGGCTGATGGTAAGACTGCAGAAACCCAAGTGTACTGCAGGGCATTTTAGGACGGGAGTGACCTTAGCACCATACAACTGCTATCAGCAGTGAAGATGGGAACCTGCAGCATGCTGGAGAATGCACTTGACCCAGTCCTGCTAATGGGGTCAGGAATGGATAAAAAGTCTGGTGTCTGGGGCTTCCCTGGTGGCGCAGTGGTTGAGAGTCCGCCTGCCGATGCAGGGGATGAGGGTTTGTGCCCTGGTCTGGGAAGATCCCACATGCCGTGGGGTGGCTGGGCCCGTGAGCCATGGCCGCTGAGCCTGCGTGTCCGGAGCCTGTGCTCCGCAACGGGAGAGGCCACAACAGAGAGAGGCCCGCGTACCGCAAAAAAAAAAAAAAAAAGAAAAGTCTGGTGTCAGTCCAGAGTTCTTCCTACTTTTCATGTTGAGGATAAAAATGATTTTACCAGGGTCACCGAAGAGCTGTAGGATTGATTTTATGTTTGACCTTGGTGCTGGAGCCCTCTGAGGTTTCAGGAAGCAAATACCCTAGAAACTTCTGACTTAACAGTTACGTAGCAGCCACTAGCCAAAGCTCACCTACCATTGTTGTGAGCTGGGCAGTTGCCACGTTTGCTGAGCTCTGAGTGGGGCTGAAGTGGACTGGAGTTCATCAGCCTACATTTAATTTGGGATGAAGGTTACTGAGGTTGGGGGATAGGAAATGAAAAGCAAATAGAAAGCAGCCCTCTTTTCAAGAAAATATTCCTTTGCTCTGTGTTTAGATACTTCCCTTTACTCTGCTCCTCTCTCTGTGTATTTTTAGTCAAGATGTGCCCTGTCCTTAGATCTGAGGTATGCTCAAATAATATGTCACCAATAATTAACAAAAGGTAAAGCTCAAATTATTTGTATCTCAATGTATTGGAACACACTCAAGGTGGATGTAGCTCTAGCTCATATCCTATTTAAGATGCTTTTTAATGATGAGCTCCAACATCTGTTTTGATGAAATGTGGAATCTTCTCTCTCTACCACCTCTTCCCAGACAGTCTTCTGTGGACCTCTTCCCACCATGTTCTCTGGAGGGTGGGAGAGAATCATCTCGCAGGAACTATGCGCTGGGCTAATGCTGGAGATGTGTCACCTCCTTAGGGACTCTGGGTGCACACTGTGTACAGAGCCCTGATGGGGTTTGTTCATTCCATAATTTCTGTGGGACACGTTTGACCCAGAACAATTTTTTAGTAGTGCATCTTCTGGCATCTTGTGGGTATGTTCTGCAGAGCACACAATAGGAAATATCCTTCTCTATAAGTATCTGGGTTTATGTCAATCTTGCCCCATAATGAGGTGGGAAGAAGAGATGCAAATATTGGGGAGAAATTTACATTATTAATAGGCATCCTGCTTGGAAATGTACATGTATTCACAATCCCATTTAATTCAGGTAAGGAATTTGGGAAAGAAAGCCATATTATCTCCTTTCTCCTTCCCTTTTTGGGATCAGCATTGGCAATTTGGGTGATTTTGAAATCAGACCATTTTGACTGCAATACCTCTAAGGCAAATTGGATGCAGGTAAGTTATAATTATAACTTATAATCTGGACTGCACCTTGTTCAGAGAGGCTGACACGTCAACTCAGTCAAGCACTCTGATTCTTCCAATTCATATTTGGAGAAACACTGTCATATGTTTCATTAATAATCACTTACCAAATTGTCCTAAGATGCTCAAAACCAGGAACCGGGTCTTACGAACAATGCCTGGCATGGTAAGGTGCAGTCATTGTAGTGGCACAGTCAACTGTCCCTTCACACACACACTTGGATTGAAGCATTCATTGAGTCTCAGGTTTTACAAAGATGTATGCAACTGACAAGCCATCCATTGCATCCATCACTATGAATGTTGATCCCTTGCACAACATCCTTTGGAGAAGGTTCTGTTCATCTCAGTAGGAAACACTCCATGGCAGGGAAATGTAGTCTCCTGAAGCAGACGGCTGTGTGTTTCATTGATCTGGCTTCATGGGAAAAAACGACACTGGTTTTAAAGGTGAAACACGGGCATTTATGGTCCAGCTCCTCCACTAATTGCCTGCATAGTTTGAAGCAAGTTAATGTAATATCTTTGAGTTTTGATGATTAACCCAGAAAATCATCTTGAAGTGAAAATTGTAGCAAGCACTTCCCAGTTGTCAGGAGGATCAAATGATGCACACAGAGAACAGCTATGAAAAAACTGGTAAAGAGCATTTTAGAGGTAAATCATAATTACTGAGATGAATTTGTGGGTGATCCTCATTAATATTACCTCCACGTTAAAATTCCTTTCTTCTTAGCCATGCATGGCAAATAGATCTAATTTCACTGGCTACCTGAAACAGTGGTCTGGAAGTTTCTTAATCCACATCAATGGGAAAATTGTTACAAGTAATGGAAGTATTTAAAGAGATGGTAGAAGATTTTCTATTAGGAAAATTATAGAAAACAAGGTTAGATATCTTCTGAAGTTCCTGTTCAGTTTTGACACTTGATTCTATGAACGCAAAGACTGCATTCCATGAATGCAAAGAAAATCCCCAGGCAGCATTTGTGTCAGAGTGAAGGGATGCTGTCTCTCCCCGTGGAAAATTTTTCCACTATTCCTCTGATTAGCTGGTGCCTCTTCTCCCCTCAAGCTTCAGTGTGACCATCATTTCCATGCTGAAGCTTAAAATAAGACTGTAGGAAATTCAGCACACTCTGGAGGGTTTATGTTTTCCTGTGCCTGAGGTGTTCATTCTCAAAAAGGGTTTGATGCTACTGCAAAAATATTGTAGAAATCTGTCAAAGAAACATCTGAGTATGCAAGCATTAAGGTTTTGTTCTTCAGAATCTTCATCAACCAGTTGTGTCCAGCACTTTAATAGTGCCTGATGGTTGCATGTTTTAGTTTGCTAGCATGAGTGATCAGTAAACAAGATAAAGTTCACAAAGTTTAATGTTATTAAACTGCTTTCTAAACAGTTCCCTTATTTACGAGAAATCACTAATCTGGTCGGCACCCAGCATTTCTTGTATAACCCACAGTGTTTAAAAATGGCTGTCACAGCCTCATCTGAAAAAAATGAACTGCCTGAAATATATTAAAGAGAATTATTTTCTTTGATGTTCAGCTGTAGCTAAAAGAATGCTGAATCATGAATGTTTAAGAATGATTTTGGAACAATTATGGAGGCTGTCAAGACCAAACCTTACAATTTTTCCAAAGAGAACTTTCCATTTAGAAACACGATCTTGTTTCCTGTTTCCGCTTAGTTGCCCAATTATAAAGTCATGGTCCTCTATATTCTCCAAATTGCACAATGAGCTTCCTTCCTTGCAAGGTAGCCTTTATTTCCAGAGGTGATTCATACATCAGTGGAAATTGTCTTCCTCTCTCTGAATGTCATTCAGAAAGGGAGAGGGTTGGACCACATGGAGCCCCTGCAGCTCCAACATTCTCATGGTTTTTCCCAGTGATGCAGATCTCAGAGTGGATATACAGAAACATCTATAGGCACTCACACAAACAATTTTTGTTATTCCAGAGTTGGGTTAAAAAGTCTGATCAAGTTCTAATTTGTTTGTAAAAGATCTTGGGCTTTGGGGGAAAAGCCGAAGAGCTTTCCTGGTACAGCTGATCAGTGGTGACTGCTATTCATCCCAACACAGGCCCCAGGACAGTTCTGGGTGGCACCACCTCTCACAGCCCAGGCCCAGGGTGAAGACAGATTTCCTGCATGGCCCTCTGAGTCAGATCCCATCCTGGAACTAGCCCCTCTACCACATCCCAATCCTCTCACATTCTCTGCCTCCCAAGGCTCAGAGCCCTCATTCTGTACTAACTGGGGTTCCAATATCCTCTACTTGTGCTATTAGAGGACAGCCAAACTGGCCTCCCTGTCCTCAGTCTTGGGCCCATGAGTCTAGCCTCTACTGAGTAACTGAAGTGATTTATATAAATTGAACATCTGAGCATTTCCTCCTCCTGTTATATAAAAGCTCCAAGGTTTCCCTTTTCCACAGGACGAAGGCCATGTTCTGGGCACGTGCCTGCGGTCCCTCGTGGTGTCCTTCATTCATCTAACTCTGCAGGGTCACCGCTTCTCCTGCAGGATTGTGACGAGAGTCAATAGAGAGGATGGTCAAAGCCTGGGAACTTGGGAAATAATGTTATTTGTTAGTTTAATTTACATATTGCTTTTCTAAAGAGCATATGTAATGAAACCTGAACACAATTATTGCCTGGCTACAAATGGAGCGGGAGTTGGTAGAATGAATCTGACAAGGTAGCTTCAAATCCAGACTTCCCCCACTTACTAGCTGTGCAGCTTCTGCCGAAATTCTTATCATCCCTAAGCCTGAGTTTCCACATCCACACAGTGGTGATGACACCAGCACCTCCCTCCAGGGATGCTTGAGACTTCAGATGCACAAAACAGACAACAAATGTGGGTTCTCATGTTGCTATCACTTCTCTTCTCTTCTTTAATTTATGATAAGGAATACAAGCCAATGAAAGCCTTTGAAACTAAACATACATGTTATGAAGCTTCGAGCATCCTGAAAGATACACCCCCAAAAGAAAAATGCATGAGTTATGTTGTTCATGATGGTTAGTCAAATCTTTTTAAGAAAATGAACTTCTCTCACTAGTAAATACCCATATCGGAAGCTTTTGCAGAAAATGCAGAGCTGTTCTGCATGGAAATACTCTTCTACTCAGGATTAAAATTGAGAGTGAATGATAAACTGTGGAAGCGAGAAGGCCATTCATTGGGCTGGGATGGGCTGGGGTGTGGGGATGGACTAATACCCTCTGCCCCATAGTTGCCCAGTGCTCTGTCTGGCCCCAGGGTGAGGTTTTGAGGCAGCAAAGTGAAATGAGATGCAGTGAGCCTCTGGGGTGTGAGCTCAGGTGAGTGCAGCCTGCTTAACCAGGACCCCTAGATGATTTTTTTAGCGTACAATTTTTTTTCCCTAAGAAGCTGCTGTATCTAATCTACTGTTTATTGTGTTTGAACCATCTGCCTGTCACTCATGCAATATGAGAGAGACAAGGTATGTGCATGCACACGTGTGTGTGTAACTGTAGCCAGAAACTCTGCCAGCTGCCCTCCGTCAGTCAGTCATTATAACTGAAGCTTCATGTCATCAGTTATATTATTCAACCTGTTCAAATTAAATTCTGCTAAAATGACATCATCAAAATGGAGCTCAAGGAAGGAAAACAAGTATGAACAAAAGTTCTTTCTGTGTTTGCCTCACGTCACGCAAGATGCAGTTCTTCACGTACACACACAGCCCCAAAGTCGAGATGACATTTCTGTGGCTGTGCATCTGGGGGGCTCCAATTACCCGAGAAGATTCTCGGGACTCCACCTCTGGTGAGTGCCCACTGAGCTGACAATAAACCCTCACCATAAATGAGCCATGAGAGCCACTTGGCAGGGAGATATTCTTCTATCACTGAAGTCTCAGAATCCATGAGGGGACAGCACACTTCTGGGCCTAAGGGAGGTTTGGGAGAACTCACTCCAGGGAGGAACTGGAGGAGCAGATGGGCAGTGCGGTGGGTGTTTGGTTCCTCACCAGCCAAGATGTCACTCTTTTTGAGACCAGAATCCAGAGTAAGAACTTTCTAGATTTCTGGAACTTGGCAACTTCTCCAGCTTCACTGGCAGTTGTATATGTACCGATGAGATACAGTTGTTATCTGTAGTGAGTTAGCTTCCTGGCTTCTTCCTCTCTGATATGCTCAGTGGTTTATTTTGCCCTCAGTATCCCCAGAATGTACTTTCTCCTTATCTCTTTCATGTAATCTCTTATTTATCCTTCAAAGTCTAGTTAACACTGTGATTCTGTGTAATATCTTTTGTTTAAACAACCTCATCCTCCCCTAGAGCATGCTGGGTTTTTTCCCAGAGCCCTAATTCCTTTCCATAATTACTCTCTTAAAAACTTACTGCACTTGGGCTTCCCTGGTGGCTCAGTGGTTGAGAGTCCGCCTGCCAATGCAGGGGACACGGGTTCGTGCCCCGGTCCGCGAAGATCCCACATGCCGTGGAGCGGCTGGGCCCGTGAGCCATGGCCGCTGAGCCTGCACGTCCGGAGCCTGTGCTCCGCAACGTTAGAGGCCACAACAGTGAGAGGCCTGCGTACCGCAAAAAAAAAAAAAAAGAAAAAAAAAACTGACTCATCCATGACTGGCTCTGGTTACAAGAAATTAACCTGTTAGAGTTAATCAAACATTACTCCAATCTGGCCCACGGGTTAGGGCATTCTCCATCATGCTTTGACTTCATCATGGTTTTTCTTCTTCTTCTTTTTAAAATAAATTTATTTATTTATCTTTGGCTACACTGGTCTCTGTTGCTGCGTGCGGGCTTTCTCTACTCTTTGTTGCAGTGTGCGGGCTTTTCGTTGCGGTGGCTTCTCTTGTTGCAGAGCACGGGCTCTAGACGCACAGGCTTCAGTAGCTGTGGTGCACGGGCTTAATTGCTCCATGGCATGTGGAATCTTCCAGGACCAGGGATCGAACCCATGTCCCCTGCATTGGCAGGCAGATTTTCAACCACTGCGCCACCAGGGAAGTTCCTGTTTTTCTTTCTTTAATGTGGCCTGAGAAATTACAAGGAACATAGCCCCCAAACATGAGGAGCCATGGATAGCTTCCATGGTTATTTTTGAATTAAATTATTTTTATTAAATATTAAATATTAATTATTATATTATATCAATTATTTTTGAATTAAAAAGAAATATACCACAAAGTCTGCCATGATTTTTTGTTTGTTTCTTACAACAAGTGGGGAAAAAAAATCAACCGCACAGAATTATTTGATCCTCTCCTAGCTTGGCACACATCATTTACAAATGTCTGTACCCCTGTCCTTCCAACCTGGCCTGCCAACTTTTTTTAAAGGACAAAAAGAAGGAAAATAAAGTAAAGAAGTTTGTCCCATTCTGCTTTAATATTTAAATTATGGCCACAAAGACAAACTTTACCAACTGCATGCCTTTCCTTCCTGCAATGCTCAGAACACTGGAATAGTCAAGGCTGGGATGTTCTACCCAGACCCAAGCCAAACACTCAGAAACACCATTTTCACAAGGGTTTTGCTGGAAAACCTTGATATGAACAAGCCTGTTGGAACACTTTACTAAGGTCAAATGATTGACAGCAGCGATTGTGAAGCTGACCATGTTTCAGAACATTCATCTTCCCCGGGGATATTTTTGAACATGTAGTACATGGTTAGTGGGATGACAGTTCATGTTGAGCTTGAATGTTTCAGTAAATACATGAAGTTATGTGGCCGTGTCTGTAACACTTGAGATAAATGAGTGAAGTGACCCCCACTGCCCCGACTTTGCCCGCAATCAACAAGACACACCCTCTGAGAAAGTATCTGTGATGGTTCTGGTCAATAGGCAAATGGTAATTGAGATGCTAAGACACCAGTAAGACGCCAGAAGGCATGCAATGATTAGGTACAGAGGAAACATGCATGAAAACTGTTCAAACTAAACCTCAGGAAAGCCAGATTTAGTTGTTGGGAGACTACATAATAAATTTAAAAAAAGCTTTGTATGGATGAAGAGTGCTTGTGTCTGCCTGTTCAAGACTATTCAAGACTTGATTTGGAGTAGTTTACAAGATTCCTCATTTAAAGCGCCCTCTTGTGTCATTACAGTGATGTGCAACTCTTCAGTGGGTGGCCCCGAGGGACAGAATGTAGTGTCTAAGTGAAGGGTTGGTCTTCACCAAGATAGCTCCAGCCATTGAAACAGGGGAGGAGCATATGTGACAGAGATGCTGGCTGGTGGGTAAATGTTGTGGTAGTAGATTGCAGAAGTCTCTTCTGATTGATTCCGTTTTCCAATAAAATAGGAAGAAGGTTAGGCTGAGTGAGGATGGAAGAGAGAAAACTACTAGGTTCCACTAGGAAGACATTGGGATAATAGACAATGAATATACAGCTAGATCTTTTCATGTCATTAAATACATTCACAACATATTATTTGCTCGCAGTTCTGTTTTATGTCTTAAATTATGGTTCTGTGATTTTTTAAAACCAGTTTCCTATTGTTGAACAATTGTTGGGAGACTCCTCCCCAGGGCAGAGGTTGCCCATGTTTATGGTATCCTGTGAGCACCCATAGCTTTTCTGGGGACTGCCTTTCCAAGGAGGTACATCGAGGGAACAGCCTAGGAAGATAGAGACTGTTTCGCCTGAAGCGAAGGGAAAGTTTGCCTACTGATCAGTGTGTCAAATATAATGTCTCCTCCAGGGCAGAGGGCAGCTGGTTTCTAGTCTATTATAAAAGACTGGGGTTCCCTCAGCTTGGGGCTTTTCAGCTATGATGCAAACAGGCCATGTGTGCAGCACCCACCTGGATTGTTTGCCTTTACCCCATGGGACTTTTTCGGGGAGTAAGGAGAATAGCTGCACCCCCAAATCACAGGGAAAATAAATATTCCATATCCAGTCATAGCATCATGAAGACTACAGGCTATTAGAATGCTTATGCCAGGAACATCCAGGCTTAGTCAGTGTGTGACTAGGCAAGACCTTGCAGTGCTACATCTCTAGGCATCTATGAGGTAGGCATCATGGGGATTGGGTTTTCCAGGTCCCAGAAAATTCCATTACCAGTCATGCTGTTGAACCAAACTCCTCATCTTCTTCCTGATGAGCAGGCAGGCATCGAAATGCTTGCAGAATTACATCTGGTCCCTGGTATTTGTCAGCTGGGTGGAAAGGCCGTGGCTAATAGGATAACCTTGGCAGCATGATACTTTCAGAGAGCACTGGACCAAAGTCTGTGACAGCCGTTGGCCCTCTGCCACTCACTTGGATAAAATTTGTAGGTTTAGATCTTGGGGGAATCTATTCTCCTCACTTGGCTTCTGTTTCCATCTGAAAGTCTTTCTGAGATCTGTGGTTTTCAAAAACACCTTGAGTGGGCTTCCCTGGTGGCGCAGTGGTTGAGAGTCCACCTGCCGATGCAGGGGACATGGGTTCGTGCCCCGGTCCGGGAGGATCCCGCATGCCACGGAGGGGCTGGGCCCGTGAGCCATGGCCGCTGAGCCTGTGCGTCCGGAGCTTGTTCTCTGCAATGGGAGAGGCCACAACAGTGAGAGGCCCACGTACCAAAAAAAAAAAAAAACACCTTGAGTTGCAGGATTATTTATTCAAGCAAAATTGAATGTGAGGTATGACCCCAGAGAGTTGAGGAACATACGTGACCTGGCAGGTGGGGTCCTGACTCTTCCTTTCCTGTCTCTGCTTGGTCTTGACTTCTCCTTGTGATGTGTGCCTGGAGACAGTGTCAGAGCATCACAATGCAAGGGCACTCAGGGCATTGCTTGAAAGGACTAGACATCCTCAGAGGGTCCTTCAGGCTCTGATAGTGTCTGCTTTGCAGATACACGAATCCCATGAGAAAATGAGAGTGCACAGTTTGCCTGGGGGATCCATGTCGTTTTTAAGAAGGAAGACTGACATCCATCAGGCTGAAAAGCCATGAGTCATTCATGGGAATCAAGGTCTAATTTGGATTTAAGTTACTAATATTTCTCATATTTTAAGTTGTACTATTTAAGGGTTTTCTCCCTGCCTTTTCATGCATCCCTGAATTTCTCTCCTTGGACCATAAGGTTCTTCCCCTAACTAGACAAGAGGCTTAATTCCCTGGGGGGAGGAAACTGTCAGACAGACGCCGCCAACATTGGGTGTTTATACTCAAGGGTCTCAGCCTCTGTAAGATTTTGAAGGATATAAGACACAGTTTATTTTTCTCCTTCTTCGAATAAATGAAAATCTCACAAGCTAAGAGAGGGAGGACAAGTGAGGCTTGGGTAGGAACTGCTCACTCACGGCAGAGTGCAGCCTGGCTCTGTCTGACAGGAATGGTTCCTGTTTGTCCCCAAGGCTGTGCTTTGTGCTCACCTTATAAGGATGATCCATGGTTAGTGGCCAATGGTAATTAAATGGCCCAGGAATGAAGTATTTTTGCTCTGGGCACGTGGAAAGGTAAAGGTGGAGCTCCATACCCCACCCTGCTAGCATGGGAGTGACAGAACCCAGCAGAGCCCCACGTGGCTGCAGAAGTCACAGGGGCGCCCACACCTGCACTCCCCCGGCTCTCATGTCACATGGTGCATTTTCAGGATTGAGGCTCAGTCTTCAACAAGCCACCCACCATCACACTGGCTGGAAAGGTTCTTGTCCTTCCCACCTCCTTCTTCTCCTGTCACTGTTCTTGCTTCAGTTCTTGCATAGTTGGTTGTTTTTTGAGCCAACAGTGTCTCACTCACAAGTGATGGGGATGCAGCCAGGGAGGAAGGTCCAGGGAATCACTGGGACATGGATAGTCTTCCAGCACGCCGCTTCCTGGCGGCTCCCATGTCTTTGCTCTCACACTAAGATGCCTTTGTGTGCATGTCTCTCCTTCAAAATCATACGGTAAGGCTCAATCTTGCCTCTTTGGGAGACTTTCACCTCTAGGGATAATAAAGGTCATATAGGTTGTTCAAAACTGCTAACTGCACCTCTCTCTGTGCCAGGCTCTGGACTGATGGGGAAGGAGGACAGTGATGCACCCCTGGTTGAAGAAGCTCCCAGACCAGAGGAAGGTGTTGGAACACAGGCATCCTGCTACACTCTAAATAGTTTTCTTTTAAAAATCAATATTTCTCTTTTTACTCTTTGTGCATGGCACATAAGAGAATAGAGGAGTTGAATGTCTCTAGTTCTTAAACATGAGGGGGAAGGCATTTGGGCGTGAGTGTCAGGGAGCTCTCCCAGCTTTCTTTTCTCCTTTTTTACATTGCAATGAAATATAGGACTAATATAAAAGAAAGTATGTGACCTATGTGCATAGTTCAAAGACCAACAACATCCCTTCATCACTGACGATGTCTTTGAAACTCTTCTGGTTGCTTCTGCCCCCAAAAGTTAGCTACCCAACTTGGATTTTGTGTTAATTCTCTTCATTCTTTTAAACATATCTCCATCTCATTTGCATACATTTGTAAACAATAGATTATTTCGTTTTGTCTGTCTTTTTTTTCCGTTATATAAATCATGTCTTCCTGTATGTCTTTGTGCCAACATCTACTCTTCATTAATTGCTTTAGATTCAATTATGGTGACACTACTTCATTCACTTTTCAATGATAGATTATCCAATTATATGTGTGTGCATCAGTGTCTTCTCCTCCCCACTGCAGATGGACATTGGGGTGCTTCCCGTTTTGCTAAAATGGGCCATGTCCCTGGACATGCACTTATGACACTTTCTCTAGGAGGCATGCCTGGAGGTGCACATGCTGGGCCATGGGATATGCACTCCCTCCGCCCTAAGTCTCATTTTAAGCGATGCTAGTTACTGGTGTGGATGCAACCTGTGTGCCCAGCAGAGACCTCAGCCAGAGAGCTCACCATCCATTCCCGAGACTGTGAGTGCTGGGTAGCATCCTGCCATCCTCCCTGATCTCAGCCTTCTTCCTGCGTACCTCCCATTCCCTTTCCATTCCCTTTCCCTTCTCTCAGTCCCTTTGGCTCCATTTCAGACTTGCCCTCTCTGAATGGCATCTCTGGGTCGGTTCCTCAGGTGAGTGACTTTGGATCTGGTACGTCTTCAGGACTCTGTCTTGCTGTGGGTTCCACATTCTATAGAAAAAAGAGATAAGGAGTTCTCCCACCGTTGTTCTGACTCAGACCCTGTAAACCTGCAGCCTAAGAAAGGTCCCATTTATTGGTGAATCCACTTGCCTTGGTCAATAGTTTTAACATACAATAATTTTTCCAAAAATGCTCAGCTATCAGAATCTATGGTTTGATGCTGAGGAAGGAATCCGCTAGGGCTCTTTTAGGTGAAGGGGCAGAATAGAAATAAATATCTCTCCACAGCAAGTTAGACTTAAGCTGTCTTTTGAATCATTGAGTAAATCAAAGGCAGACTCAGAGGAAACCACATGACCCATGGAAAAACAAGCTCCACTTACCTCTCCCCTCTGGGACTGTTGGGATTTTCCAAGGCAAGAGCTGACCACTTGTGAAATGTCTTAACTTTGAAGTTCAAGGATGGATGGAATGCCAGTCCAAGGTGGCATGGCTCTGGGGGTGAAGAAAATTGATATATAAAGAATGGGAAGCAACCGCATAGCACAGGGAGATCAGCTCGGTGCTTTGTGACTGCCTGGAGGGGTGGGATAGGGAGGGTGGGAGGGAGACGCAAAAGGGAGGGGATATGGGAACATATGTATATGTATAAATGATTAAATTTGTTATAAAGCAAAAAAAATAAAAATAATAAATAATAATAAAAAAAAGAATGGGAAGCCTTTCAATGGCAATTGCTCCTCTTTTTTCTTCTGTTGTGGGTTTTGTAATCATTATGTTCTGTAGCACAGTATGTGCTTAGGCTGATCTTGGGCTGCAGGAGACTGATATACAGCATGTAGAGTGCAGCACAGGAACCACGGGAAAGGCCTCCGAAGGGATAGAATGTGTCACGAGGCCTTTTACAAAAGGCCATAGAAGTTGATTGGGGAGGAAGGACTGCCTGTCAGTGGGTGGAGAGGTGGGAGCCAGTAGAATTTTCCAATAAAGATTAAACCCACTCAAGCTCCATTTAGCCGTGATACAAATAGGCTAATGATTTACCCCAGCCATGCTTCTGAGACCCTTGGAAATGGCATGTGGTTTTGGTCCTACTCATTCTTTTGATTTTTTTCAATGGCAAAGAAATTAAATTAACACTGAAAAGTGGTAGCCTAGTTCTCATATCCTTTTATGCACCAGGATCGGATCCTTATCTCTCCAACCAGACTTGGCCATGGGGGGCCCTGGGGATTGTCTTACTCATGGTCATGAAGCATTGTTTGGTCCTGAAGCCAATGTAAGGGGAGAGATCAACCCAGTTAAGGGGTTTTTGAAGTTTGACGTGCTATAGAACAAGTTGGCTTTCAATCACTGCCATGCTGGTGGGCTCTTGAAGACACAACTCTTCCCTCTTTGGACACCAGTGTCCAGAAGCTTCCAGAAGGTACTAATTAACCACATTTTTAAATAAAGAAAACTGAAATTGACATCTGATAGAACAATCTGGCTTCAGGGCCCCACTTGGAAGCACTGGGCAGTGCTGGAACAATTTAAGGGAGATATATAACTTATTCAGCTTTAGACCTTTCCTAATCTTCACAGAAGATGTCAAAAAGCCATTCATTAATTCTTTCTACTAAATTAGTGGAGGCTCTGCCTCACAAAGACTATCAGCTAAGCAGAAACAAAAGGTTTGGTTGAAAAGTATGTAGAATTTTCACTTGTTTTCTCAACTCAATCTGAGAAATTGTTTGGAATTGCCCATCTAATGGGGTTTTTTTGGCACACATTTCAGATTCTTTGTTTCAGGAAGACCAAATCAGGAGATGGTTTGCTTTGCTTTCTCTGTAATCACTACTAGAATGGACATATTTCCTGGATCAAATGTCAGACCATATTGCCTTAAAAGTATGTGTTACAGTGAGAATACAGCCCAATAACTGAATGGAATAGAAAGAGAGCAGAACTTTGAGGAAAGAACAATGAAGGGGAGACCACGCTTCTGAGAGTCTAACCCTCTCCTTGCCTGAACCAGTGTCAGCATGCCCCTCCTTGCTGTCAGCCCAAGTCTCAGACTCTGTCAAATGAGGATGATATACCAGGTGATTTCCAGGGTCCCCTCGGAAGGTGACATTCTGCCATTCAAAAGGAAGATTATTTTATTTTAAATTTTTATCACAACACTATTTGCCTTGAAATGACCCAGTTACTATTGATGAAGGCTTATAATTTAAAGAAGAAAACCTAACTTTGAGTTCAGTTTTCATTAATTTAGAGCCAGCACATGCCATGTACTATCAAGAGGCATGTTAATAATCAAGGAAGAATAATAAAATTTCCAATTTAAGTTAGTATTTCACTTAAACAAACATCCAGTGAGCACTGACTATGTACCAGGAGCCACATATTCTAGAAAAAATAAACAAGCATTAAACACAGCTCTCTGAAGAAATACATATCTTTACTCATATCCACTTGTCACATACCAACTATGATATAATAAGCTAAGGAATTTTTTTTACATCTTTATTGGAGTATAATTGCTTCACAGTGGTGTTAGTTTCTGCTTTATAACAAAGTGAATCAGCTATACATACACATATATCCCCATATCTCCTCTCTCTTGCGTCTCCCTCCCACCCTCCCTATCCCACCCCTCTAGGTGGTCACAAAGCCTCGAGCTGATCTCCCTGTGCTATGTGGCTGCTTCCCACTAGCTATCTATTTCACATTTGGTAGTGTATGTACGTCCATGCCCCTCTCTCACTTCATCCCATTTTCCCCTTCCCCTTCCCCATGTCCTCAAGTCCATTCTCTATGTCTGCATGTTTATTCCTGTCCTGCCCCTAGGTTCTGCAGAATTATTATTATTTTTTTTAGATTCCATATATATGTGTTAGCATACGGTATTTATTTTTCTCTTTCTGACTTACGTCACTCTGTATAACAGACTCTAGGTCCATACACATCACTACAAAAAACTCAATTTCATTTCTTTTTATGACTGAGTAATATTCCATTGTATATATGTGTCACATCTTCTTATCCATTCCTCTGTCGATGGACACTTAGGTTGCTTCCATGTCCTGGCTATTGTAAATAGAGCTGCAATGGACATTGTGGTACACGACTCTTTTTGAATTATGGTTTTCTCAGGGTATATGCCCAGTAGTGGGATGGCTGGGTCATATGGTAGTTCTATTTTTAGTTTTTTAAGGAACCTCCATGCTGTTCTCCATAGTGGCTGTATCAATTTACATTCCCACTAACAGTGCAAGAGGGTTCCCTTTTTTCCACACCCTCTCCAGCATTTATTGTTTGTAGACTTTTTGATGGTGGCCATACTAACTGGTGTGAGGTGACACCTCATTGTAGTTTTGATTTGCATTTCTCTAATGATTAGTGATGTTGAGCATTCTTTCATGGGTTTGTTGGCAATTTGTATATCGTCTTTGGAGAAATGTCTATTTAGGTCTTCTGCCCATTTTTGGATTGGGTTGTTTGTTTTTTGGATATTGAGCTGCATGAGCTGCTGTAAATTTTGGAGATTAATCCTTTGTCAGTTGCTTCATTTGCAAATATTTTCTCCCATTCTGAGGGTTGTCTTTTCGTCTTGTTTATGGTTTCAGCTAAGGAATTTCTAATCAAGTTTTATTCCACTTCACTGTGTCTAGAGAATATTGAAATGGATTTTCACTGGGAAAAATTTCTTTCCCCTCAATCCCAGATGGATTGAGAGGAGGGGCTGGTCAGGTCCTTTAGGGTCTGAAAGTCATCCAATTTGAGGCTGATCATGAAGGAAAAGATTGTAGAACTCTGAATATAAAGTTAAGTACATAAACAAATATTTCAGTAGGGTAAGGGTAAAATTACCATAAATTAAAAAAAAAAAACTTTAAAGTTGACAAGTACCACAAAGTCCAGAAAATAACACAGTATTCCTTGTGACATAACCCTAGAATAGCTTTATTCTGTATTTTTATTTGAACTCTAACCACTTATTCACATGCATTATTTTTCCACAGAGGGAATAGAATGACAATTCAGACTTTCAGCTAAAAAGTTTGATCAAAATTTGATTTCAATTACTGGATAGTTTGGAAGTGTTTATCTTAGCTTCACAACTGCTTGTGGTCAATAAATTTTTGGCATTGTTGTCAAACATGGTAAAATGTCTGCCAAGTATATTTACATCTGAGTAGTAAGAGTTCAGAGTTATTAGTTTTCTTATGCAATAATTGATTTTAAACAGTCTTTAATTGATTACTCTTATTAACTGGAGAAGTGCAAGCGCAGCATACAATTTTTGCAGGATTGAACAACATTGTATAATCCGATTACCCTTATACTACATGCATTAAATTTATAATGAAAATGCAAAAGTTTTGCCACTGGGATACTTGCATCTTTAGCCTGTTTGGCTATATTGGAGCAATTTTGTATGCCCTTTTATCTCAAATTCCCAGACGTCCTCAGGACAAGCTGCTTCAGATCTGACCTGTTAGATGCATATAAATCATGAAACATTCAAACAGAGACCTACATCCTGTGTAGGTCTGTGCCCTATAGACAGGATTCTGATAAATTCCATTTTGTATGAGTTACCATCATAATGAAAAAAATCATCTTAGCGCATCTATAAACATGTAGGCTTTGTTCTTGAGTCTATCTTTTCCAGGAGAGAGCTTCCTAAGATCTGGTGAGAACTTGACTTTCTGCTCATCGTGATACATTTGATGGTTGAAAGAATTTCCCTCAGACAAGCCTCTGAATCTGTATATTTCAAACAGTTTCCTTTCTACTACCCAGCTGCTTCCAGTGCTGAGTGCTGTAGGACACCAATTACATCATGATAAAAAGTGTTGTATCTTCGGGTCACAATTCTGGGTGAGTTGGCACCGTGGGAAGGAGTATTTCTCAAAGCTATTTCCACACAGGGCACAGGAAGGGGAAGGGGTAAAATCCCAGATCCTTAACCCAGCAATGCAGCAGGAGGGAAGGGCCAGGGATGCTCATTATCCATCACCTGAGGAGAGCACAGTGGGGACAAATAAGCAGGGGGGTCGTGTGCCTGCTCAAGTTCTAAGAAATGAGCTAGTGTGGGGTGTGGCCTGTGTTTGGTACTGGGACTTCTGATCCATCCTTGCAGAGTAGCTGGAACTTGGGAAAATGGCTTCCTAAGTTAGTGGATAGAGATGCGTCTCTAGTGAGCTGTTGCTTTTGAAGAGAAGGTACACAATGACTTGGTGTGATGATTAAAGGGAGTGATGTTATACAGAGAGATGGATGGGGGAAACCTCTCTCTTCATCCTTCATGTAGGTAAAGTGCTCTGAACTGGTCATGGAATGACATGCACTGAAGCAAATGGATTCCACTGGGACTCCCAGGACATGGAGTGAGGGACCTCCTGATCATATAACAGCCCACAAATTGAGGCCAAGGGATATATTGCTGTGAACGTGATTCCAGCTTTCACGAGGCAATACTAACTGGATATAATCTCTTGGAATGAATAAGTTACTTGTGTGGTTCTTGAGATTATCATGGAAGGGTGACACCATTGATGGGAAGTCTTTATGCATAAGCTAAAGGTGTGGGACAATATAATTTGCATATTAAGAAAGTGTTCTAATTTTGTACCCTCGTAGGTGAAATGATGCTTTACATGTGGCATTATTTGTGAGTTATCACATGAGTAGTGATGGATCTGTTCAATGACAATAACAAGGATCTACCATGGACAGGTACTTCCATGAACATTAATAAACCCACAATGATCCTATGAGATGGGGATTGTCTCCATTTTATCAATTACAAACATAAGGCTGAGAGAAGTAGCTTTCTCGAGCTGTGTTGTCTTCTGACTCAAACTTGAGGGCTCTTTCCACTCTGAAGGTGAACAGCATCTCTTGCCTATACACATGGATCATGATACAATCCCTAGAATAATTTTCTGTGATGACCTCCTTTGCAATTGAATATGAACTATGCAAGTACATACAATTATGTAGTCCTATATTTGGAATCAGAATACCTAACTGAAAAAAATTCTTTCCATCTGATTAAGAACAAGTGATTTTTACAGGTAGTTGAAAGTGTTCTAGATTGAACTACTAAATGTCAAAAAGAGAGCTCACTGACCCATCTTCAGGCCACACCTACCACGTCTCTAAATGATATGCAGCATTCTGATTTAATGGAGGAGAATTCTGTCGTGAAGGATGAAACTCCTCATCACTCAATGGTCATGGTAACAGTTAAATATGCCCACTGATCTGAAAAGATCCCTATAAACCCAGAAAGCCCCATAGTGACCCAGGACACATACAAGGAAACCTAAGGTAAAGTGTTGGTATCTGCAAAGGCCAAGAGAACCCTGTCCTACATCTACTCTCTAGGTAGTAGCTTTTATCCACCTCCTGGGTTCTTCTGGGGTTCTTTATTTTCTGGAGTTGTTTGGAAATCTGGAAATTCTTAGGTCGTTTTGACCTTTCTCAGAAGAAAACAAGCAAGCTGGCAGGGTGCTTGCTGCTGTTATCTCCAGCCTGTTTCATAATATTGACTTCCTAGAGAGAACATTTTCTCTGACCATAAATTTCACTTGGTTTTGTAGGAATCATGGAATCATGGCAATTATGCTTTTGATTCCTGTATGCACCATATTCTCAGGAAGGCCCCTCAATGCCTGTGTAAATAAAGCTGCAATACTGTAATAGCTAAATGTACCATTTTCCTGAAATTTGTGATTAGTCTGAATTTCAGGACTGAATTTCATGTCAGTAATAGCCTTTCCTACCAAGGTAAATTTGGCTACTAGTTATAAACTTGCTGGTACAAACACTTTGGAGAAGCCTTCACTTTTGTTTCTGTTGTTGATATCAACAACAGAAGTTTCCAGTAAGAACAAAAGGTAAAAACATCAAGTTAAAGAGAGGCCCCTGGGGAGATTGGCTAGCGCAGGCTGATGAACATTTCCTGTAAAGGGACTGAGAGTAGATATTTTAGGCTTTGTGGACCTTAAGGTCACTGTCACAACCACTTGACTGTGATGCTCTAGCACAAAACAGCCATAGATGATACATAAAGGATGGGCATGGCTGTGATTTTTTTTTTTTTTTTTTTTTCGGTACGCGGGCCTATCACTGCTGTGGCCTCTCCCGTTGTGGAGCACAGGCTCCGGACGCACAGGCCCAGCAGCCATGGCTCACAGGCCCAGCCACTCCACGGCATGTGGGATCTTCCCGGACTGGGGCACGAACCCATGTCCCCTGCATCGGCAGGCGGACTCTCAACCACTGTGCCCCCAGGGAAGCCCCATGGCTGTGTTTTACTTATTTACAAAAGCTCCCCCATGCAGTCCCCTTGTCCCCTGATTCTCCACTTAGAATTCTGCATTAGAGCTGGCTGGCTCAGAGGCACAAGGCCTATGACACATCCCTCCCTCCAACTCCAAAACCCTGCCAGGAAATCTGAGAGCAGTTCCCTAAGTCCTCAGTGCTGAAAGCAGGAGGCCACAGTTTGCCAAGCAGCTGATACTTCGCTTTACCCAGAGCCACAGCCCACAGAGGTCAAGGGCTGCCCGCACTCAACAGGGAGCTCTTCTTCCTGTAACCTTGATTACATCACCCATAGTAAGAGGTTGAGAGCTTTGCTCTGGGGGATAAAACACAGGTAAAGGCTGAAGGACCCCAGCAGGACTAATCCAGCATAAAGGTATCTAGCCTGAAATATTTTATGTAGTTGTTATCCTAAAAGAAATCCTACTCTTAATCTTCACATCTCATTTGCTCAAAAATACATCTGTTAATATATGCTATTTTTACGGGGATGTAATGTACAGCATGGTGGCTATAGTTAATAACACCGTATTGCCTATTTTAAAGTTGTGAAGAGGGTAAATCTTAAAAGTTCTCATCATAGGAAAAAAAATTCTGTATGTATGGTGATGGATGTTAGCTAGATTTACTATGGTGATCATTTTGCAACATATACAAATATCGAATCATAATGTTGTACATTTGAAACTAATATAAAATTTGTCAAAATTAGGTCAAAAACCTAAATTTCATATAAGTAACAGCATTTCCTACAAAGTAACTTACCGTGCTGGTCAAGAAAATAGAAGAAAAAAGGGGGACAAAAAAAGAGTACAGGGCCTTAAAATCAATCACTGCTTTTTTCTCATTTTAAATATAATACATGACATTGGCTGAAATTAGGGAAATATAGAAAAGCAGAATGATTATAATAAAAAATAATAATTTACCTTACAGGGATCCATACTAACATTATATTAATTCCTCCCAGTTTTTTAGCTACCTAAATGCATCTTTATTATTTTGCTTTTTCTACATACATTGATAACATATCTATTGCCTTTTGTTACTGAAAGAATAGTGATCTTTCGTGAGGTACATACTTGGCTTTCTTTCTGCATTTACAAAGAAAGGAATTTATTCCAAAATAAATAGATTTAGAATACTTTCTTGTTCGTTTCCTTATGATGTGTACTTTTTAAAGCATTTTTTAATGCTTTTTTACCTATTGAGGTCTGATGTTTCTCTTCCAACTTCCATGAGCTCTTTAAATAATAAAGATATCACATGTATGTCGTATTTGCTGTCAATGTTTTGCTAAATCTGTTTTTACTTTATCAAAATTACTTACTAGTTTTAAAGCTGATTTTAATTTTTATGCAATCAAAACTTGATATTTTTCAAGAACTGTTAATTGAATACACATACAGCTCACAGATGATGTTTGACATTGCCCTGCAGCTCTAAGGAACTGGAATATCCTCTGACGCTGGCCCCTGTGCAGGTTAGTTCCCCTCCCTTCTTCACCCCTAACATCTGAGCTTCAGATGTTGTTCACCCCTAACATCTGAGCTTCAGCTCAGACATGACCTCCAAGAAAGCTGTCCCTGCTCATCAGACAGGGTCCCAGAGAGTTATCACAGTGGGCAGCATTTGCCGAAGCATTCCAGCCCAGACAGCAAAATCCTTGAATTCAGAAGAGGTGCGCAATGTACCACTTTATCATGGAAACATGTATTATATGAAGACATGAATATGAGCATTTTTTAAGTGTCATTTTGTCACTTTGAAATAATTCCAGGTTTGCTGCAAAGTTACAGAAATAGTTCAAAGGACACCTGTATGTCTATATTGATAATTTCCCACATTTTTATTACTAATTCATTCTCTATCTATATTACAATATGCACATACCTAGTAACATTTTGTAACTTTTTATTTTGATGTAATTCCAAAATTACATAAAAATTGAAAGAGTTGTACGAAATTCTTCTGCATGCCCTTTACACAAATTCGCTGGTTGTTTACGTTTGGACCTATTTACTATGTCTTTCACTGTTTCTCCCCACACACATACACATTTATTCTTTTTTTTTCAGTTGAAGTAGAGTTGATTTGCAATGTTTTACCAATCTCTGCTGTACAGCAAAGTGACTCAATTATACACATATACACATTCTTTTTTAAAATATTATTTTCCATATGGTTTTTCCCAGGAGATTGGATATAGTTCCCTGTATACAGTAGGACCTTGTTGTTTATCCATTCTAAATGTAATAGTTTGCATCTACCAGCCCCAAACTCCCAGTCCATCCCTCTCCCTCCCTTCCTCCCTCTTGGTAACCACATGTCTGATCTCTATGTCTGAGTCTGTTTCTGTTTTGTAGATAGGTTCATTTGTGCCATATTTTAGACTCCACATATAAGTGATAGCATATGGTATTTGTCTTCTCTTTCTGACTTACTTCCCTTAGTATGATAATCTCCAGTTGCATCCATGTTGCTGCAAATGGCCTTATTTCATTTTTTTATGGCTGAGTAGTATTCCATTGTATATATGTACCACATCTTCTTTATCCATTCATCTGTCAATAGACATTTAGGTTGTTTCCCTGTTTTGGCTAATGTGAATAGTACAGCTGTGAACATAGGTGTGCATGTATATTTTTGAATTATAGTTTTGTCTGGGTATTTGCCCAGGAGTGGGATTGCTGGATCATATGGCAACTCTATTTTTAGATATATGAGGAAACTCCATACTGTTCTCCATAGTGGCTGCACCAACTTACATTCCCACCACCAGTGTAGGAGGGTTCCCTTTTCTCCACACCCTCTCCAGCATTTGTTAATTGTAGATTTTTTGATGATGGCCATTCTGACCAGTATGAAGTGGTACCTCATTGTAGTTTTGATTTGCATTTCTCTAACAATTTGTGATGTTGAGCATCTTTTCATGTGCCTACTGCCCATCTTTATATCTTCTTTGGAGAAATGTCTATTAAGGTCTTCTGCCCGTTTTTCGATTGGGTTGTATTTTTTTGTTGTTGTTGAGTTGTATGAGCTGTTTGTATATTTTGGAAATTAAGCTCTTGTCAGCCTCATCATTTGCAAATATGTTCTCCCATTCAGTAGGTTGTCTTTTTGTTTTTTTATGTTTTCCTTTGCTGTGAAAAATCTTGTAAGTTTGATTAGGTTGCATTTGTTAATTTTTGGTTTTATTTCTATTGCCTTGGGAGACTGACCTAAGAAAACGTTGGTACAATTTATGTCAGAGAATGTTTTGTCTATGCTCTCTTCTAGGAGTTTTATGGTGTTGTGTCTTATGTTTAAGTTTTTAAGCCATTTTGAGTTTTTGTGCATGGTGTGAGGGTGTGTTCTAAGTTCATTGATTTATATGCAGCTGTCCAACTTTACCACTTGCTGAAGAGACTGTATTTTTCCCATTTTATAGTCTTGCCTCCTTAGTTGACCATAGGTGTCTGGGTTTATTTCTAGACTCTCTATTCTGTTCCATTGATCCGTATATCTGTTTTTGTACCAATACCACACTGTTTTGATTACTGTAGTTTTGTAGTATTGTCAGAAGTCTGAAACAGTTATGCCTCCTGCTTTGTGTCATTTAGGATCTTTGTTGCCTTATTGATTCTCTGTCTGGAAGATCTGTCCATTGATGTGGGTGTGGTGTTAAAGTTTCCTACTATTATTGTATTCCCACCAATTTCTCCCTTTATGTCTGTTAGTATTTGTTTTATGTATTTGGGTCCTCCTCTATTAGGTGCATATATGTTAACAAGTTTAATACCATCTTTTGTATTGATACTTTTACCATTATATAGTGTCCTTCTTTATCTTTCTTTATGGTCATTGTTTTAAAGTCTATTTTGTCTGATATGAGTATTGCAACTCCTGCTTTCTTGTCATTTTTGTTTGCATGAAATATCTGTTTCCATCCCCTCACTTTCAATCTATGTGTGTCCTTTGCCCTAAGGTGCATCTCTTGTAAGTAGCATATTGTAGGCTCTTTTTTGTTTATTTGTTTTCCCCCAGTCTGCCACTCTATGTCTTTTGATTAGAACATTCAGTCCTTGAATTTTAAGGTAATTATTGATATATATGTGTTTATTGTCATGTTAAACCTTGTTTTCCAGTTGATTCTATGTTACCTCTTTGTACCTTTCTTTTTGTTTTGTTTTGTTTTTTGTGGTTTGATGATTTCCTTTTATTTTATGCTTGTGTTCTCTTCTTTTTGTTTTTTTGTGACTCTATTGTATGTTTTTGATTTGTGGTTACTCTGTTTTTCAAGCATGTTAACTGCTTCCTATAACTGCTTACTTTAGACTGATAGTCATAGGCTTAAACACATTGTAAAAATAAAGAAAAAGAAAATAAATCTGCACTTTCTTACTCCCCTTCCCTGCATTTTATGATTTTGATGTCCTTTTTTACATCTTCATGTTTATCCTTTTGCTGTTCCTTGTGTTTATCATTGCTTTCACAACAGGTTTTTTTTTTCTTTTTGATCTGTATAGTGTCTAAGTGATTTACTTTCCAATTGTGATTTTCTCCTTCCTATACCATCTTGCTTCTTTTCTATTTAGAGAAGAGCTTTCAATATTTCTTTTAGGTTAGGTTTAGTATTGCTGTATTCTTTTAGTTTTTGCTTGTCTGAGAAATTCTTTATTTCTCCTACTATCTTGGAGGGCTTGTGTGGAAGGCTGAGTAGCTTGTGTGGGTTTAATATTTTTTTGGAATGAGGGCTGTTTTTGGTGTGGATGCTTGCCATCTCTTTCCTGAGTGTGTACTAGCTATTATCCCCTTGATGGAGGGTGTGCAGGTGCACGGTCTGTGTGCTCTCCCAGGAGGAGGGGGCAGCTTTTGGCTTCTGGCTGTGGGACCCTCAGCAGCAGCAACCTGCACCTGCTCAGAGGACTGTGCCCATCTCTGGACTCCAAGACGGCAGCGGCTGCTCATGCCTGTCCCTGGAGCTCATGCAGGTGGTTCTGTGCCACCTGAGAGCATGTGGAGAAAGAAGCTCCTAGGGCAGGCTTACCCCTCTCCTTGTGCACCCCTCAACAATGGTCCCTTGCCTCTCTGGTGGGCCCAGGTTTCTTCCTGTACTCTCTGGGTTGTGGTACACCACAGCGTAACCCCCTCAGGCTGTCTTCACGCAGCCAGCCACAGCCCTCTTCCCAGGGTCTGCCTCCAAAGCCTGAGCCTCAGCACCCAGCCCACGCCTGCACCAGCAGACAAGCATCTCAGGCTGGGGACTGCCAGGCGGCACTACCATCTGTGCAGGTTTCTCTCCGCTTTGCCCTCAGCACACCTGTTGCTGTGCTGTCCTCCGAGACTCTGAAGCTCCCCCTCTGTCCCCACCAGTGAGGGGACTTCCCAGTGTGTGGAAACATTTCCTCTTTCACAGCTCCCTCCCAGAAGTGCAGGTCCCATCACGATTCCTTTCTCTCTCTCTTTATTTTGATTCTTTTTTCTTTTGCTCTACCCAGTTACCTGGAGATTTTCTTGAACTTTTGGAAGTCTGAGATCTTCTGCCATCATCCAGTAGATGTTCTGTGAGAGTCGTTCCACATGTAGATGTATTTTTGATGTATTTGTGGGAGAAGGTGAGCTTCACGTCCTACTCCTCTGTCATCTTAATCTGAGCTCTTCCACATTTTTTTTTAACCTCTAGGTAGTACTTTTTTAATTTTTATTTTATATTGGAGTATAATTGTTTTACAATGTTGTGTTAGTTTCAGGTATACAGCACAGTGATTCAGTTATACATGTACACACATCTATTCTTTTTCAGATTCTCTTCCCATATAGGTTATTACAAAACACTGAATATAGTTCCTTGTGCTATGCAGTAGGTCATTTATATAGTTGTTTTTTGTTGTTTTTTGTTGTTTGTTTGTTTGTTTGTTTTTTTTGCGGTACGCAGGCCTCTCACTGTTGTGGCCTCTCCCATTGTGGAGCACAGGTTCCGGACGCGCAGGCTCAGCGGCCACGGCTCATGGGCCCAGCTGATCCACGTCATGTGGGATCTTCCCGGACCGGGGCACGAACCCACGTACCCTGCAATGGCAGGCAGACTCTCAACCACTGCGCCACGAGGGAAGCCCAATTTGTATAGTTTTTTGGGTTTTTTTTTTAGATTTCAAATATAAGTGATATCATATGATATTTGTTTTCTCTGACACATTCATTTTTATTTATGTATATGTGTATTGTTTTTGCCTAAATTATCTGACAGCAGCCTGGAGCCATCATGCCACGGGCTCCTTAATACATTAGTGAGAACTTGTTATGAAAAGGGCATTCTCCTAAACAGCCACAGTATCAGGATCAAATTTAGGAAAGTTAATGTTGACGAACACATTTTTAATTGACAGATCTTATTCAAATTTTGACAAATGCCACAATAATTTCCTTTGGAGCTATTATCCTGGTCCAGGATCTAACCAAGAATCTCCTCTATTCTGGAACATGCTGCAGCCTTTCTGTATCTGTGGTGACATTACACTTTCTGAGGAGGATAGCACAAATGTTTCATAGAGTGCTTATTTCATAGAACGGGCCAGTCCATTGTTTCTTCCTGGCAGATTCCTGTGTGCTTTGTCAGGGATGTCACAGGAGTTGTGCTGTGTCCTTCTGGGAGGGAGCATCATGCCAGATGCCCCTCACATCAGGTTGTTCTGTGATGGGGGCTCTTCACTCTGATCACTTAGTTAGAGTGCATTATGCCAAGTTTCTGCACTGTGAATGTCTACCAATGTGATTAGTAGGTCCTTTATGAGGAGATGCTTTGAGACTACCTAACTCTCCTGTTCATCATGCAACTTTCTCCCACTAGTTTTTGTATCCACGATGCTTCCTGTCTGACTCAGCTATTACCATGATGTGTGCAAAGTGGTGACTTTTACCTCCATCTGTTCTCTGAAATTTAGGAGTTGGCTTCTGCCATAAGGAGGACAATTCTTGCCTTCCTTCTTGTTTTATGTGTGCATGCATATGGTTAAAAATATGAAATATATGCAGCCCCTCTTCCTGGGGTTTTATTAACTCTCAAGAAGTGATATAACATTATTTTTCTCCTTTTTAACAATGAGGAGGCTAAGACGTTGATAACTGCTTATAGTGGCACATTTTATAAGTAGTAGAGCTAGGATTCAAACCTGGAGGGTCTAGTCCCAGAATTCAAGCCAGTCAATTCTCTACCAGTTGGGATTTTGAGGATTGTAAGTGACAGAAATTCATCTCAAATCAGCTTAGGTGGAAAAGAGAATTCATCAGAGAGACACCAATGATCTCATCAATCCAGGTAGGTGTTGAAGCACCCAAATGTGTGAAGGCAATGATGCCACCAGGTTCAGGAAAAATGACCCAGTGATGCAGATAACACTGAGTCTCTCTCGTTTTCCCTTCTCTCTGTATGTGACATCATTCCCTTCCCTGTACTCCAGATTAGGGCAAGTCCTGGGTGATATGGCCACCAACATCTCAATTCATCATTCCCACAGCCCAGATAACTGCAGTAGGCCCTATTGCTTACCCCAGTTTCAGATTTGAAAATTTTAGGGAAAACTCTAAAGGAATCATTTAGTAAATGGTCGAGCTTGGAACAGGTTTTTACTTTTTGCCCATTCAACTGTGGTTAAGGTACCAGGTCAGATAAAAAATGTCTGCTCCCACAGTGCAATTTTATGTCAATGGAGGAAATTGGCTGGAATACAGGACAAAACTTGATTTCTGTCCAGACCTGGGTGGGAGGTCTGCAGAGAAAACAAGACAATCTCCCTTTGTGCGTAGAAACAGCAAAGAAAATGCTGACCATTCTTATGTGTGGGGTGTTTGTAAACTAGTTGATCATAAATAGGAGAATTCGTTCATATATATATTTTTATGGTTTTACAGGACACAGGTGAGTAATGAAGTGAAAACTCAACTATAAAAGGAAGTATAACAAATTTCAGTCATATTAAATGCTGCATATTATAGGGTGCTATTTTAATTCTTTCAGCGATTCCATAGCTTTTAAAATTGTTGAATTAAATAATAAGAACTAAATCAAACCAAAAAGGTATCACAGTTTTTATGGAGTTTTATGATAATATTTTCATTTAAGAATTTTGAACACTAAATTATTTAAAGAGTTTCCATGCAAGGAAATGTATTTTAACTGTTTGTTAAATAAAACCCATTATATTTATAAGTAGCATAGTGAAAAACCACACTATAATTTGGTGTATTTAAATGTATTTTAAAAATGCTCTGATACCTGTCAGACATAATTTTCAAATTAGGAAAACTAATTCATTCTGTAGAATTACTATGATTTTTGAATCAGCACATGGGAAAATATTGTCTGATGAAATGTTTTCCTCTATTTTTTAGCCCAAAGGCGTAAATTAAAATTTTTCATATATGTCATAAATTTAGTCAATCCCCCCAAACACACTAAAGTATAACCTTAAATAGAAATTATGATATGTAAGTTTAGAAGTATTGGGACTGTGTTAATATTAATGAACATACAGGCAGATAGATCATGGCATAAAGAGGCAGGAAGTAAGATGATGTTTTGAATTATTTTCTGGTGTCTCATCCGTCACTGCTTTGTCTTGGGCTGAGAGTCTGGGACAATCCACTTCAGTGTCTGAGGGAGAAGATGTCACAGGTAAACTAGAGACACTGAAGCTTTTGAGATCTGAGATCAGAGACCCCAGGGCCCTCCCTCTGTCTGGGCTCTGGGTGGGTGCACCAGCCTTGCAGAGCTTGCTGCCACCTGAGACATGGGTACAAAGACACTTCACAGGCCCAACTGGAAAGGGAGCAATTGGAGCTGAAGGAATTTGCCTTAGGTTTGCACCCTTGCAGGTTTACTCTGCACAATAAGAGTTTGTAGATATGTAGTTACAGCAGTGAGGAACTGACAAAACCAAACAAGCAATCTGTGAAACAGGGAGACTTGAGAAAATGATTCCCATGACTTGGATAACAGAAGCATCCTGGTGTTATCAAAACCACCCACAGTCCTAAAGATGCCATCATCATTTTCATAAATACTCTACTAATCTTTTCTCTACAGATAATTTTAATTGGGATTTTCCTCTCACCCTGGGCCTAGCATAAAGCTGGGGAAATGGGGAGGGGAGTGGTGCTCAATGGCCCACATCTTACAAAGCTACAGATCATTGCACCCATGTCTTTTGACAAAATGGCCCTGACCCAGTCAACCCCACCCAGGGGCCCCAGGAACTCACACCAGTATGCCCATTCTAGCCAGTCTGGAGGGGCCTTCCAGAGCTAGCTTTGTGGCTGTCAGGACTGGCCCACAAGGAGGGGACCCCAAACGCTGGAGGTGACAGGGCTTGAATCCCTCTCACTGCTTATCTCACAGAAAGTCACTCCCCCTGCTCTTTTAATGACACTGGCTCTGGTACAATCCCACCATCATTCTGGGAACCTCCAGCACATATATGGATGACCTATTCAGACCTTGGCCTCTCAGATCCTGAGATCTTCACCTCCAAGAACCTTCTCATCAAGTCTTCCTCAATTGCCTGTTTCCAAGGCTATCCTAGATTTTGTCACCACCTACAGCTGCTTCACGTCTAGTACCTATGAGGAAGGCCTGCTGCTTGTCACCTTCTTCCAGTTGACCTATGTGTCTACTCTCCTTCTGAGTATTCCTCTTTTGTTTTTACCATCCATAAACCCTCTTCTTCAATTCTCTCATTTTTGTAGTTTTTTTTATCTTACATATAGTAAAATTCACTCTTTTTGGTGTACAGTCTGGTGTACAAAGAATTTTAACCATTGCATAGAAACGTGTAAACATCACTACAGTCAAGATGCAGAAGAGGTTCATCATCCCTAAAAGTTCCCTGAGGCTGCCCTTTGTATTAAATCTCTCCCTTAGCCCCAACTGCAGATCTGATCTGTTCTGTGTCCCTGTCTGACTTTTCTAGAATGGAAATCTAATCAGGATGTCAGTGATCTTAATCCATGACAGAAATCACATTCACCCAGTTATTCAAGGGAGACATTTAAAAATCATCCTAAACAATTCCTTCTTCAGACCCTACATCTAATTAGTTATTGTGTCTTAATATTTCTGGAATTCCTTCTCCCTTTCAATGAGCTAGGAGAAGCAAGAAAAAATAAGTTATAGGGGTTTCACACATAGGCAGCATGGTTTTGATATTGATGGTCATTATTCTTCAGTTTTACTTGAGGCTGAACACAGATTTTATCATTGTTAATGTTAGGAGAAAGAGTTGAGAAGGTTTAGGACAGAAAACTCCTAAGCTTTGTAGGCTGTAGCCTTCTTTTGGAAAAGATAATATTGCTATAGTATTTATATGTGATATATTTTACTGGATTAATTCCTCATCAGGGGACTGTGATAACCTTTCATAATGTATAAATATCCTATATAAATAAATATTGGAGCAAACTATATGCTTTATTCTTCCACATGTTTTGTGGAATATTTTCTAGTGTGAATCTTACTATGAGTAAGATACCTCTTCTGTCTTGTCAGGAACTTCAGATTATCCACGATCTCTCTTTTTTTAATAGAATTCTATTATATTCTTCTTATCCCATGATCTCTTACTGCTTGTCCATCTACCTTTTCACTCCCAACAGGTCATTTCTTACAGCTTGTAAATAAGCTCAAATTTCCTCCCAATTATAAAGCAAAACACTTCACCACCACCCTGCCCCAAAGCCTCCCCATCTCTCTTCTCCCTCATACTTGTACCTCTGCGAGGGCTGTTTCTAGTCTGACTCAGTCTCCTCATCTTCCACTCCCTCTCTCTTCTGCATCCCAATTCTTCTCAGTTATCACCATTACTCCACACGACTGATGCTCTCAAAGGCAGGAGTTCTTGATCTTAGGTCCACAGACCTTAGGAATCCATGGAAATAATCTGAGGGGTCCATGATTGGTGGAGAAAAGTATATCTTTATTTTCATTAACCTCCTACTGAAATATAACACATCTTTAAGTTGTGAATATAGGTAACACACACAAAGGTATTTGCATCATTTGTGTTTTCGCCACAACTGTAGGTCAGAGATATATTTATATCACACTATAGTTGTTGCAAAAGTCTCAAAATATCACTTTATCATTACTTTCACATGATGGTATTTAAAATGTTAATAGTACAAGTGTTGCTATCAAATATCAATTAGAAATATTTTTACAACTGAAATTCAATTTCAATATGATTGTTTTATTTCGTAATATTCAATATGATTGTTTTATTTCATAATATTCTGCACTTTATTTTATTCATTTAGAAGCATTATTCTGAGAAGAGGTCTGTCGAGTTAGCATACTGTTGAAGTTTGGTGACACAGACATGCACCAAGTTTAAGACTCCCAGCTCCAGGTCAACAGTAAACTCTGTAATAATAATTTTACAAACATCAATTTAACTTTTGTCAATCTTTATCATCCTTGACCCACGGGCACACCTCTTTCCTCAAATACCATCTTCCTTTTCCCTGACCCCTACTTTCCTGTTTCCTTCTCCCATCCACTTTTCTGGCTGACATTTTCCATGTCTGTTGAAAGCTCAGGCTATTTCATATGCCAACCAAATGTCGGTATCCTCCTGAGCCATCCTCCCCTTTTTTATTCAGTCCTTCTAACCATCATGTCTTATCCCACAGCTTTAATTACTCCCCATGAAGAGACAGGTCACAAAGTTACGTTTTAATTCAGACCACTGCCTTAGATGATCCAAAATCATCTGCACTCAACATATCAAAAACTGGGTTCAAAATCTTCCTCTGACACACCCTCTCTGCAATACAACTAACAGTGATATAGAAACCATCCTGTTCATGATTTCCCTGAAGGCAAGTCCACTCATCCAACCAGGAAAACTTTCACACCTTCCTCCTCTCACCGAACATCAAATCTGTTCTCAAATCCTAAAGATTCTACTCCTAGGTCTCTTCCAAATGTGTCTACATCCTTCACTCTAAAGCCCCACCCCCGGTCTCCCTACAAAGGCTACATTCTCTCCATCTATTTCTTTGTGGCTGTAGTTAACTTTTAATACAAATCACTGCACGATAGTGTCCTTGGGAAAGCATATCGAGAGCTTTTCACAGCACTCAAGACAGAGAAGACACATCTTCAAATGCCCCACAAGACCCCTCAACCCTTCTGTTCTGGGGGCCAGCCACATGGCTCACCATTGTTGTGGGGCCCCTGCTTCCTCCCCACCCCAGGTCAATGTAGGTTCTTTCCTTCTTAGACACCACTCTCTCCCATCTACTCCCCATCCTACCATCAACCAATTAATTCAATCTAATCAGTGTTGGATTGCCTTTTTTTTTTTTTTTGCAGTACGCGGGCCTCTCACTGTTGTGGCCTCTCCCGTTGTGGAGCACAGGCTCCGGACGCGCAGGCTCAGCGGCCATGGCTCAAGGGTCCAGCCGCTCCGCGGCATGTGGGTTCTTCCCGGACCGGGGCACGAACCCGTGTCCCCTGCATCGGCAGGTGGACTCTCAACCACTGCACCACCAGGGAAGCCCTGCCTTTTTTTTAATACAAAAAAAAAAAACTAATATCACTTCTTCAGGGAAGAATTCCATTCTGGTATCTCTGGGTTGGGGGTTTCTACTCCCCCTCTATAGCACCATAGCACATTGTACATTTATAACACATTGAAATCTTCTGTTATTTAGGACAGTTGCAGTTTTATATTTATTTATATGTACTGTGTAATTATTTATTTAAGCCTCCCTGCCTCCAACAGAGGGAGGCCAGTAATCTCTACAGAAACTGAAGAGATCAATCCATCCCTTTGAGCTGGATCCAGAATGCCAGAGTCCAATTCACTGGGTCATTATTTCAGCAAATATCTAGTCAACCTACAGGTGCAAACATCTAATCTTGATTTAAATATAAAATAAGAAGGTGGTTGCTAAGGAACAGAAGCTTTCCAGCTTTGCTCTTTCATCCCCTAGGCTCTGGCACCAATTATTTCTGCGATGATCATTCCTTTCTTGGAAAATCCATCTTTAGACTTGCGTTTTGCGACTTCGTGAGCATGATGAAAAGTTCCATCACAAACAGTGCCCTGGAGGAGCTGATGCGTTTCTGATTTTCCTTAGGTAAATGGTTCAGGCAGCCAATTTGACTGTTTAATGTGTGATGCATGCATAGCTTGCTCCTGAGCTCAGGGCTCTGAGAAAAAATGAGTAGAGTAGGTTATCTTCAAAGGTGTTATCAGGGTTTTAGAGAGAAGGAAACAATAGACATGCCAAGTAAAGCTGTGATGTGAAAATTACTGTAATTATCAGGGATAAATAAATTTGAATTGGCACATCGTCAAGGATAGCTCATGCTTGGCCCCATCTTCTCTCTTGCTTTCACGCTCTGTGTTCATTTTCAGGACCTCTGGAAGCAGAGCATGGGCATGATCCAAGGCAGGATTTTTTTGTTGTTGTTATTGGTTTTTTGGAGAGTAGAAGGCATGACATGAATTATTAGACATACTCTTACAACTCTGAGTCAATGAAGAGAGAACACTTTTAAAATCACAGCTAAATGGAATCCTAGTGACTTTGTAGGTGCTAGTGAAAAATAATAGATATCTGGGCTTTATACAGGTCTCCATATAACCTTTTGCTTCTCTTGTTCTCTTAGAAATACGACTTCCCTATCCTCCCACCTGAGGTCCAAGAACCAACTGCCCTCCACTGCAATTCTTGCTTTGATTCTCCTCTGCCTCAGAGAACAGGTCCTTCTCTGAATGCGCTAAACACGCCATTTCCTCACCTTCTGTCTCATCAAACTGCTTGTCTCCAACTGACCCATTCTTCTTATTTCCCTCCTTTCAACTGCACAGACTATAATTGGAAGCTCCACGTCCTTTGTGTGAGCCGTTCAAAGAGCACCCCATGAAGTGGCCACCAGGAGGCATCTGAAAGGAAGAAGACACAGAAAGGGAAGGAAGAAAGTGCTGAAGGGAGGCCCAGACTTCCAGATGATGTGTGCAGGTCGCAGGAGTGTTGGGAAGAAATAATCATATTGTCAGGATCAAATCATAGGATGTTTGCAAAGTACCTGCTATGTGGGTCTCGACAAATGGTGGCCATTATTACTTTTATTTTAGTGAATGTACAAGGCTAAGAATGTGGCTTTGGCCATAGGTAACCCAAAGATCATCAAAACGAACCATGTTGTCGAAAGGCAAGCATAATACAGTCACGTGAAAATAAAATGTAAACAAGTCAGTTTGCTCCTTTTCATGGAAAGACTCGTCTCCTCCACCCAGAAATGGAAAACCTGTTGCTGTATTTTCCAGTGTTTAATTATTAAAAACAACTCTTTGATATGGTTCTGGATGTGTTTAAAGATTTCTTCCTATTTACTTAGGTGAGATACCAAAAAGTGGATTCACTAAGCCTAAAGAATATAATTTTTAAGATGTTTGCCTCATTCTGCCAGTGTGTTTCTCGGATTATAACAGACCCTGTTCATTCCTATCAACATTGGATCAGCTAGTCTTTTCTGATGTGCTAAGAAAAGAATCCCATTCTTAATTTATATTTAAAATTTCTAATTAATTTAATTTTTAATGTGTACTTCTAGCAGTGTTAGAGTTTAATTTCTAGTGAACTTCATTTTGAATTCCCAGTGACTTTTAACTTATTCATATATATTTTTTAGCCCTTTGTATTTATTCTTTTATGCCTCCATTCTGGTCGGGGCAGGGGAGATATTCCTGATCTTATATATTTTAGACCTCTTTATGTGTATTATGTGTGCCTGACCTATACTATTTATTGAGCATTCTTTCTCAGTGTGTCATATGCATATTTTATTTTTGAGTATTTTTGTATTTTCCATTGTTTTTCAATTTGAAAGATTTTTTTCCCATCAAAGGTCAGATACAGTTGGGTCATTTGTAGTGACGTGGATGGACATAGAGACTGTCATACAGAGTGAAGTAAGTCAGAAAGAGAAAAACAAATATTGGATATTAACACATATACGTGGAATCTAGAAAAATGGTACAGATGAACCAGTTTGCAAGGCAGAAATAGAGACACAGATGTAGAGAACAAACGTATGGACGCCAAGGGGAGAAAGCAGGGATGGGGATGGTGATGGTGGGATGAATTGGGAGATTGGGATTGACATACATACACTAATATGTAGAAAGTGATAACTAATAAGAACCTGCTATGTAAAAAGTAAAATAAAATTCAAAAAAATAACAAAAAAATAAAAGAATTTAAAAAAAGGTCAGATACAAATCCATCCTTATTTTCTTCTAAAACTTTATTTTTATAGGTGCTATTATTTTGATTTTTAAAAATAAACTTATTGTTGAGACATGGTAGATAATAAATCTCTCAACTAATTTATTTACACTTAGTTATCCAGCTCTCCCTAGATCATTATTAAAACTCTCCTCATTCTGGGTGAAGTTCATCTATACTCAGGATATATGGCTTGGCTTCTATTGTATAAGTATTCCCGTTCAGAATTCTAATAGTCACATATTAACACGGTTGTTTAGGATCTAGTAGAAAACTACTATAAATGTTTTTGAAATTGTATACTATGTATTTTCTGCATAAATACTAGAAAAATCTTGGCAATTTTTCCCCATCCCATCTCCAAAGCGATCCCACTGATTGGGCCTGTGTTAAAAACTAACTGGGAAAGGATTTTCATCTTTACAATATTAAGTCTTCCAACCCCTGGACATGCTCTTTGTTCACCCCACATGAACCCTAAACTTTCCTATTGAATGTGGTTCCATAATACAGATCTATCTGTTACTGTAATTAGGAATGCCCTTTGTTTCCATTTGAATATCTTCATAATTACTGCTGAAATATACAATGAAGCTATTATTTTCCCTTTTTTAAAAAAATTCTGATCACTATCTCTTACTCTGTAAAAAAAATCTAATGGTATTATTTGAGTATATTAGGTAAACAATCATATAATCATATAATCTGCAAATGATAATATTTATTTGTTCCTTTCCAGCACTTATTTCTTTTTCAACCTTGTTTCTCTTGCTAGCACTTCCAGAATAAAATTAAAAAGCCATAAGGATGCTCTTAACATTTTCTGATTACAATAAAGGAGTTTTAACTATGTTACAGCAAAGCATACTCTCTGTTGCTGTATGATAGACATTCCTAATCACGTTCCACGTTTAATAATTTTTTAATCACGACTAGATATCTGGTTATTTCAAGTTTATTTTATTAGCAAAATTAACTATTAAAAGTGGTCTATCAATATAAAAATGTAATGTGGCCTCTTCATTCCTTAGTTAAACCCTACCTGATGATGACAATCAGTATTTTAACATACAGTTTAATTCAGTTTGCTAGTATGTTCATCTATTATTGCCACATCTGTGTTCATGAATATATTTATCTGAATTTTCATCTATTGGGTTTGTGTGAGGTTTTATGCTATTTTTTTTTTCTTATGTGCTTTAGGGAAAACGAAACCGCTTTTCTTACACAGCTGTGGTTAAAGGCAGGATTGTATCTAAAGTGCTTAGTGTAGTCCCTGACAAGTACTATCAGTATTAGTTTTTTAAAAAAAGTTACTTGTTTGGGGTTTATTCTAAAAGTAACAGATGCCCATTAAAGAAATGTTTGAAAGTAGAATTTTTCACACTATTAGCACTGACGGCAGTAACGTGTGGGCTTATCCCACCTGGAGCTTGAATATACAACATATCTTTAATTCCTTGGCTTAAAAAGTTTATCTTCTAGGGGAGATTTCAGATGTGAATACTTGCTTTAGTTGTAATTTTTGCAAAAGAGGCGGGACAGCCTTTGTTATGCTTTGGCAACAAACAGCCTCAACCCACGTTTATTTCTCTTCCCCTCATCACCACTCTAGGGGGGCTGGGGCTCCGCTCTGCACCATCCTCACCTTCAAGCCCCCTCTGAAAGGGCAGCGGTAGCTGGACCAGCTCACTGTCGTGTAGGGGAGCCAGGCTCGCAAGTCAGGCGACGGCCCCCAGAAATGCCCCGTCACACCTGCTGCCTGGAGATGTTGAGAGTCGGCGGGGCCAGCAGGTCAGGTGGCCAGATGGAGACTGGAGGTGTTTGCAGGATGGAAAAAAGACAATCAAGCCCCTCATCTCAAGGCAGGGAGTTTCTGCTCTGTCTCACGGGCCCTGGGCCTGCCCAAGGCCTCCCAGCCAGGAGTATCTGGTGGGATGCACGGGAAGAGGGTGAGAGCAGGGTCTTCTCCACCCTCGGCAGTAGACGGGCCTTGCTGTGCTCCACGTCCTCCCAGCAGCGCTCCTCTCCTGCAGACAGCACTCAAGTGCTCCCCTTTCCAGCACACGGCCCCGTCTGTGACCCTCTCGTGCACAGAGCTCCCCTTTGCAAGCACAGAGCTCAGGCTCTTTGGGCTCTGGTCATTTCATCTCCTACGTCAGCTCCCTGGGTTGTCTCCTCGCTCCTGTGTGACGTTGAAGCTTTTCTGGCAGCCCCCCTCCTCCCTGCTTGGGCCCCGCCCCGAGCTCCCTGCTGTGGGTTCTCTGGTTTCCATGGGCAGGAGCGTCGCCCAGTCTGCGCTTGCGCAGCCCTGACTCGGGTACACACTGTGTTCCAGCCTCGGTGCTGATGCTGCGGGTTTACCTGCAACTCCCAAGGAGGTGATGGAGGGGGAGGGGGGCTGCCCAGCTTCTCGCGAGAGCTTTGCTAGTCAAGCCCAGGATGTGCGTTGAAACCACACCTGGAAGAGACCCGAATCGTGAGGCTTTTGGTCCTACTAACCCCCTTTTCTCTCAGAATACAGGGACATAATTTTCCTGTTGGGAAAATGGATTTTCTTTTAATAGAAGTTAATCTTCTTTTCTCCCTTAACATGAAACATTTGCTGGAGTTCCTTCTCAAAACTACACGGCTGTAGGAAAGCAATCCACTCTGGAGTCTGACCTTTCTAGTGATAATAGTCCCCAAAGGTGTCCCGTCTAATTTCTGAATCTGTGAATATGGAAGCTTATTTGGCAAGAGACTCTGCAGATGTGATTAAGGTAAAGATCCTGAGGTAAGGAGATGATCCTGGAATAGCCAGGTGGACCCTAAATGCCATCCCAAAGGGCCTTGACAGTGGAAAAGAGAGGGCAGAGTGGCTGGACATGAGAAGCGTTCTGCCCACCATTGCTTGCTTTGATGATGGAGGTAGGGGCCACAAGCCAAGGAACGTGGGCACCCCAGAAGCTGAAAGAAGCACAAAAATGGATACATCTCTTGAAGGAACAAGCCCTGCCAACACCTAGATTTTAGCTCAGTGATATCATGTTGGACTTCTGACTCACAGAATGGTAGGATAATAAATGTATATTGCTTTGAACTCCTCCATTTGAGATAATTTGGTATTACAGCAATAGGAAACGAATATAGGTAGATTCTTACATTCTTCGGTTGATGAGAATCAGCCCTTTGTGCGGGAAATCTTCAGGTTTCTGGTGAATTAAGAAAAGGAAACGCTTCCTCTTGGAGCCGGCAGCCTCAAAGGGAGGTGAAATTCCAACACCTGTGCACCGGGGCAGAGGATGCATTTCATCACTGCCCATGCTTTTCGTTTACTGAAACAGGCTACTTCCCATCATGTTTAACTTGCAGAAAAGACCTCTGGCTTTGGAACCAGGCACATTCCCTTATCCTGACTCGTGTCAGGGTGTGATCTCACCCATGCAATTCCCAGGAGACTGGTGGATTTTTTGGAGGGGGAGAGACATACTCCCAGAGCCAGTGACAAGCCTGAAGCCCACTGCCCAGTGCCACTCCAGAAATGGTCCCCAGGATCTCCCGGGCTGTTGTCCACAAGTATTTTCACAGGTATCTTCTTCTTACTGCCAACTAATCAGAGCACTGCATTCCCAGAGGCCATTCTTTTGGGCTGGCAGGGCTGAGCCCTATTTCCCTGAGCCCCCAGTCACCTCCCTCAGCATCCAGTAGCCCGCCCTCCAACAAGTGGCAAGGTGCAACCTCCTGCACACTCCTGCTCTCCCTGCATCTCCTTCCTGGCTGGGACTCTGCCTCTTTTCTCTCTCTCCAGCCTGCTGTCTGGCTTCAGGCTCTGGTCCTGCCATTCACAAATCTGTTCTCTCTGCTTCCAAAAGTCTCTTTCTAAAATGAACTTCTGTCTGTCCCTCTTACTTCCATGCCAGTGGTTCCCCATTGCCTGCAGGAAAATTCTAACTCTGTGGAGTTATTTATACGGTTGTCTACAAACTTACATCTGCTCATGCTTGCAGCTCATCATTGCTGCCCCAACTCCAGCATTAATGTCCCATCCTGGGGAGCTCTTAACGCCCTCCTTAAGTTATCACATTTTCTTACTTTGCATCATTGTCCTCAATGATCTTTCACCTGAAACGCGGTATAACCCTCGCCCTAATGTATCTTGTTGAAAGTGTGGATGTTCTCCACCCTCAGGTTTCTGTCTCCTGTAGGGAGCAGTGTCTGGTCTTTTGCAGCTGGGTGAGAACTCTCTTTGTGGTGCTCAAAAGATTTCTGTCAGGGCTCTGTCATTTCTTGGGTAACACAACTGCAATCTCAGCTGTGAATCAAACAGACTGTCTCTTCATCTGTGAATTCCTCGGGGTGGAATTGGTAATGTATTTATCCTGGTCTCCCCAGTGGCTTACACAATCTCTGGCATACAGCTAACGCTCCATAAATGTTCACTGAATAAATGAGACCAAAAATAGGTCAATGAAAGTCCGTCCATCTGAACCCCTCTCTGAGCCTCAGTTCCTGGGTCACTTCTGTGGGGGAGGGCATGGCCCGAGGGACCCACTGAGGTAATCCTGCAGGCCTGGAAAGCATTCTCACTCCTCAGAATTCAAGTCTTTCCCAACAAGCAAACAGAGGTGTAAACAGTTCTTTCAAACTTTTTTTTTTTCATTTAAAAGTGGGTTAGCTCATCATTTTTATGTGATGTGTGGGAGTTGGAGTTTATAAATTATCAGGACATTAGAAACTTCAAACATTTCCATGGCCATACACTTTTGATACTTGTCTTCTTTTAAAAATGACTTGACTTAAAAGGACTAACCCATTTTTACTATGAGAATGAAGGAGAAGTGAAGGCCAAAGTTTAGGTTCCATTTGCTGTGATAATAATCTTGTGTTCTGGTCTTAGTAGCATTTTAAATGTTATTTATTCTTTTTGTCTTTTAACCCACACTTGAGGTAGCAGCTGGTGCTCTTAATTAGAGCAAAGCCTGGGAGGGTAGAGGAGGAAACTGGCCTGCTAAGACGTCTCCCAGAAACTTGAGAAGGGGGTCGGCTGCAGAGCAGGTCTGGTTGGTCTGGGGTCTCTGAGATCACTGAAGGGGTCAGTTCCCTCCCAGTGGGCTCAGGCCTGCCTCCACCTTCTCACAGCGTCCTAGGGATGTGGGTCCCCCATCACCTGCTCTGGTGGCTGAGTGCAGCTCTGGACAGAGAAGAAATGCTAACACATATATATGATATCTAAAAAAGAAAAAAAAAAAGGTTCTGATGAACCTAAGGGCAGGACAGGAGTAAAGATGCAGACATAGAGAATGGACTTGAGGACACAGGGAGGGGAAGGGTAAGCTGGGACGAAGTGAGAGAGTGGCATGGACATATAGACACTACCAAACGTAAAATAGATAGCTAGTGGGAAGCAGCCGCATAGCACAGGGAGATCAGCTCAGTGCTTTGTGTCCACCTAGAGGGGTGGGATAGGGAGGGTGGGAGGGAGGCTCAAGAGGGAGGAGATATGGGGATATATGTATATGTACAGCTGATTCACTTTGTTATACACTTTGTTATACACCATTGTAAAGCAATTATACTCCAGTAAAGATGTTTAAAAACATAATAAAAGCCCCCAGATGTGACTGAATTTCTATCTCCAAGCACGTCCAGTGCAACAAATGTGAGTGGAGAGCTGAGACCATGAACAGAAGGATGAGCAGTGTCCCACTCAAGCCCTTGGGTCCGCGTTGCTACATCCATTCACAGGCTAGGAGATGGAGGCTCTGGGGGGACCCGAAACTTCTCCAAACACAAACAAATCTGGACAAGAGACTGGAGCTCAATTCCTGATGGTCAGACTGCAAAGTGACTGGCTCTTCCACGCTGCACAGGAGGGAAATTATACACTAGGGAAATATCAGGGATGGTGCCTGCTTCATCACCCATGTATGAGTCAGAACCCAAATGTAAGCTGGAGAAAGAAGACAAGATGCATTAAGGGGACCACTGGGCTCAGAGACCCTACAGGGTTGGATGAGCAGGCTGAGGGTCACGTGCTCTGTGCTGGCATGATGGAATGTGCTGGCTTGGCAGCTGTCACAGGTGATGGTTAATGTCATATGTCAACGTGTCCAGGCCATGGTGACCAGCTGCTTGGTCAAACACCAGTCCAGATATGGCTGTAGAGGTATTTTGCAGACGTGATTAACATTTACCATCAGTTGACTTTAAGTAAAGCAGATTACCTTCCATAATGTGGGTGGGCCTCATCCATTCAGTCAAAGGTCTTAAGAACAAAGACTGAAGTTTCCCAAAGAAGGAATTCTGTCTCAAGACTGCAGCAGAGAAACCTGTCCTAGCTTCCAGTCTGCCAGACTGCCCTGCATACTTCATATTTGCCCATCCCCACAATCACAAGCCAGTTCCGTAAAATAAATGTCTTCTTCCTCTCTCTGGGTCTATACATATACATATATATATTTTTATATATGATCACCATCTTCATGGTAGGAATATGCATAACTAAGAAATAAAACAGATAAATGTAAAAGTATACATTATCCTAAGAGTTATCAAGGGAAGAAAACAGGATGTTGCTGTAGGGAAGGACAGAAGGGTACTGGATTTAGATGGGGCCATCTTGGACAGCTTCTCAGAAGAGCTGACTCCAAGTGGAGATGTGAACAATGCAGAGGTGCCACCTGAATCAAGAGGTGGAGAGAGCAGAGGACCAGTGGGAGATGAACTCAGGAACTGAAAGGGGATCTGTACTGAGACTCCTGAAGGAAGCCAGGTCTGGGAGAACATCGGAGTGAAGAATGGAAGAACAAGGGCACAGGTGTTTCATGGGAGCCTATCAGGTGCCAGGCACTTGGGGAAGCCCTGTACATAAATTGTAATATTAATCTAATCCTTGCAAATTCAGATGGGCTTTATTTATAATCCCACTATATACATAGGGAAATTTGCCCCAAATCTCACAGCCAGCTTTTATTCAAACTCAATCTTGTTCAGTTCCAAGGCTCTTTTCCCCACATGCAGGACACAACTAAATGCATTTTCATATTTGAACCAGCTGCTGGCTTTGTTTACAGTTGGGTTTGCAACTCAACTGTGATGCTCCAAGAGCAGATCTTCTCTTATTGCTGCCTGTAACTTCTCAGATATCTCAATACAGAGTCATTTTCTTCACAGGCTGAACTGACATTCACTGTTAGATTAGTCTGAGTTGATGGCTAGGAGATGGCAGAGCAGTGCATCCCAGGGCTCCAAGCAGCGCTGACCCGGGGGGCTCAGGTCACACGCCCTCTGCATCTGTCTTCATCTTGTAATGTTTGCAGCAGCCTCTGTCTCCACACCTCCTGCCTCTCCTCTCCTCTCCCCAGCTCACCTCTCTGCTGGTGTCTGAGAGGGGTCTTTCCTTATAAAATATCTGCTCTTGGTTAAAACATTGCCAGGGCTGCCCATTACCAACGTGAGCCAGCCTACTCCTTTCCCTGCCATTCAAAGCGCTTCCTAACCTCCTCTCAGATGATCCTGCAAATGGGTCTACCTCGCTGCGTGCAACTTACTTCTCAGACTCACCAGCTCTTTCATCAACATGCCCTTTCTTGTAGGTCTCCATGAGTTTACAGTGTTCCATTCACCTACAATGGATCTCTCCCCTCATCTGCCTTCCACTTCCCTCCCTTCTCCTCTCCCCCCTCCTTCCCTTCCCCCGCACCCTCCCCTCCTTTCCTCTCCTCTCCCCTCACTTTCCCTGTCTTCTCTGCCTAGACGACCACTTTGCTGATCATCTGCAGCAACCATAGCTCATCCTTTTATATTCTATCAACTGTGTATACACAACTGTGGCCTAATGCTTCTCACAATGTAGTGAAATTATTATTTGTTAATGTGGGTCTCCAGTTATGAGTTCTGAAAGAGCTGTGTAGTCCCGTCACAGTGTAGACACTGTGATGTATGTTTGCTTTGAGTTTCTGCTTGGCGTTTTCCTTTGTGCACCGTGAAAGACTCTGGGCTCATCACTTCTTTTCTCTGGAGATCTATGTTCTTAAATAAAAAAGCAGTGTCATAGGAAGGAAGAATGATTTCCACGGTCTCCTGCTGTGTTGACAGGCTGGGTCACCACCCCCTTGTCACTCCCTTCTTGGTCAACCACGTTTGGAGAGCTCACTGTATTACGGAAACACCTTTAACATTCCCGAGAAAGATGGATGTTGAGGGAGGGGGATTAAAAGAGTCCCCAGAAGCAGCAGAGCTTTGGAACCATCAACACTGAATTCACATTTGTTGCTCATGAAAGAGACAATGTAAAGTGCAGCGCTGGCTGACTACAAAGTGTGGAGAGCTACTTTGTAACCTGTTTGGATTTGGGTTATGTGAATCCAGCTGGCCAAAGTCTTCTTAGGGTTCACCCGTTGGGTTTGTGGATGAGGAGGAAAGTGCCAGCATGAAGAAAGTCTGTCTGAGTGTCTTGCTGCTCCACCCAGTCTGGACCTGTCAGACTCAGCTCCATGTATCTGAAGAAGAACCTCTATCACTGGTGTCCATGGGCTACGTCTCTACACTTTCAGTTTTGTTTCATTTTTTTAATTACATCATAATATGATAGAGCCTGAAGGTGCCATATTAGTAACCAGCACAACCTCTTAATTTCAGACAGAAAGAAAATGAAGCCCAAGAGAAAATATGCCATTCCTCGAATCACGCATCAACTGATGGGGCAGAAACCACTTCCATAGGAAACTGGATACCTCCCCCGGAGCCAGTGCTTATTTTGCGACTCCATCCTCTCTCTTCTTCACTTGAAATTCAAGAGTTTTCATAGTATTTCTTTACAATTACTAACAACTCTTCTGGCTGCAGTGAATGTAGTATCTGAATCAGAAAGTTGCAGGGCCAATGTTCTCTTGCCCATTGGCATGGACCCGGGCTTGAGTGGGGGTAGGCTGTCTACCTGGAGAGCCTCGGGTCCTGCTGCTGTGACCTTCAGGGCCTTTGTGGCCAATGGGTGAATGAGTAGCCCTGGCAGCCACATTTTAGAGACATTTTTCTTAGCCTTGTTAGTAATTCTCTTACGGGAATATGATATGTTTATAATTCCAAGAAGGTTGAAAACATGACCTCTTCAATTGGAGTACTTCTCTTTTCTGTATCTGGCATACAGACAAAGCATGACTAGGAAAGAGAAGAGTTATGTTTTATTTCTCACCCTGATCTGACCTGGAATTGGAACAGAGCGTTGGGGAGGGGGGAGGGGTGTCTAACTCGTTTCAAATACCCTAAGTGATTTAGTGAAGTTACTGCATTATAAATGGTAATAATAATATAAAAGATATCTACAACTGAAAAAAAAACACATTTCAACATGAGCACTTGTATGTTACATAACTTTATCCACTCTAAAAGGCAATGTTTGGACTTGACTTTTACAGACTTAGAGAAAACACAGTGACATTTCAGGAGATTGGGCCCTGGCATCATAAACTAAAGTAGGTGTCAGAGATCAGGCAAAATAGCTGGTCCAACAGCAAGCACTTATCCAACACTGCTGATTCTTTTGGCTTGTTTCTGGAAGGTTTTCTCTTTTTCATCTATTTCCTCAGAGATGTTTCAAAGAAATTGAAAGGAAATGTTTTTAAACTGTAAGAGCTAAGAGATGGGAGGGGGATTTAAAATTTATTTTAATTAATTATGATGAAAAATTCTACTCTGAAATCTTACCTTTTATCTCTAGAAAGTGTATGGCACCCAATCCTATGAGTTTAAAAAATGCTGTGCAGTGCACCTTGGAATCTAAGTCCTAAGAGAGTCAATTGTGAATTTTCTCCAGTGGGAGAGCAGGGCTTCCCAAACTTCTGTCAGCATTCCCAGAGGATTTCACCCCTGGGGCTGTGTGTGTGTGTGCGCTCAACTAAAGATTAAAATCATGTTAGAAAGGAAGATTATAATTTTAAAAACGCCTTCAATCTCAATTGACATGATTATTTTGTTGGATACATCTGAACAAGGAATTTAAATTTCTCTTTCTGACAATATTGCAAACTCGATGTTGCCCCTAAAACCTCAAGCATGGAACATCTGAAAGTGATAGTTGAGATGGAAAAACAAATGCACAGGTGAGCCTTTAGGACAAGAGGCATTCTCAGAAGCCCCAAAGGACAAGAAAGTGAGTCCAAGAGAGAAGCATGTGCCTGGACACTGGCTGTTTCCAGGGAAGTATTTATGACCACTGGTGACCCCGAGTTTTGGTTCCAGGGGGCCCTGGGACCAGAGTAGAGTGACTGGAGCCTGTGCAGGGAGGGAAGTGAGAGAAGATAATCCAACAGAAAACCAGCACTGTGCTCAGTGAGTCTTCAAGATAGAAAGTCAGTGCTGATGGGGGGGAGCACCAAGTGGACTTCCCAGTCTTGCCTTTGACTAGAAGAGAAAACATAAACAAGTCTTCACATAGAATTTGTTAGGCAAAGCCTGCCCTCACCTCTGTTAAGGGCAAGAAAATTTATGCTATCTGGTTTCCTCAAGCAAACAACAACCCCCTATCCCCCAACCACCACAAGCTGAGAATGTACCTTGTCCTTATCCAAAGTCCTGGCACCTGTAAGAGTACATGCAAATGCTCTCTAGGGCACAGAGGTAAGGGGCCTTGACTGCCACCAATAAAGGGTTAATGAAAATGAGTTCCCAAATTGAAAATTAAAAAGTTTCAAAGCACATGAGGTAACAAGCAATCCTGAGTGACAGCAGAATTTTTTAAAAAAAGAAAAAGAAAAACAGAATCAGGTTCTCAAAGACTAGACATATTAAAGTGAAACTGAAAAAAAAAAGACAAAGATGATCTCAAAGATAATCTTACAAAAAGCCAAGGAGAAAAGAAGAGAGGTTATGTATACACAAAATATACATTGACGGCTAACTTCTTCACAGCTACCAGAAGACTGTGAAAATATTTTCAAAGTGTTGAGAGAAAATAATTAAAAATCTAAAACTATAGAGCCAATGGAACAGTCATTAGAAATAAAGTTATTTTCAGAGCCCTGAAGTTTATTACCAATACGCCTTTTCAATGAGAATTTTTAAAACATATGTATTCAAGAAGAAAGTAAATTATGACAGAAGAAATGTCTAAGATGAAGAAGGAATGGGGAAAACATTACAAGCATGCAATTATGCATAAAAGTAAAAACCAGCATGTAATACAGTAAATATTTATTACTTATATTAACTTTATAATTTATATCATTATTTATAATATAATGTTTTATAAAAATGCTATTTAATAATTATTATTTTATTATTATAAAAGATATTGACTAGATATGCTAAAAAAATGTTGACTACCTAAAATCACAATATTTATGATAGTTTATAATCTGTAGAGTTAGTTAGGAAATAACATTAATCTAAAACACTAGTCTAGTGTAAGCCATAAATCAAGACAGGGATAATTGCAATTAAGTATCAGAAGGCCTTGTATTGTTTTGGGAAAAGATAAAAATATTCTCTAATTAGACTTTGTTAAGTTAAACATGCATATTAAAATGTAGTGTATGCAAACAGAAAAAAACAACTTTCAAAATTAGTAGATAGAAAGCAAGGAAAGTGAAAATTTTAAGGAATGTATACAAGGAAGAAAAACAAACTAACAAGGTAAACATAAATGTAAACTTAAATATAACTGTATTCCCAATAAATGTAAATGACTCAAATTTTCTAGTTGAAGACAAAGATAGTCAGTCTCTATTTTACAAAGGTGTGTGTGGGGGAAACAAAGAAAACAAAGAAAGTTTGAAAGTAAAATAATGAAACTATTGTAGTGAAGAAGATTAACAGTATGTAGTAACAGAACTGTCACAAAATAAATTCCTTAAATATTCTAAAATTTGGCTGAATTTTGAGAAAGGACTGATGCACATACTGAAGATCACTTTCATGGGCTCACATATTTTAGATTAAAAAAAATCAGGTGATCAAGCAGTCAAGTCTATCTCATTCAAAACTGTGGAAACAACATATTGAATAGAAGTTCTGGTAATCCTTTTACTTAATGTGTTTCAGAGACCTCAGTGTTACTGAATCATGTGTGCAAAGTTTTGGTGTTTTAAAGACTGGTAAAACACAAAAATAGCTTAAATAGGTAGAAAACATATGCAAAAATTTTAAGTGAAATATTAGTAAGCCAAATCCAGCAATGTATTAACAGATGTTACATCTTAAGAAAGTTGGAATTATTCTAGAGTTGCAAAGTTACTTCACTTTTAGAAAATGCATCAATAGAATCCATGCTTTTAAAAGAATAAAGGAGAAAATCCATGTGTTTGTCTCAAAAGAGTAAACAAAAGTATTACAAAATATAATTTTTGAAAATATTATTTATTATTGCTACACTTAATACTTAAAAGGACGGACATCAAAAACTAGCAAACCTATATGTATAAAATTATAATTTATTGAAAGAAAGTAAGGGAAACCTAGGTAAAAGGAGGGACACAGGTTTTCATGAAGATTCAGTGTTGGAAGGTAAGCACATTTCCACAGTGACTTATGGATTCAAGGTATCCCAATCAAATTCCCAACAAGATGTTTTGTAGAACCAGATGAGTTGATTCTAATTATTTTATGAATTCCTAATTAATATTAGAAATGAAGAATTGTCTTCTCAAATATTAAGGTTCATGTTAAAAGCATAAGGATAGAACAAATATACCCATAGAACAGAATAGTTTGCAAAGAGACCCAAGCATATTTTGAAAATAAATATGTGACAGAAGTGACATTCAGACTAGTGGGGAATTGGAATGAGGAACATGGTGATACTGGAGAATTTTTTCTACTGCTTCAAAAAAATTACTTCTTAATAGATTAAATTCTTAAATAGGGATGCTACAGCTTTAAAACTTTTAGAAGAAAACATAGGGAAATTCTCTTATGACTTTCAGGTGAAAAAAGAAGACATAAAAAATGTCTTTTTTTTTTAAAGGCAAGACATAAAAATGGTAATTAATAAGGAAAAAGACTGATTGACTTAATTATGTAAAATTAAAGAACATAAATCTAACATAAACACTGTCTCTGTTGTTAAGCTCAACAAGTGGTATATTGCTGTCTGTTTATTAATATTTAAATGGGGTTGTGTAGTTTATATGTATTATATATGGTTTATATATTATATATATATATTGTGTGTGTATTTCATAATAAAATAAAATAGAGAAAAATTAATAGTAAATTGAAGTTAATTGGAGAATAAATACATAGGAGAAAGGGGAACTGAACACACAGTGGTAGCCCAGCCCAATCACGAAACTCAACCAAAGGCAAACGGGCAGTCCAACAAAATCTGGTTCATTTATTATCTGATAAATGGTGTACCTGGTATTATTATTATCAGGCAGTGAGGGAGGCTGCACACTTGAGGGAATGTGTGATTTCCCACTAAACAAAGACCAGCATAGAGCTGTTACAGGATTTGTGGGAAGCTGGGGTTTAGGTGAAATTTGAAGGATGTAGGGTAGGCTTAAAGCAGATCAGGGCTCCTTGCCAAGCACTCAGCATCAGGTCTGCATTGCAAAGTGGACCCAGGGCCCTGCTTCCTTGGAAACTTCAAAGGAAAGAGACTTGGAATGTGGTGATCAGAAGCCCCTTATCTGAAGCCCTGCACCATGGCTGGGGATTGAGATGGCTTCTCTGTGTCAACATGACTTATACCCTCCAGACAAGAAGGAGTTTCATTCTTACTGATAGGATTTCAAACAGCCAGACTTCCATGATTTGAGAGAATGACATTCCTCAGTGAGTAGGAAAGCAACAGTCACTCAGAGAAGGGGGTTGTTAGGACACAGCATGGATTTGGGAGAAATATTTCTTCTTGCTAACTTTTCAGCTGGATTTTCTTGTGCGTCTTATTCAAGCCTGATGAACGACTGGACAGATTTGTACAGTTCAACCTAATGCTTACTTCCACAGTAGAAAGAATGACAAGGGGCAATGCATATCTGATAGGAAACGCAGATGGAAACGTTAAAGATAACTAGGGATGCACACTTTCAATGAGAATTTTGTATAAGTAAAGAAAACATTTCTCAAAAGATCACACTGAATCCTAGGAGATTAAACAAGATCATATCCACATCTAGACACCCTAGAGTGGGACTTGGCACAGTCAAAAACAATGAGAAAAACTCCAAATCTTCCAGAGGGAAGGAAAACTTGTGGGAAAATGATGGTGTTCCAAATGAGATCAGACTTCTCATCAGTAACAGCAAATGCCACATGACGTGATTACTATCTCAAGAGCGCCCAGGGAAAATAACTAATGGTATCTTACCGAACTAAAATTCAGGTGTGGGATGAAATAGGGGCATCTACACAACATCTGGGGTTATTACTTCTCTGCAGACCTTCAGTGAAATAAGTATTGAGTCATATTTCAGTAGGAAGCAAAGTAAATCCACAAGCATAAAATATAAGACACAATGAACTCTCAGATGTGCTTCAAGCTGCCTTCCTGCAGAGTTTCATGAAGCTGGTGACCAGTGGAGAGAAACACAGAAAGGCAAAAGTAAAAAAGAAAATAATTTTATATTTATAATTATAGGACAGCTTACTAACAACCTGTTTTATTTTGAAGTACCCGTAGGGCCTGTGAGATATAGATGAATGAAACCGGTGTTCTGTATATTAAAAGCAAAACTACCATAATAACACTAAACCAGAAATCAGAAATTCTTATTTCCATTGAAAATGATTCCATAGTTTTGAGTACCATCTGATTTTCCTATGTCATGTTTGCATCTCTGGTTTGAAGCTCTTTGGTAGACTCATGTATCTTTGTGCTAACTTAGTCTAACATAGCCTTAACTAGTCCAGGAAAGAGGAGAATCTAGCTAGACTTTGCTGTTCATTTAATTCTTGCTCACATTACCCAAGTAAATAATTTTGCTATGTGACTTTTAAAAAGACAGTTAGTCTCATATTGTTAAATTTCAAAGACTTCCTCTTAGCTTGTGAGGATAGATTTCTCACTAATGGAGAGAAAAAGGTACAGTGAGATTTCAAGATCTAGAATAAACTGAAGACAGCTCACTAGTGAGTTAGAGAGAGGCAGCCCACCCCTCAGGCCACACTCCCACTTTCTTCTGCCAGCCCTCCATGGCCCGAGAGCCAAGATTCAGAAAACTGGGTTGTGTGTAAAATGGGTTGTGAGATGTTCATAAAATTTACTGTTATGTGCACTTTCATGTTTTTAATCTCAGAAGTCTTTTCTTTCTTTCTGAAATATGTGTTTATATTGGAAGTCTTTATATATAAAGATAAACACAAATGTATTAAATTATTATTAATACTTTGTTTTGAAGAAAACCATACTTTCTCATTATGTTAGTGCTAGTTGTGTCCATAATCCTATAAAAGCCACAAAGGAGAAATCATCATCAGAAAAAAAAGATATCTAGCATTCCAAGGATAAATTACCCAAATCATGGCATTACTTGAAATATTTTACTGAGCCAGGAAATTTATTATAATGTAACATTTATTTCCTATTAAGTATTTGTGAAAACATTAATTTTTTTTATTGAAGTAATTGGTTAACCTTAAAAAATTCAAAACCTACCCATTATATGGCCTCTTAACAGAAAAAACTATTACCTACATATTACTTTGCCCACAAATGTCTATGTATTTTAAATTATACATGTTATTTGATATTTTAAATGTTCTTTTAGTAGTTAAATGTTTACATAGTTTCATATTTTCTGCTTTTCATATATTTAATAGTCCAGCTTGTGGCTATGCCTGGCATTTCACATTATGTTAGAGATACATTTATTTTTCTTATTTTAGGATGTAGAGAAAATAGAACGCTTGTACACTGTTGGCAGGAATATAAATTGATACAGATACTGTGAAAGAGAGCATGAAGGTGACTCAAAAAATTAAAAACAGAACTCAAGACGTTATGCCCCAGCAATCCCACCTTCAAGTGTATATCCAAAGTAACTGAAATCAGAATCTCAAAGACTTATTTTCACTTTCATGTTCATTGCAGCACTATTCACAATAGACAAGGTGTGGAAACATCTAAATGTTCATTGACAACCTGAGGTATACAATGGAATATGATCCAACCTTAAACAAGAAGGCAATCCTTCCATCTGCAACAACATGGGCAGACTTGGAGGACATTATGTTATGTGAAATATGTCAGACCCAGAAGGGCAAGCACTACATGATTTCACTTATATGAGGAATCTAAAAATAGTCAAACCGTAGAAATAAAGTGTAGAATGGTGGTTGCCAGGGGCTGGGGGAGGGGGAAATGGAGAGTTGTCATTTATCAAGTATAGAGTTTCAGCTATGCAGGATGAATTAGTACTTGATATCTGCTGGACAGCATGGTGCCTCTAATTAACCAACTGCACTGTGCACTAAAATTATACTAAGTGAAGTAAGTCAGACAGAGAAAGACAAATATCACATGATATCACTTACATGTGGAATCTAAAAAAAAATGATACAAATGAACTTATTTACAAAACAGAAACAGACTCACAGACTTAGAAAACAAACTTATGGTTACCAAAGGGGAAATGGGGTGGGGAGGGAATGAATTAGGAGGTTGGGATTAACCTATACACACTACTTTATATAAAATAGATAATCAATAAGGACCTACTGTATAGCACAGGGAACTCTACTCAGTACTCTATAATAACCTATATGGGAAAAGAATCTGAAAAATAGTAGGTATATGAATATGCATAACTAAATCACTTTGCTGTACACCTGAAACTAACACAACATTGCAAATCAACCATACTCCAGTATAAAATTAAAAATTAAAAAAAAAGAACAAAGAAAAAAAAAACTTGTGAAGAGGATACACCTTAAGGGAATTGGTCTTACCACACACACAAAAAGAAACATCTCATAAACAAACAAGTAAAATCCTGCAACGAAAATCTGCATATGTATACCTTTCAGCATCTGCTGAATTTTTGTTAGTTTCCTAGGAGTAGTTCCACTAGGTCACATGATATGAATATTTCAACAACTGTGGCCCCAAATTCGTATTCCCACATTCAAGAAGGTGAACCAATTGCACACGTCATCAGGGAAGAATATTTGTTCCTGCCTCCCCTCCTCATCCTCTCTTCCCTGCAGCCTGAGGCTCTGATGAGAATTTATCCACGGGTCCTCGTGGCACAGGCAGGAGGATGAAGCCTAAAGGGAATGTGACATGGGCAGGAGGGCTCCAGAAGGGCATCAGTGCATTTGGGCATCAGTTTTATTACAAAATTACTGACACTGCATCTACAGTGGGTGCTCATTTACCTGAGCCCCAGGTGGCAGTAGAAACAATGTGAGCCCCAGGCTATGCACATCCCCGTCTACCCCAAGAAGCCATCTGGCCAGGCCCTTCCCTCATTGGGTTCCTGTGTGGATCAGTGATAACACGCAGGATATGCCCAGCACAAGGCCTAGAACGTAGGATGGTAACCAGATTTTATTAAAGAAATGAAAGAAAACCTAGGCTTAGGTCCTATGGGAGGGATTGACAAAGCACTTATGAAAAAACTAAGTATGAGGTTTTGTCATCCTGAAATGCCTTCCTCTGTCTGATCCAAGGCATATACACTATGAAATTTAACACTGTATCACACACACACATACACATACATGCATACACACGCAGGCGTGTACACAATGCACACACACACACACATCCACAGACATACAGAGGCAGAATATTTCCCAGTAATTGAGATGATGCTTTTTGATAATCTTTTATATTAAAAACAAAGCAAAGTAATTTTTCACACATATTGGATAATATCTGATGTACAGTATTTGCTTAATATTTTTAAGATTGTTGAATAAAAGCAGATGTCACTATCCTCCTCTTTACCCCCCTAAAATACATCCTCAGCCACTAATTTTAAGGAGATTGGGGGATTGAATTGACCCCAGTTTTAGGAGGAACTGGTTAAATTCACCAAAATATTGTTCAAGTCTACACTTCTCTTTACTTAATTTACATGCCTAGTAACATTTCAGAATATGAATGGAAGGTCACATTTTTCCAAACTCAGAAACTTGTTTCAAAGAAAAGCAAAGCTTCCTGGTACAGAAGATGAAAGGCTTAAAAAAAAAAATCTTTTGATGAAGACTCTTTGGACATTAAATAGCTTATTAAATAGTGCTTTGATGAATTACAGTAAGTGTAAATAAATAAGAAACATATGGATTGGATTTCCTTTGAAATATAAATGGATTTGAATTTACAAGAAAAAGAACTGTTTTTTAACTCAACAAACAAACAAAACCCTAGAAATACAACATATGGTATTACTGCTCCAAGAAGTTCCCATGTCGATTTTCAATTTATATAAAACCTAATTATTAGGAGACAGAAAAAAGGCAATGATTTTGGATATTATTTAGTTATTATTCAAAATATATGCTTATGAATGTACATTGTGTTAAGCCTGTTGGTGTATTTTAAGACAACACATGTTGTCATCTGTTGAATCTGACTTGAATGTTCTCAGGTTGAATAAAAACACAATACTTTATCTAGGTCATTAAAACTAGACAAATCCCCATGACTATTTCATGGGTAAAACTTTCCTGTCTTCTCTTCTGAAGAATTATATTATTATTTAAAACTCTCTTTAAAAAAACACAAGGGCTGGGAAAAAAAAAAAAAACACAAGGGCTGAAATTGGAGTTGTTTGGATTCAAGGTATTTTCCTGGCGGAATTAAGCCTCATCCAGCAACTCTGTTTCCAAATGACAAATACATGGAGCCAGCAAAGAAGCAGGAATGTGAGTTATAAATAAGTATGAAATTAGCGTGAGGTGCGCTGGCCTGGCCCTTGGGGACTTTTACTATGGGTTGAGTTTTTGTCCTATCTAGTTTCCATTTCTCTTTCCTTCATGCAAATATTCATTTCCCATGTAATGCTTGGTGTAGCTAAAATTAGGTGAATAGGAAAAAAGAGTTTGGGCCTCCCAGAAAACAATAACAACAGCAGCAGCAGCAATAATAATAATAACAGTGGTAATAATACAGAATGATATTAATTCCCCTTAGTGCCTACTCTTGCAGGCCACTGAGATGATTTCATTTTCTTTCCTTATTTACCTTTCACAGAAAACTTGTAAGGTAGAGGCTATTGTCTCCGTTTTGCAGTTGAGGAAACAGGCTCATCCCGAGCTCCTGGTATCCTGAAATAATTATTGCTAATCTAACTCCAACTTAGTACTGTCATATTAAGTGGGCAACTTAGAAACCCCCCTGCCTGGGTGGCCAACCTCCTATTTTCCTTATTTTTTCTGGCATGAATGCTCTATCACAGCCTTTTTGACCAACACACTCATGCTGGAGATTGCAGAATTAAAAGGGAACTCAGGGACATACCAAGGGTAGGAAGAGTATTTTTCCAACTGTTTCAAGTTCTAAGTGTTACTATTTTAGAAAGCAAAACAAGACACCTGGTTATCATTCCCCTACCACCTGTGCGGTCCACCCACTTGCTATCTGTGTTACCTGCTGGTTCCTTCTAAACTTGTGTAAGATTAAGTGAGTTCTGATGCCAGGCTCAGTAGCATGGATTTCATTTCAGGAAGGGAAGGTATGGCAGACATATTCATGACTCTCAAGTGATCACAGGTAGGATTCCAGTTAGTGGAGACCATTTGTTCTTGGAAAGAGCATTGTGAAAGGGCAAGGCTCCCCAAGGAGGCTCTTTGGTGGCTTCCTCTGAAGCCTCTGAAATTTCAGAAGGTTAAGTGGGGTAGCCTGGCATGGGTGCATGAGTTTATGGTATGCCTCTGGCATCAACTCACAGCATCAGCAGAGAGTGTGACCAAATCTTTCCTGTGCACGGTTCATGACTGAACAACTGAAATGTTTCAGGATGTTTCAGAGTTGTTTTGGAAAGGGTATGTGGTTTTCCCATGAAAAGAAACAATCAAAAAAAGCTTTGCTGTTTGAAAGGAAAGGCCACATTGACTATTTGAAAATACTGTCTGTTCTCAGAGAATGTCTCTATTCTTTGTTGCAAACCCCAAATAATCATTCCCTTATATTTTTATGGTACTTTATAGTTTATAAACACTTTTATATGCATCCTATTATTTTGTCACCTTATCATATTAACACCTAGGTCGTAATTCAGAATAGCTTTGTGATGTACCTCTACCGTCCCTGAGGTAGAGAATACATCTTGCACAAGAGTGACCTCTGAGTGGTCAAGCCCAAGGACTCCACCATAGGGTGAGTCACTGTGTGGTCACCTATTGGACAGGCTGAGGAGATTCCCTTTGTACTTAGCTTTGATGTATTAGCATTTGTTAATTATATAGAAAGAAGCAAGCAAACCCTCTGTGAGGCTCTGTTCTCTTGTCTGAAACGTGAAGATAATAATGCCTATGCTCCAGGGCTGTTACTGAGGAAAGATGGGATGGACATTTGTGGAATCCCTTTGAACTGTGCTTGGGTTCTACACAGTGCTCTAGCATTTCCTCTTTGGGCCAGGTGCCTGGCCAAGAACAGTGCACATTAGCTGAACAAATGAGCGAAGTGCTGTACAAATAATGGATGTTGTTACCATGATGATAAAGGTTAAATATATGAAGATCTAGGACCTTCAGTCATCATCATTGATGTATTTATCATTGAATTATTAAATGCCCAGCCTTAAGTACCCAAAATTAACTTATTGGTATTACCCCTCACTAAATAAAATTCCTGCTCCTTGGAAAATGGCACCACTATTGTTCAAGGTGGAAACCAAGGAGACATCTTTGAATACTTTTTTTAATCCCTAGATCTAAATCATCTGTAATCCTGTCAAATCTATCTCCAAATTCTATCCCAGTTAAAATTTTAAATATTTTTGTTTCTGGGTGTATTTACCCTTTATCTACTGCCTTGGCCATTGGAATCTAAACTCTGAGAAGTCTGGTCTTGCTGGAGTGGTTGTTTATTTTATCTCCAGCACTTTGAACAGTGTCTGACATGTAGAAAGCAGTCCAATCATCATGTGTTAAAAGGAATAATAAATTGGTCATAATCTTTCTATAAAATATCAAAAATAGAGGTGTATTTATGTAACTTATCTAGTATTTATCTCACTAGACTGAGTAAACAGTGTGAAAAACTAATGTCATACTTTCATTTTCTTGCTAAGTACAAAATTCTAACACTTCCCCTCCATGCAAAGATCCCCTTCTGTCTACAGGACAGAAAAACACAAATCAGGGACAAACATATGTCTTTATGAGTTTACTTCCCAAATTGGAACACTGCTGAGATGATGTCATCCTAGGGCACCTACAAAGATTTTGACTTACTTGGACACTTTTGGGGATATTGGTTATTGCCATTTTTTAAAGTCAATGTAAACTTTCCTCTCCAAATTCAGAGTCCCATGGCAAGTCCAGGGCCCACTTGCAAGGCTTGCTGGGTTTCTAAACAAAGCTGACCCAGGATAACTCCCAAACTTGGGAATTTGAGTTTTTAAAAAAACCATGCTGAGACTTCAGCAAGTGAGGGAAACACAAAGGATGTCTAGAAAGCATTGTCTGGCAGAAGGTGGACTCCATCCACATGAGCAAGTTGCAGAGAAGGGGAAGAAAAGGCTGAGGGGAAACAAGAACTAGCGCCTCCTTGTGGTACATATATGCAATGGACTATTATCCAGCCATAAAAAAGAATGAAATAACATCATTTGCAGCAACATGGATGGACCTAGAAATTATCACACTAAGTGAAATCAGTTAGACAGAGAAAGACAAATATATGATATCACTTATATGTGGAATCTAAAAAAAAAAAGAAATGATACAAATGAACCTATTTACAAAATAGAAATGGACTCACAGACTTAGAAAACAAACTTATGGTTACCAAAGGGAAAAGGCAAGGAGGGATAAATTAGGAGTTTGAGACTAACAGATACACACTACTATATATAAAATAGATAAACAACAAGGTCCTACTGTATAGCACAGGGGACTATATTCAATATCTCATAATAACCTATAATGGAAAAGAATCTGAAAAAGAATAGATATGTAAAACTGAATCCCTTTGCTGTACACCTGAAACTAACACAACGTTGTAAAGCAACTCTACTCCAATTACAAAAAAGAAGAACTAGCGCCTCCTTGAACTGTCACTTCAAACCAGGTAGGGCTTCATGCTGTCCAGACAGACCACCTGTGCCACATGCCTTGCATGATGCTGTAGTGATAAACCTGTGTTACCAGAATGAACAGGGACAGAACCATAAAGACGAGGACTCACTGTAAGAAAAAGGAGGCTCCTTGGGTCCCTGCAGGGGTTGGAGGGGCAAGTGGTGCCCCGAGATAAACCTGTAGCCTCAGAGCCTCCCACACTGCTTCAGTCTCTCTACAGACCCACACTCAGAAGACAAGGTTTAGAACCAGTGTTCGCTTCCTCCTCCCATCTTTATGTTCTCTACTCTGGAAGTAATTTTTATTCATTGGAGAGAAATACGTAAGTAATGATATGAGAAATATCATCCCCACAAAGGAGTGGCTGGAGAGAGCTGGCTGCAAGCAGCCAATGTGACCACTGGTTCATTTCTTTCATTGCCCTCCCTTCTCTTCATTCAGTCACTCTTTTGAGAATCGGCTGTGTGCTAGGAACACACTGATATAAATACAATATAGATATATTAGACTGAACTTATATAGACATAACAAAGAATCAAGATAGAGACTTTGTTTTTAAAAACCTCGGTCCAGTGAGGGAATGCCAATCAATACATAGACCATTACGACATAAAGTAATGGGTGAATGTCACCATGGAGGTAAGTGATGCACAGTGTGGTGTGGGAACCGGACAGGGCACTCTTCCAATTATTTCTTTTTGTTGGAACCTGGCTCAACATGTATTTAGCCATCATGCCTTACTGCTTGTTTGTTTGTTTTTCCTTCATGACTCATCGAAGAACTTGCTCTCAGAGTTTCCCGACACATACCTCCATTTTCTATCTATCTCCTTTGAAATAACCCATCTACAGGTACCTATCTGTCTGGGCCCTGCTTGTTAGGCAGGGCAGCATCTTAGGAGAAACACTTTATTAGGGGTTCCTGGAAGCCAGGCAGTATGGGCTGGGATGATTTCTCAGGAAGGCTGAAGCCATAGAAGAAACACTCTTCATAATCCAGGAAGGAAGCTGTGGTTCCAGCCAGGGAAGATGTGCAAGGCCAGGAGTGGGCAGTAATCTGCTCCCTGGGACCAGAAGTCAGGTCCTAATTGAAGTGCAGGGTGAGGTCAGGGCAAGAAGTTCAGAACTAAAGCCACTCTGCTCACAGGATGGAGGAGGCGTGTCTCTAAGTGAAGTTGGCCGTCAGCTCGGTGGGCAATGGCCCAAGACTGGGGCGGGGGGTGGGGTTAGGAAAATTGGGAGAGTCATGCCACAAAGCCCCATGTCCAGATGCCAGTGGGTTCAAGAAGCTGTTCCCAGAGGAGTTTCATTCTGAGAATCTTTAATCCCATTCCAGTTATGGATATGCCTCATGCTCTGTTCAGGCTTAGCACAGGCATCAGGACAGCTGGACCTGGTCATGTTTCCCATTAAGATGCTGTGCTGCCAGCTGGGGATGTTGAAACAGGAAACCAAGGCCAGGGACAGGGGACTCCTCCACCGCCCTCAGTGCCAGCCCATCGGCCTCCTGCAAGCCCTCCATGGCTCCAGATGGTCCACAGCCTACAGAGAGCAGTAGATCCCATTGATGAGCCCGCTCTCAATGCCTTTACAATGCCCACTGCAAATTGCAAACTGCCCATCGAAGGTCGGGAAATAGGTTTACAGACTGAGACATACTTGTGAATCCATTAAATACGATGGTTTGAATTCCATTCATTTGCTCAACAAATATTTATTGAGAGCTTTATATGTCCCAGGAAACCTAAAGCAGCAGTGAAGAAAACATACAAAGAGGGCCAGGGAAGAAACAGAAAAACAGTAGAAAGAATGGTGTTTATCTTTGGAGAAGTTTGATAGATTTGGTGTCATTTTGACTTTACAGGAGGGCTTTTGAACTTTGAGGTTAGCCCTCACTCTTCCTCACATTTGGGAATGACGAATTTGAGCAACCTCTCTGAGGCCTCCTTGCTATATATAAATACCCTTGGGGCAGAAAGTTTTAAGAAAGCTATAGTAGATTATACTCCCCGACATCTCCTTCTACAAACAGCATGCCACTGGCCATTTGCTTCCAAGGGAGTCTGATTAAAATGTGACCTTGAATTTGGAATAGAAGGACTCGGTCAGAAGCCATGCCCCTTTCCTTTTGGAACCCACTTGGGGTCTCTTTGTCTCTGTTTTCTAATCTGTAACTCAGCATAGTGTTCGTAGACATCTGGCTGTACCACCACGGAGATAAAATAAGGTAGTTAATATAAAAGCACGTTGTAAAGTACAAATTGCTACCCCAAACAGAGCAGCATTAGTTGTAATTATTATTAACACCCTGCCTCTCTATGATGGCAATGACATATGGATAAAAGAGAGAAACTGCCTGACAAAGGGAAGCTGCCTGACACATATTTCAGAAATGGACACTTCAGAAATAAAATACGGAATGTGACTTTCCAATCCCTGATAAGTACAGCAAAAATGAGAACAAAATGCCGTTCATGACTCTTTATCCACTGGCGAGACACACACCAATTGCTTAGGAGAAGAACACTGAATGTTTAAAGCTATTTATCACACGTGTTTTTCTTTTTAATGAGGAACATGGAAAATGTTAATCCAATAAATATTTATAGAAGGTCTACTAGGATTGTTTCTGTGTTAAAGATTCACAGATATAATCCAGTTACTATTTTCAAGAGCACATGGACCCATGAGTGATGCAGTAATGGAAACAGTTAAAAGCCCCAGAGGTAAGAGCTCCCTTAAGCTTTCCCAAGCTGCAGCTGCTGGCCTGGAGGAACCAGGAAGGAATGGTATTTGGGCTGAGAGGAGGGGAGAAGGCATTCCCCAGAGCAAGCATCCCCACAAGGGCATCCATCTGCAGGGCTGTGCCTGGCTACCTTGCAGTAGTCAGACCAAGCCAGGCGTGGGAGGGGTGAGGGAGGGTCAAACAGGCAGGTAGACCAAGATTCTGAGATAAACTTCTGATTTTTCCCTGGGTTTCTCAACTATGTTCCCTTATCCTGGAATGGCACAGATCCAGAGACAGGACTGGGGTGGGAGCAAGCCTTGTATACAGGGAATTGTTTGGGACCCCAGGCCTGCGTTATTGACACCCGGAGTGAACAGACGCTGCTAAAAATGTACTGTGTCCAGAGGATCCACCAGCTGGGAAGACTGGCCACTGCACTGCTGGGCTCAGGACTAGCCTCTCTAGAGGATAAACCTGGATGGTATCTCAAGAGGTGATGGGCACCTGGCATATGGGGAAGAGTCCAGTGGCTCTTGAAGTGGCCCCGGAGCAGCAGCGTGGGCATCCTTAGGGCCTGCGAGGAGTGCACATTCCCAGGCCCAGCCCAGACCTGCAGAGTCAGAGACACAGCACGCCCCCTGCACCTGGTCTGGGGAAGCTCTGCTCTCCTGTGCTTCCAGCCCTGCGTGTCACAATAATCAACGTGGTGCTTGGAAACCAGCCTGCAGAGGAAGAGCCACCCTGGGCCCCCTTCACCCCAGGAAATTCCTCCCGCTGGGGTCATGCAGGAGGCCTAGACTGGGGATCAGCTGAGAATCACCAGGGGAGGTGCCCCCCATACGAGTTCTCCCTGCAGAAACCTTCAGACCGGCTGGGACAGTGTCCTCACAGCAGCCCTGTCTGTAAACTTGAGCCAGCCCCCTAACCTTCAAAATCCCTCTTTTTCTCCTCTTTAAAATAGTGAACATAGGGCTTCTCTGGTGGCACAGTGGTTGAGAGTCCGCCTACCGATGCAGGGGACATGGGTTCATGCCCCAGTCCGGGAAGATCCCACATGTCGTGGAGCGGCTGGGCCCGTGAGCCATGGCCGCTGAGCCTGCGCGTCTGGAACCTGTGTTCCACAACGGGAGAGGCCACAGCAGTGAGAGGCCCACGTACTGAAAAAAAAAAAAAATGGTGACCATAATAGGACCTTACTCCAAGGTTTTCAGAAGAGCAAAGTGTCTTGGTGCCTGGCAAATACCCGGTGCATGTTAAGGATTCGGAAATGTTAAACGTTAGCATCATCACTGCATTAGTGCATCACGTACCCAGTGGTTCCATGGGCCAGACTGTGTGAAGCCATAGGAGACCAAGGAGAAGCAGAGGGGCCTTCCCTCCAGAGACATCTTTAACCAGGAAACAGGCAAAGGGGTTTTGAGGAAAAGAGAATAAAGGCAACAACCGGAGTGCAGGAACGTGCCGGGCAGGGGGGCTGCTTCTCCAGGAACCAAACACCTTCCACACCTCTCCTCCTGTCCCCACCATGGGCTTCGGTCTCTGGTTTGCAGACTAAGCCCTTTATATGCATTTTACTTGAAAGTCAGCTAATGTTTCTACCTGATTCTAAGAGTATTGGCCACTCTTGGCAGTCTACTGACCACTCATGCTGTACCTTGCCTACCTGCGGGAGAAGTTGCCAAATGCTGGGTAGAATTGGAGAAAGGACAGCAGAACCTCTTTCGCAAATGTCACCGGGCACTGGGTTTTGAGCCTTAAAAGAATAAGCATTTCACGTGTATGAGCTCCTAATCACCTTCAAAACACGGTATTAAGTTGTACTTTGCCAAACTTTCTGCGCGGATATAAATAGTGTGAATTATTTTCCTGAAATAAGCAGAGTTGGGCAAAGAGTAAGGATCTTATGGATAAGATGCCCCTCTGCAAACCTTTTGATACTAACATTTTTGGTATAAAGATAAAAAATATTTGTTAATTGGAATTTAGAATTTTTAAGTGGAAAAATTACCCCAGTTCTAAGCCAAAACTATCAATATGGGGTTTTATTTTTCTATTTGTTGTTCTGTATTTTAAATCACTTTCATTAATACCATATAGGACATAATAGACTCTAAATAAATAAATAAATGGCCAGATGGGCTTATTTCAACATGCTAAGGGTGATTGAGGGTGGGACCTTGCAAAGAGTCCAAGGAGCCCAAGGGGGACATTTCCTGGGAGTGGGTGACATCTCTCACCCACCCTGTGCTGTGAGGTAGGCTTGACTTTTGTTTGTTTATGCATTCACTGAGCAGTTGATTATTAAAATAAATACCACAAATTTAGCTTCAGGACAGTATTTCCTTTATATTTCATATATGTCAAGTGTTATTTTGCCTACACATCACAAATTTATATTCCTGCAGTTATGTTTTCTAAGACAAAAGTGCAAGTTTTGATGGTGTCTCCTTGGTTTTCAGCAAAAGTGTTGCCTACATTTTCAAATCATAACTTCCAGGCAAGTTAGTCTGTTCAGGACTCTGTACAGTGGGAAGGTGGGCAGGTTCCCGCCAGCCTTTCCTAAGAACACAGATCCTAAAGGGAATGGATTTCACAATTGGAGGCATTCAAGGGGAGAAGTCTCACCCAGGTTTTAGGGTACAGAAGCCTGGAAAAGAAGCAGAGCCCACCCTGCCCCGTGAACACACCCAGAGCTGAATTTGCCCTTCTCCTGGCACTTTCTGTGTCTCCCTGGCCCCTGTCAGTACGAAGCTCCCAACATAAGGCTGAGGGACCAGAGATCTTCTGTCTGCAGGTGATGCTCTGGGTTCTTGTTTCAGCTCGTACTGTAAGTGAGCGTATTCAGTGCCATGTCTTTCACATTTTTGTACTTTTCACTGGCAACTTTTCTGTTTCAAAAATCCCCCAAGCGCCATGCTGAGGCGATCCCTAGGGCTCCCCAGAGCAAGAGGCCATGATGTAACTTATGGAGAAGTTTCGTGTGTTAGATGAGCCTTGTTCAGGCATGAGTTAGAGTGCCATTGGACAGGAGTTCAATGTTAATGAACCCACAGTATATGTCCAATAAGGGGTCTTTAGACAGAAACACAAATAAAACAAGGTTGTATTTGAATCTGCTGATGAACATGGTGCGACCAGAAGCTTGTAGGAAACTAATGCTGTGTTTCTCCAGCCGCAATGGCTCCATATTCATTGATTCAGTGTTCAGGGAGACTAATAGAACATAACTGCCATGAATAATGAGAGTCAACAGTGTCTTAAATTCCTATATTGGAATATGGGTTCCTGCATAGTTTGGGGCTCATCCAACTTAGTCATCTTCCCAACTCATCTTCCCAACTTACATTTAACATTTGAACTTTTTATGTCAATATTATTATTTAATTTTTCACTAGACACTCTTTCTGATAAATTCAATCTATTTATACCCCAGAACACTGAGATTTGGTTTTCTCATCTCTTTTCTTTACTCTACTGGTTCCTTTGATTCAATTTTCAGAACTCTAATATTGTTTTATCAATCTGTTTCCCTTCATACCTTCAACGAAATCTCCTCTACTTTCAAAACACAAAAGTGAATGACTGTATTAGTCAGAAAGGGCTAAGTTTTGCTGTAGGAATAAACAACACCCAAATCTCAGTGGGTTGGAACAATAAAGGTGCTTTTCTTCTTATACTACATTGTATCTCAAATCAGCTGGGGGCTTGCGCCACATCATTCTCACTCAGAAATGCAAACAGCAGGTCTCTCCCCACCCCTACCATGGGTGTGTGGCTGTTTGTGCAGCAGAAAAGAGAGAACCCAGAAGTGACATCTATCACTGCTTCTTACATTTCTTTCATCAAAGCAAGACATGGGGCCACCAGCTCACGTAACCTTAGAACTGCAATCTGACCCTGTGTCTGGAAGAGAAGTCTCAGCATCAGTGATTGCAGGCTTATCCTCTGTACACACAAAACTCATCCACCCTCTCCCCAGGTAAAACTAATTAATTAAATCCATCCTTTCCAGCATAAACCTCAAAGGCCAGAATTGCTGGGGAAAGAGGTGAAATAAAATCAACATTGAGGTACTAGGGGTTTTTCCTAGATGGCAGTACTAAAACCATTCATGATGACATCTATTGGATGCGTTCTGATTGATTTTCCTCTGCAAAATTAGATTACATAAATACAAACCATTTCTGCCAGTGTTTCGATAATACAGGACACAGAAGAGCTGCCAACCTAATGTTGCTTCCAAAACTCTTGAACTTTCCAAGCCCCTTTATCTCTGAGAGCCATCCTTGCTTCGTGATCATTTTATAGGGTGCGACCATGTGTGTCTTGGACAGCTATTCTATCATTTTACCATTTTGTGTTCTCACACTTTCTCGTGGAGCAATCGGCCTGCACCAGAGGTCATGTTGCCTGATTTTTGTAAATTTCAGCAATCGTGTTGGAGTCACACTGCTTGGGTCACACAGCCCCAGCCCCAGTATGTAACGGATTGTCTCTAGTTCCTCAGCTCCCACCGCCGCCACCCCCCCATCCCCCGCCCAATGCATCCATGTTCTGGGGAGAAATGTTTCACTAACTGAAGTTGTTTTCAAGTTGAATTTTCACCAGTTGAATAAAATACATACTTAATTAGGTCATAGCCTTCTAGACTAAGATTAAAGTACGCCTCGGAACTAAAACAAGGTCCAGATTCCTTGGTTATATATTACAATCCCATGATAATCTTGTCCCTGATTGGTTTTCTGTCCTCATTTTCCACTAGTGACTCCTATTTTGGAGCCATAGTACGAGTACGTACACTCTTTACATTTTCATATTTGAATTAGACTTGGCCTGACTTTCACTTTTGTTACTGTCAACCTCTCTGCCAGGAGTTATTTGTTTCTCAACTAATTCATTCATTCAATCTTTCATTCATTCATGCATGCATTTATGCATTCACCTAAACACAATTTACTCTGACTTGTACTGTGCTCAAAACTGAGGATACAGATATAAATGAGAGACAGTCCCTTATGCCAAGAATATCTATAATCTTGGGAAAGAAAATTGACACCTAGTAAGCCAAGTTCAACTCCATAAATAACAAAACATATTCCTAGATGTCTGCCAGGATCAACCCAAATCAACGCCTTCCATTTTATCTTCTCTGACCACCCAAGCTATATGTTAGCCCAGAAAACCTTGTTTTGTTTAAGATTAATTATTTCAACCTGTGGCTTTCGGCTCTGTGTGATTTTAGGACCCTTGATGACAATAAAATCTCTCTATATCAACGGACGTTCATTGGATTCTAATTAAATATCAGGGGAATGAACGAATGCTTGTTGCAGAGTTCCTTCAATCAGTGATTCTTGAGCTTGAGCAAGCATCAGACTCACTTGAGGGCTTGTTAAAACACAGAAGGCTGGGTCTCACCCCAGAGTTTCTGATTCAGTAGGTCTGGAATAGGGTCTGACAATTTGCATTTCTAACAAGTTCGCAGATGATGCTGGGGTCTGGGGACCCCACTTTGAGAACCAGTGTGGTATTGACCTTGGACAGCAGGCACCCTGCCTGCCAAATCATGTGCCTACTTATGTCCCTTTGTGTGTCCAAGTGGCTTACCCCACATTTCTCATATCGTAATGGAGCAGCATCCGCATTCCCCGAGCTCCTTAGGTCTAGCTTGCCCTATTTGCTGAGTATCTGACTTGTGCATCACGCTGGGCTGTGCACCAGGATACAAAGGCAATAAGAATCCTGCCAGGCTTTAGGCAGCTCAGGAATCAGTGCATGGAACAGACACAGCCACAGTGAATGGCAATGAGACGTAACAGAGGTGATGCTTTGGGGATGCCCGGGTGCTGAGTGCTAACCTTCCAAGGTTGATGGGATGTAGACAAATGAAGACAAAAGGGATTAAAACATAAACACAGAGTGTAAGTCTATACATTATTCCTTAATTCCACAAACGTTTCCACAGCAGCTGCTTTGTACATAGTATTTTGCTGAGATTTTTTTAAAAGTAGTAAGATAACTCTCATCCCAACAGGATTCATTAAGCCCCACTGAGTGATTTCAATCTGGTTTGGTGAGTGTTGCAATTGACATAAGCACCGTCCGCGAGCCATGAGAACCAAACCTCCGGGCTCCAGACAGGGTCCTGGAACAAAAGGCATCTCCCCTGTTGCTGATGTGCTGCGTTCCTCGTCATCTGAGCTGATTGTGGGGTGATGTGAGGTTGAGCACCTCCCTTGCTGGGACCCCTTCTCTTGCCTTTCCTCATGCTTCTCCCAGTGAGCTTGCATGTGTCTCTCTCTGGTGAGGAACGTGGGCAGAGCTCACTTTCTTTTCACTGGTGATACACTTTTATCTTCTTACAGTTCCCTCAAGGGACTTGGGAGAAATTCCCTCTGGAAAGGGTGAGCAAAGCCCCTAAGTTAGGCTATGTCGTTAATTCCTTTCTTGGTAGAGTTCCTAGACCTGGTATTCTGAGAACTCCCTTGCGGGCCTCAGGAATTCCTCACCATTGCTTCTCCTGCATCTCCTCTGTTCTCTCGTGCAAATCGGATGTGGTGCGTGCAGACTGAGCCCGCAGTGTTTCTGAGGGTGGATCTAGATTCCCACACAGTCTTCCAGTTCCTGGAGCTCCCCATCCTGTCCCCTCCATCGAGAGCAAACATATTTATTCTATCAAGGGCAAAATAAGATGGTATCAGAGATATTTAATATTTGCTGGTAAATATGGTAATTTCCCCCCCTCTATGTGTCAGCAGGCTTTCCAGTCCTGAAATCCATCAAGTTACTTGTCAAAGCAAAACCTCATAATCCTCACTTGCATTCTCAGAACATCTAAGATATTTCCTGTGACAGTTTGCCACTCCGTATAAAGATACCAGATGGACACTACTTGTCCTGGAGGCATTCTGTTTTCCACTGTGTAGAATCTGCCTGTTGATTTGATCCCATCTGTCTGCTTGTCTGTTTTCCTTAATCCTGTTTCCTTCATGGTTACATACAACATTACATGGTCAGTTGACACTCCATCCGTCAACTTTTGCCTTCACGAACTATCCCGAAGTTTTGCAGTATAGGTCTGCCAGAAGTTCTGGTTTGCCTTGTGATTTCCTTGTTGACACGCACATTTCTGAGAATCATTTTTATCAGGACATTGAGCAATGCACTACCTGTATCTGTGACACTGATTCAATGAGGCTTTTAAAGCCATTATTTAAATCAACACAAAGGCAAACTTCAAACACGACCAGATTCGCCCCAAATTAGCAAAAAATGATTTTACTTTAATTCAATTTCTTTTTTAATCGCTTTAGAAAGAGATAACAACTATAACCACCCCTGAAGTGTGTGCGTGGGAGAAGGTGGTGGAATTCAGGAGAAGGGAGGGCACTGAATTCAAATCTGAGCGTGAGCTTTTGTCCTGGCTTATGATTCTGAGAAGACTCTTTCTCAGTATTTTGAGTAGCAAGTTCTATACCCCCTACCCTAGCCCTTTCAGACCAGAAATTCTTTGACTTTGAATCACAGAACTACTGATTGAATTCCAATCAGTTGGAAGAGAGTTCATGAGGAATAAATTTTGTTGGGCCTACACCTCAGGTTCTGTCTCAGGCAGAGGGATGGGAGGCGCTGGACACCTTAGGGGACGTGGAATTCCCGCCTGTCTGCAGCAGTAACACGACCTGCGTGCACGTTACCGTAAGTACTCATCTGGGTATCTACTCATCGGGGTAGCTCAGCATAACAGCTGTTGTTGCTAAGGTCCTTGTAATTTATCTTCTAGAACAATTTTGGCTTCAAGGGGTTCCATGTGGACTTCTCTCACCTTCCACCACCCAGAGAAAATGTAAAAGGGAAAAAATTGAGATAAATGAACTCTTTCTGAAATGCTGATTTCACAGGTGGTCATGGGTCATGAAGCACCAAGGTCAGAGTGCTGTGGAGACACGGAGCGGGGTAAAGCACAAAGGATCAAGCTCTCCTAATAAATACCCCTACTGAAAATGCCCTTGACCTCCCACTGCCAGGCTCTGTCTCAGATTTGCCTCAGACTCTGCTCATTTTGTTTGCCCTGTGGACACTTGGCCCCTGGGCTTTTGATTTGATAATTAATTTGATCTATCCCCACAATGCATAATTTTTAGGGAGTGGCCACCTTTGTCACTACCCCTTCATAGTCCTGGGTTCTCCTCTGACCTTTCTGAAAATGATAGTAAAAATGTTACCATATATTGATAGATATTGTTAGGTTCTTTCATGGCAGCACGTTTGTTTAGGGCCTTGGGTTTGGATCCTCTCTCAGCACTGCAAGACACATATAGTTGGCTCTGTTTTTGGTGCTTTGTGACCACCTGGAGGGGTGGGATAGGGAGGGTGGGAGGGAGGGAGACGCAAGAGGGAAGAGATATGGGAGCATATGTATATGTATAACTGATTCACTTTGTTATAAAGCAGAAACTAACACACCATTGTAAAGCAATTATACTCCAATAAAGATGTAAAAAAAAAACCCAAAAAACACAGTACAAGAAAAAAAAGAAACTGAAGCTCAGAAAAAAGTAGTGATTTTCAAGAGGTCACCCTGCCGCTACATCCTGGCTTCAGGGTCATCCCCAGGCTGTGAGGCTCCACGTGCATAGCCCATACATCATGGCCCTGCTCTCTCTCTCTCTCTTTCTCTTTTTGAAAAACATTACCAATTTACTTAACTAAAAAGTTCACTTGATTTTTTTAAGCTTCTGTTTTTACCTGTTTACACAGTATTAAATCCTGTGTTCTAATCTACATTTCTTCACTGTTATAATTGGAAAATAAGAATGGGCACATTGACCATGTAACGTTCTCCAACATTTAGTGTAGAATTCTAGCTAAGATTTCTGCTTCCAGCCATGACTGAGTCACTGGCACTGGATTAACCATCTGGCTTTAAACCACTCTAAAATTAAACAAAATATACAAAGCATCAGATATAACATTTTGATGACAGGTACCACAGAACTGTAATCCATGAGAGAAAGGAAACCCAGGAGGTAAAAGTCCCACAACCGCCCAGACTTTGGTCTGGAGGCACTTTCCAAACTACTGTATAAATATGTGGAACCCAGCAGAGCACAGCAGTCTCCTTTTTGTAGAACTTGACAAAGCAGTTTGTAAAATTTATATTTAAATGGACGTGTTTTCAGTTTCCACCTTTGTCATCCCGCCTTGGCACTGGTGACTCAGTGTCCTGGCCCAAGAGTCAACCCACGCTTTATCCGCCCCTGCTGGCACCTGGTCACAACTTCACTGTATGCTCAGTAGAGACACTTCTTCTCCGTAAATCAACTTGGAAGCATCCTGGACCAGACAGGGAGGCACTTTGGATAGGACAGCAGAGCTGGACTTGCAAGAGGACCTCATTTCTTCTCATCAACTGCGTTCATTGATTCACTCACTCTAACTCTTCACTGAGCACCTCCTGCGGGGCAGGCACATACCTACCGTCTCTGAAGGGTAGTGTAGCCTAGCGGTTAGAAGTGGTTGCAGACTCTGGAACTAGGCTGCCAGGGCTTCCATTCCAGCTCCACCTCTTTCCAGCTGGGGGATATTCACAGGTGATTTAACCTCCATGTGCTAGGATTTCCCCATTTTTAAAAGATTATTCCTTCGAAAACCTTGCAACAAGGACTAACGGGCTTAACCCTGGTGTATAAGTTGTAGGACAGTGCTAGGCACGTGGGAATATAATTTATATCTTTGTCATCCCAGGCTACATGTCTTCCTTTCTTTTGGCCCCTGGACCCAGACACTCAACCACTTATTTGGCATTTCCTCCTAGAGGTCAACAAACCCCTTCATTGAAACATGTGGAAGACAGAACCCATTATTCTCCCCTAAATGGTTTCACCCCTGGGTTCCCCATCTCAGTGAACTAAACCACAATGAACCACGTGGGTCAAGACGGAGTCGCTGGGGTCATCCTCAACACCTGCATTTCCATCTCTCTCTGCAATCACCTGACCCTGCAGAGTTTATCTCCTTTATTCTCTCAAATGTACACACATTTTCCCATCACCTCTGCAGGTGCGAACTTTGTTCAAAAGTCAATGTCTTTTTCAGATTATGGTAACTAACCATCCTTGAAAAGTTCATTCTCCATTCTTCCCCAGAGGATCTACTTAAACCCTGCACCAGCCACCATGAAGGTCAGTGTCACATTCAAATACCTTGGCACCTCACGCAAGACCTTGCAGGCTCCCGGCCTACTCAGCCCTCCATGCAAATCTTGTTGCTCACCTATCACACTCCAGGGTGCAGGGGTGCTAAACAGCCTGGAGTTCCCCCAAAGGTGAATTCTGGTTTTTTATTTTTTTATTTTTTTTTTCAGTACCGCTGCTCAGAAGCCCTCACACGCTCAGCAGGCAGCACCTCCTGTTTGTCTTGAGTTGTCATCTTGGGCCCTGGCTCCCGGGCCCTTCCTCAGCCCACCCCCTGAGTCCCAGTGAATTTTTTTTCCAACTGGAAGCCTACACCTCACCCTTGGACACCGCTCCACTCAGCCATTCACGTCCCCAGAGCCCCTGAGATTATGTCTTAGGAGACTTCCTATTCTTAGGCATCTAAAACATTGCAATGACATTTAAAAAAAAGACATTCCCACAGATTTGATGAATAGCTGTGTGGATGGATAAGTAAGCAAAAGGAAAGCTGGAGAGATGGATACACAAATACGCGTATGAGAGGGTGGATAGAGTCACGGCAGGATCCCAGCACAGGTGGGAAAGGATGTTGGTAAAAGTCAACATTGCAGACACATGGGAGGCAGGTCCCAGGGACACTCTGAGCCAGGCTGGGGCAGGCAGAGCCTGTGTAGGGTTGTGGTGATGCAAAAGTTGGGGCTAGCTTATTGTGGCCTCGAAAGCCACAGACAAGAGTATGGAGTCCATTCCATCCTCAAAGGAAGGCATCAGATGTCTCTGTTGAGGGTATTATTTGATTTTTGAAAAGGCCATGAACTTAGACAAGGGATGTGAGAACCCACTGAATCCATTCCGTGGGCTGCATTTCAGGGGAGACACTGTTTTGGAACCAGGAGTAAATTAACATCATCTGAAAAATGCTCAGAGTTGAAAGAGCCTTCCCAGCCCCCCACAGAGCTGAAAAGCCTCTGAGCATGAGCTGTATTTCCCTATTTGAACTTGAGATGGCTCATTTCCTGAAATCTAGATGGAATGCTGGCCTTATAACCTCAGCTAGTAAGTTGCAGGATATTGAGTAAACTCAGCCATATCTCAAACATAATTTATTCAGACCATGATAAGAACATTCTTGATCTTGAAACCATACTTTGTCAACCCCTAATTTTGCAAATTGGTTAGAAAATTGGAGCTGACTTTAGGAGGAAGCAGAAGGGGTGCCCTGTTAGGTACCGCTGTGTCTTACTTATGAAAATAATGGGGTTTCAGTAAATATAGGGAATGTGAGTGCATCTCTTGTTATAACTGTTGATCCAAACCAAAATGATTTGCTGTATATTCAGGAAGCCTCTAAGTTCCAGATAAAAGATCCAACCTCTGGCCTGTAGGGACACTGCTGAGCTGCTGTCCATTGTCAGCTGTTTTTCCTTTATTGACCCAGCATCTTTCAGTACCAATGGCCCGCTGGTAGCCTGCCCAACCAAGACTGAAAGAAGCAGGAGGTTTGCAGTTCATGGATCAAGGCTGCAGTCTGAGTATCAGGCCCAGCTTCACAGGCACAAGACCTGCGATCACACTGGGTCCCTCGCTCAGAGGGCTCCATGCTTGGTTCAACGCTCTGCTGTCATCCTCTTGAAGTCCTTAATAATTTAAGAACAAGGGGACCCACATTTCCATTTTACACCAGATCCCACAAATGACGTAGGCTTTCCTTCCTCACTGTTAATGGGAAAGTTTGGCCTTGAGAACGGGTTTATTTGGGCTTGTTTGGATCAGAGGGAATAATAGACTCAAATGCGCTTCTGTGAATAGCTATGAAGTTCTATGCAAATGTTATTGTGACTCATTTATTGGTTTATCGCCACGGGTATTCAGTGTCCTGTAGCTGAGAGACATGGTTTTTCTGTCTTGGTTTGTTAAGGACTCTAAAGAGTCTTTCTCAACCGCCCCACCCCAGTCCCTTAGATGCAGCCTGCTTCAAAATGGAGAGGCACTGAGAGCTTCACCTGGCCCGGGTGCTGGCCACTCCCTGCCCCTTTACCTGGCATGCTGACTCACCTGAGTCCTCACTGCTGCCCTGACTACCTGGCCCCAGGATGTTCTTCTCAGGTTTCCCATCTGCCTGCCTCTCTCCGCAGACTGTGCTCTTGGCTTCGGTGTTCTTGGTCTTTGATGAGGAAGGGCATACGCCTTCCTCTCAACAGCCCCCTGGAGACCTCGTCCCACAGAGCTCTCACCACTGCCACCCTGTGTTTCCCACACCCTTCACTCAAAACTCTTCTATAAGACGTTTCATATGGTGTCATCACAGTAAGTACTAAATAAAGAGTTGATGAATCATTTTATGAGTCACATAATTCTGTTAGGGCTTTGGGCCACTTCTCCCTATTAGGTATATGACTTAGAGGTTCTCTATCGGAATGGATCGTTATTATGGGTCATTGGTTATGATCCTTCACGGTGATCCCATTAGTCTATGATTCAGTTTGTAAGAAATGCTGGCTTTATTCCTGAAGGAAAACATTTTAAAATGAATGTTACAAAACGAATGTGGAGTGAGCCACAAGGAAAATGAGATCTTTGGGAAGAACCTGAGTGTCACTCCCTTCCACCCCCAAGGTCACCTCCACAGCAGAAGTGACCACCATCCCACCATCCTTGGCTTAAATGACCACCGTGGTCTCCTGTTCCCTCCCTGCCGCTCTTGTTTCATCTGCAGCCCAGTCAGCGAGACATTCAGGGTCAGGATTTGGAATATAAATCCACACCATCATTACCTAGATGTAAACTCTTCACCCGTCTCCCATACCTCCCACCCAGATTGAAATCCAAACTCCCAACCTTTCGCCCTGGTGGGGAAGCCTTGACCCCCTCCCACGTGCTTGGCCACTTCCTCCTCACTCCCCCCCTCCACCCACACAGGCCTTGTTCAGGCCCTTGGAGTGTCCTAGCCTTATCCTGCTATGTAAGTCACACATGGTTTCCCTCCCTGGATTCTTCCGCCCACAGCTGGCCCTGCTGGCCACTCCAAGCCTCGGCGCCCATCTTTCTGTCACCTCGTCCTGGACCTTCCCGAGCACCTGTCTGATCTCATGCTCCACCTGCTTTTGTGTCCTGGCATAGATCTTAGTCATTGTCCAGGATATAAAGCACCCAGTGTGTAAGTGTGCATCCATCTGGGTGTTGTATTTGTTCACAGGTCATCCAGGCTACCAGGCAGACCATCAACTTCAGCTCTAGGGTGGTGGACACCAGAGCCCTTTCTTTACCACTGATTATTTCAGACTCTAGTGCAGGACCCATCCAGTAAAGATGGGTTGAATACATTAATGGATTTATTGATACAGTTGATTCAGTGCTGTGCTCTGAATCTACATGCATGAACCTTCTGACACTGGCACAGGAATTCAGACTTAGAAGTGGATGCAGCAGCAAAGTTTAAGCTCACATTGGCAGGGGACCCAGGACCCCTAAGGTGAGGACCACTGATTCTAACCGACGGGCAGTGACAGGAACCAGATTTATGCTTCCACCTGAAATGCTTTTAAAAAGTAAATAAAATGTATGCAACAGTGGTTTTCAAGACTTTGGACATAAGGCAAAAGAGACGTTGACCCCTGAGAAAAGGGGAATTGATGAGGTGGTCCCTGCAGTTGCCCCCCGACAATTTCCAGGCCACAGCACAGGGAGAGCAACCAGGTTGGACTCAGGGTCTTTCTGAGATGAAGATGGAGCTGGGGTTTCAAGGAGGCTCAGGCAGCTGGGGTTTCCAGAGCAAGTCCCAGAGAGGAGAGAGATGTGCTGAAAGAGAGAACTCTGAGACCAGCATGGGTGTCCCCACAAGCCATAGCTAAGTCAGCCCTCACGTGTGAGGAAACTAAGTGCTCAAGGCCGGGCTCACATGGGGAAAGGATACTCCATTACCACCAGCCAGTGTGAAAACCCTCTAATTCTCAGGACACTGACTGTAGAGTCTCAGTAGTAGGGAAGCAATTATTAGCTCTGGTCTCACTTAATAAAGCAAGACCTGAAAGGAATAAGAATATCTCTATTATCTATCTATCTATCTATCTATCTATCTATCTATCTATCTATCTATCATCTATCTATCTAGTATTTCTTGCCTTGGGAGAAAAAAACATAGATTAGATGATTCAATATTTTCATTTCAGATTTTTGTTTTCTTGTGATTGGTTACCAGACCTAAAAATTTTCTCTCTATTCTCTTCATTTTGTAAGCTTTCTTAAAAAACTGCCAGATGATTAAGAAACTAGGATGAATGCATTGATTCTCATAAAATAAATGTTGACTTATTCAATAATTTAAATCAGCCTAAGCCAGAGAAAGAGCACCTGGGAGACTCACCCCCCCACCCAGAAATTCCATTTGTCAGCTGGGTGCTGCCCATCTGCACTTCCTGTCCTCGCTGCGTCAGACGCCCTGAGTACCAGACAACCGGAGGCATTCCTGAGCCTCTCTTGGGTCTGATAGAAGGAGGGAGTACAGGAAATCCAGCAGGAATGCCTCTTTTCAGCATTTCCATTCTTGTTTACAGGCCTCCACACAGACATTTCTGGACCCAGTGCCATCCAGAAGGACTGCCAGGTGGTGAGGTGCTCTGGTGGTGGCACTTGTCACCAGGCTGGGCCCACACCAGCCTCTGCACTGTATGCCTACATACCAGCGCCCTGCACTGGTTCTCCCTGCAGACCCTTGCCTTACAAAGCATCCTCCCCTTAGGACAAGGAGATCCACAATTCATTCGTCACAGCAGCATCCCAGGGCCACTTCCCAACAAAGGGGTCATGAGACCAACAGGCAAGAGACAGGTGACTTTAAAGAGAAAAGAGCAGGGTGAGCTTAAAAGCCCATGGCCCCAGAAGCTCCATGGGGTCAAACCTAACTGATCTGCAGGTATAGTCCAACCATGGTGGGTCCACCTGGAGTTAACAAGGGAAGAGCTAACATTTACTGAGCTTCTATTAGATTCCACGTGCTTCATCTAGCCCATCGCCTTTAACTTCACAGCATAAATGAGACAATGCTTATGACTTCACTCATGTGAAAATTAACAGAGATCCTATTATCCTAGATGACTACCCTCAGACACAGAGATGTCAAAGGGAAGATCTTAGAAAAATTTGTAGGTGAATCCTTTGCTTCAGATCAAACCAGATAAAAGATAAGTAGATAAAAGAGCTCCAGGTGCAAGGGAAGACCACACATCTCTCTCCCAAAGTATCCCTGGTGATTCTCCAGGGAACCTCGGGGTTCCCCGGAACCCAGTTTCTAAACCACACTCTTTTTTTTTTGTTTGTTTTTTTTTTTTTTTTTTTTTTTTTGTGGTACGCGGGCCTCTCACTGTTGTGGCCTCTCCCGTTGCGGAGCACAGGCTCCGGACGCACAGGCTCAGCAGCCATGGCTCACGGGCCCAGCCGCTCCGCGGCATATGGGATCCTCCCAGACCGGGGCACGAACCCGTATCCCCTGCATCGGCAGGCAGACTCTCAACCACTGCGCCACCAGGGAGGCCCTAAACCACACTCTTATCTCCATCATGATGCTCAGCTCCAGGTCATGCTTGAACTGAGTTAGCCCCAGTGATGAGCATGAGGACAAAGCATCATTTTCTTCCCCCTACCAGGGTGTCCCAATGGCCCATCCTCTGCTGGTGTCCCTGTTCCAGAAGCCTGCACAGCCCACCAGCCCCCCAGTCCTCCGGACCTGGGCCTGCCTTGTTCTACTGGTTCCCACTCTCCTCCTCACTTTGGTGTCAGCACAATTGGAAACCTGTATTGTGATTCCTTCTTCAGGTCCCACCCACAAGAGGTGCTCCTAAGATGTGCTGAGTTAAATTGTCCCACTGGCTCTCATGTCCACTGCAGAGGGAGGGTGTGCAGCAGAGAGGTAAGAGTGAGGCCTTCTGGTAAGATGACGTTGAGAGCCCTTGTTGTAAGTTGCTGCTCAAGGTAAGTGAAAGACCAGGGGAGGGCCACACAAAGCCCCAGATCAGCCCATAGGCTCCATTAAAGGGCTGAACACAGGATGACAAGCAAGACTTCTGAGCACCCAGAGGAGCCCTGTCTTCTGTTTTTCACATTAAGCTCCTGAGCAAACAAGACATAAGCACGGGCTGGTTCACCTTGTGCGTTCTGGAGTGTGAGATAAGTAACCGATGAGCTCAAAGGGACGGGTCTGTTAAAACAATGGCAGCCGCCACTTGGGCCCCCAGGCCCTGCCCCTCATTCTGCAGTGTTACTTCCCAGGTACACCGGCCACACTCACCCCCTCATCCAAACCCACCCATAAGCCCCTCCCCCGAGTAGGTACCCTAAAGCTCCACTCATCCTTCAGGGCCCATCAGCATTCACTGGTCCCCATCCTACCCTCACTGCCTTCTTCCTTCAGGTATGAGTCAGTGTACCCTGCTTCCAGCAATCATGTCCTGCAGGTGAGTTCAGTATCACCCAGGAAATTCTCTTGTTTTTTTTGAATTTTTGAATTTTATTTTATTTAATTTTTTATACAGCAGGTTCTTATTAGTTCTGCCCCTCGTCAAAGTGACCCTGATCGGCTGTAGTTTCCCATGGTCTAGAGCTGGGTAGTGAGAGTGCCTGTGGAATGGAGCCAACACCCAACAGGAATGAAACAAAGGCCTGTGGGCCAGCCTACCAGCCTGGCTGGGGGAGGCTTGTGTGCCGGGGCTGTGCCCAGGAAGCCACTGCTCCACGAACTGAGGTTGTCCCCCCATCCCTACCCGGTCACATCCAACCCTCAGGGCTTCTCCCCTGGGCCAGAGACATGTGCATAACCCACCTGCAGTGTTCTGGGATGGGGTCAGCAGCTGCTACTCTTTTGTGATAACAGAGCAAACAACCTTTCTCTCGGGCACTCAGTCACCTCCTTCATGGAAGACTGCCACAGCACAAGGTCAACAGAGGGACACTGTCCACTCATTAGGAAACCACATACTCTTTCTCCACCATATTTTGTCTTAATTTTCTAAAGGTCCTTCCACATTCCTGAGGTAAGGGAACTAGGGCCCCATCCATCACTTCACTATCCCAAAATGGTATGAATGGTTCTTTTCAAGGAAGCAGAACCTAGTTTTCCCATTCACCCAGTTCTCCCTCCTCAGTTCCTTATCAATTCGTTTGTTCCATAATAGGGCTGTGAGCAAAGACCTCAGAGAGGTGACAGCTTTGGAGAAAACAAACTGAGCAGCTCCTTCAATTTGGTAAAGATCACGTAACAGGCATTGTGCTGGATGCCGGGGATGCAGGGATGAATGCTGTTTTCTCTATGCTCAATCTGCTCACAGCCCAGGTAGGGGGCAAACATATACCCAGTTATTTACCACAGAATCAATTCTGTAACAGAGATCGGGTTCATTCTGTTGGAAGGTCCACACAGTCTTGTCCTCGTGAAAGGGGTAAACTGTGATCTAGGCCATGAAGCCTGTAGGATGTCACCAGTAAAAAGAAGCAAGGGGCATTCTTCCTAGTAGTAGAAGGCATAGCAGAAGTGACAGCAGTTACAGTAGAGTGATGTTGATATTTTAATAATGCTCATAGGGCTATGAGCATCACTATGGGCTGAGACCTGTGTCAGTAGCTTTGGGTGTGTTATTTCCTTTAGTCTTTGCAATACTCCTGTGAGGCACATACTATAAAATTTTAGATGATGCAAAGGCTTTGAGAACTTAAGAAACACTGCCAATTTTAGCAGCTGGTAGGGAGAGGGTTGATGTCACACCCAGCCCTCATGGAAAGGTCTGCAAAACCTTGCTTGTGGCTCCCAGGATGGGAAGAGAGGCCTCCAGGAAAAACGGAACAGTGACCCCGGGCCTGGGAGCATAGGGCACCATGGTAAGCGACAGAGAGCCTGCAGGTTGTTAGGCAGGCAGGCGCATCTTCATGGTCCTTCAGAGGAGCGAGGATTTTGCCCTTATCCCAGGAAAAGAGCACGGGCCAGGGGTTGGAAGGACTGAAATGTCACACATCCAAGCAGGTCCAATCTTCAAGAGAGAATAAATGAATCATGAGTGGGGAGGATGACCGCTACATCTTAAGACTCGGGATTTCACAGAAAGAAGCACGGAGAGCACGCATGCACTTGTATTTCCATGTGTTTAAAAGCAAAGATTCACATGCTATCAAGGCTACAATGCTATACGCTCTGAAGAAATGCATCCTTATTAGAGATCCCAAATAGCAGGCCAATGAGCCTTCTGTTTGGAAATTATAGGGACACATCCCCCTGTAATATTAGAAACAGGTAACTAGGAAGCATCCTGCAAGGCTGGACCAAATTACAAGAATGCTTTGATGGAGCCTTCTAAACACGTGAATGATCTGTTTCTTAATTCGCAAGATTGGTGCGGTTTTTAGATACACAATCTAGCATTGAACTAATCTTTTCTTGTTCATTTGCTCGGCTCCTGCGTTCCAGATATTTTTTTTGCTGCGTCTCCGTTTCCTGTGCTCAGTTCAGATGGCAATCATTTAGAAGAACACTGACAAGGAGACAACTTCCTAAGTTTCTTGAAATGCTTGTCTCTCCCCTGGAATCATAGGAATTGCTGAGTGTGTATGTGAATGCTTATGTTTCTAAGAAGAGAATCCAGTGTCTCATCAGATAGTCAGAGTTCTGTGATCTCTCAAAAGCCAAGAATTGCTGCCGGTAAACCTGTTATAAATAGTAAATCTAGAGCAGAATGCCTGCCAAAACATGCATGTCTTTCTCTTAAAAAGGCAAGGAGGGGAACATTTTTATAACGTTACGAGCATATTCTTTGAAAAGGTGATTTATAGATGTAATAAATAGAGAATTGAGACCCACAGATACAGTTCACACTAAACAGGCCAGAACGCTCAGGATGAAGTTCTAAACTTGATGCTAACTCCCCATGTGATCATAGATGATTCCTTATTCTTCCTGGGACTGGTTTCTTCATCTGTAAGCTGCAAGACTAAAACACATGGGCTGTAAATTATGTCCAGCAATTAAGTCTCTGTCTTTAAAGAATACGTATACATGTATGGACTTTATACACTCTCTTTTTAAACTTTTCACATGCTGAGGAATTTGCTTGCTATTTACACTTACCTGCACATGTTTTACGTTACAGGTTCAACCTCCGAGGTGTTCTCACACTTCCCGTCCAAACAGTTGAATTTACACTGCATGCTCGACTTTGCACACAAACTCTGAGTAGGGACCTAGTTCAGGAATGTTTACTTTTCCTTTGTTGCACAATATCTAGTTATTAACAGGCATTTAACTTTTAGATGGGCGTTCTTTAAATTCTAATAATGGATTTAAATATTTTTTAAGATGATAAAGAAATGACACATATCTGATAAAATGAAATGTCAGTGATCTCATAATTCATCTGGGGAGAAAACACAGGATGAAAAGGGGATGCGATTACTCACAAGAAGTATGCCAGGTCATGCAGGCAGAGGCTGTCATCTCTTTTGTCATGGGCCTGGGTGCACCAGGCTAGATGTGTTTTGTCTTGGTTAGGCCAACGATGGCTGAGTGTAAATCACTAAATGCTGATAAGCAAGTGCTTTGGAAGTGGGAAAGGTATATAATTGCCCCCAGCGTCATGCCCTGCATTCCTGCCTCATTAGATACCTAAGAAAACTGGGGTTTGGCTGAAAGACACTTCGAGGATCTGCACTGGCTCACTTCACCCAACTAACCAAGTTCAGAGTCTGAAGCTTTCATAGCCACACCCTCTGAGACAGCCAAAGGCTGCCTGTACTGTCCTCTCTCCTCCACACCTGAGATATTTCCAATCACTCATATTTGAGCCCCTACTGGTATAATTCCCTATGACAAAAGCTACTGGAGACCAAGAAAAGGAAGATAAATTTATCCTGGCTTTTTTCAAGTTGCTTTCAACAGTACATCTATCTATTTATCTATCTGTCATTTATATATCTACCTATCTAGCTATCTAGCTATCTATCTGTCATAGATCAAAATAATTAGTTTGAGAGAAAATCAAAGGGCAATGGAAACTCAGAAGAGGGAGAACTTGAGTGTAGGTAAGGGGCTAAGGAAATATATTTTAAATTTAGTTACTTTTCCAAAGTGTGGGCTTGTGTATAGAGAGATATAAGAAAAGAATACAACATTCTGCGTGAAAGGAGAAAGTAGGTAAATACATGGCTCCTTTCAAGGGAAGGGCAAGTTCTAGGGATGATCCATGGAAATAAAGTACAAAATAATTTGGGATCAGATTATCAGAACAAGAAGGAATGTGGATTCACATGGTAGCCAATAGAAACACATTAAATATTTGTTGTTCTGGTTGTTGTTTAGCTGTTTTTTTTTTTAATAGACTATCCTTTCAGGAGGATAAGCTGGCCTCATAGAGCTGGGTTGTGGTAGCAGGTGCACCCCCTTCCATAGTCCCGTATTAGTTAAGTGTCCTAGGACAGGATGGTGAAACTCGAAAAAATTTGGGAAGAGACACTTCATGTGGTAGCTAGATACCTGGATTTGGCGGCAAGATGGTCAGGTTAGAATCCTGGATCTAACGCTTTTTGTGTGATCTTAGGCTTTAATCTCTGCACCACCTCAATTTCCCCTTGTGTAAATTGGGCATAAAAAACAAAATAAAACAAAAAATAGTATGGAGGTTACTTAAAAAACTAAAAATAGAATTACCATATGACCCAGCAATCCCACTACTGGGCATATACCCAGAGAAAACCATAATTCAAAAAGACCCATGTACCCCAATGTTCATTGCAGCAATATTTACAATGGCCAGGTCATGGAAACAACCTAAATGCCCATCAACAGATGAATGGATAAAGAAGTTGTGGTACATATATACAATGGAATATCACTCAGCCATAAAAGGAACAAAATTGGGTCATTTGTAGAGACGTGGATGGACATAGAGACTGTCATACAGAGTAAAGTAAGTCAGAAAGAGAAAAACAAATATTGGATATTAAAGCACATATGTGGAATCTAGAAAAATGGTACAGATGAACTGGTTTGCAAGGCAGAAATAGAGCCACAGATGTAGAGAACAAACGTATGGACACCAAGGGGGGAAAGTCGGGGGGAAGGGTGGCAGTGGGATGAATTGGGAGATTCGGATTGCCATGTAGACACTAATATGTATAAAATAGATAACTAATAAGAACCTGCTGTATAGAAGATAAATAATTACAGTAAAATTCAAAATAAAATAAAATTGAGAGCAGTAAAAAAAACAAAAAACAAAAAAATGCCTAACTCATAGGGTTTTGTGTGAATTAAATGAGTTGACACACATTTAGAACAATGAGTTCTACATAATTATTAACTACGAATTATTATTAATGGATTCCTCTGAAAAGTAACCAAAGAAGACATGCAGAGGACAATGTGTAGTTTACTTTTCGAAGAGTAAGAGGGGACACCACGCCTGGGATCCTCTCTCCTCCTCCCATGAGAGCTTCGGCTATTTCCTCTAAATCCACCACTCCCCTGCCCTGTCTTAAGTTCAGATCATTGTCTTGGTCTCCAGCCCAGTATGTCTGATTTCTCTCTTATCCATCTCTCCTGGACAAAGGATACAAACATCAAAAACTGGGCCTGTTGCATGGCAGGTCATTCCTCTTTGTCTGTACTCACACTTACACCACTGTGACTCAGGAAGTTGAGCCCTCCTGAGTCAGTGAATGGCCTTTCCATCTGCCCCTATCCCATAAGCCAAGAATTGGGGTAGGTCACCTCTCCTCACTTGCCACGTGAGACTGGCTTATCATTTCTGGGCCTAATCTATTTTACTCTCACTCTTCCTAAGCTTCTCTCCCCAACAGAACCCAAATTATCCCCTGAGTTGACCTGCAGCCTCTGCTCACAGGTTCATCCTGCATAAGCCAAGTACATCCTCACCTTCCTGGCCACCAGAGAGAATGGTAAACGATCTAGGCACCGTCAAACACGTCCACCCCAGACTTCCCATCAAGATAGGATGTGAAGAAGCTGGACCATGAAGCACTACAGGGCAGAAACACAGGGAAGAATATTTTCAGCACAGACAAAAGATGGTTCACTAATGTGTGTGTGAAAGTTCTTCAGTCATGTGTCAGGGACAGGGAAGATACCTGTGGTGTGATTAGACAGCTTGGCAGGTGGAAGTACAGCCCAAGATGTGGCTGGAAGGGCTTCTTGAGGCTCCACCACTGAACCCTAAGTGCTATGCTTAGCCACATAAATTATCTTCAGGAAACTTAAATATTGGAGACCTGGCATCACCAAGATTTAGTACTTTACCTACCAACACTCAAAGAATTTTGTGTGTACAATTTTTTAAACTCATCCAGTGGCGTGTCAGGTGAAACCTCATAAAACTGGAATAAAACCCAGCTAAGCGATTTTCATGTTCCAAGTTGGCTCAAAGACTAGGAGGACAGTGTTCTGGGATAGATTATTCTGGCCTGCTGACACAAGGCTCCAACCAGGAAGGTAGAGCGTGGAGAAACAGAAGGCAAGGCAGGGGTGGGAATGCAAACCTTCCCAGGTTCAGGCACAGTTCACTTTGAGTTTACAGTGAGGACTCGGGACATTTATCATCTTATCTGAGCACGTTTATCTGCTTCATAAGAGTGATGAGCTCACGTTTATGATCTTGCTTTTGACTTGCAGTCTTCCCATGAGAACTGAATGAGGAGCCCATAAATAAGCGTTTATCTCTGTCTCTAACATAATTCAAGTTTTGTTAAACTGGAAGTTACAGTAAAAAAATAATTTCTATATGTCTGAGTAAATAAAAAATATACTGCCACTCATGTAAGCAAAAAGATATTAAAAGAAACACATTCTGTGCCTGGCTGATAAGTCTGGGATACACACCACTCATTTTTAATAGACACCTTATTTGCTATTGTGTAAGCCGAGCAGTAGGGTGTGCAAATATAAATTATACTCTCTTATTTTAAAATATAAATTAAAATCTGACAATATTAATAGATATGAAGTATCTCATCTTGTAGTTCCTTTCATCTTTAAGCTGTGACACTTTCTAATCTTTATTTCAACATTTCTGTGTGTTATTTCATAACAGAATGCAAAGTAACTGAAATCATTAGTGATTTCGTTCTTACCCTACAGCTGACTCCTAAGTTTTAAGCCAGAATAGTTATCAGAGATTATAAGAACTATTTTTGTAGAAAGAGACCATTAATTTTATACCTGCCTTTTTTTGTAATTAAGTACTTAAAACTATACATTTTTTGAGAACTGTTTAAGAAGTATTCCATAATCTTTTTAAAGAATTTTCATCCATTTAAAAATATCTTCTAATTTTTATTGTGATTTTCTTCTTTGACTAACATTGTTTATTAATTTCTACCTATTTGAGGATTTTCCAGGTCTCTTTCTGTTATTTATTTCTAATTAATTATTGTGTGATCGACAGATATATTCTGTATGATTTGAATTCTTTTAAATTTATGGTGATTTATTTTAAAGACCAGAATATTGTCTATTTTAGTAAATGTTTCACAGGCACTTGAAGAGAATGTGTCTCCTGCTGCTGAGTTAAGTTCCACAGATGTCAACTAAGTCAGATTCATTAGTGGCATTGTTGAAGTCATCTATTTCTGTTCTGATCACTTATTTATGCGGTTGGTGAAGAAGGGATACTCTGCCTAAGTGGTACCAAAAGTCTGAACACGTGACACCAGCACCAGACAAATGAGGTGAGCCCTGAGTTATGAGTGACATATTCTCACATCTGGAGAAGAGGGTACCACATACCATGTAGGGCCACATGGGGTTGTACTCGGCAAGAGAATGAACAACCAGGGGCTTTGTAAGGCAGGCTCTCTGGTAGCAGGAGGGTGGAATGACCCTTGATTCCTATAACTCACTTGTTTGGATAATTTTGCAGCCTGGCAGTGGGGTAAACCCAGTAGGTTGAAGACCAGGTGGGGAGCGGCTGGTCCAGTTTATAGGGGAACTAGCGGGTGGAAAGACTTTACTGCTGGGTTGGGGGAGCATATCTGGAGAGAGCAGGGGAGCTCATGTTTAGGCTCCTGGAGCCCTGTGAGGCTCAAAGATGCTGAAGCAACACTTGAAATTTTAGGTCTTACAATATGCTATCCTTACTGATTTGTTTGTTTGTTTGTTTGATTATTCTATCAATTGCTAAGAGAGGACTTTTGAAATCTCCAACCTAAATTTTAAATTAGTCTATTCTTTTTATTTTCATCCGTTTATATTTCATGTATAGTAAAACTTCTTTATCAGATTTATTTATCCAATACATATTTAGAATTATGTCTTCTTGCTAAATTGACCACTTATCATTGTGTAATTTCCCTCATTATGACACAACATTATATTTACTCACATCTGCAATGATATTAATTAACTCCAGGTTTTGCATATATGGGCTTACCTTGTTTTATGGTGCTTTACTTTATTGCACTTCACAAATAATTTGGTATTTTTACATACTGAAGGTTGTGAAAACCCTGCATCAAGCAAGTCTTTGGCATCATTCTTCCAACAGCATTTGCTCACTTTGTGTCTCTGTGTCACATTTTGGTAGTTTTTATAATACATCAAATCCTACAACAGCAAAAAGATTATGACTGCTGAAGGCTCAGATGATGGTTAGCATTTTTTTTAGCGATAAAGTAGTTCTTAATGAAGGTATGTACATAGTTTTTTTGACATAATGTTATTGCACACTTAATAGACCACATTATAATGTAACAGTAGCTTTTATATTTACTGGGAAACCTAAAAATTCAGGTAACTCACTTTATTGTGATATATGCTTCATTGCAGTTGTCTGGAACTGAATCCACAATACCTCCAAAGTATGTCTCTGTGGTATATCTTTTCCCCTATCTTTTCTTTTTACCCTATCTATGTCGCTTAGTGTTTTTATTCAGTTTTTGTATTTTAATTAGAGTGATTATGCCTTTTACATTTAATTAATTATATACGGTTGACGCTTGAACAACACAGGGTTTAGGGCTGCTAACCCTCTGCAGCAGTTGAAAATCTGCATATAACTTAGAGTGAGCCCTCTATATATGCTGTTCCTCCTCATTTGCAGTTCCTCTGTATCCACCGTTCGGCATCCTTGGATGCCACCAACCATGGACTGTGTACTACTGTAGTAATTACTATTGAAAAAGATCCATATACAAATGGACACTTGCAGTTCAAACCCATGTTGTTCAAGAGTCAACTATACTTGGGTTTGTGTTTATGTTTGTTATTTGTTTTCTGCCTTTTGTTCTCCTCTTTTCCTCTTTTTGGATTCATTGAGTATTTTTTAGTATTCCGTTTTACCTCCTCAATTGGCTGCCTAGTTACAATCTTATTTTTTTGTATTGCTCAGGGTTTGTAATTTGTAGCTTTCACATATCAGAATCCAGCTTTATGTACACTACCATTTCACCTGCATGCAAATTTTGCTGTTTCTTTGTTATGCATTTTGCATTGACAGAGGGTCTGATTCTAAATCTGAAAATATTCAATATATTGCTATTATTTTTGTTTATTGTATATTGCCTATTACTTTTTTTCAGATTAACATTTTATTACTTAATTAAGCCTTTTATTTTGAGAAGATAATAGATTCACCTGCAGTTGTAGTACAGAGAAATACCATATATATTTTATCAGGTTTTCCCCAGTAAGAGCATCTTGCAAAATTATAGTGAAACAACACAACCAGGATTTTGACATTTAAACAGCCAAGATACAAACATTTTATCACCACAAGATCCCTCATGTGACCCTTTGTATAGCACACTCACCTCACTAGTGTGGTTTCCACCTACATGCCTGACAAACCTACTCCATCTCTATAATTTTGTTATTTCAATAATGTAATGTAAATAGAGTTGTACACTATGTGACATTTTGGAACTATCATTTTTCACTCAGCTTAATTCCCTAGAGAGTCTCTCATGTTGTTGCATGTATCAAAATTCAGTCCTTTTATCACTGAGTAGTGCTCCTCAGCATGGATGTACCGCAGCCTGTCTGCACATTGACTTGTTGAAAGACATCTTAATTGTTTCCAGTGTGGGGTTCCTTCCAATAAAACTGCAATGAACATGCATATAGAGGTTTTTGTGAGAACAGAAGTTTTCATTTTTCTGTGATGAATGCCCAGAGTGCAATTGCTGGTCGAGTGCAATCATATTGCATGTTTAGTAACTGTTTAAGAAGCTGCCGTATTGTTTTCCAGAGTGGCTGTTCCATTTTACATTCTCACCAGCATTTGGTATTGTCACTATTTTTTATTTTAACTGTTCTGATATGTGTGAAGTGGTATCTTATTGTGGTTTTAATTACCATTTCCCTAATGGTTAATGATGCTGAAAATCCTTTAATGAATTTGTTTGCCATTTGTACATCCTTTTCAGTGAAATATCTCTTCATGTTTTTTGACCATTTTCTAATTAGATTGTTTGTTTTTCTTTACTACTTAGTGTTGAATGTTCTTTATATATTCTAGATACAAGTCCCTTATTAGATATGTGCTTTACCATATATTTTCCCACTCTGTAATTTGCTATTTTTATTCTCTAAACAAGGTCATTCATGAAACAAAAGATTTCCTTTTTGACAAGGTTCAATTTATCAATTTTCCTTTTAATATGTTGTGTCGTTTATTTCACATCTAAGAATTATTTGCATATCCCTGGATCCTGACATTTTTCTCCTGTATTATTTTTCCAAAAAAATTATAGTTTTACATTTTATATTTAAGTGTGTGATTTATTTTGAATTAATTTTGGCATAAGTTTTGAGATGTTGAGATTATTATTATATTTTTGGTCTATAAATGTCCAGTGGCTCCAAAACCATTTTTTTTAAGTTCTCCATTGTATTGCTTTTATACCTTATCAAAAAACAGTGGGGCATATTTGCGTCAGTCTATTTCTGAATTCTCTATTGTGTTCCATTGGTCTATGTGTCTATCCCTCCACCAGTAGCACAGCCAAATCCCCATAATCTCTGTAAGCACTGGGTGACTATATAGTAGTCTTAGAATCTGGTGGTCCTCTGATTTTACTCATTGTCAAAATTGTTTTAGTTCTTCTAGTTTTTTGCCTTTGCATATAAATTTCAAAATAACCTTGTTTACAAAAAAATTTTTGAGAATTTTATTAAGACTTTTGATAAACCTGTATAAAATTGGGGGATATTTTACATACTTTCTATCTTGAGTCTTCCAATTCATGAACACAATATGTCTTGTCAACCTTTAAAACAAAAAGGGTAAGCAGTTTAGCCAGCAGAATTGAATTTATTCAGGAATAATGGAGGAATTGCAATTTGAGACACACAAACTATGGAGAACCATCGGCAAGTCTGGAAAACAAAGGAGAGGAGCATTCTTTTATAGAGACAAGGAGGAAGTTGGGAGAGGCTATTTTGAATGAAAGTTCATTGGAGGAGAGCAGGAGTTTGGGATTGTGTGGGTTTCTCATTGGCTGAGTTGTGGTTTCTCATGGGTTAAGTGGATATGGGACAAGGAGAAAATCTCCCTTCTTCCTCCTGGGGTGTGTAAAGTAAGCTGCAACAAAAGGCATGTGTGTGAAAGCTCCTCCTTCAGGGCTTCCCAACTCTATTTGGAATGAGATTTACCTTTATTCATTTCACAGTCTTTCAATTTTTTAAAGACTGTGATTTCTTTCACCAAAATTTTGTAATTTGCAGCAGACAGCTACTGTAGAAGTTATACTGTACTGTTATAACTTTTTATTTTATTTTTCAGTATTATAAATGTCACTATGTTTTAAATTTCAGTTTCTACATATTCATTGTTAATATATAGAAATGCAATTGATTTTTGCATTTGATCTTGTAATTATAACCTTGATGAATACACTTATTAGATACAGAAGGTGTTTGGTGTTTCTTTTTCTTTGTTTTTGTTTACTCAGAATTTTCTACATAGAAAACCATGTCATATGTCAACAAGGACAGTTTATTCCTATCTTTCCATTCTGTATACCTTTTATTTCTTTTTTTTCCCTTATTTCAGGAGCTAGAATTTCCAGTGCTATGCTGAACAACAGTGGTGAGAACAGACATTCTTCTTTGTTTTCAGTTTTCAGGAGGAGGAAATGGACCATTAATAATATGTTAGCTGTAGATAAAACCACTTAGTTTCTGCTTTATAAAAAAGTGAATCAGTCACATATATACATCAAAAAAATAAAAATAAAAAATAAAAAAGCAAGCACGAACAGAACATGGTGTATTTCATTTCACCTTCAACTCCAAACACTGAATATTTGTGGTTTTCTCCCCTCAGAAAGGAGCTTACAAGATGCATGTGTGTGACTGAAGCCAGAATATAGCTCAGTAAACCTGAAAAAATTGTGGAGGCAACCATTCTAAAACCTGCTTCAGGACTTACCTTTGCCCTAGATGTTCTGAAGTTGTGTGTTTTGTTGCCTTTTCCATGTTTGGGGAATAAGTTTTGAACTTTGGGTCTTTGTGAGTGGAAACTGGGATATGTAAACCCCAGCTTCTGGGAATTTCCTATTACCACCAGAAACATGATTTCCTAAAGGAAAAAGAAAAATAGAACTGAACCACTTCTTCTAGTCTCTGTATACAATTAAATATATATATGGATAATTTATAAGTAACACATAAAATCTGGCAACCACCTGTATGTACTCTGTATCTATAACTCTGTTCTGCTTTGTTTGTTCATTTTTTTTTTAGATTCCACATATAAATGAACTCATACAGTAAAAAAAAAAAAAACACTTAGAATAGGCTGTTTATCATATTAAGAGATTTTTTTCTCTATTCCTACTTTTTGAGAGTTTTTATCACGAGTGAGTGTTGTAGTTTGTCAAAGTCACTTTCTGCATACATTAATTTGATTTTTTTTTATTTAGAATGTTGAACCAGCCTTGAATATCTGCAGTAAATCCTACTTGGTCATGGTAGGTCATGGCGTAAAATATCTTTTACAAATTGCTAGAGTTGATTTGCTAGTATTTTTTGAGAATTTTTGCACATTACTTCATAATAGATATTGGTCTAATACTTCTCTTTTTTTCCTACTGTCTTTTTCTGGTCTTTGTATTAAGGTAATACCGGACTCATGAAATGGGTTCTCTACTCTTTCATTTTCTGCAAGAGATTGTGTAAAACTGGTGTTAATTCTTCTTTAAATGCTCTGTAGAATCTTAAAGTGAAAGCATCTGCACCTGGAGATTTCTTTTTTTGAGGGCTTTATGATTAAATTTTTAATTTCATAAATGGTTCTAGAATGTCTCAGGTTGTCTAACTTTGATTAAGTTTTGGTACTTTGTGGTTTTTGAGAAATTGGTCCATCACTCTAAATGTTGAACTTATAAGTGTAAAATTGTTTCCAGTATTCCTTTTAGTCTTTTAATGGCTTCAGGTTCTGTAGTGATATTCCCTTTTTCATTCTGGATGTTGTGATTTGTACTTTCTCTCTTTTATGTTTGTCAGTTTTGCTAGAGGTTTATCAAGTTTCGAATATTTTTCAAAGAACTAGGTTTTTGTTTTATGATCTTCTACTGTTTTCTTGTTTTAAATTTCATTGATTTCTGCTTTAATCTTTATCATTTCCATCTTTCTACTTGCTTTGGATTGATTTTTGCTTTTATTTTTGTAGTTTCTTGAGATAAGAACTTAGATTACTGTTTATGACCTTTCTTTTTATCTAATGTAACAATTTTTTTGCTGTAAATTTCCTACTCGCCACTGCTTTAGCTGCGTTCCATAGATTTTGATTTTTTAATAAAAATTCCATTATGTTCAAAAATATTTTCTATTTTTTTAACTTTCTATTTGGTTTATGAATTATTTAGAAGTCTGTTATTTAATTTTCAATTATTGGCAGTTTTTCCTATTATCTTTATGTTGTTGATATTTAGTTTAATTTCCTTAAGGTCAGAAAGTATGCTCTTCGGGATTTCAATTTTTCTAAATTCTACAAGGTTTGTTTCATGGGCCATGATATGGTCTGTATTGGTAAATGTTCCATCAGTACTTGGAAAAATATATAAATATATGTTGTTATCATTGTGTAAAGTGTGCTATAAATATTAATTTGATACTGTTGATTTACTGTGATGGTCAGATATATACTTGCTATTTTTTCATCCAAGAGTTCTATACATTTCTGATTCTTATGTTATAAATTTTGCTTCAACCACTGAACATGATTTAAGAAGCTCATGAGAGGTAGGACAGTCTATTACATTTACCTTTAATTTGTACATTCTAACGTTCTTCTTTCCTTCCCAAAGTTCCAAACCTTCTTTTGTTATCAAATCCTCTATGTTTAAGTATCTTCCCTCAGCTATTCTTTGAGGATAGCTTGTTAGCGGAAAGTTTCTCATTTTTTCTGTGTCTAAAAATGTTTTTATTTCCTCTACATTTCTAAAGGACATTTTTACAGGAATTACAATGGGCAATTGGTAGTTTATGTATTTAAGTGCTTGAAAAATGTTGTACCACATCCTCTGTCCTCCAAGGATTCAGATGAGAAATGCACTATCATTCAAGTTGGTGCCCTTCACTTTGGTTGCTTTCAAGATTTTTTTCTTTGTCTTTAGTTATCAGACATTTAATTATCATGTCTCTTCGCATGGAATTCTTTGGATTTTTTTCTGTTAATTTCACTCAGCTTCTTGAATCTGTAAGTTTTAGTCTTTCATCAAATTTGGGAGTTTTCAGCCATTATTTCTTTGAATACTCTTTCAGTCTTCTCTTCTCCTCTGGGACTCCAATCATATAAACGTTAGCTTCTTTTTTTCAGTCTATTTTTCTTTGTAGTTCATATTGAGTAAATCTATTGATCTATCTACAAGTTCACTGCTTCCAATCCTCTGTCATTTCTAATCTACTATTGAGCTCATTTAGAGAGATTTTTTTTTACTTCTGTGATTTTATTTTTCAGTTCTGTAATTGAATTTGATTCTTTCTTTCTTATGATTTCTATTTCTTTGTTGAAAGTTTCTATTTATTAGTTTCAAAATAATTTAAAATTACTTGCTAGAGTGTTTGATTTTGACTACTTTAAGATTCTTAACAGATAATTCTAACATCCGATTCATCTTTGTATTGGTGTCTTTGCGCATTTATATTCTGATTTTTCTGATTCTTCACATGACAAGTAACTCTCAGTTATATCCTGGTCTTTTTTTTTTTTTTTTTTTGAAACACTGGATCCAATTTAATTTCCCTGTCTTAGCAGAAACCCCCATGTTGAGGTGTGAGGTGGAGCGTGAAGGCCAGGCTGGTGTGTATGCTCAGTTTCCCTATGGCCCCTGCCAACACCCTGGGGCAAAGTGGGGCACTGAGCACACTGCCTCATTACAGATGAGGACAGACATCTGGCTCCACCCTGACTCTGCTGGTGGAGAGCTAAGTGCAAGTGGGGCATCAACTTGTACCACCTAGCTTCCTTTGAGTAGGGGTGTAAGCCCACCTCCGCTGGACACTGCTGACACCAGAAGAAGGGACATGGGAAGTGGAGTGCCATCTGGGTCCACCTCCCACAGCCTGGTCTGCCTTGTTGATTCTGGTTGGGGGTTGAGACTCGGAGGTTACTGGGCTCTGCTCATACCAAGGGAAAAGTGACGCAGAGTGTGGACCCCTCCTCAAGCCACCCAGTTCTGACTAACGTGTGCCAGGTAAGGGGTTGGAATCGTTATAGCCAGATGACATGGGTCAGAAAAAACATGGCAGGACTCTACGTTCTCATTAGTAATGTTTTCTGGGACTTAATTTTTCAATATGCATCAAATGCCTTCTAAATACTTACATATTTTACCCATTATGTTTCTCAAAATATGTCCTAATACATAATCCAAAATAGTAGCAATGCTATATTCCCAAAGATGGTCATTATAAAATAAGTTGTCATGAAAAATGAGACAAATGCAGCCTTACGGATAACATTTGGGTACACTGATTACATCTACAAGAGACATGAAATCGTTAAGATCTATGAAAAGGTTAATAGTAACATAAGAAATATTCATTTCAGAATGTTAATTAAAAGAAAGCAATGCAAAATCATTACTAAATTATTTCAGACATAAAAATATGTATGTTCTTCTTTGCGTTCTTTTCACTTAAAGTCAGCAATTTTATAGGATTCAACTTAATAAATTAAGTTGAGTCTAAGAACTTTTAAGGCACTGGCTTATGTAAATAGAAGTATCAGTCAGGTTGAGATAGGCTATGCTACATACCAAAACACTCCCAGTGGGTTACAAAGTAAAGGTTTATTTCTTGCTCCTGTTTCATGCCTGTTGTGAATGAGGGAAGATTTCTCTCCACTGGGCACAGAGTGATTCAGGTGAGGAGGAAATGTCCATGTCTGTTACCTCCAGGAGATTACAGGAAAAATAAATGATTCCAAATCATGCAACAGCTCTTAAAGCTTCCGCCCCTAAGTGGCAATGAACATGAACCCAGTTCTCTTTTCTACGAAACCATAAAGTCAAATGCTTTCTTTAAAAATTGAAGTATAGTTGATTTACCATGTTTTATTAGTTTCAGGTGTACAGCAAAGCTATTCAGTTTTATATATATAAATTATATATATATATATATATATATATATATATACATTCTTTTTTCAGATTCTTTTCTATTATACAAGATATTGAATTTAGTTCCCTGCACTATACAGTAGGTCCTTGTTGTTTATCTGTTGTGTATATAGTAATGTGCATCTGTTAATCCCAAACTCCTAATTTATCCCTCCCCCACTTTCCCCTTTGGTAACCATAAGTTTGTTTTCTATGTCTGTCAGTCTGTTTCTGTTTTGTAAATAAGTTCATTTGAATGCTTTTGAAGAAAACCACCTCATTGACCTTGTTTCTATCAACATTTTCAGTTTGTTATGTAAAAGCAGGCTAAGAAATCCAGCATTTAATTATAAATAACCCCTTTTCTCAATAGCATAGGTTCTTAAATGATCATCAGAAACCCTGTTACAGTTTTACAAAGTATTCCTGAAAAATGGTAACCAGACTAGACCAATGGTCTGTCACTGACAGGATAACAAGTCAGGGTCTTAGAAGTAGTACTGACAATTTCAACTGAAATTCTCCCTGCGTTTTACAAGTTTTTAACACTCTTAAGAAATAGCATGGTTTATAGCTGATGTCCCCATTCCCAGCAATTTAGATTTATTATGCAAAGATGAAAATATAGCTGGTAAACTCATGTGCTTTATACCTCGTTTAAACTTGCACCAATTTACTCTATGATAATGAGAAAGCTGAATCTTCATTGGTATTTTGGATCAGTGGAAAGTTTTTTTCTGGGCAAGAGGATATTAACTTAGCTGTTGAGAAATGGCACGCTCAAACATTGCTTAACATGAGGAGTTCCAACTTGTTCAAGCTGCTTTCATTACATGTTTGAATCCCTTTTGGAACCCAAAGTAAGGTGAATAATACTTTTGGCAACTGCATGAGCTAAAGATGGGTACAATCCTGACCTTTGCTCTATGGAATTTGATATCAGAAGCTTCAGCATATGGCCCATTTTCTTGAGTCAGCATAATTTCAAGGTAAAGGGAAAACCATTCAGCTTCTTTTTGGAATGCAGAGCATCTCAGAATCTGTCCTGAGTGATCTGTTGTAGTAAAGGCTTTAGGAACAAAAGGGACTGAAGAAGAGAAAAATAAAAATTTATACAGAAACTCAGGGAAGATCACTGTGTGTCTGCACTAGGATAATGTCTTGGGGTCAGTGTTAGAAAGACACCAAAGGCAAGGAGAGCAAATAACATCTAGGCTTAACAGAACATCTTGTATAGAGAATGGACTTGAGGACACGGGGAAGGGGAAGGGGAAGGTGGGACAAAGTGGGAGAGTGGCATGGACATATATACACTACCAAATGTAAACTAGATAGCTAGTGGGAAGCAGCCGCATAGCACAGGGAGATCAGCTCGGTGCTTTGTGACCACCTAGAGGGGTGGGATAGGGAGGGTGGGAGGGAGATGCAAGAGGGAAGAGATATGGGGATATATGTATTTGTATAGCTGATTCACTTGGTTGTACAACAGAAACTAACACACCACTGTAAAGCAATTATACTCCAATAAAGATGTTAAAAAAAAAAAAGAACATCTTGTAAGCAAGGTTCTAACACTACACTTAAAAAGAAAGGGACAAGTGTGATGGAAGATGTTGTTTTATACCTTTCTGGCTGGCAAACTATTTGTGAAGTGTTTTCAGAGTATAGATTAAAAGTATATCCTTTTAGGGCTTCCCTGGTGGGGCAGTGGTTGAGAGTCCGCCTGCCGATGCAGGGGACACGGGTTCATGCACCGGTCCGGGAGGATCCCACATGCTGCGGAGTGGCTGGGCCCGTGAGCCATGGCCGCTGAGCCTGCGCGTCCGGAGCTTGTTCTCTGCAACGGGAGAGGCCACAACAGTGAGAGGCCTGCATACTGCAAAAAAAAAAAAAAAAAAAAAAAAGTATATACTTTTAGATTACTGCAGAGGAGTGGGTGGTAAGAGTCTTTTGGAAACATGATATATCACATCACTGAAATTTTAAAAAGAAAACACATATAATATATTCATCTTAGGAGCTACTCCTCAGAATTAAAATCCCTGTTGTGTAAATAGTGCTTTATATATAGTATAAATATGAAGCATCTATATAGCTATTATTCATGTATATAACATAAAATCATTGAATAAATTGAATATATATGTATGTAATCATTTGTTGTGATAGCAAAAAAACTAGGAACATATAAATACACATCAGTAAGGAAGTACTTAGAGAAACTATAAAACATGCATGCACTGGAATATTATATGACAATTAAAAGAATGAATTATATCTATATTAACTGACTTTGGTATGCTAATTTAGTCATGACATATATTTAAAAATTAACTGCACATAATTAAAGGGTACTATTTGATAACCTCTGAGATAAGTATACACCCATGAACCCAATAACACAGTCAAGATACTGAACATATCCTTCACCCCTAAACATTTCCTCATCCTTGTTATAATTCAAACTACTCAAGTCTGTTGTATCATAAAGCAAAGATTATATGTCACACAGAGATGGTTCAGTTTAGGTGTCTCTGTTCACATCTCTGCTCACTTTCAGCTCTCAGGTTTCTTATATGGATCCTTGAGATAAATATGTCTTTGACACTGGGTCCTGGTGAGGACTAAAGAGATGCTTCACATAAGTATCTAGCATGGTTCCAAGTACATCACAGTTGCTAGGCAACTGTTAGTGTCTCGCTCTTCTTTCATCTGAAGAGGGACCTCGATCCATAAAACAGAGGCTAGAGTATTCTGGAAAAGTTCTGTTTTTTTTTTTTTTTTTTTTTTGAGGTGACAAAGAAGTGTGATTTTGGCCTTAGAAAGATTTCCATCAAAAATGGTTAAAATTAGTTTGGACATTCAGAGAGGGAGACATCGTCATCAAGAAAATGGGCTTCTCAGAGCTATGTTTTCCTTATTATTCTAAGCAAATGAGACTTTCTATTCCCAAGGCTGTGAAATTGTACTGACAGGCTCATGAAATTAATATTGCTAAGTATCTTCCAAAGTGTTTGCTTTCAGGTTCTTAAGTGTTTTCCTGCCCCCTCACAAGGTGTCATGTGAGTTCTTGCTGTACTTTTTAAGTCATGAAACAGGTTCCCTAATTCTGAAGAGACCAGCAATTTCCTTTCAGCATCCCTGGTCCTGTGGTCACAGACAGGTTCTTGCTTGAGTCCTGGGTCTGATAAGAATCATCCAGGGCAGCTCGAGGGGATTATAAAGCCCTGGTTCCTTTATCTGACCAGCCCACACACACCTCACTGATGGCAGGAGGCCTTGGCTTAAATAAAGCTTCTCCTCCACCTTTGCTTCCCAAATCCTTTTTGACAGGCCTCTTAGATGCACAGATGAGCTCTTCTGTCAGGAAGCATGGAGGAAGTCTGCTAGCCTTTGGCCAGGCATAGCCGTCCTTCAGGTTATCCCGTGGTCCCCAGGGGAGTGAGGCATCCCTTCCTCTGTGTTCTTTAACGCAGGGTTATACGTCCGTGGTGTGGTCTGCAAGAGCAGGCAAATCAGAAATCTCAGAATCAGCACAGAGGAGCAACAACATGTAACATTAGCTACAGTGTTGGTTTGGACTGTGCTCAGTTGCCCACCGTTACTTGCAGGCTGACAGCCTCGCTCCAGGTCTTATGCTAGCATTTGCTTGACCTTGCTAGCAAAGGCAGGCTAAGAAGTGAAACTTCCATTCAGGATTCTGATTCCCTTGTGCCTGAGGCTGCCTGCTCCTCCCCAGGTCCCCAGGAAAACAGCCCCCAGATAGTTGTCACTGTTCTCCAAAGCCTTGAACAAAACAGCAACACACTTCAGACCGTGTGGGAGGAAAGCTGTGTCAGTTTCATCCTCTCCCTCTCAGTCTCTCCCTGGTTCCTCCAGCTCTTCCTGCCTTTTCCCAGAGTCCCTCTCGTCTACCTCACCATCATTTATCCTCCAGCTGGTCCTCTGGGGCCCTGGCCAACCCCTCTCTGGGCAGCAATACATCTGGCTCTGGACTCAGGTTGGAACTCCTGAAGCCTGGCTGAGCAGGGGCAGCCTGAGTTATGAATGTGTTCTCGTCCAAGGCTGGGAACTCTTTGCCATAGAATCATGTAAATATAGTTAATTCCATTAAAAGCGTATTTCACCTTCAAGGTACAAACTTCCAGTTGTAAGATGAAAAAGTCATGGAGATGTGACCTACAGCATGGTGACTATACTTATTATCGTATTGCACATTTGAAAGTGGCTAAGAGTGCTTAAAAGTCCTCATCACAAGAAAAACAACATTTTTTTAGCTATATGAGGTAATGGATGTTAGCTGGACTTACTATGGTGATCATTTTACAATATCTACAAATATTGAATCATTATACTGTACTCCTGAAACTAATGTTATATCATTAAATGTCAATTATACCTCAATAAAAAAATAACTAAAAATAAAAAGAGAAGGGTTTAAAAAAACATATTCGTTGAGCACCTGTTACACATTAAGTCCTGTGCTTGGTACAGAGGAGAGTGAAACAAAGACAACTTAGCCTCAGCCTCCAAAGATGGCTTGTTTCGACAGGGAGAAGATGGTGTCAGCCAGCAATGCTATTACCATGTGACAAATGCAAACACACAGGCAAGGGTAAAGCTCAGGGTGGATAAATAAGAAAGTGATTTCCCACTTGGAGCAAGGGAGGGTGAAAGGGGAGATCTTCAGAAAGAAAGGTGATGTTGGCAGTTGTCTCAAGAAGACAAATGGACAGAGAAGATGGTGTGGGTGCAAATGTGAACAGAGACGTGAAGGTGTGTAGTGTGGAGAGAACCAAGAATGTGGAGGACAAGTGGCTGGAGATGATGTGAATCAGACAAGAGGTTGTCATGCTGGACTGACCACCACACTGGGGAATCCTGGGGTTCCACGATGAAAGCAATGGAGAGACACATGGCAGAGATTATTGAAGGAAGGAAGGAAGGAAGGAAGGTAGGAAGGGATGAAATTAACCATGACATTTAAGCTGATCTTACACTAAAAATTAAATTCTAAGTTTTTAAGCTAGAAAGATTTGAAGTTTCTGTGTTCTGAACACAAATGCATAGACTTAATAATACATTCAGGCTTGAATTCTTTCTGGAATAAAAACTATCATTGCTTTTACCACCTGCAAATTTTCTAGAAAATGGCAAAACCTAATTGGAAAAATAGTCCCAATACTATTTCTTATTTGAAGCTGCTTGAATATCTTGTATATTTTCATCATCTGTTTAGCAACCTCCAATTTCCTGATATGAATTTGAAATAGCTTTGAATTCACATCTAGAATGTTTTGTAAATGTTTATATGGACTAAAAGAAGTAAAATTGGATGAAATGTAACTAATGGCTAGTCTCTGAATGGATATTGTATGTATGATATTATACTTGCAACTTCCTGTTTTCAGAGAAGTCTGGGTTGTAGACATTGTACGTACCAAACCTTCCCAAGTAATCACAAAGCACGTGACGGTATCCTCGGTCTTCCCACTGCAAGACTTTCCTTCCCAGCATTGCTGAGAGATCAGCGTTACAAACTTGATGTTTACCATAACAATTACATGAGCTTTAGGGTGGCCAAGGCGAAGAGGGAAAAACAATGCTTATTATATCTCATTTCCCCAAGAACATTTCACATAACTCTAAACCAGAAAAATGTTTTGCAATAGGAAGGGTTCTGTTTGTCAAATAATATGGGGGAAACTTTTGCTTTCCAGTGGACCTTCCCATGTACATCAGAAGACTCAAAGTTGCTTCTCAGTTACATCAGGATTAACTGTATTTATCCCAGGATTTCCCAAGTGTATTTAATCACACAACCTTTTTTTAATAAAGTGACAACTTAAATCTCTCACAGAACTAATAATAAGTAAAATACATTCAATTAAATGCTTGAATTTAATCAGGTCACTAGGAAGAAAACCTTTTCCTGACAATGAGTTCTGGGTGGATTTGGGGTAGTTTTATAAATAAGGTGGTATTGGAGAATGTATTTAAGTAACAATTTCCTTAAAAGAATTCAGAAAAATTCTATTTGACACATTGTTAAATCTACACGTGACATATTTTTTAACTCATAGCTCAGTGGATGCAATTTTTTTTTTCTTTTGCGGTACATGGGCCTCTCACTGTTGTGGCCTCTCCCGTTGCGGAGCACACGCTCCGGACGCGCAGGCTCAGTGGCCATCGCTCACAGGCCCTGTCGCTCCACAGCATGTGGGATCTTCCTGGACCGGGGCACGAACCCGTGTCCCCTGCATCAGCAGGCGGACTCTCAACCAATGCGTCACCAGGGAAGCCCAGGATTCAGTTTTAAGAGGAACAAAGTAATATTGATCAGTTCTACAGTTTTGGGATATACTGGCTTTTTGACTCAATCTGTCAGAGAACAATATTTTTCCCAAACTATAGAGTCTGCTATGCTTGGTGTATCTGAGTTCACAGTCAAATGGGGCCTGCGGAGCTTCTGCTTACTCACTTTGATTTAGTGGCACTTCCTTGATTGAAAGAGTTTATGAAAATATCCCCTTCTTACCATCTTTCATCCAAGTTCACTGGACTCCAGACGTGATGCCATACAAAGACTTCTAAAACAGAAAAGTTTCATGTGTCGTTTGTACATGATTCAGAAACACAATGGTGACTTTTTCTTTGAAGTACGTGAGCAGCTGACAAGTAAGTGGAGAGGAAGTTAGCAAAGCCTGTTCTGGATTCTCCAATCCAAAAACACTTACAAAAATATTTCAGCTATTTCAAAGGACTCAAAGTACTTCTGGAACTTCCTTTATTCTTCTTGTAATTCTACATCTGTTTTCTGACTCAGCCCATGCATTTGGTTGAAGAGACCATGGAAGAAACTGAATCATGCTTGAATACTCGGAGTTTCTAGCTCTGAAAATAGCTATTCCATAGGCAGAGAGACCTCTTTCACAAATTCCCACAAGGAAGCATGAGACCCAGGCTTAGCACGGCTCACTGCTGTGTAAGACCTTCCTGAAATGGCATCACTTTGAGAGTCTGTTTATCCACCATGTCCTTACAGGTGGGTATTGTTGGACAGTCTTGGGATGTATCCAGATATTGTTGGTGACATGAAGCACAGATACGAAACTGCCGCTTTAGCTGGAGCTGAGTATGTTCTGGGCAAACTGGTTTTGGTACGAGTGAGAAAGTGAGGGTTTTATCTGAAGAATGAGCACTGTGTACTAGTCTAGACAAATAACACAGAGCATGGATAATAAAAGATCCTGAGCAGGGAGAGAGGTAGTGTTCCATTGACAAAATGTCACCCACTCTCAGATAACTGATGATGGCTAACAGTGATAAATTGAGGATGGGGTGTGTTTGGAAGTATGAAAATTCAGAAGAGATCATAGAGAAGCCTCCCCATCCTCACCATGTCTCCGCACTAGATTGGGGCTCTATGGAAAAGGGGTACAGGTGCTATGAGGGTTACTTGAAAGAATAAGTCAAGGATTCAGGTCTCTATCTTTCAAAGACCAGCTTAATTTTCACTCCTTTATTGTACATTCTACAAGCATTTATTGAGCAACTCTTGCATGCCATGCACTGGATCAGGCACTAGAAATGAAACTGATGAATGAAATCTGGTCTTTATTTCCAGAGAGTTTATGGGCTAGTGGAAATGGGGTCAAGTAAGCCGGCAATTATGGTTTAGGATGATATATTTCATTCTCTGGACAAGAATATGGACACAAACTGAGACCCATCCAGCCTTATACGTCCAGGGCTGTTTCCAAAAGGAAACAAAACCTGTTAGGAATGTAAAGCTGAAAGGATGAGTAGAAGACAAAGTCAAGGAAAATGATGGCTGGTGTGTGGGCAGGGGGTCTGGACAGTGCCTGGAGCCTAAAGGGAGAACATGTCCCAGCTGGAGAGCTGAAGTAATTCTGTCTGAAGGAGTGTGGGCTTCAGGGAGGAAGTGGTTGAAGCAACTGAAAGGATTCTAATCCTGAAAAGGCACTGCAGGGTGTTTCCCTGGTGGCGCAGTGGTTGAGAGTCCGCCTGCCGATGCAGGGGACACGGGTTCGTGCCCCGGTCCAGGAAGATCCCACATGCCACGGAGCGGCTGGGCCCGTGAGCCATGGCCGCTGAACCTGCGTGTCCAGAGCCTGTGCTCCGCAACGGGAGAGGCCACAACACTGAGAGGCCCGTGTACCGAAAAAAAAAAAAAAAAAAAAAAGGCACTGCAAGCTATTCAGCCCCATGCATGCTGTGCTCCGGTTATAACCAATATCCCATGTCACTGTTATGGGTTGGGTTGAGTCTCTCCCAAATTTGTATGTTGAAATCTTAACTCCCAGGACCTCAGAATGAGGCCTTATTTGGAAATAGGGTCATTGCAGATGCACTTAGTTAAGATGAGGTCATTAGGGTGAGTGTTAATCCTATATGACTGATGTCTTTATAAAAGCCAAAAATTTGGAAACAGAGCAAGCAGGAACACAGGGAGGACATCATATAAACAGGAAGGCAGAGGCCAGGGCGATACTTCTACAAGCCAAAGAACACCAAAGATTACCCAGAAAACCACCAGAAGCTTGGCGAAAGGCATGAAGCATTCTCCTGCACAGCCGTCAGAAGGAAGCAACCGTGCTGACACATTGATCTTGGACTTTTGGCCCCCAGAACTATGACAGAATTAATATCTGTTTTATAAGCTACCCAGTTTGTGGTGCTTTGTTATGGAAGCCCCAGGAAACAGATATAATCCTTAAAAATATATTCTCATTCATGCTTCTTTATTTCTCCTACTGTTTTTTGTGTATCCAATGCCCAGCCTTCCTTAATCTGCCTGGAGAGTTCTTCATCCCCAAGATGCAGCATGAAGAGAGCCAGCTAGCTCTTTCTATGTTCCATGTGTACCCAACATATACCCTCTTTATAATACTTCACATCCTAGATTGTCACTACTCGTGTCTTTACCACTTAAGCCAGTCTCCTGGGGCTAGGCTGAGCCTTGTTTTCTCTAGCCCTCCTCTTGATCTTAGAGGATGATGAAATGTTGACACCAGGAAATGTGTGTTAAATAAATTATTTGGAAATGGATGAGATTTTTGCCTCCTCCTCTTTTCTAATGTGTGGAGATCATCTCCTATCAGGGGCCTCAGAACATGCAGTTCTTCCTCGCATCTGAGGTCAGTGGAGGGCCATGGGCTCCAGAGGGCTCCCTGAGATGTTATTTCAGCTGAGCTCAGACATCACTGATGAACCACTGGATGTAGACACAGGTGCTGCTCCAGGTTTGCTGCCATCATCCCACCCCTGCTCACCTCCAGTTTGATCGTACATCATCCTCTCAACCGTAACGAAACAAAAAGATGAACATAGACGTTCAAGGGTGGCACCGGCTAGTGGCAATCTTCAAAGTTTCCTCACTTATGCCTTTTCTCAATGACTCATTTTTAAGAAAAGGCATGAATGAGGAGACTTTGAAGAAAACTCAGTAGAGCTTGGTGAATAATTGGATATAGATTCCAGATGGGGTGAGATCCGTCTCAAAGTGTTAAATTACTGGATGTTTTGAGTACACTAGCACCAAATACAGAAGATGCTGTTGCATGCATGCCTCTTCAAGCTGCGCCCCTGTGCACCTTCCTACCTGGCCAGCACAGACTCCCTGTACTCTTCAGCCACACAAGACCCCCTGGGCACTCCGGGCTCTCTCCTTCCATGGCACTGCTCCCTCTGCCTAAGGCCACCTGCCCTTCGTGGCTGTCTGAGAAGTGCCCACTTACCACCCACTGTCTCACCCCAATGTCACCTTCTTTTGATGAGGTTCCCTCTTGCTCGTCCTTTTGGAGTAGACTCCTAACCCTCTCACTCCGTGCCGCCATCACCATGTGATGGACACATGGACTGTTCACTCACTTCTCCGTCTCACACTAGGAAGCTCTGAACTGATGGAGAAGAGGTGTAAGAGACAAACAGAAATTAAAAGAAAAACAAACAGACAAACAAAAAAACAGCAGCTCGTTGCAGGTAACACCAGATTGGCAAAAACAACAGTTTTTCTGCGTCCTTCCTCCTAGACAGAATGTATGCAGCTGCAGTCATATAATTGCAGACTTCCCTTCGAGGGGCTAAGCCTCCCTCAGGGTTCACCATGTCAAGGAGGCCAGAGTGAAAAGATCCACAGGTTCAGCTTGAAGTCAAGTCCACCAGAAATTCTGGGAAGGTCTGATCAAGCATGAGATAAGCCATTTTCCAATCTTCTCCTACAAGAAGTAGATCTGTGTGAGGAGTGGAAGGGAGAGGCTTCCATCCTGGCAATTGGAGAGGCTGAGTTGCCATACTCTGGGTGAGTGCAGAAGTGTGGGAGAGAAGGGAAAACCCCTCCACAGTTCTGTTATTCTCTGCAACAAAACCCCACACATAACCTTTGTAGAAACTACCACAATTTAAATTAAGCTCTTTGTTATTGTTTACTTGCTTTTTTTATCTGTCTGCCTCCCAAGATTATAAACTTCCCAAGAGTAAGGATCATGTCTGTCTTAGTCATGAATGCACAGACTTCATTCTTAATAAGTGTTTAATAATTCTTATGTAAAATGAACAGGTGGATAAGAGCCAATGGTCAGAGGTGGGAAAAGATGCCCAAAGGTGCCCTCCAAAGAAGGAAGAAAAGAGAAAGAATCAGTGTTATTTACCATTCCAGCCCATGGAGTGAGTGTGTGAAAGAAAGGGTGTCTTGATAACAACCGGGGTTGTGCCTGATGCTGGGGTGTGTGGAAGGAGCAAGCGAAGTGACAAGGAAAGGGCTTGGAATGCGGTCATGTCCCCTGTGATGGAGCTCTGTTGCATCTGGTCTTGTTATGGGAATCAGCACAACTGTGAGCTCCTCCTGGGCTCATGGACACATCTACAGAGCTCATTAAAATGTAGGTGACAGCCCCTTTTCAGGCCAGGATGAGAGCCCTGGGAATCCAAGGAGGAGATGCTCACTCTCAGACTTCTTGAGGGTGAGTTTTCAGGGACCTGCACAGAAGACAGGAATGCCTGGGAGAAGGGGAAGCAGTGCGGTAGGGCTTAACCCCAAGCCCTGGAGCAAGCAGCCCCAGCAGCTCTGCCCTTATCTGTTGCCCTTATCATTGAGCTTTCCATGTGAGATTTTATTTGAAGACAATGTCCAGATACAAAACATAGTTTGCAAAACATTTGGGTAGATGTCAAGGTCTCTGAAGTGTACATTGGTCAGTTCATCTTTCAGACGTAACAGAAGCCCAATTCAAATTAGACCAGGCAGAGAAGATGGTGGATCAGAAGGATATCAGGGTTCTCACTGAGCCAGTGGAAGAAGCTCAAGGGGTCTGGGGACCCCGTAGATTGTGGTCAGGCTCCCAGAGGCACCTGCTTTCTCCTTAAGAGGGCACTTGAGAAAAGTGTTGGGAGAGATCTCCACTGACCCTTTTTGTAACAGTTCCTAACACTGGAGCCATCACCAATGGGCCCAGTGCCTTCCCCTGCAGCTAGAGAATCAGGGCTCATTACCATGGAGAAGAACATTTATGCAGAAACAACATCTTGTCAGAATGCGGTGATGTGTTGCAGGAGTGAATAAGCTGCTGGCTACCTGTCTAGGTGGACCTTGTCCAGAGAGAGGCTTTAGAGGGGCAGGACCACAGTGTCCCTGAAAAGTAGAACTATGTGAGAATCTTTCGTTTCTCCAACAAACATTGAACAAACTCCAATGCGTATCAGACACTCAGAATCAACTCTGAACTGTCTTTGTTCATGGCTGAATGAGCAATGCTACCAACCTCATTTTTCCTCATCTGGTTTCCATTTTCTAGTTTTTCTATTTATTTTACTATTGGCTTGTTTCTCTCTCCACATTCCACACCTTTCTCTCAGAAGCTCACAGGTCAAAAGGTTGATATTAGTTTTCTCTTGCTGCTGTAACAAATTACCACAAACTGAGTGACTGGAAACAACTCCCATTTATTATGTCCAAGTTTCCATGGGTCAGACATCCAGGCACAGCATGGGTCACTTCTTCTTGGTTTAGGGTCTCAGGAGGTCAAAATGAGGGTGTTGGCTGGGTCATGTTCTTTCCTCAAGGTTCTGACAAGAACCCACTTCTGCACTCACTCAGGTTTTTCCTGAATTCAGACCTCTATGGCTGTAGGCCCGAGGTCTCACTTCCTTGCTTGCCATCATCTGGGAGCCTCTGTGCTCCTTGGCCACCTGCATTCCTCATCCCACTGCCCCTTCTGTCTTCATACCAGCAACAGTGCATAGAGTCCTCAGGTGTCAGATCACTCACACTTCTCCTTCTGCCATGTTGCTTGGCCCCAAGACAAAGAAAGGTCTCTGTTCTTAAGGTCAGAGGTGATTGGGCACCCCTGGATAATTCAGGATAATAATTCACTATTTTAAGGTCCATAGTCTCAGTTCCATCTGTAAAATCCCTTTTGCTTTGTAACCTAATGTATTAGTCAGAGTTCTCCAGAAAAACAAAACCAACAGGAAATAGGATATGTAGATAGATGATGAGAGATACATGATAGGTAGATGGATAGATAGATAGATAGATAGATAGATAGACAGATTGATGATAGATGATGGAGAGAGAGACATTTACTTTAAGGAATTGGTTCACATCATTATAGAGGCTGGCAAGTCCAAAACCTGCAGAGTGAGCTGGCACAGTGGAGACAGGGAGAAAAGCTAATCTTGTAGTTCAAGTCTGAGGACCTTCTGCTGCAGAGTTCCTTCTTGCTCAAAAACCTGCTTCTAAGTGAGAGAGTGGCATGGACATATATACACTACCAAACGTAAAATAGATAGCTAGTGGGAAGCAGCCGCATAGCACAGGGAGGTCAGCTCGGTGCTTTGTGACCACCTAGAGGGGTGGGATAGGGAGAGTGGGAGGGAGGGAGATGCAAGAGGGAAGAGATATGGGAACATATGTATATGTATAACTGATTCACCTTGTTATAAAGCAGAAATTAACACACCATTGTAAAGCAATTATACTCCAATAAAGATGTTAAAAAAATAAACCTGCTTCTTTGTTCTATTCAGACCTTCAACTGATTGGATGAGGCCCACCCACATTATGGAATGCAGTCTGCTTTACTAAAAGTCCACCAATTTTAAATGTGAATCTGCAGTCTGTTATGCTAGTAATAAGTGTTATAAGACTGCTTTTCTTGTTCTCATGGTTACACATATTTAGAGCACTGTGTTTCCTTTGTCCTTTCTTTTGTTAAGAAAATTTAGCATTTCTAAAAGAAAAAAGCAATCCCATTCAAATTGTCCATTAATTCTTTCAGCTTATATATTTTAGTCATTCATTAAGTCTCTTCACAGAAAATACCTTCACAGAAACACCCAGAATAATGCGACCAAATATCTGGGCACTGGGGCTTCCCTGGTGGCGCAGTGGTTGAGAGTCCACCTGCCGATGCAGGGGACACGGGTTCGTGCCTTGGTCCGGGAGGATCCCACATGCTGCAGAGAGGCTGGGCCTGTGAGCCATGGCCGCTGGGCCTGCACGTCCGGAGCCTGTGCTCCTCAACGGGAGAGGCCACAGAAGTAAGAGGCCCGCGTACCACACACACACACACACACACACACACACACACACACACACACAAAAGAATCAAGAAACTTATGGGGAAATGCTTTAAATATTTTTAAGTAAGATGACTTTTGTCATAGAAATCTGCATAGAGTGAAACAAACAAGTGTGAGGATAAAATAAAGGCATTTTCGGGAATAGAAGTTTCATCGATCCTTTCTCAGGAAAGGATGGAGGATGTCCATCCTTTCCTGAGAAAAAGGAAGGACATTCTGGAGGATGTCCTTCACCAAAACAAAGGATTAGACTCAAAAGGGAAAGATGTAAATTAGAGAAAGCAGTTGTCCAACTAAAGAAAGAAGTGAGATGACTTTCCAGGTTGTTGAAGAAGGAAGATCCTCAGATCACTGCTGATTATGGAATGTAAAGAGCAGCTGGTCCAGACTGGAGAAGGTCAGAGGACACGAGGAAGAGACCTCCCAGCAGAGTGGGGGGAGGTGAGATAAAATTGCTGTTGAAGCTGGAGCGTATTGAGAGCCATGGGAGTTAAATTAATAATAAATGCACAGAAAATTAATCAACTAGACAACAATCAAGACAAATATTATCATCAGATTCATAGCTAAAAACAAAATTCTTCAGAAAAGATCATTAATTATTATATTATGAGACTAGCTGCAAATAGTATTTACCAAATAATGTAAACACGATATTTACCCAACTGATATTATATTATATTTAATGCCTGAAGAAGTAAACTGTAAATGTGTGTCACAGAGGCAGAGGGGATGCTAAAGATTCATATTATTTGCCCATTTTAGAGAGGAGGTTATTCTTCTTATTGATTGAAAAAATCCATATATTCTAGGTATTAATAAAGACTTTACATATATATGCTGCCAGTCTGTCACCATCTATTGTTTTGTCTAAAGTGTCTCTCATAGATGAGAAAAGCTTAATTTTGTTATAATACTAATCGCAGCATGTATGTTACACTAAAATGTGCTGAGTACTGTTCAAATACTTTCATGTGTTATCATTTGAAATATGTTTCTATATTGCCTATAACATAATCTCCTAAATTTTCCCATGTTTAAATTTTTGCTTTTCAATGTTATTTAAGAAATCCTCTCGATTTTATTGGTCAGCTTTTGCTTTGGTAACAAACAATCCAAGAGCCTCAATTGTCTGAAACATTAAAGGATGATTTCTTATTCAGGTTTTAAGTTGGCAGCTGTTCAGCTGCTGTTCTTTGCTACATGCCTGCCTCATGGTGGGATCCAGGCCTGTCTGGGACTGGCTGTTCTTAGGGCAGAATGGAAAAGAGCAGCCTAGAGACTGTGCAAAGATCTTTAAAGTGTCTGCTGGGCTGTGCAGCAAGCCCCTTCCTCAGTCACACTTTACTACCCAAAGCAAGTCACATAGTCAAGTCTGATGGTTCTTGGCCCGGGATGGTACGACCATGTTACAATTTTCTATCACCTCAACGTCACAGCACATTGGCCTACAGTTTCTTCCATTACATTTTTTTCTCAATAGAGAGGCACAATATTTATATAGTATACACACGTGTGTGTGTGTGTGTGTGTGTGTGTGTGTGTGGTGTGTGAGCACGTACTGGGAGAATATACATGTAAATATATGTAAAGTCATTAACGTCCATTAACCAAGGCCTGGGAAATGCCCAAGCACTGTGTGGGTCCCACCTGTGCCCTGTAGGATTTTATTTTGCTCCTTGTATCACAGTGGCCAAACCAGGTATAGCCTGCAGACACTTTCAGTGGAAGATACTATGGAACATTGGTTTTAATTATAATACAAACTGGTTAGGATTACCACACTGCCAAGATTTTCTTTACCAATCAAAATAAGATCAGGCAATTCTCCATGGCTTTTTTTTTTCTTTGTATTAGGGAAAGAAAGAACAGTTAATACTGAAATAGCTGGATCTCTTTGTTCCAAAAACTAAGTCATTTATCTCCATCAAAACATTCTTAATATCGTCATTATTTTCCTAGAGGTGCTATACATGTAATAGTATCATTATATGTTCTTGTGGACCCATTTCCCTGGGCAAAGAGAGAATCATTTGAAATGTCCTGTGTGAAGGCTTGCAAAGGGGCACGGAGAGAAACACTGTGTTCCGAGGAAGTGGTCATTGGGGCTTTCTTTGTGAAGTGTGTGCCCTTTGTCAGGACGCTTAGCCTGGTAAGAAAGCCATGGCAATTCAATCATCTCATAACAGAGTGCAATTTTGTCAGACCTATTTGGAGAAGAGCTAAAGAGCATATTCTTTTTCCTGTGGACTATTGATGTTTTATTCATGAATTCCAGAGAATATATGGTTTTGTATATTAAAAGAAAGTCATAGAGCAAAGAAAAAATTAAAACTACCTTAGAGTACCATGTCCTGAGTTGTGCAATCTTAGGCAATCTGTCTTTGTGGACATAAATTTTAGCTTCTTAAGGAAAAAATAATAGAATAGATAATATTTTGTCTTTAAATAACAGGTATTTAAAATATTTGTTATATGCTTCCAACTCTGCCTGCCTCAGAAGAGGCACTTAGTCCAGCCTTTGCCCTGGCTGAGCTGCTAAGAAAACCACTGGAATTTTCCCACTCCCACCCTCTTCATTGAGAGAATGCACAGAGCAGCAGATCTGGAAGGCATTCCTGCGAGAATCAAATTATATGATGTATACATCAGTGTTAATTAAGAAACAGGGCATTTGAAAAATTAGACTTGTTCATTTCTTAATTTTGCCTATAAGGAGAAAATTGGATTAAGCCTTTGCAGATAAACATATACAAATCCAGTGATTATGTTTCCAGTCATTGCAGCCTTATCTCCATCAAATTCCAGATTTTCAAATCAGTCCATTTGGACTTTCTCTGTCTGCTTTATCTCCATAGTAACATGTATGTTTTAAAGCTCTAGACATCAGGTTGATGCACATCTGGTCTGGGTCCAGTGCCCTCTTTCTTCATCCAACACTCTCTGATGCCTGCCAGTTCTCTAGTCATTTGTTTTCATCCTCTGTCATTTACTGAAATGGCTCAGACCCACCCTTCCTCTAAAAATGCATGCTCTTAGATTTGCTAGTGGATTGGGGATTGCCAAGGATTTACACTTAGTATTCTTACTGTATATGCAGATATTACACTATTCTGGCTCTGTCTGCAGCAATTTTAATGGATCCTCACACAGTAGTTCACACATTTGGAAGGAAACAATTTCTCTTGACAGAATCATTTAGTTGTTTCTTCACAGAGCCAAGACTCAGGCCTCCTGTCCAGAGGACCAGCCACTGCTTTGTGACTGCTCTGGGAAGATCTCACTTGAACTAGTTCTTTTCTTAATTAATACATCTATAAAGTTACCAAAACCACAAGATTTAGAGACCCTACGAGGAAGATCAGACTGGCCACTTATCCCAGGACACAAGTTTTTAAAATTCAAGTCTATTCAAAAAGTTTTATCACCAGGGGTTGGGGAAAAAGCATGTTATTTGACGATTATGGCTCAAAAAATAAAAGGGTCACAATAAAATTCTTTATATACCATTGTACGGTCAGGACACTCAAGATGGCTGTTCTCTTGCTCTCTGTCCATCCCCTGGTCCACCAGCCCCAGCTCCACCTACACCTTACTCACGTGACTGACATTCCTACATACTTGTCCCAGGCCCCAGCTAGTGATAGTTATCAAAAAGTCAGTGAGGGGCGTGCCCCTCTGCTGGTTTCCTTGGTAACACTGAGGCAACCTGACATAATTCCTCCATAACTGGTAACCTCTCCCTGCCCCCAGAAGCGAACCTTTCCACCATGTCCTGGTCACCACACACAGTGGGGAGTCGCTCCAGGACCTTGCTTCAGACGTGTAAGCTCCCCCATCCGTTAAACCATTGATGTCTCTATGGCTGACTCCTGGCTGTTTCTTCGGTCTTGAAGCTGGGCAAGCACAGGCTTTGCAGACCTGTGGGTGCAGCCCAACAACTATAATATCTACTTGATATCATCTCGATGCCACCATTATTACACGGTTCATAAGAGAGGGGTACTTTCTTGTTCTCTGCTTGATTGCTGAATGCTCCCTTCAGTTTGTTTTTTTTCTCTTTTGTCATGGATTGTTTGTTTTAGACCACCAAGAATTACTATTGAAACACATTTGATTATTTTTTCTTGTTTCCTGTTCTCACTCCTCTGTCTTATCACTATTCACTCTCAAATGTTGTTAGGGCAATGTCTGTTCCAGTCTGCCTGCCCCTAGTGTCATCTAATCCCCTGTATTCAAAGGATCAGGTAAGAGCTGAAAACTTTCCCTGAGCCCAAGGGAACCACTAATCTACTTTTTGGCTCCATAGACTTGACTCTTCTAGACAACTCATATGAATGCAATCATACAGTATGTGGTCTTTAGTGACTGGTTTCTTTCACGTGGCATAATGTTTTTGAGTCTGCCCATGTTGTAACATGTATTATTGTTACATTTCTTTTTATTTCCAAATAATATTTCATTGTATGGATATAACACATTTCGTTTATCCTTTCATCAGTTCATGGACATCTGACGTTTTGCCTATTATGAATAATAGTTCTGTGAACATTCATGTGCAAGTTTTTGCATGGGCATATGTTCATTTCATTTGGGTATGTACCTAGGAGTAGAATTGCTGGGTCATATGGTAACTCTATGCTTAACATTTTGAGAAATAGCTAAATTGTATTCCAAAGTGGCTGCACAGTTTTCCATTCCAATCAGCAATATATGTGTTCCAATTGCTCCACGTTCTCATCACCACTTTTCTTTTTCTGTCGTTTTGATTATAGCCATCCTGGGGGGATGGTGTGTAAAGTGATATCGCATTGTCGTCTTGATAGCTAATAATGATGTGATGGTGAGCATCTTTTCATGTGCTTATCAGCCATTTATATATCTTCTTTGGAGAAATGTCTACTCAGATCATTTGTCCAGTTTTTAATTGGGCCAGTTATCTTTTTACTGCTGAGTTGTGAGTGTTCCTTATATATTCTCGATATATGTCACTAAAAAAATGACTTGCAAATAGTTTTTCCCATTCTGTGAACTGTCTTCTCACTCTCTTAATGGCATCTTTTGAAGCAAAACAGTTTCCAATTTTGAAGTCCAATTTACCTAGTTTTTTTTGATTGTATGTGCTTTTGCCATCATATGTAAAATATCAATGTTTAAATCAAGGTTATGGAAATTTACTCATGATTTTTTCAAAGAGTTTTGTACTTTTAGCTCTTATAATCTGGTCTTTGATACATTTTGAATCAATTTTTATAATGGTATGAGGAAGGGATCCAAACTGATTCTTTTGCATGTGTTTATCCAGTTGCCCCAGCACCATTTTTCTAAATGGCTTTATTGGGGTGTAATTAATATACAAAAACTGCACATGTATACAATTTGATGAGTTTAGACATATGCATATACCTGTGAAACTATGACCTCAATCAAGGTAATAGACATATCTGTCACCCTCAAAATTCTGTCCGTTTGTGTGTGTGTGTGTATGTGTTGAGAACACTTACCATGAGATCTACTCTCTTAATATTTTAGTACACAATATGGTGTTGTTGACTCTAGGCCCTATGCTGTACAACACATCTCTATAACTAATTTATCTTACATAATGGAAAATTTATACAAATTGGACATCTCCCCATTTCCCCCTCCCCCCAGGTAACCACTGTTCTGTTCTATGCTTCTATGAGCTTGACTATTTTAGGTACCTCCTATATGTGGAATAAAGCAGTATTTGTCCTCCTGTTACTGGCTTCTTTCACTTAGTATAATGTCCATCAGTTTCATCAATATTGTCAAAAATGACAAGATTTACTTCTTGTTTAAGGCAGGATAATATTCCATTGTGTGTATATACCACAACTTCAGAGTGAAACTAAAATATCTTCACCTGGCAAAAGTGGCCTCCTATGTTTATTAAAGATTTTGTAGCCCAAGCTATGGTTTTACAAAATCTGCTCAGAAGACCATACATTCCAGATATGCCTCAAATCTTTGCCTCTTAGCTCAATCCTTGCAATGCAAGGAAGTATAGACAGCATGTTGAATGAAAAAGAATTTTAAACTCTAATCTAACTGCTGCATTTTCAGATAAAGAAAATGAAATAATGAATGCCTGTCCCATGTAATGTGCTAAGAACCTTTCATATATATTTTCATTTATTCCTCACAACCACCTGCCGGGGTAAATAAAATTGTCCACCTTTAAGAGATGATGGTCTCTTTAGATAATGGTCTAAAATTATTAGGGCTTAACTAACGGTCTAAAATTGCAAATCTAACAATGAAAGAAACTTAACAGTCACACATAGGTGGGGAAAGATTTAACACACAGACATTTGAACCATTAAATTATATTGTCTCTCCATTGAAGTCAAGAGCAGAAAGAAATATTATTGCCCAAATTAAACAGTAGGTTGGTAAAAAAATGTTGGTCCTGGAACTTGGATCTCAGATGCTTTGTGCTTTTTCCATGACTATTGTCATGAAAATGCGTTGACTGTTGAAACTGCTGATGTCATTGGTCTTGTGACCAACCAGTTTGCTAATCGCTCTTGTTTGTTCTGTAGTCATGACCCAAGGTAAGTGTGCACTCTTATCAAAACATCTTTACAAATGAACTTATATTTTTATCTTGATGTGATTTAGATCATTTTGTTGCCTAGATATAAAATTTTATTTACCATAACATAGGGAATATACCTGAGGGAGGCAGCTTCAATTTAGTTAACAGTGGCAGAAACAAGATTTTAACTCATCCAGGTTGATTTCATGGCCTGAGTGCGTAAACTGGCTGCTCCCACCATCTCTATTGGGTTATGCAAGAGCAAAATAACCTATTATTCCCTTAACCGGGCTCATCATCTTGTCCCCTAAAATGTTCATGCTCATCTTACATTCCTTCTTCCAGTTTCTAGGCATCATTGTCTTTCCAGTTTTCCAAACCATAAATGTAGTTGTCATCCTGTAAGTTTATTTCTCTCTCAATCCACAAATACAATTAATCAGAACAGCATCGATTCTTTTGCTTATTTTTCAGTAATCTCTCTGTTTCACCCCACCCTTATTTCAATGTCCCTGGCTCTATTACCCCTCATCTCTCGGGTGAACTTGTTTGATCTAGACTGCTTTAATTGACTTCTTTATCCCTCTTTTGCATTCCTCTCCAATCCCACATCCAGCAGCTTCCTGGGCTCTCCTTCTAGGAAACACAGATGATGATCTCACCCCATCTCTAGGGATCACTGCCGAGCTTCCACTGCCCAAAAAGTGTTTCTCTAACTCACTTTAGTAAAGGACCAGTTGGTTTGTTTTGGTTTCTTAAAAATTAATTCTCAGACCAGTGTGAGGTCCTAGTCTGCCTGACCTGTTCACAGCCTAAGCCACCCAAGACTGCTCAAAACACCTACCATTTCTTTGTAACCTGACAACTCAAGTTCATTGAATAGGCACTTGAATGTCACAGCAGGGTCAAATTGCTGAGTTTCTAACATCTGCTCTTGAGGACACTGGAACTTATTTCATGGAGGCCTGGCATTGGCCTGGAGGCCACACTTAGAGTAACACTACTTTAGGAGCTACAGCAAGAGATGATGTGAGATTTGGGTTTGAACCCTGGCTTGGCCATGGAGCAAAGGTTGGGCAAGTCACTTAAATTCTCTAAGCTTCAGTTTATGTCTCTATGAAGCAGGGATGATCTGTAGAGTTGCAGTGACAGTTAGAGAGGATGAAGTTAAAACACAACGTCTAGCACACATATTCATAGCAGCAGTTGGTATTTTCATTTCTGACTTTAATATAGACTCCTTATCATTTTCCCACCAATCCCTTCTCATCTGGCCTTTGCCTGAATATTTAACTTACTTGTCTGGTTTTCCCTCTAGAAGCACCCCACTTGACTTTTGCCACATCTGTACCTGAGACATGATAGGAGCCCAGTGATGAATGAATGAATGATTGAATAAACAAGTGAATGGACAACTCATTTGAATGGAGTAAGTTCAAAAGTTTGAATAATTATCTCTAAAGCAAAAGTATAGCTGATTATTTAGCTTTTGCCTTACTAAAATTGCTGAGACTATGGAAGCTATTGTTTTTCATTTTCAAGAGCCTTATGTCCGCCTACACTAGTGAGACAGGCATAGGATTTAATTCAAAGAGAGCTTCCAATTTGAATGTAATTCACAACATGTAACCTAAAAGTTGCAAAATCAAAACAAACCAGACAAGATGAGAATATGGATGTGAGCAAAGGCTTTTGTTGCTGCTTTGCATTTCTCAGTATACAAAAGTTTTAGTGAAAATAACTTCACAGGCTATTCATTTAAATGCACATACATTACTCTGCCCCAGGGCACCACTATTCTTATTATTGTAACAGCCTTTTAACTACTACTGTATTTACCCCCTTGCAAGCTAGAGTATTCTCAACACAGCACCTAACACACAGCTTCTTTGGCATAACCTCCCAACAATGACTTCTTATTGTGTGTAAGGACCTACAAGAAACACTCAGGCAGTTTCTGTTTCCTTCTGTCTGCCCTCACAGCTACTGGCCCTCCCACTGCCCCCCTTGTTGCACCTTCCAAGCATAGATAGCCATGTTCTGGCCCTTTGCTCTTTGCATTTGAGAATGTTTTCCCCTAGATTTCTACATGGCTCAATCCCTTACTTTCAGATCTGTGACCAGATGTCATATACCACATATTTAAGTTTGTCATTTCTTACTAAACCCACACAAGCCCTAACTTCCTTCTCTGTTAAACTCACTAGTACTTCTCAGTATCTTGACCGTGTTAGTTTTCCAAGGCTGCCGTAACACATCACCAAAAACTTGACAGCTTGGAACAACAGCAAATTATTCTTTCCAGATTCCATAAATCCACAATCAAGGTGTTGGCAGAATTGGTTCCCTCTGGAGGTTCTGAGGGAGGGTCTGTTCCATGCCTCTCTCTCCTGGCTTCTGGCAGCAGCTGGCAGCCTTTTGCATTCCTCGGCCATGTCACTCCAATCTGCCTCAGTCTTCACATGACCTCCTTTCTGTGTCTCTGTGTCTCCCCTCTTCTAGGAAAGACACCTGTCATTGGATTTAGGCCTTCTCTTCCAATCCACAATGATCTCATGTCAAGAACCTTAACTTAATTATATCTGCAAAGGCTCCTTTTACATATTAGATTGCTTTCATTGGCCCTGGGGTACTGGGGATTAGGACTTGGAACAATCTTTTGGGGGACACATATCAACCCACTATGTTAAGTTATTTACTTATTTGTTTGTTCATTCTCAGTCTCCCCTCCCCCATTACAGTGTCAAGCCCATGAAAACAATGATTTTATATATATGTATATATATATATATATATATATATATATATATATATATATATATATATATATATATATATATATATATAGTATTTGTGACTGGACCAATTTCTGGCACACAACGGAAGCTTAGTATGGGTCAAATAAATCAAAGAAGAAAATGTGGACAAGATATAGAGATTATCAGTATATTTGTAACCAGAAGTAGACAAACCAGGGAAGGAGTATTTGAAAAAGGGGTCAGACTTTTGTGAAGGAATACAGAAAAGACAGGGGACCGTGAAGTCAAGTTTGTTTGACAATTAGGGAGTGTATGTCAAACCCCCGGTTGAAAGAGACATCAAAAGACACCTCCTACAGTATTTGTTTTTCTCTTTCTGTCTTACTTCATTCTGTATGACAGACTCTAGGTCCATCCACCTCACTACAAATAACTCAATTTTGTTTCTTTTTATGGCTGAGTAATATTCCATTGTATATATGTCCACATCTTCTTCATCCATTCATCTGTTGATGGACACTTAGGTTGCTTCCATGTCCTGGTTATTGTAAACAGAGCTGCAATGAACATTGTGGTACATGACTCTTTTTGAATTATGGTTTTCTCAGGGTATATGCCCAGTAGTAGGATTGCTGGGTCATATGGTAGTTCTATTTGTAGTTTTTTAAGGAACCTCCATACTGTTCTCCATAGTGGCTGTATCAATTTACATTCCCACCAACAGTGCAAGAGTGTTCCCTTTTCTCCACACCCTCTCCAGCATTTACTGTTTCTAGATTTTTTGATGATGTCTATTCTGACCAGTGTGAGATGATATCTCATTGTAGTTTTGATTTGTATTTCTCTAATGATTAATGATGTTGAACATTCTTTCATGTGTTTGTTGGCAGTCTGTATGTCTTCTTTGGAGAAATGCCTATTTAGGTCTTCTGCCCATTTTTGAATTGGCTTCTTTGTTTTTTTGTTATTGAGCTGCATGAGCTGCTTGTAAATTTTGGAGATTAATCCTTTGTCAGTTGCTTCATTTGCAAATATTTTCTCCTATTCTGAGGGTTGTCTTTTGGTCTTGTTTATGGTTTCCTTTGCTGTGCAAAATCTTTTAAGTTTCATTAGGTCCCATTTGTTCAATTTTGTTTTTATTTCCATTTCTCTAGGAGGTAACACACATATATGGAATCTAAGGAAAAAAAAAAGGTCATGAAGAACCTAGGGGTAAGACGGGAATAAAGACACAGACCTACTAGAGAATGGACTTGAGGATATGGGGAGGGGGAAGGGTAAGCTGTGACAAAGTGAGAGAGTGGCATGGACATATATACACTACCAAACGTAAAACAGATAGCTAGTGGGAAGTAGCCGCATAGCACAGGGAGAACAGCTCGGTGGTTTGTGACCACCTAGAGGGGTGGAATAGGGAGAGTGGGAGGGAGGGAGATGCAAGAGGCAAGAGATATGGGAACATATGTATATGTATAACTGATTCACTTTGTTATAAAGCAGAAATTAACATACCATTGTAAAGCAATTATACTCCAATAAAGCTGTTTAAAAAAAAAAAAAGACACCTCCTAGTGATCTGAATGTTGGAATTTTCTCGGTGCCTGTGAAGATATTCACATCACTTGCAAATATGTTCAAAATCTGAGGCGGGTTTTCCTTATATATTCTGGTGAGTTAGTGGCTATGTTATCACCTTATCAGGAGTGACAAGTTAAAACAGATCAAGAAGGAAGTAATTTCTGTCACTGGATTAGAACTCATTGACCTTGTTTCTTAGTAGTATTTTGTGGAATTTCTTACCTGCTAGACCCATTGAATTGCAAGTCTACTATACTTTGTGTCTGGTATCTGAGGACCATTGGGGCTTATCAGTGTGTGTATTATCTACAGATTCTCCCTTTTAAACTGGATAAAAGTTTTCACTCTTATTAGTTGAATTTGCTAATCAACCCACACATTCTGTTGTGACAATTTGTAATATTTTTTTCCATTGACAGTATCTAAGCAATAAACTTAAAATAATTCAAAAAATTAAATTCAGCCTATTCTTAACAGAAGTATACAAGTTATTTATTAATAGTAAATAAACAGCACTTAGATATGAAGAGTAAATATGTAGAGGTATGTGTTTTAATAAATAATTATGAGAAAAATGTATTAAGCATTGAGCAATAGTGGGCGTGACTGTCAGGTTGCATTTGCAGTTATGTGGCTGTTTTTCTAATAAAGAAAAACATCTAATCACTTATATGTGAAATATAAAATATGACCCAATTGAACTTATCTATGAAACAGAAACAGAGTCACAGACATAAAGAACAGACTTGTGGTTGCCAAGGGGGGTGGGGGGGAAGGTGAGGGGAGGATGGATTGGGAGTTTGGGATGAGCAGATGCAAACTATTACACATAGGATGGAAAAACAACAAGGTCCTACTGTATAGCACAGGGAACAATGTTCAATATCGTGTGATAAACCACAATGGCATAGTAGAAATTAATAAAACACTGTAAGTCAACTATACTTTAATAAAAAAATTGTTTTTAAAGACAAACATCTACAAAATAATTCAGACACTTCAACCCTGAACACAATGGAGATAAGTTTATTCTGTGAAAATACTTCAAGTATATGACCTTAAAACATTTTTTGATGATTACAGTGAAATTTTTGAATGTATATATGGTATATAATGTACATAACCCACATGTTACCTGGTGCAACTTACCAAATATAAAATTGTCCATTTTTTGAAAATACTTCCAGACCATAATATGTAAACATTATGTATTTAGGAAAATAAATTGCTTTCTTAAAAGCTTAAAAATAAATAAATAAACACACATATGCTAAATAATGTGATTCAGCAGGAGCAATAAGGGAAAGAGGTTTTTCAGCCATAATCAGTAGACCTGCTGACAGAAGGAGCCCTGGTTCTCCCTTCTTGAGGGGCTCAGTTTCCCTGACCCAGAGCCTCCCCAGGGAAATTTCCTAGAGACGAGGGTTTACTCTCTCACCACCTACTCCTCTGCTCCTGAGGTAAGACTCAGAGAATATCCAAGTGAAAAGACACTCAGCTTGGGAGATACTCTGAATGATTAAGTTAGGTGAAGGGCCAACCCTTAGATAAGTGCTTATGGGCAAGTCTTGGAATTATTCCAATTTACTACACTAACATTGTAGGAATATTGGCTTCTAGGGAGGACACCAACAAACAACAATGACAAAAAGAAACAAAACAAACAAAAACCCTTGACTTGGTCACATGTCATATAGCAATTTGGAATTTGAATTATATATATTTTAAATAGTAACATAAACTACTTTCAAATATTTAGAATAGCATATTGAAATGTCAGTGTTTTCTTTTCCACAATGCAGGAAACTCATTTTTGGAATCTATGAAATGAGGTCTACCAGTCTCTGTTTTTATTCTGGTAATGATGTTCTTTCTGCCTTGAAATTGATTGTCGAACCTGTGCGTGTTCTGATTTTCTGTAACTGGTGCTTGTTCTAAAGGAGTAAACAAAGATTACTTCAGGAATCATGTATGTGGTGAAGGAAATCCAGGATGTTAATGCAAACTGGATTTGAGACTGGGTCATCAACCCTTACTGGGAATTGAAATGTCTTCTCTCTGTTCTTACGTTTGAAGAGGACTTTCCTGATCTCACCAGACAACTTCTACAGCTACGAAATATAGCCATGTGAACGTAATGGGAAAAATTTTAAATGTTCCTTTAATTAGAGAACTTTGAGAGCTTGCTCTAATATCACTGCTCAGAGTGTTTAACCATTACTAGAGGATAGATTTAGAGGTGTGTTCAGAACAGAACCAGACCGAGGAGTTGCAAAAGGCTGAGTGAAAGCTATTATTCACACTAAAAAATAAGAATGACAACCAGGTAAAGAACATGCTATTATTAATTCTCAGAAACCTACAGAATTGAAGAAATTATAAGCACCTTTTACAGAAAAGAAGTTCCGTAATTGTATGTATATATGCATATGAAAAGTTGATTCATACAAAGAGTTGTACAAAATTACTGATTTGTGTATATAACGTGCTTTGAATTTGAACAACTTGGGATTGAAAACCATTTGGGCCATTTCATCTTTCCCCTACCAATTAGTAATCTGAGACCAACTGAAAGAAAGTCTTAGTGCTAAACAGTTGCAGTGTGCAAATTCCCTCTGAGAGTAAACAGGAAGAGAGATGCAGCTTCCCAGGAAACCCAGCACTGATCAGATTGCAAGCCTCGTTCTGGAGGACAGAGCTGTTTTGGATCAAAACTTAAAAAAAAAAAGATATTTATCTGAAATAAACTCAACCCTTCCAAACTCATTTTTATTTTTATTCATAGTAAATAGCCTAGATGTTAGTTTAATTTTTAAAGTAATAAAAAGACCATTATTTTCTATCAGTGATTTATGATTCTGGCAAATATTCTAATCTTAAGCATTCCAAATCCATTATTTATACAAAATGGTATTATTTCCTTTTTTTTTGACCAAGGAAATAGATCTTGGTTTTAAGGAAACCTTGGCCTGGTTGGGTAAAATGATGAAATAAATAATAAACATCTGTGAGGAAAAATAAAAACAAAAACAGAAAAACGAGCTGACTAGGGTTCCAGTCCCTAAACTCAAGTTCATTTCACTTACTGCTAACTCAGAACTGATAAAAAAAAAAAGTCATTTGACCCTGTTTTACTTACTTCATTGAACAAATGCAGGATCTGGGGCAGGAAGACCCGGTCCAGGTCTTGGCTCTCCCCTTCCTGTGTGTTTTGACCAAATTACCTCCCTGGGGGAAAACCAGAAAAGATATCAAACTCACTGTGCTGTAAAGAGGAAGGACTATGGTAATGTCTTTAAGTGTTTTAGAAACTGGAGAGCATGCATCACTATGCTGTTATTGTTGTTACTCTTTTTATCCTGGCTAAATCACAAAGTGAAACCAGAACTGGCCATCTCTTGTGAATCACGTTGAATTTTCCAAAAAGGGAGCATTGGATGGTTGGATGCTGGAATCTGTGAGCTGGGAAGATTTACATTGATCCCTGATAAAATTTAGAATGAGATCATTAGGCAGATTGAGTGAGGACAGAAAAAATACATACATAATGATGACCCCCAATAACTTGCACAAATTAGTAGTGAGGCAGGGAAATCCATGTGCTTTCTCTAGTGGCAGAACAAGGGAACATGTTGAAGCATTCATTTTGCCATATTTTTAAACACAGAGTTTTGGAAGATCTCAGAGGAAATATGTCTTTGGAAAAGTGGGCAGGCTGTTATCCAGTTAGTTGCCATTGTGTGCGTTTAAACATCGTACCAGGCAACACTGATGCTGGTGATGAAGGTGGAAAGAGAGCAGGGCTCTGCTGACGTGCAAGAGGGTCTGCAGTTGTTCAGGTCCTGCTTGAAATGTTTATCCTTGGGGGAAGCACACAAGCTGGCCATATTGCTAAACTTCAGGTAATTGAATGGTGAGCTGGAGACCAATGAGATGATTCCACTTCAACAATCAAAATCATTAAGATCAAGAGATTAGAGAAAGAATAAAAATACTCACAGTGAAACCTAGTAAGGCTAAATGTGAAGTTTTGTGTTAATATTTAAATACCAAAGCACTTCTGTGGTGCACGTGAGCAGGCAAGTCATATTTCTTAAATAAATTAATACATAAATCCATGAATGAGGGAGCAGAAGGATGGATGAATTTCACATGTGAACGAAGAATTTACTTGACAGTAATTTACATTTAAAAATAAAACTTCTGAGAATTTTCATCTAAACAAACCCCTGTGAGACTGCGTACAAAGCAGAAGATGGGAAACCCAAGCCAGTCTTCCTCACAGGCAAAAGAGATTTGCAAAGGGGAATCCATAGTTTGGAGAAGTGGGGAGTGCTCCATGGCCTCTAAGCCAGAGCAGAATATGTTCAAGCTAAAAGATCAGCCTGATCCAAAGAAGCCCTGGTCAACGTTTTCCCTTCACTAGATGTACATGAAGAAGATGGGCCCCAAGGAGGAAAGGAAGCAAGGAAAGAAGACGCCATACGGACTACTTTAAATTATAAAAACATGGGCAGACTCTGCTGAAAATCATGTTCCCTTCCATGTATATCAATTGCTCTTTAAAGTTTAAAAACTCTTTCCATATATGACCTCATGGCCAACATCAAGGTAGCCAAGACAAGTATTCTGAAAAGCAGTTCAAAGATGAGAAGACAGAAGACGGGGGTCTAAATGTCTTTCAAGCTCCACATCCCGCTCCCTGGAGAAAATTGCCGTATTGCAGTGGTTCTCAAATGTAGTAGCCAGGCCATTAAGAATGTGGATTTTCAGGTCCCATGCAGACTAGTGAATCAGAACCTCTGAGGGTGGGCACAGCAGTCTGCTTCATCAAGCCTTGCAGGTCACTCTGATGTGTCAGAGGTGCAAACATCAGAACAGAAGTTAGACACGCCACTGATGAAGATAAAAATGAATAACAGATACATCAGTGTACCTGTCAAGGAAGAATAGGATCCTAGTCAGATGGTTTAAACGTCACAAAGCATAGAGTACACTTGACATACAAGACGGTTGCGTCTCCTGCAAAGTCACACAGCCCATTAGGAGTTTAAACTATTAGGAGTTTAAAAACATATCCCAAATGACTACTGAGAACAGAAATAAAAAGTACAACAGCAAATAATAAATAGCAAGCTCTTCAAAATGCTAGGAATTTGTGAAGAACCTAAAGAGGGGTTGCTCTGGCAAAGCAACACAGTTTTCTTTTTCTCTATTCTGCAGTATTAAATCATGCTTATGTAATTCAGTAAGTTCAGATAAATAAGTCAAACGTTAGTGAAGCCTGAAAAGCAGTTTTTTGTCTGTTGATCTGCTGAGAGCCCAGATGAGGCCCATCTTCTTCCTTCTCTGTTGATGTTTTTATCAGGCAAGAGTTCACTATGGTAATTATAGAAGAGAAAAATATAAACAAGTAAATATTTATTGTATTTCAGGTTTTATCTTTTGTGGACACTATCCTAATAGGATGGAAATACCCTTCATGCTGATAAGAGCAGCCTGCTTCCCTGCTCCTCTATCCAATGCTTTGCTTTGCTTTGCTTTGTTGTTCATGTTTGGATGATAAAATTTATGTGAATGAAAGATGCGTGTGCTGTTCAGGCACAGATTTTGAGCTCCCAGCAATGAAGTCAATGCCAAATAAACAGTGAGGAAGATACCGAACTTTTTCTAAAACTTAACTTTAGTTTCACTAATCAGAAAATTTGATTTTAAGCATTTAAACAAATTTTTAAAATCTGAGTTGTGAAGAGATATTTCAACATGGATAAGCTCATAAGGAAATGTCAATTTACAAGCCCCAGGCAGTGACTCAGGGTGCAGGTTTACAAAACCTCCTGAGAAGAGGCAGAACAGATCTCAGACCAACAAGGCTGGATTGTACCTGCTTGAAGACACGTACACAGCTTTAAATAGGATGTGTTGGCCGAGAGTCTGATAATAGCCTTTCAGAAAAAAAAAAAAAAAAACAGAAGAAAGACAGTCACAGCTGCAGACACTAATAAGACAGTAGACTGAAGGCCTGTGATTGTTCCTTTGAAAGTGCTCTAGCGATGGCACACTAGACATGCTTCTTAGGTTACCTGCTTAAATTGCGTTCTGATTCTTTATTTCATCAAGGCTTGCTTTTGTTGCTTTTCCAGATAGGGAAAGGAGAGCCCATGTCAAAGTACTGTGCATTCTAATATCCAGGAGAAGTTTTATTTATTGTTGTGAATTTCCAACACTGACATTCCTGTTCATTTCATTCATGCATCCAAGCATGTCCTTAGTGTTTGTGGGGGGCGGGTGGGGTGCTTCTTGGGTTTCTCAGGTGGTGAGCTGGATGGAATTGTTATAACTTAATAATGGAAAGTGACCCAGAAGGTGAACACAGCCCAGGACGAGACCTGCTGGGTCAGGGAGGATGCAGCAAGTACCAACTGCACGTCGGAGAAGATGATGCTTGAGCTGATTCTTAAATGGCAAGTACAGTTCATCCAGAGTTTTGATTTGTTTCTGTTTGTTGTTTGTTTGTTCGTTTTGCTGGGGAGGGGCAGGTAGAAAAGGTCTGGGAGGCAGGAAAGGTAGAAGAGGGACAGACCCCCAAGACAGAGTGCTCCATGGTTGTGTGATGGGAGAGGGACGTCCAGAGCTGTGAAGTCCAGGCTCTGGCAGCTGTACCCAGGATGGCCAGAGAAGATGGGCTGCAGTGGCTCCCTGGGCTTTACTCAGAGGCAGAGGGGCAAGGCGCTGGTCAGTGGAGGCCTGTGGAGCCGTTCACTTAGTGCTGGCAGGTAGAGATGCCTTGAACAGAGACTACCGTTAAAAATAGCCACACATGCAATTTCAAATTTTTCTAATAGCCACACTCAAAAAATAGTGAAAAGAAGATGAAATAAATGGAATAATAGATCTGATGTAACACAATACATCCAAAATATTATCATTTCCCTATGTAATCAATTCAAAAAGTAATTAATATCATATTTTCCATACTTTTTTTATGAAGTCTTTGAAACCCGGTATGTATTTTATACATACAGCACATCTCAGTTTGGATGCTAAACTCTCATCTGAAGTACTCAAATTGCTTTAGATTTTGTAAAATTCGCAGTTGAAAAGTAGATTCACCTACTCAAGTGTTTCCAGGATCCTTAATAATCCAGTTTTCTAATAACTGAATGTAGCATGAGCTTTTTAAATGTAAAGAAGATGACATTAAATACCATTAAAATTGTAGTTACTTGGGGTACCAGTCACATTTCCAGGGCTCAACGGTCACCACCTGTGGTCAGAGGCTATTGCATGGGACCATGCCGGGTTAGAGCAAGAAAATTTGGAGGAAATGATCCATTTAGGTTATTGCAGAAATAGTGACAAGGGCTTAAACTGGGGAAATTGTATATGTCGAAGGATCAACGTGAGAGGGATCCTTGGAAGGCAAAATCGACTGCTTTTGGCGAGAGAGAAAGAGGTGTCAGGGAGGATGGCTGGGTGCTGGCATGGCAAGAACACAGAACAGGGTGCGCTCCTAGTGAAGGTTGTTTCTCCAGGGGAAGCCAAGAGCTGAGCAAGAGGGTGGCATTCGTGTCGGACAAAAGGAGTCCATGGAACCTAAGTGGACTGTCCAACCCCTGTAGGACCAGTTCTCTGAGGAAGGATGGAGAGGAACTTTGAGAGCTTTCAGCAGGTGGTACTGAAAGGAACCAGGCTATATGGGGTCTTTGCTAAAGAAAACCTGCCATCTGAGAGACAGATCTGCTCTAGTACAGAGAGAAAGTTAGAGTTTTGAACCTGAAAATCAGGAGAAGACCCTGACCCAGGATAATCTGACCTAAGTCCCACTGCTGCTAAGGCAGCTTGGTAGGTAACTGGCCAGTGCAGTAGGGCGATTTCCTAAGGCATAACCTTGTTCCATATATATCTTCCATATTTACAAGTGTCAGTGCTAATAGCCATAAACATGTAAGAAAAAATATTTAAGGAACATGCTGCTTTCTGTACCTATCCCTGATACAGTAGTTATGTACCTTATATATGTTATGAACAAATTAAACAGATATGAATGGTTGATCTCACTGAAGAAAGCTCTAGAAAATAGATGTGGAATTATTTTTGTAAATGTAAAAGCTTACATTTTTAAAATGTAAGTTATTATTAACTAGTACAGGAAGTCACTGAAGCTTTTTGGGGGCTATAGCAATAGAGAAACTCAATTTTAAGTTTGGATTCTAAAATTTCACATACAGTGAATGTGAACTACTACTCTATTAAAAGAACTTCGGAGTCAATTATACTTCAATAAAATGGTAAAAATAAAACCATTTTGATCTTCACAATGGAAAGATATAATTATCTTTTTTATTTTAATTCCATATTTATATATGGAAGTAAAATTCTTTCATCTTCATTGTACTGTTGTTCATAAGAAATCAGGTGTAATTATCCATAAACACTCCATTAAAGCTCTGATTAGAGATAGATTATGAGTACAGCAGAGGGAGACCTCACAGGAACTTATATCCCACTGGACGGCACCATGAACCAAATCAAACAAAACAAAATATAATCTAAGTAGAAAGAAGGAACTGTTCCCTTAGGTCCAAAAACCAAACTCTGCAAGAAAAAGGACCCAGAAGAGCTTAGAGATTCACAGGGAAAAACCTTGGGCTGTTAGTGGAATGTAAGCTCAGAAGGAGTCAAGGATAATTAGCTCTGATGGCTGAAAGCCTGGAAGGCAGAAGGAATGTCTGTGAGCTCATTTTGTGCTTGGTGACAAGGCCACATTGCCACGGGACAGGTAATATCAGTGTTCTCAAATGCTAAAGAGCTCTTGTGTGAAAAGGTGGGGTTGTTCTGTGGGTCCCCACGTGGCAGAGAAGTAAGTTATGAAACAACTGTTGTCAAGGACTTCTGCTTCCGGGAAAGTAGGGGGACGTACTTTCTGCTAAATATAACTAATAACTCTAGACGTTACATGTAAAACAAACAAAGAAACCCTGACAGGCGGCAGGAAGGAAGACCAGCTAGGGACCTCAGGACCCATGGAAGAACTGGAGGTGACCTCCCTGGGTGTTTTTTGCCCTCATAGATTCCAAGTTGGAGCTACAGTAGAAGGTAACCTGGAAAGACCAATGGGCTCAGACAAAGTAAATAAACAAAAACTCTAAGACGAGCTGGCTTTCTTTGGCGGGAGGACCTGGAAAGGCCTAGCAGGACAGAAAACTTTTAGACAACAAATACTCTACCATAACCAATAGCCAAATAAACAAAAGCAGCTCACCCCACCCAAGCCAGCCAAGTCTGGGTGGCATCCTGTACCTCCATCCACACCAGCTGTGGGTGTCACAGAATGCATAGAAAGAACCAGGGACTTACATCTCCATCTTTCCTTTATCCCAACCTCCCCAGTGTCAGTGGCGACAACATGGAAAGATGGGATTTAGGACAGCACCCGGCACCCCTCTCAGCTCCACCGGGATAATGTTAAAGCAGACCTCTTGGAAAATCAGGAATTTCATCATTGCCCAGCAGTAAGGAGACCACCTCCCCAACGCTGGTGTCAATGGAGGCCACAGGGGGAGCAGTAAAATGCAACACTACCCCTCCTAGACAAGGTGGAATTAGCAGAGGCCTGATGGATATTGAGAACCCCTCCCCCAACCAGCAAACTAGGAGTCCCATCCCCCATTGGGTTGTCTTCTGCTCCCCTGGCAAGGTGGCAGTGGCCCACTTTTCCAGCTGGAGAAGTTTCAGATGAAGCCACTAAAAGAGACACAGAGTTAAATAAGATCCAGCATTTCATAACATCATGCCAGAAATGTCTAGATTTCAATAGAAAATCACTGATCATACCAAGAATCAAAAAATCTCAACTTGAAAGAGAAAGTAAACCAATAAATGCTAAAAATAAGATGATAGAGATGTTAGAACAATTTGACAAAGGTTTTAAAGTATCCATCATAACAATGCTTCAAAAGGCAATTATAAACATGCATGAGACAAATGAAAAAACAGAAATCTCGGCAAAAGAGGAAGATTTATAGTATGAATCAGGTATTACAAAAGAGGGAGTCTCAAATCAGTAATCTAAACTCCCACCTCAAGACCAAAGACCAGAATAAACCCAGAGCAAGCAGAATAAAGAAGAAAATAAAGATAAGCACAGAAATCAATGAAATTGAAAAGAGAAAACAATATGAAAAATCAATTAAACAAAAACAACAATAAAGTTGACAAACTTGTAGCAAGACTGACAAAGAAAAAAAGAGAGAAAGCACATTACTAATATCAGGAATGAAACAAGAAATATCACTGCAGACTTCAACAAGCAATAAAGAAATACTACAAACATCTTTAGCCACATAATTTTGACAACGTAGATAAAATGGAGCAATTCCTCAAAAAGAACAAAGTACCTCAGCTCACTGAATGTGAAACAGATAATTCAGACAGCCCTGTCAAGTTAAGGAAATCAAATTAATAATTTTATAATTCCCCCAAAATAAATCTTCAGGTCCAGATGGTTTCACTGGAGAATTGTATTAGGATTAAGGAATAATTAATATCAGTTGTACACAATCTTTTCCTAATATTAGAAAAGGAGGAAACATTTTCCAACATATTTTATGAATCAGCATTCCCCTGATACTAAAACCAGGCAAAGACAGTACAAAAATTGAAAACTACAGATCAATATCACTCATAAATTAGATGCAAACATTCATACTAAGATGTTAGCAGTAGAATTCAGCAATATATGCAAAGAATTACACAGTGTGACTAAGTGGGGTTTATTCTATGGATGCATAGTTGATGTTTGAATATCAATGTGATTCGCCACAGTATGACTAAAATAAAATTACATGATAAAATCAGTTGATGCAGAAAAAAATCATTTGTCAAATTCAATAATCATTCATGAAAAAACTCAGAAAAATAAGAACAGAGAGAATTTCCTCAGCTTGATCAAGAACATCTGCAGAAAATCTACAGCAAACATCACACTTAATGGTGATTGATTTTCCTCCTAAGAACAAGAACGAGAAACGGATGTCTGGTCTCATTATTCTTATTCAACATATTAGTGAAAGTTCTGGAAAGGAAAAGAAATTAAATACATACATCGCAAAAAAGAAATAAAACTATCCTTATTTACAAATGCCTTTACTGTCTATATAGAAAATTCCTAAGGAATCTAAAAAACAAAACAAAACAAAATCAAAACTCCTAGAACTAATAAATGAGTTCAGAAAGTCCACAAGATACAGATTAATGCAAAAAAAATTGTATTTCTGTAAACTAGAAATGACATCAACATTTTAAAATCAATACCATTTTAAATACAATACCATTAAAAATTGAAGAATAAATGAAATATTTATATATAAGACTAACAAAATATGTCTAGGATTTGCATTCTGAAAACTTCAAAATGTTTATGAAAGAAAAATTTAAAAATCTAAATAAATGGAGAGCCATACCCTGTTCATAAGTCAGAACATAAGTTCATAAGTCAGTATAGTAAAGATGATGATTTTTCCCAAATTACTAAACAGATTTATTGCAAATCCAATCAAATCTCAGCAGTTTTTTGGTAGAGATAGACAAGATTATTTTAAATGTATATGAAAATATAAGGGAACTAAATAACTAAAACAATTTTGAAAAACAAGAATAAAGTGCTAGAAACCCATGTATACAAATCAAGACTTATTACATAACTAGGTTAATCAAGATTGTGTGTTATTGTCAGACAGATAGACACACAGATCAACAGAGCAACATACAGAATCCAGAAGTAGACCCACAGGAGAATGTCCACGTGGTTTTTGTCATAGATGCAAAAGAGATTCAATAGAGAAAGAATAGCCTTTCAAAATTGGTAGACTCAGGCTCTAACAAATGAAGTACTTGGACATCCATAGACCAAAAATAAAAAATGAACATTGCCCTAAATCTCATACTTTACACAAAAATTAATTCAAAATGGCTCATAGGTTAAGTGTAAAATATGAAACTATGACACTTTTAGAACAGAGAGAAAATCGCAAGACCTCAGGCTAAGCAGAGTTCTTCGACCAGACACCAAAATATGATCCATAAAAGGAAATATATATATAAATTGGACTATATCAAAATTAAAAAGTTTGCTCTGCTAAAACCCTGTTAAGAAGATGAGAAGAAAAACTACAGACTGGGAGAAAATATTAGGAAACCATATATCCAACAGAGGACTAGTATTAGGAACTTATAAAACACTTTCAAAACTCAACGGTAAGGAAACAATCCGGTGAGAAAAGGGGCAAAAGGCATGAAGAGGCATTTCACCAAAGAGGATGTACAGATGGTAAGTCAGCACATTTAAATATGTGCAATGCTAATAAAACCACGATTAGGTATCAATACATATCTATCAGAATGGCTAAAATAAAAAAGAGGAAATGCTGGCAAGGTCAAGGAGAAACTGGATCATTCACACATCGCTGGAAGAATGTAAAATGGTGCAACCACTCTGGAGAAACTGACAGTTTCTTTAAAACCAACACAGGAAGTGCACTCCTGGCATTTATCTCTGAGAAATGAAAACTTAAGTTCACAAAAAAACCTGTGCATCAACGTGCACAGTAATTTTACTCAAAAACCAAAAGCTGGAAGCAACCCAGATATCCTGTAATGAGTGAATTCTTCCACAAACCAAGCTATATCTTTGCTGTAGAACAGTGGTCCACAACGAAAAGGAATGGATTGAATGCACGGAAGCACATGGATGAATCTCTAGAGAATTAAGCTGATTTTTTTTAAAAAGCGCCAATTTTTTATGGCTGAGTAGTATTCCTCTGTATATATATGCCACATCTTCTTTATCCATTCATCTGTTGATGGACACTGAGGTTGCTTCCATGTCTTGGCTACTGTAAATAGTGCTGCTATGAACATTGGGGTGCATATATCTTTTTGAATTAGAATTTTTGTCTTTTCCAGATATATGTCCAGGAGTAGGATTGCTAGATCGAAAAGTGATATAAATGAGCTTATTTACAAAACAGAAATAGACTCACAGATGTAAAAAACAAACTTATGGTTACCAAAAGGGAAAGGGGAGGGGTGGGGAGGGATAAATTAGGAATTTGGGATTAACAGATATACACTACCATATATAAAATAGATAAACAAAGACCTACTGTATAGCACAGGGAACTACATTCAATATCTTGCAATAACCTATAAGGGAAAAGAATCTGAAAAGGAATATATATATATATATATATATATATATATATATATATATATTTATATTTATATTTATATGTATATTTAAATATAATATATATATAACTGAATCACTTTGCTGTACACCTGAAACACTGTAAATCAACTATACTCCAATTAAAAAAAATAATAACTTTTTTGAAAGCGGCCGTCTCAAAAGGTTACATGCTCTATGACTCCGTTTATATGACATATTTCAAATGACAAAATCATAGAAATGGAAAACAGATTACTGGTTTCCTGAGATTAAGGAAGACTTAAGGGTGTGAGGAAAGTGAATAAGCTATTAAAGTGCATCATGAGGGATCCTATGATGTTAGAATGTTCTGTATCTTGACTGTGCTAATGTTAATATCCTGTCTGACATATTGTACCATAGTTTTGCAAGATGTTACTATTGGGGGAAACTGGATAAAGAGTGCAGAGGTGTCTTTGTATTATTTCTTATAACTTCATGTGAATCTATAATTATCTCAAAATAAAAATTCTAACTTAATTTTTTAAACTATAGAAGTTTCTACCAGAATATAATCTATTTAGCAAGATTACATATCAATTAGATCTCTAAATATCAGTGGTTTAAATCTTTACCTTTAAATTGCTTACACATGATGATTTTTTAAAAAGCAGTGAAAATATAAAACACTACCACTACCACTAGTAATCATCTCTGCAGCAGCATCACCAATCACCAATCACCACCATCATGATCATCACCATCGTCATCAACATCATCATCAAAGGCAGCTGCTAATTAGTAAGTGTCAATGGGTCAGAATTATCTGAAGTTGGGCTTGGTATTTCTGATAAAAAGTAAATTTCCTCACATGGAGATATTTAGGCAGAGATTAGGAAATTGTCTTTCAGTCAGGTCTTCGAGGATATATATATATATATATATATATATATATATATATATATATACTTAAATTATGAAGTAGACACTCTCTACTTCTAAGATTGCATGATTATACAAGAGTAATTATTAAACCAAAAGTTTGGTAAAGTGCAAAACAAGAAGACTGAGAAAACATGAACAGAACATTCTGTCTGTTCAAGTACATACACTTCTAATGAGAGAGTCCTCCAACCATCCTGCTGGGAAAACCCAAATGATAGGGGCAGATGCGAGCACTGAAACAAGAAAGGAATTGTCCCTGTCATGTGGTCAGTTAGTGGAAGAGATTGCAATTAACCCCAGAACTGTCACAGTTGCATTTGTGCTCAGAGGTAAATGCACACCAACAATGAAGACAAACAATCATTACCTCACTGAGGAACTTAGAGAGTAAGCAGGTCACCATCTCTCTTTTTGCATTTTCAGCAGTGGTCTGCAGCCTTCCTTCAGTATCAAATTAAATATTTCAAAATAATGCACAGGGGTCTGTTCCTTTCAGTGCATAAATGCAGATTTTGCAGAAGTACCTGAACACTAGGTTAGAACACTAACCTCAAAATTATCCTGGATTTTTTCTTCTTTTAAAAATGTACTCGGTCCCCTCTCCTTAAGTGCAAGCTGGGCATAGTGACTTCTTTCCAAATACCACAGTATTGAAAGGGAGGAAAGAAAAGTAACTTTACAGTGGAGAAACGCTACCTCAGCCAGGAGGTCAAGGTTACCATCAACAGGGACAGATCATGTTGATAAGTCATACTGAAAGGGTGTTTTACCTCTGTGAACTTCATCTCCCAAATCCATAACCTCAGCCTAATCATTAGGAAAAAAATCAGATAAACCCCAACTGAGGGATAATCTACAAAACTCCTTATCAGTCCTTCTCAAAACTGTCAAGGTCATCAAAAACAAGGAACGTCTGAGAAGTTGTTCTAGCCCAGAGGAGCCTAAAGAGATATAACAGGTACATGTAACGTGATGGAACAGAAAAATGGAATCAGGGGAAATCTATGGAGATCTGAATAAACTATAGACTTTAATTCATAATAATGGGTCAATATAGGTCTCTTAATTGCATCAAATAAACCATATTAATGTAAGCTGTTACTAACAGGGGAAGGTGGATACAGGGTACATGAGACACCTCTGTGCTATTTTTTCTATTTTTCTGTAAATCTAAAATTGTCCTAAAAATAAATTTCATTCAAAAATTTAATCTGGGCCCATAGATCAATGAACTCTAGTGGTCTCATAGAAAAAGGGGTGTGGATGATTCCATGTTTACTCATTTCCAAGAGGTGGACAATAATATCTCCTACTTTGTCTAGTTAAAGTCTGTAGGAAATATTCTATGTCATGCATTTTGTGGAGCACTCTGTAAAAAAACAGGTGTCCAATGAAAGGTGGTTAAGGGTCACAAAGACCATGTAGTACATGCATCTTCATACTCTGGCCAAGTGTTGGTGCAACCTTCCGACCTCAGTGCGTCTGGCATCCTTTGTGTTTTATTCTTTTGTGTACTCCCAGCCTCAGGAATACCACGGAGACCGTAGAGCAGTAGAATTAAAAGCATGGGTGTGGTCTAGGTACGTACCACACACTAGCTACCAGTTCTCTGCCACTGGAGGCGCTGGGGTACTCCACTCTGGTCATCCCGTATGTGTGCATCTCCCGAGGTGGCTCTCCCTCAAACGTCCTCAGGGGTGCAGACTGGATTTGGGTAGAGTGACAGGATGCACTGTGTCACGTGTGCAGACAGTTCCTCTTCTCACTGAGTGGCGCCCCTGTTCTCTCAGGAGCCCAGATCCTTCTCCCCTCTCTCACAGCCACAACCACTGCTTCATGAAATCCATGTTGGCTCTGCCTTCTACATGTATAAATCTGACTTCTTCTCAACTGTCCACCTTTGGTGACTTCTCCCTCTTGTGTTATTCCAGTGGCCTCTTTCCTTGTCCTCCCACAGTTCATGCTCCAGACAGGAGCCAGGTGGTCCTCTGGGAACTTCAACCAGAACCTGGGCCTGCCCAGCTCAGAACCCCACACACCCTGTGCCATCCCACCCTTCAGGGGATAAATGGCCCAAAGGCCCTGCAGAACCTGCCTCTTGATTTTTCCCCGTGACAGTCAGCTCACCCCACTGACCCCGCTACTGTGCCCCAGCACACAGGCACCCCCCAACAGGGCCTGTGCACAGCTGTGCCCCACCTGAAGGGCTCTCTCCCATTTATCCATGGGGCTTATTTAACTGAAGGTCTTCTCTGGTCACCCTGTTCTGCATCTACAGCCACATCCTCCCGCCCTGCCCCTCATAGATCTTCTCACATCTCAGGTGCCCCATTTTAGCCCTCGGTTTCATTTGCTCTCTATTACAATCCCCCCTCGCCCCCGAGCATAAACTCCACAAAGGCCAGCATCCCTGTTTCACTGCTACCTCCTAAGGCCCTGCTGGATGCATGGAGAAAGCACATTTGGGAAGAAGTAGCTCTTCATCCCTGTAGGAAAGGCAGCAAGGTTCATGTTCTTCAAATCTGGGTTATCGCACAGAGAATGCCTTTTCAGTTATTGATGCTGAAATCAGGTTGAATGTGATACGGTGATGGGGGCAGAAGGTACAAAACAAAGAGCAGACATACTGCCCTCCACAGAGACCAGAAAGTGAGCCTCCAAAGGGAAATAACTCACAGATGGAGACAGTGAACAGGATGTCGTAGGATCCAAGGACACTGAAAATGTGCTTTGGAAAACTTAACTTGCTAAATAAATATAAGCCAATAGCACCTTGTGGTGATTTTAAACTAGTTTATAGCCTGCAATTCTCTCAGTGGCCATATATATTCTATTGTCTTTTCCTGAAGGGCCTTAGCACTTAGACCTCATTACAGTTTTCTGCCTTTTAAATACATCCCACATTACATGTAAAATAAAATAATAATTATTATTGGTAAACTAATTAATTCAAAATGTGTACATTGCATCCACCTAAAACAATAAAGTACACTTGGGAGTGATATTTGTGAGAATCTAATCATAGAAGCTAAATTTGGGGAAAAGTCATTCAGAGGAAAGAAAACTAAAAACACATTAACTTTGAACCTAAGAATAATTCTTGAACTATACAAATTTTCAGATCATTTTATCTTAATCTTTTGATAGGCATTTTTTGGTTTTTTGAGATGTATGTTTTAAAGTTTCCTTTTTTATGCATAAAAACCTCATTTGCAGACCCCAATGAGAAATCCTTGCTATTCTAATTTGTATGAGAGAATCCAGTGGGTCTAAGAAGAAGAATTTTACTTGAGTCCATTTTTTGTAAATTAAATTAAAGTTGGAATGCATTTAATGAAATGTGGGAAATAAGAAAGGTGGAAAATGTGTTTAAATATAACCTTTTTCTCCAAAGAAGGCAGATGTAATATGACTGCATATACAGCTCATCAGCAGTTCCCACACAGAGAAGCTAGCAGGTGTTATTTAAAACATGACTCCAGCAGTAAAAGGATCTTAAATAAAAGTTGAGGTGATTTCCTCCTGGAAAAGACTGGTCTGTCTTTACTCTCCTACAGGCACAGATGTCTCAGGAAGAGGGCAGGCACCACAGCAAGCCAACTCTTCTTTTCTCTTCTCTTCTCTTATTGTCTCTTCTCTCTTCCTCTTCTTCTCCCCCTCCTCCCCCTCCCCCTCCCCCTCCCCCTCCCCTCCCCCTCCCCCTCCCCCTCCCCTCCCCCTCCCCCTCCCCCTCCCCTCCCCCTCCCCCTCCCCCTCCCCTCCCCCTCCCCTCCCCCTCCCCCTCCCCTCCCCCTCCCCCTCCCCCTCCCCCCTCCCCCCTCCCCCTCCCCCTCCCCCTCCCCCTCCCCCTCCCCCTCCCCCTCCCTCCTCCCCCTCCCTCCTCCTCCCCCTGCCCCTCCTTCTCTCTTGTCTGTAAAGCAAATTGCAGCCTTGTTCCCACAGTTCACACAGTGACTCTGGAGGTGGACACGGGGTGAAAAATAAGCTTCAAATTAGAGTCCTCTGTTCACATAGGAGGTATAGATGCCTTGGTTTAATCTCTCTCAGGCTCTGTTTCTTCACTGTTAAGTAGGTAATATTATACCTTCCTAGCAGAAATTTTTGAATGCCTCATTATGTATGGGGAAGTTTTTTGAACTTTAATATGCAAAGCAGATGCTTAATGTCTGGCATATATAACATAGTCATGACTCCTTGGTCACAGTGGCCTTCACTTCAGAAAACACTTTCCTTTGGTCATCAGTTCATGCACATGTGGCTCTCTAGAAAGTTCAGGTACAAATCAGGTCCTGTGCTGTCTGGTGAGATGCCTTTAAATGTTCCATGCAATGCAATCATGGCCAGTCACCAGAGAGCGCATGGTAACTTCTAGCTAATGGTAACAAGGAGTGAACATGCATTAGCTCATCCATCCCTCACAAAACATATGTGTTGTGACTGTCTGTGTTTTCAGATAAGGAAACTGAGGCTTAGAAAATCAAGAATTCAGTAACTCCCTCTGTGAGTCAATGGCAGAAGGGGGACTCCAGGTCAGGTTCCTCTGGTCCCAGTCTATGAACTCCAGTTTTGCATTCTCACCTTAATCTCAACCTCTTCTCTTTTGATGGAAGAGTTCCCTGATTCCACGTTGTGGAAGTTTCATGAGCTGCACTGAGAGGAATGAGATAGAATCTGGTGGAAACTGAAGGAGGTAGGTAGAATCAAGTTCCTCTTCTCTTTCTCTTCCTCACACCCTCCAGGCCCTAGGTCACCTGTCTCTCTGCTCACTGAGGCCTCAAGTTCCTGCTATTAACTACAGTATCCTTCCCACTCTCTGCCCTCCTGCAGGCTCCAGTCTCCCTGGGCTATACTTTCTTCATCCTCCAGAGAAGTCCATCCACTGAGGAGCTAAGTGCTGCCCCAGAAATATGAAACATCTCATATATCTGCAGACTTTTGCATTGTGGCTGCCCTGTTCCCCTCCATACTAAGTCCCTTTCCCCTTTGGCCTGCAGCAAAGACACCTGTCTAAACATCAGCATTAACCATGTCTTTTATTTTCTGCATTTCTCAGATTTTGACATCTGGGGTCTTCCTGACCCTGAAAAGACTACCCCTCTCAGGGCTAAGTAATTCTTAGAAATTTTAAACAACTGCCTGGGAATGTACCTTTCAAATGCAAGCCAACCAATGCAGAGCCCACACCCCTACCACCTCTTCTGTGGGGCTCTCACACTCAGGGCCACTGACCCCCTGCCTTAATCACCCCAGGGCCAGGTACCAGAGCACTAAATATAGCCCCTATGGCTCAGAGCTCACTGAAATTATTTAAACTAGCCAAACCAAGGTCTGCTTAACCTGTCTCACCAGTTCCTTCCCATGGAAACCACAAAAAAGGTTTATATTCATGTTTACCCTTCACTCCTTCTGCCCCCTGACTGAGCCTGGTGCTTCACCATGTGGCCCTGCATGGAGGACAGGGCCTCCTGTTTCTAGGGATCTATGGGCATAAGCTTCCTCTTTTATGACAGTTATGTCCGTGTCTGAGTATTTTACCACACCTGATTAAAACAAATCCCAATACAATGAAAAGATCATCTGTCAAACCCAGCTCATGTATCTATCCTATGGCAGGCCTTCCACAAACTCTGAGGCTGCATCCTCTATGTGCTCCTCTGTGTTTGCTTACTTGCAAAAAGTAATGTCTGTGTCCATGTCTGGGTCTCTGCTAATCTGCCCACAAGACCCTCATGAGCAGTGAGAGCATCTTATACACTTAGAGGCCGTGTTCTTGACATACCCTCAGCTCAGATGGATGCTTAATCACTATTTATTGAATAAATGAATGAGCTGAATGGTGGGGGGGATGCAGAAATTTGTGATTTTAAGTACCTTTCTTCCTGTTTGGACTAAAGATTTAACTAAATGATCACTAATAACTCAATCAAGTTTTTCTAGGATACACACTGTATCTGTATTAAATTTCCTTTGCAAGAAAGAAAGAAAATATCACTTGCTTCCAAGTGATGTCCTTCTGTCTGGCCCCCAATCCATCAGAGTGGGAATGAAGCCCTTCACAATTCTCTGTTTGAAAGTTCACCCTGACCCATGCAAATAGTGTCCAATGATTCTCAGCCAAAATTCGAATAAGGGTTTGGACCATGATTTTTGATTTATTTCATATGTAAGATCTGAAAAGTTTATTTTTTCTCTGCAAACAATGCCCAGCAGCAGAATGAGTTTGAGAGCATCCAAGAAGGCATATGTCTGCATGAGTTTTTTCTTGACAGGAGAAGAAGCAACTAGAGCTAATTGAGTGAAAACAAAATGTTCTCTTGGATGGCCTAACAGACAATTCTTCTGAGTGTACACTTTTATTATTATTATTATTATTATTATTAGCCCATCACCACCCTATTTCTTTTGTCTAAGCTTAAGGCAACATTCTCCCTACTTCTTAGTCTACTAGTGAGAGAAAACACTCCTGTTTTGAGTCCCACATGGTGATCTCATTTAAGCGTTTGTATTATTAAGAATATTTGCCTACTAGTGTGTATGCAAATTCCTGGTTTCCATTAAAATAATTGTTTTACCCTCTCATTAGTAACAGCTTTCCAGTTAATAACTTCAGTTTGCATCGTCATCTCATTTTATCCAGCCCTCATCCTGGAGGCGGGCTAGGACAGTTTTCCATTTTCCTTAAGGACATTTGAATCTCTGAGCATGATGGGTTGTCCAGTTGTAAACAGGACAGGATGGGCCTGATTCCATGCCTTTTGCTGTCAAATCCCATGTTCTTTCCTCTCTACTAATTCATGACCAATTGTTTATATTTCATCCTAGGCACTTGGAATTCTTGAATGGTCATTATGTGTTCTATTTGAGAAAAGTAATGACCAGGAAATAAATGTGTCTGGTTCCTAGTGACCTCGGGTTCAATCCTCCACTTGCCTTTTTACATTTTTTACCTTTATTTAAATATATTCAGTCCCTTACTTGTTTACTTGTTTCATGTCTTAATTTCTACCTTCATTTAAGTATCCAAACACCACAGATATATTTATCCATTTCATTCAACAAACAGTGATCTAGCATCTACCACTTTATCTGTGGGTCACATGAGTAGGGCATATGGACCAATGACAGCACAAATGTTTACCCTGATGGAACTTTGTGTCCGGAAGGGATATCAATGTGCAAAGGGGGTGATGGACACAGGTCATCAGCTTGTTACCACAGAAGTGCAGCAAGGGGTCATCCTGCCCTGAACCTGCCCAGCTTCAGTTTGGCCAGGAAAATATGTATAGGACTGTTCCCCTGGCTAAGATCCTCTAGTGATTCTCTACTATTCACTGGGTCTGTTAACCACTGGGAATCTGATAAAACAGATGAATCTTCTAAACAAAGAAATGCACATAGAGGTATACACCCAGGATTTTGCAAACACTACTCCAGAGTTTCATGATCCTACAGACATCCACTGAGCAAGCCTCACTAAGTATCCTCTGCCTACAGCAGAAGGTCCAAATGCCACCAATCAGCACGTCACTCCATTAGGAGCTGTTCCTCAGACAGGGTCCCACTCTCCCTGGCCCCAGCCTCAGCACAAACTGCTCACTCTGCCCCACATGTCTTTCTCTTCCTCGCTGCCTGCAGATGGTGCTGGTTGTGTAGTCTTGTCTGAACCAGTGTCCTCATCTATAAAAGTGGAATAATAAGAGAATCCACTCCAAAGTGTTATTGTAAGGATTATACAAGTGTATTAAAGGCCCCTGACTCACAGCAACTGCTGCAAGAAATGCTCTCTTTACTCATCCTTAAGGTCTCAGCCAGGCTGCTTCCTCCTCCACAAAGTGTGCTCTGGCTTTTCTCCCCGAAATGTGGTTAGAGGAGCCCCTCCGTGCTTCCCTGCACCTTGTGCCCAGCTGTGCAGCCGTTCACAGCGTACGTAACTCCCATTCTAATTGTGAGTTCCCAAGCTCAGAAATGCTGTCTTCCTCCTCTTGGTGCCCAGACAACCCGCTGCCGGTCCTCACCCACTAAATAAATAAATGAATATTGAATGAGGGAGCAACATAGAGAACACACATGGTCTTTCCAAAAATAAAGAGCTCTGCACATCAGCGTGTCTGAATAGTGAAACATATACTCAGTTTAAGTGATTTGCCAATCAGTGAGATCTTTGTGGCAGTGGGTAACTTTCCCCTAACCATTGCTTTCTAGCTTACCTATATTCTAGCAATCAAGAGGTAGTGAGTATTGAAGGTTTTTGACAATATCCACGAGTTGATTTTGTTTTGAAGGCCCTGTGTGGTTACAAATATGAAAATGAACATAAACACCCACAATGAGCAATGGGTAATACATGCATTGTAAGCAGAATCCCATTATGTGAATGTACTTTATGTTAAAGGACCATAAATCCAGAATAATTATTTTTGGTTGGAGCCCTCTTAACTTCCCTGCATATGTGTGGACTATTTCTGACCTTACGACTGGAATAAATAAACTCTGTTTGAACCATCACTGCTATTGTCTAGTTGAGGGACCAAGGATAAAGCATTTATTGCTCCAAATCTCTGTGTACCCATTTATAAAATGGGAATGATCACACCAAAATTAACACCATGTTATCCTAATTCAAAAGACTGGCATTATATAAAAGAATGAAATTGGATTTTTGCCATATGCCATACAAAAATTAACTCAAAATTGATGAAAGACCTAAACTATAAAATTCTCAGACAAAAACATAGGAGAAGAGCTTCATGACATGGAATTTAGCAAAGATTTCTTGCATATAACACCAAAGGCACAGGCAACACAAGAAAAAGAGATAAATTGGACTAGATCAAAATTAAAACTTTGTGCATCAAAGAACTGTATGTATTATCAGAGTAAAAAGGCAACCCACATAATAGGTGAAAATATTTTTAAATCATGTGTCGATAAGGGATTAACACACAAATATATAAAGAACTCCTACAACTCAACAACAGAAAAACTGATAACCCAAGTCAAAAATGGGCCAAAGAATTGAATAGACATTTCTCTAAAGAAGATATACAAATGACCAAAAAGCACATGAAAAGATACTGAGCATCACTAATCATTAGGGAAATATAAATTAAACCACAAATACACTTCATGCCCATTCGGATGGCTATTATAAAAATTTTAGGGCTTCCCTGGTGGCGCAGTGGTTGAGAGTCCGCCTGCCGATGAAGGGGACACGGGTTCGTGCCCCGGTCCGGGAAGATCCCACATGCCGTGGAGCGGCTGGGCCCGTGAGCTATGGCCACTGAGCCTGTGCGTCCGGAGCCTATGCTCCGCAATGGGAGAGGTCACAGCGGTGAAAGACCCGCGTACCGCAAAAAAATAAAAAATAATAAATAAAAAAATCTTACTCCATATGTGTATTGAGGAGCTGTTTTATTTTGTGGGTGCTTCACCTCACCCCTCCCCCAAAAGGTAGGTTGACTTAGAGACCCAGATGTACTAGGTTCAGAACTAGTTCATCTCAGTGGGTTCAAATGGCTTATGGTCCATTTCTTATCTCCTTTAAATTATAATGTATTATTAGAAAATTTGAGATATAGTAAGGCCAACAGATCAGAAGACGGTTGCCATTAAAAAGATAGTTTTTCATTTGCAGTTCCCAAGAGAAGGGAGCCCACCTTGCCAGGGGGACCACACAGAACAGCGCCAGGGTCAGTCAGGAGGCAGAGGAAGGGAGGGAACCTTGGGAAAGACCCTTTATTGTGATTTCTGCAGGAAGAAACAGGCGAGAAGAAAGGTAAGCAGGCTTAGGATGTCTTAGTTTGAATAATTTCAGAGGGCTCTGGGGCCCAGGGACTCCCTTTGTTTGTCCGGTACCTGACCCTGGGATGATTAGAGCAGAAGGATGTGGCCCTGTCCATCCAGGGTCAGCAGAGTCCCAAGATGCTCAAGCATCAGAAACACAGAAAATAAAAGACATGGTTAAGAGACCATCTGAACAGACTGAGCACCCTACAGACCAGAGAGACCCTGGGGACCTAGGGCTGCACCAGGAACACAGTCAGCACTGATCCCCATGGCACCCCCTCCTCCATCCACATGTAGATTGGGATTTGTTCATAAAACACTCATTTTGTTTAACTTTTCTCAGTGGGTGTGTAGCACAAGAACACATGCACATACTTTGCCCCACAAGCTTCTGAATTGAGTCCTCTAACCGCTTCTTGGCTACATATTTTGTAAATCTTGTCTAACCAATAACTTTGGAATTTGATATCTACATGTTTCAGCCAAACGTTCCATTTTAACATCTTGTTACACTCATTCTAGGGTAATTTTTTGCATGCTCATAAAATATCAAGAATAATATTTGGCTCAAGTTCCTGTATCTGTAAAGATCAAGTGAACTGCTCTGTTCTTTAGTAACACTGGTATTAATAATGTTAGCGGTAGTGTTATTTGTCTATTATTTGTTTTGATGACCCCAGCGCACATCTGCGGCATTCTTACAGTTCCTCAGAGAGAGCCAATTAATGCGGTGGCTACAATGAAAAAGCCCAATATGCAAGATTTTATCATAAAGATTTATTTGTGTTAGTCTACCTTCCCCTTATGTGAGATTATTTTCCTCCACAGTAACCAATCCATCACAAATATCCTTGTGTCTTTGAATTTCCTATTTCTCTGCTTTTTCTTATATTTTTCTTGATTTCAAATAACATATGCCCATTAAAGAAAAATGACACATTATGTAACTAAGAAAAAAATAAGTGTTCCTATCGTTTCACTTTCTGAATCAGTAATACCGATGACAGCTCTTTACATTTTACATACTGTTCTCATTTATGATTAGTGTTATTATTTATTCATTTGTATTAAATAGTAGAATCACTGAATATCCAGAAACAAGCACATTCTTTCTAGAGACCATGGCTAAGCCTAGGCTGGCATTGGAAGCAAGGAACTTGACCAGTGAGCAGCTCCACGGCCCCATCAGGACACCGCTGTCACGTCAGTGACACAGCGGACACCTCACATGACTGTGGTGCACTTAGCTCGCCCTTCATACTCTTTGTCTGGATGTGCAACTGAACCTTTCCCTCGGGTGTTTCTGTGACTTGTGGACACCTCCGGGCTGGCTGCCCGTGTCAGCACCTCGGAAGCCTGGCCCGTGTGCTGTGGGTCCGTATTTCCAGTTCCAGGCCCAGCACCTGGGCAGAAGAGAGGATTCCTGTGAATTCTTTTTTTTTTTAAGTAATTTATTTATTTATTTATTTGGCTGCCCTGGTCTCAGTTGCAGCTTGCGGGATTTTTAGCTGCGGCACGTGAGATCTAGCTCCCCGACCGGGGATCGACCCCGGGCCCCCAGCATTGGGAGTGCCGAGTCTTACCCACCAGACCACCAGGGAAGTCCCTCCTGTGAATTCTTGAGAAGCCAGGAAAGCCCAGCAGAAATGAAACTTGATAACGTATTAGAAGCCAGAGATTGGTGTGCAAGTCGAACCCAAGAAGGAAATGAGTCAAATTTCAGGGAGGACCGGCCCCCTGGCCAATTCCAGCACCTTGGTCAGAATCCTGGGCAGAATCCATCAGTACCCTGCCATGCCTCACACTTTGCACTCCTTCAGGTCTATGCGAGAACGGTCGGCAGTCCTGAGCACTATTTTATGAGGTGCAGTGACACATTGGGATGTGTTTGGAGGAGTTGGGGCCCCAATGGTGAGTAGTTTTAGGCTGTTGAAGCTGTGGCAGACATGAGGTAGGGTAAGGGGAGAATGCATTCACCGTCCCCAGCATCTGAGGAGATCATGTCAAGTTGAAGACTGTTCCCAATTTGAGTGTCTTCTAAAGATATATTTTTAAGACAGGACAAAATAAGATTTAGTATCTCATGAGAATAACTCCTAAAGAAGTGAGTTTTCCAAACATGGGATGACTACAAGCTCTTAGCATTTGTATTCACAAGCAGGTTGGGAAACAACCTGTGAGGAAACAATAAATGCAGCTTCTATAATCGGAGGAAGAGAAACTAGACAAACTGATCATATGATCTCAAACAGCTTTTCAATGCTATATTACCAAAATTCAATGAATGATATCCTATTATAGAATATGCTTCTTTTTTATAAATTATAAAACCATAAATAATATTAAATAAAATTACTGATTAAAAAATCACCCATCCTCTCCAGTCAAAATTCTTCTCATTGCCCACAGTCCATTGCAATCTTTTTTAAAAATTCATTCCTTCAACAAAACTTCACACTATCTTGACTGTGCAGACGCTGTTCGCATCCTCTGAGTCTGTCCACTGCTGTGGCAGATGTACCCCCGTGGCTCCCATCTCAAATACATGCTACTCTTCTTCACAAGTGGGGACTTTCTCTCAGGGTGCAGGACTTTGTTCAGCATGCAAGCCGGGCAGTCCAGAAGGGCAAGGACAGCCCTTCCACAATGACCCACAGGAGGTAATGGATAAATACTCCAGCTTCCCTGATGAATGTTCCAGATGGCTCCTCAGATGGCCCCTGGTGCAACAGAGTCTCAGTTGCCTGCAAGAGTGACCTACTTACAGTGGACCTTTTATTAGCTTTCTATCTCCCTCATCTGTTCCCTGTTCCTGCTCTTGGGCTTCTTATGAGATCATCTCCTGCACTTAAGACCTTGTTTCAGGGTTTACTTTTAAGTGAAATCCAAACTAGGACATCTATCACTGCCAGGTGTGGAGCTAGGTCCCAAGGGGAGTCAGTCATGGTCCCTGCACATGAAGAATGTGGCCTATTTGGAGCAGAGCGATATCACGATATGGAGGGGCTATGATAGCATTTGGATAAGGGCACCTGAAGCAAGTGCTGCTTATTTTTTAATCAGATTGCTTGTTATTTTTATTTTTGCTTTTGTTGCTTTGACTTTTGGTGTCAAATCCAAAAAAAAAAAAAATCATTGCTAAGACTTATGTCAAGGAGCTTAATGGCCTGTATTTTTTCCTAGGAGATTTATTGTTTCAGGTCTTACATTCAAGTCTAAACCATTTTAAGTTAGTTTTTGTATGTGATGAGATATGGGTCCAGTTTCATTCTTTGCATGTATAATTTTTTATTACATGAATATCCGTCAACCTTCAGAAAATAGACATTTGAGGTGTTGCCAAATGTTTCAACATATAAAGAACACAAAATTAACATTCTTGTATATGTGTCTTTTCCAGTTTGTGAAAGTAGCCTCTAGAGAATACATTCATAGATTAGAATTGTACATGTTCAATTCTGATATCTACTATTGTATCAATTAGTTCTCTCTCTCTCTCTTTATACATATATATATATATATATATATATATATATATATGTTTAGGGAGAAAGAGTTTTTAAGGGATTCATCTTGAATGAAGCAGATAAAGCTTAGTCATAATTTCTTCCTTTTCCAACAGATGCCTAGAATAATTGTTGAACTGAGTTTTAAAATTCAATAATCTTTATCCACATTAAGACAAATGACTTTTTGTAAATAAACTTATAATAAATATAAAATAACATGAGAAATGTAAGAAAGTGCAGAAAAAAGAATGAGAACAAAAAACAAAACTGCCCCAATCCATCTGTTGACCATGTTACATGGACAGAACATGACCCATCAAGTTTGCTATCAGAAACCATGTTCTCCATGACTGTTGAAGGTACTTGTTGGAAAAGGTGATTAAATCTTAGAAGAAAGGGACAGAAGGGTGAGGTGGAAAGATCATAAGACCCAGGATAGCATTCCAGGAAATGTATCTTTCATCACTGTGTGATTTTGGACAAGGTCAAAGTATGACCTCTACCTACCAAAGTGCCTGGCTTCTAGCCTTCACTAAGATGTTACTCTCGCTTCCTATTGCTCAGAGAGATAAAACAAGCATCTGATATCATCAATGTTTTTGTAAACCAGGGAAAATATAGAGTCTCATGGTTATAATTGAGTCTTAAAATGGTCACATAGAAAAATAGTCATAATTGGTTCAATTTTCTTAAATAATGAATAATTTCATTATTAAAGATAGCATAATCTTCTAAAATCTATTTTCCTTTAAGCCTTTAAATGGTTATGATCTTCAGAAACTTCAAAAAGATGACGTGTTTCTAAATCTTTCCCTTTGGTCTTGGATTTTGGAAGAGCACAGATTTGTTGTCACACTAAATCACATTGATGTAATATTAAAAACACATTTTCTAAATGGGTTTTTTTCAGCTGAAGATTTTACTTGGATGAAGATTATCACTTTTACCTTCAAGTTCTCAGATCCAGGAAAAGAGGCAAAAAGAGCATTTTATTTCTCCCTTTTCACTTAGACAGCTGCCAGCTATTGTCAAGCCCAACCTCTATAAGTCAAGCCTTCCCTGGTGTGACCGAAGTGGAGTCTCATTCTCTGTGTCAGAAAGCATAGATGTTGTACCTCATCTTGAGTTGGAAGGCGCTGACACCTCCTCCTAACCAAAACCAGACCTTGCTCAGAATAATGACCCACATGGAATGAGCACATTCTGTGTTGCATTACATGTCTTTCTCACTCAGCTTTCATAAACATCCTAGGGGGTGGGTGCTATCATTATTCCCAACTCACAGATGTAGAAAGCGAGGCACAGAAGTCAAGTTAACTTACCCAAGGTTTCCAGAAGCTGCAGCCGAGATAAGAACTACACTAGTGGTCGCCACATTTAGGCCTGTAAACCACCACCCCCAACCTCCTTTCATGCCCTGCACGAAGTGAAGGATTCGGTGTTTGCCTATGAGGAGAGGCCAGGGTGCTGCGGGAACATGCTCACTCTTGTGACTCACCTTTCATTTTCTTTTGCTTTTAACATCTTTATTGGATTATAACTGCTTTACAATGGTGTGTTGGTTTCTGCTGTATAATGGATAAACAAGACGTGTCACCTTTCATTTTCTAGAGCTCTCATAAAAGCATTTGTTTCACTTAAGTTTGAAAATGGTTCAACCTTTCAACAGAGTGCTAAGTGAAACGGTGTGGCTTCCCACAGCCAAAAAAGATCCCAGAGCAGCAACCAGGTCAGCAGTCAGCAAGGTTAGTTCTGGGGGGGCGGGGAGAGGGGCATCCCCTGGGGGCTGGCAATGTTGAGAGCCTGGGCACACACAGGGGCAGAGCAAGCAGGAAGCCTCCCCTTTCAGTCAGAGCAACTCCACATGTCTGTGCGGGTGTGTGTGTATGCGTGTGCGCCTGCATGCCTGTATGCATGTGTATTTATTTGCTCAGCAAATATTTATTGAGAATACCACTGTCCTGGGCCCAGAGTAACAACTGTGAACGTGTGACTGAGAGTGACATGCTTGTTTCCCTCAGGGGTCTCACTGTCTAGTGGGGTAAAAGACAGCCGTGGCCAGTGCTCTGAAGGTGAGTCGCAGGAAGCAAGCAATCACAAAATACCCAGACCGAGCTCAGCCAAATTCCTCTGCTACAGAACAAGCATAGGAGTGAGCACACATCCACCTATCTGCCTATCTATAATCTTATCTATCTATCTGTCTATTTATCTTTCTATACTATTTGAGAAAATAATGCTTTGGCTTCAGATCTTTTCTTCCAGTGTGTGGTCACTGGTAGCAGGGTGACCTTGGTCAAGTTCCTTAGACTTTCAGACATTGTATTTGGTAACAGGAAATAGTAAATATCTCTTGCAGGCAAGTTATTTATTAAGTGAAAAAATATTTATAAAACACCTGATATATATATAGAGAGAGAGACAGAGACAGACAGAAAGAGACAGAGAGAGAGAGAGACAGAGAGTCAATTATTATCATTCACAATATTATGTTCTGTAAAGTCTCCATAAGGACTGAATTAGTGAACACGAAACCATTGTTCTTAGGGGAAATACAGGGTTTGGTTTCTGCAAGCTTCAGATCACAACATTCTCCTCAACCAGTCAATACACAGCCTTGTTTTATATGTGTTTCTATTTGAAGCCTCCTTATTTAATAGTTAGTGTTTATTTATTGATATTGAACTCAAGGCCAACAGCACTGGATCTCATCCCTGAAGGAAACTTATCTCCATAAGGCACATGGCAGCCTTCCTGCACTTAGGAACACCAGGCAGCACGTAAGTGCTGTTACCATTTTAAACAGCAGAATCACAAATTTTAGAAAGTCACAAAATGTGTAAATGTGGTACTAAACATACTGTGTAAAGGGCACTTGTTCACAGTGTGAGAAACAATAGGGCCAGCACCTCCTTGTTCAACCCCAGCTGGGAGCAGGGAGCAGCTCAAAATTCCTCAGCATGTATGCAAAAGACTGTGAAAGCACCATGAGCATTGATTTTGAGGTTACAAATTCCAAATTGATTTTACTAAGCAGTGAATTTGTACATGCTGAATCCCTGAATAATGAAGATTGACTATTTCTTAATAAATAAGACCACTAAGGTTTATCCCAATAGATCAGTGATCTGGTAATGTTGAAAAATCTTTTTATAAAGAACCAGTGGCAAGATAATTTTCATCTTTCCCCAAGTTATTAGTTTTGAAGGAAATCATTTTAGGAGATCTATCGTCTTATTTTGATGCCCTCCTTTGATGATGTATTTTCAGAAATTGAGTACTAGCCTCTTGCGAGAACTGTATCTTCTCTTCTGTACAGTGGCCAGGACTTGGGGAGTTGCCTCTAAACAGAAGGTATCTCTGAGCTGCCGGATTTGCCTATGACGATGCATGAAACACAGAAAGGAGTCACAGCATTGGAATTAGTTTTTGTTTTTGTTTTTTAACAAAGGTAAATTTATAAAATATGAGTGCAATTGGCTCCTCTTTAGCCTCTGGGTGTAGAATCTGTCCCAGTTTATGAGGGTGAGCTGCAACCTCAATCTTCATAAAACCCCCACTTGGTCCTGAGGAGAGCAGAGGCACTTCTGGCAAAATCCAGTGTTTGTCCACAGATATTCTGTTGCAGAAGAACTAGAACTAATGACTTTGCATTTTTCCAGGCTGTAAAGTAGAACCTGCCCTCTGGGACCATGACTACTTGGATCCATGTCTCTAATTTCTCACCTGCCAAGTCACAAGGCCATATATCAGACTAAAACACCCTGTACCTCCCTTAAAGACTGGGTTTAAAGCATATGGTGAGCAAAAAAGAATGTCTGTGCTGACCACCCATTAGCCTTAGAGCAATGAGGCACATAGGAGCAGAACTCACAGGTTCCTTATGTCTGATGGCCATGGCACTGGTCAGTCCCAGCATCACCAGTGTGGCTGCACCTCAGCCACAAGCAAATGTTGGCTGTGAGACAAACCCAACATAGAAGGGAGCTGGCCCTTCCCCGACCCGAGAGGGTGGGTCCTTTAATACTAAGTGTCATACATTGAGAAGGTAGGGGATCAGCTGATGCTTTGTCTCTCTTGAGGAAAAGACTGAGTCAATCTTAGGGCAACACAAAGTAGAATGATGGGAAACCATCCCAATTCAGCCTGTCAACAGACATTTATCAATGCATATAAGGCATTGTTCAAGCCTATTGGACTTTATAGTGACAAAGCAGACAAAGACCCCTGTTCTCCATTTGCAGCTGCACCTATTTTAATGCATCAACAACAAAATAGTTGGCTTTGTCTTTCAGATTGGTGCAAGCTGGAATTTTAAATCAGAACATTGAATGTACAAATGTTCTCTGCTTTAAAACCTCTTCAGAAAAGTGTATATTTTAGAGGTCGTTTTCCAATCTAAATTTCCAAATCCCTCCAAGTATCAGAAGAAGAAGAAGAAAGAAAGGAATAGAAGAAATATTTGAAAGAATAACAACTGAGAATTTCCCCAAATTAATGACAGACACCAAATGACAGATCCAAAAAGCTCAGAGAACACCAAGCAAGATAAATGCTAAACAAAACTACACCTAGGCATATCATTTTCAAATTGCAGAATATCAAAGATAAATAAAAAATCCCTAAAGAAGCTAGAAGAAAAAAACACATTACCTATGTTGAACAAAGATAAGAATTACATTTGACTTTTCAGAAACCATGCAAGCAAGAAGAGAGTGGAGTGGAAATTTTAAAAGTATTGAGAGAAAAGAACGCCAACCTAGAATTTTATGCTCTGTGAAATTATCCTTCAAAAGTGAAGGAGAAATAAAGGCTTTCTCAGACAAAAACTGAGGAAATTTCTTGCCAGTAGACCTGTCTTGCAAGAGATGTTAAAAGAAGTTCTTTAGACAGAAGGAAAATAATATAGATCAGAAACTTGGGTTTACAAAAAAAAAAAAAAAGGAAGAGCTTTGAAGAAGGAATAACTAAAGGTAAAATAAAAACTTTTATTTTTCTTGTTCTTAATTGATCTAACAGATAATGGTTTGTTCACAATAATGATGTAACAGCCTATTCAATAATGTATGCTTATGTGTATTTATCATGTATATTCATATGCTTATGTACACATATATAAGTAAAATGAATGACAGCAATGATATGAGATGAGACAGGAGGGAGGAATTAGGATGATTTTGCTATTATAAGGTACTCACACTGCCTGTGAAATGATATAATGTTATTTGAAAGTGGGTTTGGGTTAGTTGTAAATGTACATTGGAAACTCTACGGCAACCACTATAAAAAGTAAAAAAAAGAAGTATAATTGATACACTAAGAAAGGAAGGAAAATCGAATCATAAAATTGAATTATAAAACCACAAGAGGCAGAAAGTGTAGAAGAAACAAATAGGAACAAAGAACAAGGGCAACAAATAAAAAATAGTAAAATAAATCTGGTAACATTAATTCATCTACAACAATAATTACTTTGAAGGCTGATGCCCTAAATGCACTAATTAAGAAACAGAAATTGTCAGAGTGGATCAGAAAAGCAAGACTCAACTATATGTTGTCTACAAGAAACCCACTTTAAGTGTAAAGACACATATAGATTGAAAGTAAATGGATCGAGAAAAATACACCATGCTAACACTAATCAAAAGAGAGTAGGAGTAGCTATATTATATTTCAGACAGAGCACACATCAAAGTAAGAAAAGTTATCAAGGATAAAAACAAAGGGCATTACCCTATGAAAAGGGGGTCAATTTTCCCAAAAGATATAACAATTCCTAATATGTATGCACCTTACAACAAAGTGTCAAATTACATGGGGCAAAAACTGACAAAACTGCAAGGAGAAATAGATGAATCCACTATCATAGTTGGAGATTTCAACATCCCTCTATCAAATGGACAGATCAGGCAGACAGAAAATCTGTGAGGACATAGTTGAACTCAACAATACTGTCAATCAAAAGATATAGACATTTATAGACTGCTTTATCCAACAAGAGCAGATTTCATATTTTTCTCAAGATCACATGCAGCAGTCACCAAGATAGATAACAATCCAGGCCATAAAACACCTTAACAAATTTTAAGGAATAAAGCTCTTACAATGTCTACCCTCAGACCACAATTGAATTAAACTAGAAATCATAGACAGATAATCAAAAAATTCCAAAATATGTGGAGATTAAACAACACAATTCTAAATAACATGTGGATCAAAGAAAACAATCTTCAGAGACATTTAAAAGTATTTTGAACTAAATGAAAATAAAAACACAACTTTTCAAAATTTGTGGGATTCTGCAAAAGTGTGTTAGGAAGGTAATTTTAGCATTGAATGTGTATTTCAAAAAGAAGAAAGGATCTAAAATCAACCATCTAAGTTTTCACTTTAGGAAACTGGAAAAGGAAGAGCAAATTAAATCCAACATAAGCAGGAAAAAAAGAAATAATAATAATTAGAGCAGATATCAAAGATATTGAAAACAGGAAATCAGTAGAGAAAACTGACTAAATACTAGTTCTTTGAAAAGATCAATAAAATTGATAAGCTTCTAGAAAGACTAATGAAGAAAAAAACAGAAAGAACACAAATTACTAATATCAGATATGAAAGAGAGGATATTGCTACAGATTAAAAGTATAATATAGGAATACTATGAACAACCTTATGCCCATCAAGTTGATAACCTAGATGAAACGGACCAATTTTTTGAAAAACAAAATCTTCCAAAAACTCACAAAAAGAAACAGAGGATTTGAATAGGACTATATCTATTTTAAAAACTTAATCAATGATTAACAACTTTCCAAAACAGAAAGTACCAGGGCCAGATGAGTTTACTGGTGAATTCTTCCAGACGTTTAAGGAAGAAATTATACCAATTCTCTACAATCTCTTTCAGAGGATAGAAGCAGATAGCAAATGCTATGAAGCCAGCATAATTCTAATACCAAAACATCACAAGAAAACTACAGACCACCATGTCTTATGAACATAGATGCAAAAATCCTCAACAAAATGTGTGCAAATGGGATCTAAAAATGTATGAAAAGAACTATACAGCTCTACCAAGTGGAATTTTTCCCAGGTATGCAAAGCTTATTCAATTTTCAAAAATTAATTAATGTAATCCATCACATCAACAAGCTTAAAAGAAAAATCACATGATCACATCAATAGATGTAGAAAAAGCACTACACAAAATCCAACATCCATTCATGGTAAAAACCTCTCAGTAAACTAGCAATAGGAGAAACTTTTTCAACTTAATATAGACTATCTACAAAAAGCCTATAGCTGGGGACTTCCCTCGTGGTCCAGTGGTTAAGCCTCTGTGCTTCCACTGCAGGGGGTGTAGGTTTGATCCCTGGTGAAGGAACTAAGATCCCACGTGCCATGTGGCACAACCAAAAAAAAAAAAAGATGATTAAAACAAAAAGTCTGTATCTAACAGCATACTTAATGGTGAGAAACTCAAAGTTTTCCCACTAAAATCAGATGCAAAGCAAAGGCATACTCTCTCACATTTCCTTTTCAACATTGCACTGGAAGCCCTTGCCAACACAGTAAGGCAAGAAAAAATGAAATATTTATACAGATTGGGGAGGAAGAAACAAAAATGTCTTTGTTCACAGATGAGATGATCATCTATGTAGAAAATCCAAAAGAATCAACAAAAAAACTTCTTGGAACTAATAAGCCGTTATAGCAAGGTTGTAGGATATAAGGTTAATAACCAAAAGTCAATCACTCTCCTATATGCCAGCAATGAATAAGTGGAATTTGAAAATAAAAACACAGTACCATTTACATTAGCACTCCCGAAACTGAAATACTTAAGTATAAATTTAACAAATAATGTACAAGAGGAAATATGAGGAAATAAACATTTCTATATGAGGAAAATTACAAAATTCTGATGAATATTTTTTTAAATAAATGGAGAGCTGTTCCATGTTCATAAAATGGTTAATGTCAGGGAAGTGTTTCTAAGCTCTGACCTCACCATTCCCTGCTCTATAACCTGCCATACCTCCCTGTTGCTCACCTAATTAAGGAGAAGTTCCTCACAGCCCTTCAGACTCTCCATCTGCCTTTCCATACTTACTTTTCACCAGGTGTTTCCCTACATGTATTCTTGCTTCCATCAAACTGCCTATTCTTCATGGACCATGTAAACTCCTACCTCCCTGCCCCCATCTAATTGCCATAAGCCCACCTAAGTCTACAGTCACCATACAGTCTCCTCTTCACTCACTCCCTTCTGCTTTTCTACCAACTGCCCAGCCCAGGTCTCTCCAGTGCCCAGGCACACCCACCTCTGTAGGTCTCTTATGGAATTCTTGAGCCATCATGAGGATGTTTAAGATAGTTGTGGAAGGGACTTCTGCACATATTTGTGGAGGTATGGCAGAACCACTACCATAATTTGAAATCTTTTAGGGATGATACCTTGAGGTTATGCAAATATCCTTTTCCTCCTTAGTTTAGCATTGTTAATTTTAGCATTGCTTTGTGGATCTTGCCTGCAGTGATTGTTACTGTGGTGTGTTGATGGTGATTTTATCTTTCCCTCCTTCCTTCTACATTTGTTATTTGAAATTCTGTAAAGGATGACTTTCCCTTATTTATTTAATCATTTACAGTATGCCCCCTACATACGAAAGAGTTCCATTCCAAGAGCACGTTCGTAAGTCCAATTTGTTCGTGAGTCCAACAAAGTTAGCCTAGGTACCCAACTAACACAATTGGCTATATAGTACTGTATTGTAATAAGTTTATAATACTTTGCACACAAATAATACATAAAAAACAAACAAAAAATAAAGAAAACCTTTTTAATCTTACAGTACAGTACCTTGAAAAATACAGTAGTACAGCACAACAGCTGGCACACAGGGGCTGGCATCAAGTGAACAGGCAAGAAGAGTTACTGACTGGAGGAGGGAGAGGAGGTGGGAGATGGTCGAGCTGAAGGATCGTCAGCAACAGGAGACGGAGGGCCAGCTGCAATTTCACTCATGCCTGACGTGGATGGCACAGGTTCTGGTTCCTTGCTGGATTCAATTCTATCTACCCTCTTGAAGAGATGATCCAGTGATGTCTGGGTAGTAGTTCTTTTTTACTCAGCATAGACGATACTGTAGCACTGGATTGCATTCTGAACAGCTGCTGCAACCATCGTGTACCATTCTATATTCCGGTCCTGTGCTTCAAAAACGAACAGTGTCTCCTCAAACAAAGAAAATCCCCTTGCCATTTCCTGTGTCGTGAATCTCTTCGGTTCTTCAGTTACTTCTTCTTCCTCTTGTGGCTCCACTCTCTCAATTATTTTCACTTTTTTTCCCATCGTTATCTCTTGGTGCTTCTTACCTGTACCAGCTACATCACTGCTGCTTTTACTCTTGCTTCCGGACATCCTGGGCTTGAAATAAAGATACAGTACTACTGTAAAAAGATACTGTACTACTGTACTCTATATAGTACTATACAGTAAAGTACACAAAGCGCACCCACTAGTAGAGGATGCACATGCGTGACAAGGTATGCCAGACACGTGAACTAACACGTGATCGGACATGCGAACGCACATTGCATCTTTGTAAGTTCACAACTGGAAGTTTTATATGTAGGGGACTTACTGTATTTTTATTAGTAGAAATTCATGAGTATTTATTTTATTTGGAGAGTTTATCCAATAATTTCATAATTTTCTTTGTTGTTGAAATTGTTCCAATTTGGGTTATTAGAAACTCTTTCAGGATGCTCCTGTGTCCCATTCTCTCTCTCCCTCTTCTATTCTTTTCTCTTATCTGTTCTTTTTTTCTTTCTTTTACCATTTTCTTACTTCTGGCTCTTCAAACATGATCCTTCAGGCTCACCTGTGTTGCCCCTGCCCCAAACCCAGACTCAAACCATTTCTCCAGGGAAACCCAGTTCTTTTTACTGGAGAATGGCATTTAGAAATTAAGTGTTAGATATGTTAATTGCTTCTGAGATGTCACTGCTTCTGTGGTCCTCAGCAGACACAGGAAAGAGATATATATATCCACACTACCCCACAAGTATACACATATCAATATTCATTTCTGTAATAATCACTTTTTATATATACTGACATCTCTGGCCTTAATCTGAAGATCCCAGGATTCATAAATGCACTGTAACTTCAATATGGCACTGACTATATTTTATTATCATCATGGTCTTGATAGGGACAGAGTAAAGGAACAAAGTAGATAATTAAATAGTTAATCCCACTAGGGGATAATAAATAGAGAAAAAGTATGGGAGACCCTGTAAGTTAATGATCACTCAAGAAAGTAGGCTTGCTTAGTCACAAAACCAAACAGGCTTGCTTAACAAGAAAACCATACAACAGAAGCACAAGACATGACCCAAAGCAGTAAAATAATGGTGGAATGAGACCTACATCCTGTCCATGGAAGTCAGGAAGTTAATGATCCTTGAGAGGGGCTTTTTCTGCATGATCTAAGAGCAGAAATATAGGGGAAAGGTGACATTATACTGAAACCTGAGATGATTTACCATATTTTAGTATATGTTACTGCCTTTTTGCTCATTTCCACAGTGCCATGACAGTCCCAGTTGGGCCATATACGGTCAAAAACTCCTCCGCCCAATGTGTAGCAATTATATTAAATGCGCTTTTGCTAGGTCTATGTACAATCCCAAACAAATATCCCAGTGGATATATTTTTACTGGAAATGATCATGCTCATTCTAAAAATACATATGAAAGTATAAAGACAGAAATTTCAAGAAAATATTGAAGTAGAAGAATGAACTTCAGTTCCAGATGATCACACCTATTGAAATTCTGTAGTAATTATGACAGCATGGCACTAGAGCAAGTTTAGACATTGACCAAAGGACTGTCTGCTTTATATGTCAATATAGAATTTAAAAAGCCACAGTGGAGACATAAAATAATAGAATTCAAACTGTGGAAAATCAAATTAGAAGATGGTGATGACAAATCTCAAAACCTCTACTCAACTTCAGAGATAAGAAGAGACCACACCTTTGCAAAATATTCAAACCAGGGAAATAAAGAAAAAGATATTTTATCATCCAAGTAGGGAAAATAACAATTTTAAGCCACATTTTGGTTGCAATACTAAATATCACAAGGTAATGGAGAAAAAGCTAAAGATTTTAGAAGGTGTAAGTGGATGATGTATCATCTCTCATGCATGCAGGCAAAGTGGGAACATTTTCAGTTGCAAAAAGAATTGTAAAATATAGCATCTGGTTATCATTATGCAGTGTATGTATGAGTATGTATATATGTATGTATATGAACATGTGTGTATGTACATCTATTGATGAAGAAATCTGACCCCATCAAATAAGAAATGAAGAAAAATTAAGAACTCAAATATGATGATATTAAGGTATGAAGAAACTTATATTGAATAACAAAACCATTTCAACACAAATTGCAAAATAAATATTGCCAGTTATTTCGGACCATCAAGGAACAAATAGATAATTCCCATGTCACATGGACTGTTTCAAGCAGAGAAAAAGATGGCAAGTTTCTTATTCATTGAATTATGTTAGCATAACCCTAAAGCTTCATTCATTCTACTTTCTGACAAAATAAAAGTTCTAGATAAAAACTGGGATTCACTCAGAAATAGAGATGAAAAAATAACAAATAAAATTCTTGGACATAAAATCCAGAACTGAGTTATGAGTAGGCAAGATGTATTCATGGATGAAAGAAAAGTTACATCTTGAAATGTATAAAAAATTAATCACACAAATAATTTTGAAAACAAAAATGAATGTATAGGCAACTAATGGGTATTTGATAAGATTTAAATATCATACTTGTTTAAAATAACAACAACAATTATAAAATGGAGTAGCACTATGTTTTCTTAACATGACAACATCTATCTCAAATCAAAGAGACTTCAGTTTCCAGTCTGACAGTAAGGAATTTAGAAGTCATCACTCCCATCCTCACAACAGCAACAACTAACAAAAGCGGAACAAACTGAAAATCAGCAATTCTTCTTAGTTCCATTAAAGAATTGAGGTCATAGGGAAAGTTCCCCAGAAATTAGAGACAGACAAATGAATACAGGGAACCATAGCTTACTGGGAAGACAAGCCCACAGCTGGAGACAGTACTGGTAGGAATACTTTAAACTATAGCCGATAAATTTAAAGAGGTTTAGTGTGGACTAGCTTGAGAGTTAAAATTCCCGAGGGTGCTCAGTCTTCAGAACTCCCCCACACTTTCCTAAGTTTTACCTCCCATGAGGCACATCAAAACTACTTTACAAGAGCCTAACCCAGCTGGGGTTTTACCAAAGCCTAACTGAATTTGGGGAAGGAAAATACCCAATTCCAGCCTCCTCTAGCCTTTGGGGTAGGGGAAGAAAAATACACAACTCAGTTTCTCTAAAAGACTGACACCTAATCACAGGCTATAGAATCCTTCCCTTACCCCTGTCTTACTGCCACGTGCATGGAGTATAATAACAGGGGCTATGATAAAATAAATGCATGGCTCAGGCTCTCCTTAGGGAGGAATCTCTAAGGAAACCCAAAGACAAAAGGGTGACCAAAACAAGGATACTAGGGAAATTTTAGTCTCTGACACCATAGCTACAGCAAACAGTAAACACAGTAAAGAGTAAACCCAATTTTTAAGCGGATAAACATAAAAACTCGCACTAAAGACCTATTTAACTTGGGGCTTCCCTGGTGGCACAGTGGTTAAGAATCTGCCTGCCAATGCAGGGGCCACGGGTTCAAGCCCTGGTTTGGGGAGATCCCACATGCTGCGGAGCGACTAAGCCCATGTGCCACAACTACTGAGACTGCAATCTAGAGCCTGTGAGCCACAACTACTGAGCCCACATGCCACAATGACTGAAATCTGCGCGCCTAGAGCCCATGCTCAGCAACAAAATTAGTCACCACAGTGAGAAGCCCATGCACCGCAGTGAAAAGTAGCCCCCACTCGCCTCAACTAGAGAAAGCCCACGCGCAGCAACGAAGGCCCAACACAGCCAAATAAATAAATAAATAAATAAATAAATAAATAAATTTTTAAAAAGGACCTATTTAACTCAATTAAATTTATCCAATTTATCATGTCTGGCTTTCAACAAAAAATTACGAGGCACACTAAAATTTAAAATACTCACACTGAAGAGACAAAGCAAGCATCAGAACTGGATTTACATACAACAGACATTGTGGCATTATCCTCCCAGGAATTTAAAATAGCTATGAAAGCAGCCTAAAGGCTCTAAGGAAAAAGTGAGCATCATGCAAGAACTGATGTATAAGGTAGGCACAGAGAAAGAAATCCTAAGAAAGAATGAAAAGAAAATCCTAAAAATAATAAAACATTAAACAAAAATGAAGAACATCTTTATTGGTCTCATTAATAGATTACACATGGCTAAGGAAAGAATGAAGACATGTCAATAGTAATTTGCAAACCTGAAATTCAAAGAGAGAAAAGAATGAAAATATGGAACAGAATATGCAAGGTCTGTGGGACAATTTTAAAAGGTGTGACATATGCATAATGGGAATATCAGAAGGAGAAAAAAAGGAAGGAACAGAAAAAATTCAAGTGATACTCACTGAGAATTTTTCAAAATAATGACACACCAAATCACAGATACATGGAGCTCAGAAAACACCAGACAGGATAAATACATATAGGCATAATCTACATATAGGCATAATCATATTCAAACTTCAGAAAACCAAAGACAAAATCCCAGTCTCGAAAGAAACCAGAGGGAAAAAAATCTTACTTTACTTGCAGAGGATTGAATGTAAATGAGGATTAGAATTATATTGGACTTCTTTTCAGAAGCAATTCAAACAAGAAGAGCGTGAAATGAAAAATTTAAATTGTTGAAAGAAAAAATTCTCCAACCTAGGATTCTGTACCCAGCAAAATTATCTATCAAAAATGAAAGAGAAATAAAGACTTTCTCAGACAAAACCTGAGGGACTTCATCACCAGTAGATGTGCTGTGCAAGAATTTTTAAAAGAACTTGTTTAGAAAGAAGAAAAATGATTTAGGTCAAATCTAGATAAAGAAAGGAAAAGCCTTAGAGAAGGAATAAATTAAGATAAAATAACATCTTTTATTTTTGTGATTCTTAATTGAGCTACCATATAGCAGTTTGTTCAAAATAATAGTAGCAACAGTGTATTCAGTGATTATGACATATGGATAAGTGAAATGAATGGCAGGAATGTTTTGAGGGATGAGAGAGAGAAACTGTGAATATCTGTTATAAGGTACATTCAGTACCTGTGATATGGTAAACTGTTAGTTGAAAGTGGACTTGGAGTAGTTGTAAATTTATTTTGCAAACTCTAGGACAACTACTTAAAAATGAAAAAAAGAAGTATAATTTTTATGCTAAAAGAGGAGATAAAATGGAATCACGTAAAATGCTCAACTAAAACCACAGAAGTCAGAAAAAGAGAAGAAAAAAAGGAGAAAAAGAACAAAGGCAATGAGTATAGAATAGTTACATTACAAATATGGTAGATATTAATCTTACTACATCAATAATAATTTTAAATGAAAATGGTCTAAAACACCAATTAAAAGACAGAGATTGTCAGACTGGATTGAAAAAAAGACACAAAATATGTTGTCTATAGGAAATCCATTTTAAATATAAAGACACAGATAGATTAAAAGTAAAGGATGGAGAAGTATATACCATGCTAATACTAATCTAAATAAAACTGGAGTAACTATAACAGTCTCAAAGTAGATAGCAGAGCAAGAAAAGTTATTAGGGATAGAGAGGGGCATTATATAATAATAATAGGGTCAGTTTTTCAAGAAGACATAACAATCCTTAACGTGTATGTGCCTAAATAAGAGCATCAAAATATGTAAAACAGAAAACAAAGTGAGAAATGTTGAACCATTATTTTGGTTTTGTTTTCAGTTTAAATACATTGTTTAATTTTTTAAAAAATACACAATGTTAGAACTGAGGAATCCACTATTCTAGTGGGAGACTTCAGTAGATTTTCTAAGAAATGGACAGGTCTAGCAGGCAGAAAATCAGTAGGAACATACTTGAATTCAACAGTACCTTACAATAGGTTTAGTGAACATCTATCATCTCATATACATACAGCATTAAAGAAATAGATTTTAAAAATTGTTTTTCCTTGTGATGAGAACTCTTAGGATTTACTCTCTTTAGTTTTCATTTGTAACCTACAGCAGTGTTGTCTCAATCGAGTTGTACATCACATTCCTAGGGCTTATTTATCTTATAATTGGAAGTTTGTACCTTTTGACCATCTTCATCTAATTCCCCTTCCCCTTACCACCAGTCTGGTAGCCACAAATCTGATCTCTTTTCCTATTTTTAAAAAACATTTGTTTGTGTGTGTGTGTGTTTCTTTGTTTCTTTGTTTTGAAGTGTAACTTGCTAACACTGTGTTAGTTCCTGGTACACAGCATAGTGATTCTATATTTCTAAATATTTCAAAATTATCACCATGATAACTCTGGTTGTCTCTCACTGTACAAAGATATTAATTATAATTATTGACTACGTTAATTATTGACTACATTCCCCACATTGTAGATTTCATTTCTGTGACTCATTTATTTCGTAACTGAAAGTTCATACTTCTTTATCTCCCTCACTTATTTCTCTCCTCACCAACCCCCGACCCCTGGCAACCACCTGTTTGTTCTCTGTATCTATGATTCTGTTTCTGTTTGGTTGTATTTGTTTTGTATTTTAGATTCTGCCTATAAGTGAAAGCACACAGTATTTGTCTTTCTCTGACTTATTTCACTTAACATAATACTCTCTACATCCAACCATGTGGTCACAAAAGGCAAGATTTCATTCTATTTTATGACTGAGTAATCTTCCATTATATATTTGTGTGTGTGTGTGTGTTTGTGGGTGGGTGGGTGTATGTGGGTGTGTGTGTGTAAAAAAATCTTCATCTAATCATCTATTTATGGGCATTTAGGTTGCTTCTGTATCTTGGCTACTGTAAATAATGCTTCAATGAACATAAAGGTGCATATATATATTTTTGAATTAATGTTTTTACTTTGTTTTGGTGAATATCCAGAAGTAGAATTGCTGGATTGTATGGTAGTTCTATTTTTAATTTCTTGAGGAATGTCCATACTATTTTTCATAGTGACTGTATCAATTTACATTTCCACCAACAGTGCACAGGTGTTCCCTTTTCTCCACATCCTTGCCAACACTTGTTATTTGTTGTCTTTTTGATAATAGCCATTCTGACAAGTGTGAAGTGATATCTCATAGTGGTTTTGATTGCATTTCCCTGATGCTTAGTGATGTTGGGCATCCTTTCATGTGTCTGTTAGCCATCTGTATGTCTTCTTTGCAAAAATATCTATTCAGATCCTCTGCCCATTTATTTTTAATTGAAATATAGTTGATTTACAATATTATATTAGTTTCAGATGTACGACATAGTGATTCAATATTTGTATAGATTGTACTCCATTTAAAGTTATTATAAAATGCTGGCTATATTCCCTGTGTTATATATTATATCTTTGCATTTTATTTATTTTATGCATAGTAGTTTTTACTTCTTAATCCCCTAGCCCTCTTTTGCCTTTTTCCCATCCTTCTCCACACTGGTAACCACTACTTTGTTCTCTGTATCTCTAAGTCTGTTTCTGTTTTGTTATATTCATTCGTTTGTTTTATTTTTTAGACTCCACATATAAGTGATAACATACAGTTTTGTCTTTCTCTGTTTGACTTATTTCACTAAGCATAATACCCTCCAGGTCCATCCACATGGCTGCAAATGGCAGAATTTCATTTTCTTTTATGGCTGAGTAATATTCCATTGTATATTTACTATATCTTCTTTATCCATTCATCTATTGATGGACACTTAGGTTGCTTCCATATCTTGGCTATTGTAAATAATGCTGTTATGAACACTGGGGTGCATATCTTTTCGAATCAGTGTTTTCATTTTCTTCAGATATATATCCAGTAGTAGAGACTTCCGGATCATATGGTAGTTCTATTTTTAGTTTTTTGAGGACTCTCCATACTGTTTTCCATAGTGGCTGCACCAATTTACATTCCCACCAACAGTGTACTATGCTTCCCTTTTTTCCACATCCTAGTCAACATTTGTTATTTGCTGTCTTTTTGACTCTGCCCGTTTTTTAATTGGGTGTTTGTTTGTTTGCTTTTTGATGTTGAGTTGTATGATTTCTTTTTATATTTTAGATATTAACCTCTCATAAGATATATCATGTGTAAAATCTTCACCAATTCAGTAAGATACCTTTTCATTTCATTGATGGTTTCCTTTGCTGTGCAGAAGTTTTTAGGCTGATATAATCCCATTTGGGGTTTTTTGCTTTTGTTTCCCTTGCCTGAGAATACCTAGCCTCCCCCCAAAAATTGTTAAGACTAATGCCAAGGAACTTACTGCCTATTTTTTTTCTAGAATTTTTATTGTTTCAGGTTTTACTTTTAAGTCTTTAATCTATTTGAATTTTCTTTTTTAATGGTGTGAGAAAATAGTGCAGTTTAATTCTTTTGCATGTAGCTGTCCAGTTTTCCCAGCAGCATTTATTAAAGAAGATTTTTTAGTCTGAATGTATGATTTCTGGTTGCTGTCCTTTTCCTGGTCCTTCAGCTAGAAAGAGTAAGGTTTGGGGGGGAGTTTTCTCATCTGTGTCAATGGACATATCTGGGTTTCAGGCTTCTTCAATTCCAAGTCTGAGATATATGAAATGAAAAGAAAATCCAGGTCACCATGGTGTCATTCCTTGGTTCCTGTGGTCCCTGGCCAGTATGTCCTCTCTTTTTCACCTTCAGATTCTTCCTGTGTTTGTTTTATGTGTAATCATCAGAGCTTTCAGTGTACTTAGGAAGTGGCATTACTAAAAGAATATCTATACCATATTTCTGGAAACAGAAGTCAAAATTTGGAAGCAGATTCTAGCATATGAAATATCATAAAGTGTACATAGTGCTAGTGAAAATTAAAAACTCCCTCATTCCTAGGAAAACAAGTGGTTTTATTTTATTTTATTTATTTATTTTTTTTATTTTTTATTTTTTTAACCATGGTAACAAGTAAACACCAGAACTGGTTTTAATTCTGTTTGCTCAGTCAGTGACAACACACCTTAATCTAATTAATAAATGACAGCATAACACAGAAAGTCAGCCAGTTAGTGATCCCAGGTTTTGAGCGAGCAGCAGCCTCCCTCCAGTGAATACACTTCTTGAACTCAACCAGTCAATCACAGAAGTAGCCATACTTCTAAAGCTGTCGACAACCCAGACCCATCACTGTAACCGACACAACTCTGCTCCCGATCAACTGCTGGACCCAACACTTTATCTAAGAACTGCATTCTTCTGAGCTCAGTGACACTGTGCCTGACTGCAACAGCACTCCTTGACTTAAACAAGAAAGGAATTCAGATTTTATTTTCCTGCTATTGAGTTGCAGTCTCTGCCCTGGATAAAAGGTGCCTATAAAGAGAATGCATATAAAAGCCATCCAAGGGAGACCCTTTTCTGCCCATCCTTTTGCCTGGCTCCTTTTCACCCTCAGGAGAACTTAAACTGATAAATACCTTAAATTGGAAGAATTAATGTATTAAAACGCAGTAATCCATGGTTTGTATTTCTGTTTAACTTACACTTCTATTTCATTGAGCAGAAACATTTATTCCTCCCTTGTTCCATGTGGCTGTGTGAAGAAATGGACTCAAAGCTCTTTGTAAGACTGAATTTCCCCCTTTCTCTCTCTCTCTCTCTCATCTTTCTCTCTCCACACCTAGACATTATTCCTAAGGGAACAGAATTAAAGTAGGAGAGTTAATAAGTCATATGTTCCAACCCAGTTCCCACCAAAACTTCTATTAGAGAATATGGGAAAAATAAGGAGTTATTAATACAATTTTATAAATTTTCCAGATTTCTATTACTGCTTTTTTAGGAATCACATAGAAGTGGGGGCAAAGTTGGCAGTGATTGCACGGCAGGTTAGGTATTAGGGCATATCTGGAACAATACTATATAATGTTCCTCAAAATCACCTAATTAGCCCCTAAGACCCACCACTTCCCACTCATGCCCTGAATGGATTAGAAAAGATAAAGGGACTGAGCATCAGACTTATTGATTGAGCCCAGGTAAATCAGAACATGCCTGGCAAACTAAATGAACTTGAAGCCTTCTCTTTCCAGACCATATAAGTAGAAATGGGGATGGGATGAACTTCAATCCAAATATACATTTGTTGCCTACTCTTGGCTATACATTTGAAAGATATGAAGACACATAAATTAAGACCATGGTGTTAGTGAATTCACAGGGACAAGCAAATGTAGTAGGTGCTATAATTGACATAGGTAATCCTCTAAAAGTGCAAAATAAGGAGACATAATTTCTGAATTGGCACAATATGGAAAGCTTTTAGGTGAAGTAATGTCTGTAACTTTGAAGAATGGATAAAATTTTGACAGAACAAGCAAAATACACAAGACAGATAAATGTGAAAGAGTGATGTGTGGTTGCAGACTGGCGTGTGGTCCTTTGTGGCTTGACCCACTTAATCTTAATCAGAAAAAACAGAAGATGAGACTGGACAGGCAAGATATAGCTGGATTGTGACTTGCCTTTTATGCAAAAATAAAGAAATTGGACTTTATTTGTAGATAATGAGAAGATATGGAAAAGAATTAGGTATGAGCACTCTTGCTATACTCTACCCTAGAAGACAGAGAAGCCCACTGGGGAAACCCTTTTCCAACAGTCCAGGTGAAAAATGAGCCATGAGTGTGGAGGTGTGTATGACAGATATCTCAAGATGGAATCAATGGGAGCTAATTCACTTGGGGTTGAGAAGGAAGAAACACAGTTGAGAAGGAAGGATTCAGACTTCCAGTCTGGGCACCTGGATGGACAATTAATCAGGCAAGAATCATTCTACTGAAACATAACTGAGCACAAAACCAGATAAAGCACTACCTATTTTAATCTCACTTATCAAAACCTGTTATTCTACATCTGATATGTCCTTGCTAAATGCACAAGCTTTCAAACTCTAACATATTATTAATCTTGCCTCATCCAGCATTAGACAAAGATGCTAATCTGCTGCTGCCCATGACACTGCTGTGCAGAGATGGAGCTCAGAGTTCCCTATGTTATTTTCCTAAAATGGAAACTGAGCCTTCAAGAGGCTGACTGATTTCTCCAAAGCCACGTGGTTTAAGTGGCTAAAACAAAATTGAAAGCAATTTCTTTGCTGTTAAATTCTAAGGTGTATCTGCTACACTATATCATGGGCACCACGCAAGTTACTCAAAACTCAATCTTGATTGCACTCTACTAACCATTAGGAAAACATTTTTAATATCCAAATTCAAAGCATAATTACTTGCTATCCTTTGTAAGCTACATTATCCTTTAATATTCATGTAATTGCAACATTCCAGAATTAGGAGTTGAAATAATATTTGGATTTTGCTGTTGTTTTGTTACTGATATAAACATGGTATATAACGTTAATATAAACATTCATAACAACACAAAGGAGAAGACTACTTTTTTATTAAAAAATAATGCTGAGCTTGGATTTTGTCACTAGGAAAACACATAGTGACAATGTCTTGCTACCTCTCTTCTCTGTAGCCAAGTTCTGGTCTCTTGTCTTGTGGAGAGGTTGGCTGCTTCACTCAAGTTCCTCTCAGTTTCCTTTATCTTTTAAGTTCCTGGAGCTCACTGGTGTTGGGAAGCATGACATTTCTGGAGCTGTTGTTCCCTCCACATTTGCAGCCCAGATTTGAGCTCAGGCCATAGTTGAGCATCTGGACTCCATCTTCAGAAACTTTCACAACACAATCCAGCTCTTCTCTTAAAATAATTATGTTATCATCTCAAATGACAATGTCCCAAGGCTTCTCAAGACCTTTATGGGGGGATTTGAAAACAATTGCTGTCGAAAGTGTCAGAAAATGCCAAGGAAATCATTAACTCACTGTGGAGGGTTGCCAAACAAATCTAACTCTTGGAGTCCCACAGACTTCAAAGTGCTTTTAACTTATGACTAAAGGTACTAAGGGGAGGATTGCATGGGATTTAAGTTTTATATTTTCCTTTTGTTGTTGTTGTTGTTTTAATTACACACATTTTCAGAGCAGGTTTATGGGAAAATACAACTTCCCAAGAAGTTGGAGATCAGATCAGAAAAAATCGAAAAAAAAAGGAGTACTGTATATTTTGTTAGAAAATTCCAACACCCAGCAACCTCCTATAAAAGTATGTAAAGAGGGCTTCCCTGGTGGCGCAGTGGTTGAGAGTCCGCCTGCCGATGCAGGGGACACGGGTTCGTGCCTCGGTCCGGGAATATCCCACATGCCACGGAGCGGCTGGGCCCGTGAGCCATGGCCGCTGAGCCTGCGCGTCCGGAGCCTGTGCTCTGCAACAGGAGAGACCACAGCAGTGAGAGGCCCACATACCACACACACAAAAAAAAGTATGTAAAGAGTATGTTTTGTGTGTGATGAAGAACTTGGGTGTTTCGGATGAGAGGAGTTGAACACTGCTCCCTCTTCACTAACTTCTGGATATTGAACCTCATCTTTACAAGGCAAATAATAATGAGATGGAGCACAGAAAGGTTACATAACATCCCAAGGGCACAGACTCATAAAGATGGGCTTGGAATTGGAGTGCAGGCGGTCCAGTGACTCCTCTGAAGATCATTTCTACTCTGTCAGTGAATTTCCTCTTCAGTGAGTCAATTCAGAGCCCAATCCTAGTTTGCATAACCACTGCAGCTATAAATTCATAATTTACAAAAGCTAGGAAAACACTTATATGTTTGGAAATTAAGGAACACAGTTTTAAATATCACATGTCAATGAAGAAATCAAAACAGAAATTTAAAATATTTCAAGTCAACTGACACACAAAAAATTACTACCTAGCAAAATTTGTAAGAAACAGCAAAAACCAATTAGAGGAAATATGTAAATTTAGAAAAGATGAAAGGCTAAACCTTAATATAATAGAAAGGAACAGCAATGTTAGACCAAGACAATTAAAGGATAAAAATAATAAATATAAGCATAGAAATGATTGAAATGAAAAACTAACGGTAGGGATGATAAAAAAACAATATTTGTTCTTTTAAAGAATACAGTTAATAGGGCTTCCCTGGTGGCGCAGTGGTTGAGAGTCTGCCTGCTGATGCGGGAGACGCGGGTTCGTGCCCCGGTCCGGGAGAATCCCACATGCCGCGGAGCGGCTGGGTCCGTGAGCCATGGCTGCTGGGCCTGCGCGGCCGGAGCCTGTGCTCTGCAACAGGAGAGGCCACAACAGTGAGAGGCCCGCATACTGCAAAAAAAAAAAAAAAGAATACAGTTAATAATCCTTGGTAAATTTTATCCAGGAAAAAAAAAAAGAAAAAAAAATAATCATGGTCAGGAAGGAAAACTGCCACAAATGCTGCAGACACTGAAAATATAATAAGCAGTCATGAACAAATGTAAGTCAATAATTTTAAGCATCTAATGAAATGGACAAGTTCAAGAAAATATAATTATTGAAACATAACACAAGAAATAAAATATCTAAATAGTTTGATTTCTATTATATATCTTAACCAGTGATTAGAATACTTTCTGGAAATCAGACTAGCTGGCTTCACTAGCATAATTGGCCACATACTTAAAGGAAAAATAAATTAATCTTCTACAAACTGTTACAATGAATAAGAAAGTATGGAAAAACTCTCAAAATTTTTGAGACAAACATAACTTTGATATCAAAAATAAAAATGATATTAGGGTCAGCGATAGGTTAGTTTACTCATTTGTATACATATAAATAAATATTTTAAAATAGTGGTTTCTTAACATAAAGGATAAAAAAAGAACAAGTTGTATAGATTTGATTGATGTAAGGTTATTTTAATGTAGCAAAATCAAACAATATGATTTGCCAAATAACAGTTTCAAGGAAATATTTTCTCAGTTGATGCATAAAAACCAGATGATATAATTTAGCATTCATTTTTTAAATTAAAAAATACTCTTAGCTAAAGGAAAATCCATTTTATGATAAATGATCTATAAAACATATATTAAACATTACATGTGATATGAAATGTTTAAATAAAACTTTTTGGTGGGTTACAAGACAAGGATACTTACCCACACCAATATATTCAACTCTATCCTAGAGGAAGTTTCCTGTGCAATAAGACAGTAAAAAATAATGAAAGACTTACAAACTGTCAGGAATGAAATAAAACACTCAGCATTTTCATACACTGTAATGTATGTTTAGAAAATCCCCAAAACCTGTGGGTTCAGTTATTAGAATTAGTAAGTTTAGAAAATTTTACTGAATGAGATTTCTTTTTATTGAAGCATAGTTGATTTACAATGTATGAATTTCAGGTGTGCAGCAAAGTGCTCCTGAATGACATTTTAATATTAACATTGTAATTTTCTTAAAGCAAAAAGTACTTGAAAATTAGATTAATAAATAATTTGTAATAGTAACAAAAATATCAAATGTCCTGGAATAAATATCACAAAAAATAATAGTAAAAATATAAAGTTTCAGAAAAATTTAAGGATTCCTCTCTTTCCAATCTGCTATATATTAAGCCTACTATATACATGAATACATCTGCATATATAATAAGAATATTTATGTATATATGTATATATTCACGCTACATGAATGGACAAGTCAGTACTATAAAAATGTGAATTCTTCTCAAACTGATCTATAGTTTAAATATAGACCCAACATCCCAATGAGATTTTATCTTATATACAAAATCATGAAATACCAACAATAGCCAACACATATTTTAGAAAAAGAACAGAGTAAGAAGACTGGCTCTTCCAGCAACCAAGGCTTTTTATAAAGCTGTTGTGATTAGCACAGTGTGACTTCAGCACAGGAACTAAAGAGAGATGTCAGCCATTGATTCTGAAACATTTTCATGCATTACCTATTTGAATACTGGCACTCTTTTTCCTATCATTTTCTTCATGTTCAGTTAAACACATGTTACATCTTCTCAAGCAGTCCTTTTGTGTTTCAGTCTCTCCTCATATTTTTTTTTTTCTCTTAGGCTTTCTGGGCTGCACTATATATAATTCCTTTCCTTCTTTCTTCCAATCTACCACCTCTTTCTTTGTCTTTTTCCAATCAGCTATTTTATCCATTCATTGAGTTTTCCTATCTTTTTAGTCTTTATGATTTTTGTTCCTTGCTCATCTATTTAAATTTCTCTTTTATTTCTTTGAACTCATTGAGGAAAATTCACTTTTCTTCTACATGGGTGTTTCCAAAATCTCAAAATTTAAGTTTCATTCTGTATTGTTTTTCTTGGTTCTCACACACAGACACATATTTTTTGTGTTTGTGAGACATCATTGAATTGTGGGTTGGAAGCTTCCTTCTACCAGAGATGGTTTGTTTCCTCTAGTTGTCTAGAGGCTAACTACTAGAGAAAAATTAAAGTAAATTGTTCACACAGCATGAATTCAAACTGCATATCTTCATGATGTCTAGTTTATGAATGTAAACTCTCAGAAGATGTTTGTTTTATGTCGGATGAACAGGAAGTTCAAACAGACAGGTGTCTGTACTGCCCCTTCTTTAAGAATGGTTTAATTATTATTTAACCTTACAAGGAAGGAAGGTGTAATTCTCCAGAAGTACAGATCTATGCATGAGTCTTCTCATAAAATCCTTCAAATGTGGGATGGGCTGCAAATACTATTTTCTTTTCTTCAGACCTCCTCAAGGCAGAAGGTGAAGGTCCCCACGATTCAACAGAAACTGTCAGATTGGAAGCCGGCATCATTCTCACTCATCCTCCAATGTCTCTGTTTTCCTTTTCTCCAGCCTCTTTCACACCCTTCCTTTGATACCAGCTCAGTATTCATTTAAAAGATGTATCTTAGTACATGTTCATATTTTATACAACACTTAAATGTTTTGATTAATGATGATATCAAAGTATCTTCCTCTCTTACTGCATTGGGTATGACTGAGCAATAGTAAAAAAAATATATATTGGGAATTGTACTCATTATCATCTTTCCTTCGACTAATGAGAATGTTTCAACTGTTTCTTGAAAATGCACATGTAATACTTGGTTTGGCATAAGAGAAAGAACGAATTTTCTTTTGGTCACTTTTATTAATCAGAAAGTTTTCAGTTTTAGTTCAAGTACTTAAAGAGATTTGTAAAGTACCATTTTGATCTCTTTATAGAATGAGACAGTGATATTAAAAGGTTTACAATGAAAATCAGGAGACCCACCTGTGCATTCTGAACTTGCTGAGCACCACCTGTATAGACTCAGGCTCCCTTTTTTCCACTTATTTTCTGATCCTTTGTTCCTTCATATGTCAATTAAGACCAAAAAGAAATGGTTAGTATAAACAGGGAAGATTGAATGATGCTATATGTTGATATGGTTTTCAGTGGCAAAGCACTATTTGAAGAAATGGTGGAGTATGCGTCATGAATGGCATGAAGTAAAAGGCTTATCACATGGACAAGTTCCATGATGTCACAGTTGGAGTTACACTTCTCTAACTAAAGATGTAAGCATTCTGATCTGTTCCTATTTTAAAATAATGACAACTTTAACGTGCACTTGTAAACTTTCTTAGCAATGAGAACTCAAAGCAGCCCTACTTCCTAAACTACTGAAATGGCCAACATTTTTAAATGGGTCATAAATATTGCTAATTTTAGAGTTTAAAAAGTATACTGCAAAAGCTGGAAATGAAACACTGTTTGAACATTCAGAAATGGAGTCTGGCACCTTTTTAAATTTATCTCTACTGCTTTTGAATGTATCTCTCTACACAGTTTTTTAATGGTTACTCTAGGCATTACACTCCATATCTCTAATTTTTCACTATCCACTGGCATCACCATTCACCAGTCTGAGTGAAGTGCAGAAATCTTAACTCTCTTCATATGCTCTACCCTATGCCATTTGTAATGTGCCTTAAATACTTTACTACTATATCAGACAATGCTACAATTTGCTTCAGCCATCAAGCATGATTTAAGAAATTCAGTAAGAAAAGAAAATATATTTTATTTATTTAAGATTATTCTTACTCTTTCTATCATTTCTTCTTCTTTCCTAATGTTCCAAGACATTTTCATTTCCGTTCTTTCCTTTTTTTCATTTCCTTTCTGTTTAGAGAACACCTTTCTTCTGTTGGGGTAGATCTACTGGTGACAAATTCTCTTAATCTTCCATCATCTGAGAAAGTTTTGATTACCACTTCCTTCCTGTAGGATGTTTTCACTGGATACAGTATCTTGGGTCAAAGTTTTTTTATTTGTTTGTTTTCTGTTTTTTTTTTCCCCCTGGTACTTGAAACATGTAACCTCTAGTTTTCAGTAGTTTGTCTATAATGTGTCTTGGTGAGAATTTCTTTTGGTTTATCCATTTGGGGTTTGGCATCTTTATTGAATATGTAAGTTTATGTCTTTTGCTAAATTTGCAAAGTTTTCAGCCATTATTTCTTTGAGTACATTTTCAGCCCCACTGTCCTTACTCTCTCCTTCCAGGACTCTGATGACAGGAACGTCGGCTTTTTGTAAAAGTCCCACATCCCTGAGTGTTCCTTCATACTCTCTGTTGTCCAGAATGGGTAATTTCTACTTTCCTATTTCAAGTTCACCAATTCTTTCCTCTGTGCTCTTCACTGATTTTTGAGCCCATCCATTGAGTTTTTTGTTTTGGCTTTGTTTTTTGTTCTTTTTTTACATTGGTTATTGTATTTTTCAGTTTTTAAAAATAGTCCATTTGGTTTTTCTTTAAATCTTTTCTCTTTTGATGGGGTTTTTTATTTATTTTAGTGACACTTTCTATTTTTTTGTTTCAAGCATGTCCATAATTGCTTATTGAAGCATTTTTATGATGTTTGTTTGAAAATTATAGTCAGGACATTCTAATATCTTTGTCATCTTGGTGTTGGTTTCTATTCATTTCATTTTTTTCATGCAAGTTGAGATTTTCCTGATTCTTGATATTATGAGTGATTTTTAATTGAAAACTGAGGATTTTCAGTATTATGTTATGCCACTCTGAATCTTATTTTAAACTTATTTTAGCTGGCTTTTTCTGAAACTTCTCCAGGAGAAGAAGGGTTGGGGGCACCATCTTGTTAGTGCCTGATGGTGGTAGAAGTCGGGGACTGCTCTCTTTGTCTCAATTAACATCCATTAGAGGTTTCATTGTTCCTGCTGGTTGGGGTAATGGTTCCAGCTCTCTTGAGAGCCTCCACTGATGGGGTAGGAGTGCCTCATTACAGACAGCAAGGCCTCCACAGACAGCAAGGGTGGAAGGGGAAGCCCCCTTATACTGATTCTTTCCATTGGATTTCCTCTGACAGGACAGTGGGGAGTTGCAGGGGCACATGGTGATTGCCAGGTGGGAATGGAAATCCAAGTTTCCCTTGTGGCCACTCTTGACCTCAAAGAGAGGAGTGGGAAGTCCCATTACTGCCTCGTGGGGGTGAAAGTCCCAGCTCCTACTCCCCATTTCCAGTAAATGATCTCACCTCCTACTACTTAGAGATAATAATGGACATGAGGTAAGAAGTCCCCCTCTTACTGATACCAATATCATATGAATTACCATGTAAAATAAAAATCACTGCATTGAAATACAATGTTATAAATCAGTTATGAATGTTGATCCTCAGTCCTACATAAAAATCCTTCTGAGGTAGGGATTCCTTGAGTATTACAGCTAAACAGAACCTATGTATCCAATTTCTCTTAATCACTAAAAGTTTGGAAACTCTGTAGAAAAAAATCCTATTATTTCTGCCCTTTTGAATTTCCCAACTTCATGTAAAAGAAAAAACAACTAGTAAAACAAAATTTTATTTTCAAAATTCAAATGCCAGATTAATATTCTCCACATTTTTAATAAGACTGCATTTTAGCACTCTGATTAAATTTGGGGCAAAAACTTCTAACTTAATGTCCATATTTTGGTAGTTTCCTCTATTTAGCTCCTTTATGTTATTTTAGAAGCCATGGAAATGGCAAAGTCAAGATACTTATTTTCATTCAAAAGAGACTACAGGTTTCTTTTAAAAGAATTATTTGTTCAGTTGGCACCCTAGGGTCCTCTTTTCCATAGCCAAGCTAAAAATTCTTTTAAAAATCTAATTTCAGATGCTCTCCTTCCATACATCTTGCATCTTCACATGACTTTCGCACCAAGTACTCATTGGGACAGCTTGTAGAATGTAAGAATAGAGATTGTGTACTTGTGTGATCTGAGTTACCTATGATTCCACTAGTAAAACGCACATAACAATATAAATTTAAGGAGAATCTGGGGCTCCCTTAAATTGACAGTCATTCTGCACGTCTCCGTAGTGGAATAATAGTAACTTACATCACACCCCCTACTGGGGCAACCACACAACCTCAAAGAGGTGGGGTGTTTGTGTAATCTTCTCAAAAGCAACAAATGCTAGCATGATAGCAATAAATTACTGGGCTAAAATCTAGTTGCAGAACCAGAGAGATAAGATCCCTGCTCAGAGGAGCATTTGCCCTAAGGGCTTTGGCTGGTCAACAGGAAAGATGTGCAAAACTGAGCTCCAGTGTGGGCCTTGCTGGTGGTCTCGGAAGGGCAGCCTGGCCTACTTAATGAAGACCCCACCCCTCCCAGGGAGTGTTGCTGAGTCTGCATCTTCCTCTAAGGGAAAATCAGGAGTAAACAAGTCAACATACTGCCTTCAACCTGCTTTCCTAAAACTGGAGAATCTCTAATTTCAAGATGGAATGTTTGCCCCTGATCTCTGGAAGCAAAAGACAAAATCTTTAAGGAGGATGAAACATGACCCTAGGCTCCAACTATTCCTACAAACATGTATATGATCAATGTCTGTAAAAGAGCAAAAGGGAGATTGTCACACAATAAATCAGGAAGCATGAGTGTGAACCCGTGGGAGGTGGTGGTGAAGGGGACTGGATGGGACACAGAAACAGAAGGAAAAGATTTAAGATATTGAAATGAAAAGATTCTGATTATAAAACAACTAGCCTTATTATGTACAAAAGAAGAGAAGCCAAGCTTTTAATATGGGAACTAGAAACCATAACAAAGTGACATTGCAGATTTGGACAAGGACCAAACAGAAATTCTGGAACTGAAAATACTAAAACTGAAATTAAGAGCACAAAAGAAGGCCAATAAACACATTTGAAGAGATAAGTAGTAAAACTGAATGTAGATCAAAAACATATAGAGAACAAAGTGTGGAAGATTGAGAGAAAGAGGGCAGAAGACAAAGAATGAACAGAATGGGGGCTTCCCTGGTGGCGCAGTGGTTGAGAATCCGCCTGCCGATGCAGGGGACACGGGTTCGTGCCCCGGTCCGGGAAGATCCCACATGCCGTGGAGCAGCTGGGCCCGTGAGCCATGGCCTCTGAGCCTGCGCGTCCGGAGCCTGTGCTCCGCAACGGGAGAGGCCACAACAGTGAGAGGCCCGCATACCGCAAAAAAAAAAAAAAAAAAAGAATGAACAGAATGGACCAGTCTAACCTGTATTTAACTGAAATCACAGAAAGGGAAATGGGACAGGGACAGTTTTTGAAGTGATAATGACAGTAAATATCAAGAACTGGTAAAAGTTACTGCTTCAGCAATTCAAGAATTCCAAGAAACCTCTGGAGAATAAAAGAAATCCATACCTAGACACATTGTGTTGGAAATGCTATAAACAAAAGGCAAAGAGAAAAATCTTAGAGGGAGCCAGCTAGGAACAAAAGAAAGAATATCTTTCAGGGAGTGAAATTTGAATGACAGCTGACATCTCAACCAAGGGAAGAAGGATAGAGGGAATGATGCCTTCAAAGCCCCGAAAGGAAATAAAGGGCAGCACAGAATCTTGTACTCAGCAAGGAAACATTTTCAAAGTGTTAGTGAAATGAAAATATTTTTAGACAAATACAAATGGAGAGTGTGCCACACAGAACCTCACCAGAGCAATTCTTCAATATCTATTTTGAGAAGAAGGAAAAGGATCTCAGAGAAAGGTCAGAGACAGAGAAGGAATGAAGAGCAAAGAACTGGATACACTGAAACAAAAACTGACTGTTCAAAAATTAAGTGGATTTAAAATACCCTTCAATAAAAAGTTTCAGAAGTGATGAAATTTTATAAATATTCTAAATTATTGTATTATTTGATAAGAAAATAAAAGGTATTGTTTGTCATTAGACTTTCATAAATTATGAATGGATGTTATAATTTCTAAAGTATCTGCTAAAATAATAGAATAAAATGGTGTATGCCTTCCAAACCAACTTAAAAATAGAAGAGGAAAATGTTAAATATTCTCACTTTACTTCTTAAGTGGGAATTTCACAGAGTGAGTTCCTCCCAAGTAGTACAATTTGGAAAGAAGTGGAAAAAGAACACCTTTAAGGGAGTGACCTGACACATACTCTCCTGAACAGGTGATTAAGGTCACAGTGATAAGTCATGTTGGTTACGTGTACCCTTGATACTTTGATGATGAGAATGGCACATTACTGTGTGGTATTCCCTCCAAAAAGCAATTACCCCAGTCATCTGATGACAAAAACATCAGACAAATCTAAATGGAGAAGCTAAACACCTGAGTATTGGACCAGCACACCTGAAAACTCTCAATTTCATCAAAAACAAGGCAAGTCTGAGAACCTGTCACCAACATGATGACTAAATGTCAGTGGGATCCCGGATGGGATCCTGGAACAAAAAAAAAGGACATTAGGTAAACACCGAGGAAATATGAATAAACCATGGACTCTCGTTAATAATACTGTATCAGTACTGCTTCATTAATTGTAACAAATGTACCATACTAACGTAAGATGTCAGTAATGGGGGAAACTATTGTGGGGAATATGTATTGTCTGTGTAACTTTTCTATAAATCTCAAATTATTCAAAAATAAAACGTTTACCTAAAAATTCTAATTATAATCAATCTGGAAGACCAAAAGTGACAAAAATAGAAATATAGAACAAATAGGGCAAATAGAAAACAAAATATATGATGCTATATTTGTACAAAATTATGACAGTAATGACATTAGATGTAAATATACTAAATATATAAGGTAAAAGATGAAAACCCGTTAGATTCCATTTTCAAAGCTATATCCCGTCTACAAGAGAAATTTCTAAACAGAACAATACAAAAAGATGAAATGTACATGCATGGAAACAAGACAGACCATGCACATACAAAGCAAAAAAAAAAAAAAAAAAAAGGAAAGCTGTAACTAAAACAGGCAATGTAAATTTTAAGGCAATAAACATTACTATCGATACAAATAACCACTTAGTAATTATGAAAACTAAATTTACCAGAAAAGTTTAATAACTCAATTTTTATTTATTTAATAATAATGGCTTCAAATATTTTCAACAAAAATCAATAAAACCACCGTAAGAAAAAGATAAATCTACATCTATATTGAAAGAATGTTACACATCACTCAAGTTAAGAACATAGAAGATTTAAAAATATTCATAATAACATGATCTAATAAGTATTTTAAGATGCTATACAATATACAATATTTTCAAGTCTATATAGGGCATTTACAAAACTACAGAAATTCTATAAAAACAGGCCATATATCGCCTTGGTATATTTCAAAGGTTTGGAATTCACAGAGTGTATCTCTGACCACAGGGCAGTTTGATTGGAAAAAATAGGAAGATGAAGGCGAGAAAGTAGCTTTGGAGAATAGGAAATAAACACATTTAAAACAAAACCTGTGGGAAAGAATAAATCATACTGGGAACTAGAGAACATTTTGAACTGAATGATTAGAAAACAAAACTGCATATCCAGATGTGTGAGATGCAGCTAAAGTTGAGGGATTATGAGCTTTAAATTCAAATGTTAACAAAGAAGATTAAAAATAATGAGATTAGCATTCATGCCATATGCTTAGAAAAAAAATGGAAAATTTGCTGTTCCTCCAAAATTAGAAAATAAATTATAAAGATAATATTGTAAATTAACAATAAAGAAAACAATAATTCAACAAACAAACATTGATCTATTAAAAAACAAAAAGAAAACTGAAAAACCAGTGAAAAACCACAAATAATTGTTCTCAGAAGTGAGAAGTGAGAGAGTGGCATGGACATATATACACTACCAAATGTAAAATAGATAGCTAGTGGGAAGCAGCCGCATATCACAGGGAAATCAGCTCGGTGCTTTGTGACCACCTAGAGGGGTGGGATAAGGAGGGTGGGAGGGAGGGAGACGCAAGAGTGAGGGGATATGGGGATATATGTATACGTATAGCTGATTCACTTTGTTATACAGCAGAAACTAACACAATATTGTAAAGCAATTATACTCCAATAAAGATGTTTAAAAAAAGAAATAATATTCAATGAATATATAGTTCTAACTGTGCACAAAATATTCCAGAGAAGAAGAAAACATGCTCTAATAATACTGATAACAAATCATAGCACTCAGAAAAAAATTATACAGTCTCACTTTGGATGTAATAACCAAGTTAAGTTTTACAACCAGAGGGGCAGATTGTTTTTTATGATTAAACCAAATGATATGTACTCACAACATTAACAGTTTAAAGGTTAAAAAAAAATACAATTATCTCATATGATGCAGGAAAAAGTATCTCATAAAATCCAACATCCATTATGATAGAAAATTTTATCGAATTAGTAATAGAAGAGAGCTCCCCTAACCTGAAAAGGGTATCTATAAAAACTCACAACAAACTTCCTTAAAACTTCTTGATATTCAGGAAAAAATGTTTCTTCTACATTATGCTGGATATCGCAGCCAGAAAAGAGATAAATGGAATAAGAATTGAACCCAAACAAACAACAACAACAATTTGAAACATATGTATATATATGTTTATATATATGATTACTGATATATGATGAAGTATAGAACAGAGTAGAGATTCCACAAACAGACCCACGTGTATATGCATAATTTATTTTTGATAAAGGCGCAAAGAAAAGAGAATAGTCTGTTCAACAAATGGTGCTAGAATAATTGGATATGCATATTAAAAATAAACATAAATTCCTATTTTGCACCAAGTACAATAACTAATATGAAATAGATCATAGACCTAAATGTAAGACCCAAAATTATGAAATTTCTAGAATATAACATAGGTGAAAACCTTTAGACCATGAGTTAGGGAAAGTTACTCAGTTACAACAGCAAAAGCATGACCCATAAAAAATAAATTGATAAATTGATCTTTACGTAAATTTAAAAGTCAGCTTTTCAAAAACCATTGCTGAGAGATTACAAAAGCAGTCTGCAGACTGTTAAAAAATATTTCCAAAGTATATAGCTAAGAAAAAAGACTTGAATCCTGAATATACACAGATCTCTCCAAACTCAATGACAATCAGCTCAATTTTTTTTTAATTGATGGAAGATTTGAACAGACACTTCATCCCATAAGATATATGAATGGCAAATAAGAACATGAAAAAATGCTTAACATCGTTAATCATCAGAGAAATGCTAATTAAAACCTCTGTGAGGTATCACTACACATCTATAAAAGTGGCTAACATTTTAAAAGATGTGGAGGAATTGGAACTCTCATACATTACTGATGGAAATAAAAAATGGTACAACCTCTTTGGAAAGCAGTTCAGCAGTTTCTTTAAAAACTTAAACACCTACCATATGATCTAGCTATTCCACTGCTAGGGTTTACCCAAGAAAAAAGAAAGCGTATATTCATCCAAAGATTTGCATGTGGATTACCATAGCAGCTTTGCTTGTAAGCAGGGAGCTTTATTTGTAACCTAGAAACAACCCAAATATCTATCAATAGGTGAATGAATAAAAAGCTATGGTCTATTCAAACATACACTCATGCTGAATCACAAAGAGATCTCAAAATAATTATGCTGAGTCAAAGATATCAGACAGAAATGAGTACATACTCTATGACTCCATTAATATAAAATCCTAGAAAATGAAAGCGAATGTATATTGACAGAAATGACATCAGGGGTTGCTTGGGGACAGAGCTGGGAAGAGCTGGGCTGAAGAGAGAGTTCATAGGAGCACGAGGAAAGTCGTGGTGTGATGGACATGTAAATTATCTTGACTGTAGTGATGATATTACATGTGTGTACATATGTTAAGACTCACCCAATTGTACACTTCAAATAAGTACTCATTTGTTGTTTATGGAATATACCTCAAATAAGCTCTGATAAAACACCAAAAATGTGTTTCATATATCAATGAAAGCACAAAGTCCAAAAATAAGGAGTTAAATTTGGGGGAAGCTGAAAATTCCTTTTAATGCCATGTCATCCCTGTTTGAATACCGTAGGCAAGTATCCTACTGGGGAGAGAATAGAGCATCTTCCCTCTGCTTTTGTTTCTGCTGGTTTAGATACAAAGGATTCTGAAGACCAGAAAATAATCAAAATGTTTTGAATAAGAAGTGGTCAGACTCATTTGGAAAGTTTCCAACTTTTTTCTTATTTTTGTTTATGGATGTGGCATTTTTAAAGCATGCTAAAATGTTTAAAAGCCTATCTGTTGAAAACCTATGTTTGTATTTAGGAATAATGAACCACATTTGGAAAGAAACTTCACTGGCTAATTTTTTTTAAATCTACTTTTAGTCTTGTTTTAGTCTCATCCTTGACATGTGTTTTAATCCAGCCTTAGAGTAATAAGGTGTTGTTTTATAACTTGAATTCCAAGAAGTAGCTTGGCAATTTCCTTGAATCTCCTTGTATAAACTTCCTTAAAAAGAAGAAAAACTGTCGTTTTGCCTTGACCCCAAAGCCAAATATTTATTTGCCACTTTTTGACCTTTTGCTATAAAAATTTTCCAAATGTACAAAAGGAAAGAGAATAGTATAATGAACCTCCATGTCCATACTCAGCTTAAATATTATCAACATTTAACCAATCTTACCAACTTTTATCTATCCTTCCATTTTTATTTTGAAACTCCACCTTATTTATTCTTGTAATCAAAACTACACATGTAAATCTTAACAAATATATAACTTTAGACTTAGATTCAATCAAACTAAGAGTTAATTTGATATTTGAATGTCTTCATTAAACTTGTCATTAAAATTTAAAGGTTAATTCTACTCCAAGCTACAGGGTAGGTGATTCAGGGCTGTGGATTACTTTTTTGTTGTTATTTTTTATTTTATTTTCACATTCTGGGTTTTCTTGCAAGAGACCTATGAATTTTCTTTATCAGTACATCTTGTTAAAGCAAAACAAAAGAGAACAAAAGCAACACCTAGCATTTTATCCCTCTGTCTCTTTACCCTGGCTTATCGAATCACCCTTGCAAGCTGCATATCATGGAACAGGAGGCAAGAGGCACAGGGGATGGAATGATTAAATTTGGTAGTTGGGGACAGAATGGGGAAGATCTGCGCTGAAGAGAGAGTTCATAGGGGCACGAGGAAAGTTGTGGTGTGATGCACACCAGTCTCTGGTGAGACTACCAGTCTCTTCCTGGTGAGAGCATTCTCATTTTTGCCAAGATTGGATCATTTAAAGTTCAACCCCTATGAATCCAAGGCTCTTCCTTGGCCTGTTCCAGAGATAATGTGTGGGCATGTGTGCAGGGGTGGGCAGCCTTCATGGTGGCGGAAGAGAGGGGATGCACGTCAGAGGCTCACTCTGGACCCTCCTGAATGTCTATTTGGGACAGCAGCTTTGAGGCTGGTAAGCAGTGTACATGGGGTTTAGTCATCACCTCTGGGAAGCAGTGGCCAACCTTGGTCAGCTTACCAGGCAACCAGTTAGCCAGTTTCTGCGTCCTCTGCAGGGAGGTGAAGAATTTGGAATCATTTCTGTACCTCTCAGAAGGTCTGAGGAGGATCTGGGACTCTTACTCCAACCTGCTGCCTGCCTGATGGCACCACACCCCCACTGTCATTCTTTTGTGTTTATCTGCAGAGGGTCACTCTGCAGTGGTGCCCCTAGGCTCCCCAGTAAGAACTGAGGCCAAAGATCCTCTGCTCTCAGCTTCTCTCTCATCCTACAGAAGAACCACGCCACCCTACCTTGTTCACCCCCCAGGACTTCAGCATGTGTGTAGACAGAAGCCCCATAATTAACACAACGTTGAACCAAATGCTTCCCCACACCCCATTCTCTGTCCCACTTCCCACGCTCCACCATATGGGTTGTGGCAGATGGAGAGGCCTTCCTAGTTCCCATGTGAAATCTTCAGTCTCAGCCTGAGGAAACTTTTACCTCTAAGTGTTTAGTAAAATTTTGTCCTTAAGCCTGAAAGCTGAGCAATTTTTTTCTTTTTTTCTCTAACAAATCATGAGTCTAAGAAGTAAGATAAAGATTGCTTTGAAGAAGCCAATTCTGTGATTAGATTCTGAGGATCACTGTTTAGCTTTAAGGGTAAGAATGAATTCTTGAATTCCTCCACACATGTCGTGCTCATCTGCCTGACGTCAGATAGTTCTTAGGAAATAATACAGAGAAATCTCATATAACTTTCTTCCAACCCTTCCAATGCTAACATCCTGCATAGTTACAAAGAAAATAGAAAATGTTAAGTTGATTTTCCACAGGCCTTGCTAGTAATGAGTACATGAGGTCAAACTTAGAGCAGTAACTCAAAACCTACTGACTCATCCCACAGTTCCATGACCCATAACCTCCAGATCTTACTCAAAAAATAATCTCTCGGGGCTTCCCTGGTGGCGCAGTGGTTGAGGGTCTGCCTGCCGATGCAGGGGACACAGGTTCGTGCCCCGGTCCAGGAGGATCCCACATGCCGCGGAGCGGCTGGGCCCGTGAGCCATGGCTGCTGAGCCTGTGCGTCTGGAGCCTGTGCTCCGCAACGGGAGAGGCCACGACAGTGAGAGGCCTGCATACCAAAAAAAAAAAAAAAACAACCAATCTTTCCTCAGAGGTCTGTTAAGGTCTCCCATTAGCTAGAGTCACCTATACCACAACATTTGCTATGCTGCAGCCAACATTGATGTCCATGGAGTGTCTCCACTTGAGGGGAGAGGCTAACACATTCATTTTATTCTGTAAACAAAAATGTCTGATCACATATTGTTCTTTATAATATCACACATTTGGATTATTCTATAATTTTCATCTTTTAGTGTTATCATCACTAAATGATTAAATGAAGACACTAGAAATCCAGATTAGAAGTAGCTTATTTCATCAAGACTTATGTTGTATGGAAATTATATCATTTATGTTGCATGGAAATGACAACATTTTGTTTCATCTATGTAAATTATTATAAAAGTCAAAGGCCACATGAATATCCAGGGAGGATGCACCCCCCTTCTCCTGGAACAAGCCACCAAAGAAACCTTTTAGAAACCATTCTGTTATCTACATCATCTTCAAACCAATGAAGTCTCACTAATCTCTCTAGTACATAATGAGCTGCTTCTTCAGATAAAAGGGTTTTCTACCACTTTTATTCTTGCTGCTACACCCAACATAACCCAGCTCACATGTTGCCTGCCCTGTCCAGCCTCTCTCTGTCCACTCAGTAGGCACAGCTCCTTTACAGACACGGTCTGTATGACACTCTCGTGGTTTCACCTTCCCTGCCTCATTTATAAACCAGCTACAACAGGGGCTGTGTCTTAGGTGCTACCCCTTCCTCTGTGCTTATACAGTACCTGGTAAACAGGAAGTGCTCAACATATGAGCATCAATAAAGGGCCTGGCAGGAAATAGAGAGCATTTTGAGAAGGGCAAGTTGGAAAGAGAATAATGAAGGGACCACAGAGAGCCACAAAGGATGAGAGCCCCTAAGGATTATTAATAGCAAAAACCTTTACCACCCTGGGTCTGAGAGGGCCAGTCAGTAAAGGGAGCCCAGGGAGGGCTGGCGCTAAGGCAGAGGGATGTCCTGTGGCCATCCACGTGGTTGGGGAGAGGGAGGGTAAGGACCAGTCTTCTTCTCTGTCATCTCTGGCATCATTCCAGAGTCCCCCATAGACCAAACACAACCAGAAGCCGTAGGGGCAGAGACAAGAATTCACAGAGATTTCATAGAGATCCTTCCTGATCACAGGCAGGACAGGGAAGGGCAGAGGGTAGACTGGTGAGGGGGTGGTAGTAGCTGTGGGCAGCAAATGAAGAATCACCAGTACAAGATATTGTTAAGGGAACAACTGAATGTGACGAACACTAGGCTTATTCCAAGTGCATGATGTCATATGCAACCAGGGGACCCATAAAATGGCTGTGAATCAAGCTTTGATGACTAATTCAAAAGATCACAGGTCAACATTTCAGTGAAAAAGGAATTCAGTTTTCTTCAGGACTCATATTTTCCAATTGATTTACTTTAGCCCACATATCCAATAAATTTACGTATTTTAATAAATTACAATACATTTTTTCCAGCCAGTATAGAGAGTGCCTGCATTAGCACATTCACAGTTTATTTATTTATCTTTTTTCCCCCAGGATCAAGATTTCCTTAGTAAGTATTTTTAAGCAACTGCAGTGTGCCCAGTTTATCCAGTTCTAGCTATGGCCTCATGACACCTCGTGTTTTCAAGCCATGGACAACCCAGTGTGCTCACTAGGACACATATGGAAATCCTCTCAACCATCATCAGAGTAAGTGCTGGAAACACCTGAGGGGGAAGGAAAGCCAGTCAGTCTGCACCATGAGCGTTGATGCTGTCAGGCCAGACCCTGGGAGTCCCAAGGAGAGAACTGCTTCTGGACAATCTGGAAGAGGGACTCCAACAAAGTGTAGTTTAGGAAAAAGGAAACCAGCATTTTTTAAGATAAATTATAATGTTGACTTCTTTCATTAAGGGCAGCTGCACACATCTTTAAAATCCTTCAAGGTGGCACTGTCACTGACACTTTACAAGTAAGGAACAGTCTCAGGGAGGTGAAGCAACTTTGCATGCATGATTTGCAAGGAATACAGAGTAGGTTCATACTGTGAATGTGGCTAAACGTAGACTGGATGACTATTTGGAGGAGACAAGGTGGAGAGAGATTGAAGGTTAAATGGGGAACTAGCACAGATGACATTCAAGTTTAATTTCGCACTGAGATTGCACAGCCATGTGAGATCTATTTAAAAACCCGTGAAAGAGAAGAAGATGCAATATTATATAACATCCCGGACTCCTGAAACACAATCGCCTGGGTTCAAATTCTGCTCTGCTAATTACCACCGTGAATAAATCACTGAATTTCTCTTAGTTTTCTTCACAGAGTGGCTGTGAGAACAGAGTAAGTCTGGGTAAATGTAGACGGTCTTCAGAGTACAGCCTGGCACATGACCTGTCATATAAGTCAGATTATACTAATATTCATTAACATTTGAAGGTAGCTAACAAAAGCGAAGCAAATAATGATGGATAATAAGATTCTATCGTCAAACATCTACTCCTTCAGCTCACCCATTATTAAGGCTTATTTAGGAATTCACTCTGCTGCCAATAGAGCTAAGTTCCAAAAACTATTGCCCTGAATTTTGACAAATTTTGAGAAAAGGCTTTCCAAATTTGTAGAGTTTAAAACGTAGAATAGTGCAATTTTATGACTTGATGGTGAATTATGTCACAGTAATAAAATCCACTGGACAGGCAGATATGCCTGCTTTTAAGTCACTGAGTGCTGTGAAACCCTGCCCTTCATTTAGAACAACCCTCTCCAGAAGGAGAAGAAAACACACTTTGAGGCCATCTGTGTCCGCAGACCCTGAATTCTTCTCTAGTCTCTCCTAGAGACTTTAAATGTGTGTACAGAAAGGAAATGAAACAGCCTGTGAAGACTGTAAGGGGAGGATTTATGTATAACTGACTCTCTTAGAAATCTACCTTTGGTTCAATGAAAAGTGCATGAGCTGGGAATGATCTCAGCAGCCCTACTCCCCCTCACCTAGGCTGAGAGGCATGTGATGTGAAGAACAGGAGAGACCAACAGTCTGACCCAATCATCAAAGGAACCGCCATTTGGAGGTTGAGATTAATTTTTTCAGGCACAGATAGTATGTCCAGATTTTATTAAGTCTGAAACTCTCCTGATTAGTACCCACCTGAGACACCCCAAGATGTAGTTATGCATTGGATACTCTGCAACAAGTAAAATATTTAGACTTCTTAACTCACTGTTCTTAGAAATTTGTAACTAAAAGAATACATTGAATAAAAGATTCCCAGTGGTGATTATGAGCAGATAAGAGTGCTGAGAGAACAAAAAAACAAATTTTGTAAAATTTTGATTAATTTTAACATAGCCAAAAATTACTTCAGAAATATTCTGGTAATTGTCAAATAGACTGTAACAATTAACATTAAGAAGTGACACTGATATTCAAATATTTCTTTTACACACATAGTCACCACAGTTTGGGGACATATGTGTCACTGGCAGAAGAAATAACTGTCTTCTAACCATCACATTTCATCTATACGATTTAACTTCCTGAACCCCTAGAGCTTAAAGAAATCGTTGTCCTCGTGCTTAGGACATGTATGCTAAATACTATTTCTGACTAAAGTTTCATTCCAAGTCTGGGGCAGGAAACCTACAGGATTAGCCTGAAAATTCCCGTCACACCAGAAGCCACGGAAGCATCAAAGATTGCTTAGTCATGTCAGAAGCCAATTTAAAGACATCCCCTCTGTCAACTAAAGATGTCTAAAGATGGGACATAGGAAGCATTGAGAAAGATCGTGACTGTCACAGATAGGAAGGCATCATATGTGTTTAAAATCACTACTTCAGAATGACACATTCACACACACACACATACACACATACACACACACACACACACCAGTCGAATCTACAGGTAACCTCCAGAGGATTCTAAAGACCCACATCACTAATGTGAAAAGTGTAAATAAGGCAGAAGATAAAGAATTGTTCCTGGACTTCCCTGGTGGCGCAGTGGTTGAGAGTCCGCCTGCCGATGCAGGGGACACGGGTTCGTGCCCCGGTCTAGGAAGATCCCACATGCCGTGGAGCAGCTGGGCCCATGAGCCATGGCCACTGAGCCTGCGCATCTGAAGCCTGTGCTCCGCAACGGGAGAGGCCACAGAGGTGAGAGGCCCGCGTACCACCAAAAAAAAAAAAGAATTGTTCCTGCCTTTCCTATGCAATCTATAGCTAGGGTTAACCAAATAGTGGATGGACATTTTCTTTTCATAAAAATATTTCAGCTAATAAATGACTGAGAAAGAATAGCTTGAGAATATCAGTATTGTGCATCTAATGAAATAACGAATCTATACAATGATCATCAATGGTGCTCATTTCACAAGAAAAGGGAGACAACCAGGCATTAATTGCCTCCTGACACTGACAGAATGACACAGCAACACCTATGACGATTCTTACTATACATTTCTTGTCAGGTGTTTATATGTAATGACCAACATGTACGAATATAGGGGCCAGAGGAACATATTAATTGACAACATAATAATGCTAGGACTCTGAGAAACCGTATGACAAACACTCTGTTTTCATCAACAAATGAATAGCAAGTAATAAAGATAAAAAAGAGAAAGGAAAACTGTGGGTGGAAACAGACCTAAGGGACATATTAATCTATTACCATACACTCCTTTATTCTAGATTTAGTTTAAACCCTCCCTTAGAATTCCACCTTAATTCATGTAATGACCATCACTTTTTAAAGTAGAGGGATATCTTGGCATTTATTAGTAATCACATAATGCCATAATTCTGATTTTCGACGACTGGTTAGTTATCTGCCAAATCCATGTTGAAAACGTATTGAAACTGCATGCTTTGGGGCCATCTTCACCCATCTGGGCTGTGTGGACGAACTCTTACAATGCAGACACCATATGTTCAGTGCATGTTGTAGAGGTCACCTTCCTGCTGATCAATGAGCCCAACGGCGATGCTCTTTTTGGATCTGTCTGGGTGGAGATATTATGCCAGGACCTGTCAATGTGTCAACTGTGTCAGTGGCTCTCCAAGCAAAATACAGTTCAGAAATCTCATAAGAAGTTCTTGCTTGAATCACATTCTTTCATTAATAATCAAAATAATAGAAAATTCCCTTCTGTAATTTTCGGTGTTCACTAACTGAATATTTTAAATAACTTTAAATCAATAACTTTAATTTATGTATATTGTTCCTATTGTAGTTGCTATTTCTTCTGATCAACAATGCATGCACCCAGCACATCTATCCATTATGCAGCTCTTTACTTAGTTTCAATCACTCTCCTGAGATTCACAACTGGATTACCTGCCTATTGGGTATCTCAAAAAAAAAATAATCACACCAAACTTTGATGCTATTTTCCCTTGGGGACTTTGTTCATAAACCAATGACATCAGCAGACCAGTCCTCTAGGCTTCACAAGCAGCAGCCTCAGCTCCCTGCCCCTCACGTGCAATCCACCTGTGTTGACACTCACCTTTCCTCCACATCCATATGCCCACATGTAACCAGTCCCTATCATCTTTCATAGACTAATTGAACCTCCTTCCAAATGTTTCCTTCAACATCTTGTCCTTTAAACTCTAATATTTCCTTCCAGCATTGCCAGAATATGTGGCCTGAGACACATAAAAACGTTTTGCTCTGTACTCTCCAACCCTGCCATAAGTCTCTGCCTCTTCCCCATGGCTCCAGGAGTCCTTAGGCTACACTCAGCCCTCTTCTTCAATTTCCACATCCCCAATCACTCTGCCCTTCAGCCCCCGCATAGTTCCCATGCCTTTGCTTCTTTGTGCCTTCATTCATGCTGTCACTGTTCCCAGTCTTTTCATTGACCAAAACCCCATTCAAGCTTCAAATCAGACTGGAACACTCTATTAGCTTTCTAGGACTTCCATAACAAAGTAACACAATGTCGCTGGCTTAAACAAGAGAAATGTATTCTCTCACAGTTGTAAAGCCTGCAAATCTGAGATCAGGGCGTCTGCAGGGTTGATTCCTTCTGAGGCTGTGAAGGAGACTCTCTGCTCCACATTCCTTCCCTAGTTTCTGGTGGTTTGTTGGCAATCTTTGGTGTTCCTTCTCTTGTGGAAGCAACGCTTCTATCTGTGGCTTCAAGTTCACAGGACATTCTTCCTGGGTATCTGCACATGTCTATGAACAAATTTCCTTTACGTAAAGACACCAGTAGTATTGGATTAGGGGCCTTCCCTACTTCAGTACAACCTCATCTTAACTAGTTACATCTGCAACAATTTTATTTCCAAATAAGGCCACATTCTGAGGTACTAGGGGCTAGGACTTCAAAATATGAATTTTGTTTCAGATTCAACAATTCAACCCATAATAAATACCCTCTTTCTCCTCCCGTTCTTCTCTTTTAACAGAGCCTTGAGCCTCTAAGATTCCCTGGAGTCATGTTTGTCCACCGTTAGTAGGACTGCCTTTCCCTCTGTCTTCACAAGAATGTTCCCCTCGTCTCTTTTGTTTTCCCCAACAGTCTAACTTGAAATTTGGAAATCTGTCTTCTAATTCACTGTTTATTTTAATAACCCTAAATCACATGTATTAGAACTACCAAGTGCTGATTCCTGAACATTTCTCATCTCACTAGACCTTGGTGACAAACTTTAGAATCTGTTTAGAATCATCCCCAATTTACAGATTAGGAAACTGAGCTCAAGGAGACTGAAATGACTTGACCAAGTTCATGGAGATTATAGGTGTCCAAAAATACAAAGATTGTATTCCCAAAATGTTTAAACATTATAAAGGTGATTAAGACAATAATACCAATGTTTATGGAGATTCTTTGAAGTCTTCATGTTAAAGGCCTTTTTATATGGGAAATAAGTAAAAAGCTATCTAAATTCCAAGTCCCATCAAATTTCATCTCCAGGAATATTTCGAGTTGGTGTTCCTCTTCTGTTTGTATGAAGAGTGTGGCATAGGGCTTCATAGTGGCTTGCAGCACTGACTGCATTCTCATTTCAGCTCTGCCACTTACTGGATATGTGTGGCTTGAGGTAAATGATGTAACTTCTCTTGATTTTTTGATTTCCTAGTCTGTACAAGAAGGATAATAAGATACCTCTCCAAAATGGCTGCAGAAGAATTAAATGAATTAATATACTTAAGCCTTAAAACAGTGCCTGGAGTATCCTTTCCTCATCTACTTGGGCTCTATGGCTCTCCGGGACTTTGTTGATATTGGTGAGCACATAGGTCAACTTTAGCCATAGGAATATATGGAGAAGAGTCATTAGATAAAGTCTATTCATTCAGCATTGGCAAGGTTATCTGCAGCAACCCTTGGAAACTAGTCTTTGTAAATCTGTGTCAGTTATGTATATCTTTGTCAAATCAATGGTTCTCAAAATGTGTCCACAAAGAAATGGAATTCTGTAGAGAACATTGGTGAGGTAGTCTTCCCTTTGCTCATAAATGACTCAATTTCTACCAGACAGATCTATAGACATTTGTTTGGAAAAATATTCAGAAATGGTTTACATAGTGTTTTTGATAACTAGCAGGACAATTTTCTCCCAGCTTTTCTCTCTTAATTGTACAGCAAAGGACCTGCCTAGATGCAGCACCATTCCTTCCTGAGTCTTGATTTCATGGTGCCATGGTTCTCACTTAACCCTTGTCCTGATCATAGTTCTATCTTCAGAGACCATACCATACTTACCTTAAGCTAGATAATCTGTCTGGAGTGGAATAGTTAGTACCTAGGAATTTCTAGCAGTGTGTAGCATTTCCACATGACTGATTCTTCAAACCAGAATCCCATGCTGAATCAGCACTTGCCTAGTTAATTAGATCATTATACAAATATGAATATACTTATAATATTGTTTTTCTGGAAGTAGTATGGGACAGATGGCTGTACTAGCAAAGAGAAACAGCCATTTGTTTCCATATTTGTAAGTGAAGGCTCTCAAGTCTACTTTGAACGTCATTAATGGTCAAGACGGGTCTTTAGGAGTATTGCCTGCCCAGCCCCATGTTCTGAGCTGAACAAGCATCAAGGTTGCAAGACGAGTTGTTTCAGCTTTTCAGTCCTGGTTGTTGCTAAATGTCCCTCTTCCCTCACCCACCTGCACAGACACACGTGCCTGACTCTCTCTTCATAGTGATTTGATGTTTCAACCCACCTGAAACTCAACACTTTTTCAAACCCACTGTGCTGCTATAAAGTCTGTCATTAAGGGAAAGACCAAAAGACCCCTGTAACTGCTTTACAACTAGTCTCTCTTCTCTTTGGTTTACATAAAACAAGACTACTAGAACTTTTTACCCAAAGTATGACATTATTGAGCATAAAGGGAGCTCCACTGTCTATAGATTAAGTCCAAACCCCTCCCCCTGATATTTGAGGCCTTCTCCAATGTGATATCAACCACTTCCATGAGTATCTTCCCACACCGTACAAGCCACCTGAGAGTCCTTTTTACACATAGTTGCCCTTTCCATCCCTTGTGCCTTTTACTGCCCACATTGTTCTTTCAGGCCAGAAAGCTCTTCCATGAAATTGTGCATTTTTCCTTCCTCTCCAAGGCTTCCCCCTTCCAGCCCTCATGCAGAAGCCTGATCCACCCCATCCTGCAGGGTGGCATCATGTATCCCTTTTTTAATGCTCTCTCTACTCTGGCCTTGCATTTGTACACATTAATAAATAGCTATTTTTCTTTTAAAGGAGAATTTTATCTCCTGCCAAAGGAAAATGAATGTTAGAGCTTAGTTTATAATGCCTAAACTATAAATTTTGCTTGGGATCAGGAGTCAGTAGAACATATTCACATTCCTTGTGACTAATTAAAAAGAAAGAAGAGAGAAAAAGAAAAGAAGATTTCAGCATCCACTGAGCACCTGAGTTGTCAGCTGTCAGGCTTATTCCATTTTAATGACTCACCCATGTGTGGGAAGAGAGAGGGGTGCATTTTGTGTGTTTTACTTCTGGCAAACGTTTTCTTTGGCAAATGTGGAAACTCTTGCAAAAGTCATGAATAAAACAAGGCTGTAAAATTTCCATCTCACATTGCAAGCCAATATTTCCTTGGAACATGGAAGATTCATAACATCACATGCTACTCTCAGAATCCAGTTTGAAATCCTTCCACACCTCTGCAACCTGTGGGAAGAGGTGCTCTCTCAGGTGCAGCTAAGATTGAAGAATTTTTTAATAGTTTTCTCAGTCTTACCCAGTTTTCTAATTATGTGCTTCATGGGGATTGCCTGGAGAGTTTGTTAAAAATGCTGATTCCTATCACCTAAGCACAAAGATTTGGATGTATAAAATTCTAAGACTGAACCTAGGAATTTTCATTTCCACAAATACTCAAGTGAAACAGATGTGGGTGGTCCATGGACCACAAGTTGAAAAACACCAGTCAGAGCTCAAGCTTCTTAGTGCAGCTTCAAATGCCGCCATGAATGGTTCTTGTCTACAATTCCAACTTCATTTGTCATTGGTCCAATTCACACAGTTAAATGACAGCCACCTTGTGTTTATAAATCCCTTATGATTTCTACCCCCATTCTCTCCCCAATTTTGTCCACATCATTATTTTCACCTTCAATGTTCTTCCATACCCACCTCCAACTTTCATCCATGCTCATACCTGTCCTCAGGCTCAAATCACTTATAATCTCTTCTCTCAGATATACCTTCCAAATCAGACTCTGTGGTAGAGCCTGTTTCCTTAAAAGCTTCCACTGGAAAGCACATACTGTGAAAGTATTTATTTATTATACTCTACTAAAATTTTACATATGATTTCATTGGTTTAAGGTCTCAGCACTCCCAGGGTCTCTGATTTGTTATTCTAAAGGGAAAGAAGTGGGAAAAGGAGAGCATTAGAACCGACATGGGTATGGCAATGCACTATTTGTGTTGATAAAATCTTCAGAAAAACAATGTAATGAAAATTAACTACAGAGGACACTTGAATAAGAGGTAAAAAATTACAAGGTAAGTATTAGAGGATGAGTACATTCCTGAGAATGAGTTTCCCCATCTCTAAAAGAGAAGTGGGGAGAAGGTGGCCTGTACAACTTCATGGATTCTCACCCAGTCTGTGACCGTGGTCCTGTGCAAGACCACACAGGCTCCTTAGTGAGCCTCAGGTGTTGTGGGAATGACAGAAGGAAGAGTGGATAGGGTCAGGCTACACCATAATGCCTGGCCAACAAGGAATAAAGGACCAGACCAGAAAACATGGAGTTGTTTGTGGATATAACTGCGGAAGAAGGTCCCAAAGCAGGTTGCTTGTGAATAGAGCTTTAGCCCAGAATCTTGTGGCCCTAAGTTGAGAGAAATCTTGGACAATGGGATGAGGTACAGATTATGTTTGTTTTAAATTTTTAATTATAGTAAAATACACATAACATAATATTTACCACCTTAACTTTAAGTGTACTGTTCAGCGGTGTTAAATACATACACATTCTTGTACACATCACTGCCCATCTCTAGAACTTTTTCATCTTGCAAAACTGACTCTCTGTACCCATTAAACAACTCCCTATTCCCCCCCCCCATCCTCACAACCCCTGACACCCTGTCTCTATAAATCTGACTTCTCTAGATACCTCATGTGAGTGGAATCATATAGTATTTGTCCTTTAGTGACTAGCTTCTTTCACTTAGCATAATGTCCTCAAGGTCCATCCATGTTGTAGCAGGTGTCAGAATTTCCTTCCTTTTTGTTGAGGAAGTATTCCACTATAGGGATAGGCCATGTTTTGCTTCTCTGTTCATCCATCAATGAACACTTGGTTGCTTCCACCTCTTGGCTATTGTGTATAATGCTGCCATGAAGGAGGGCTGCTAGTCCAGTATGACTGGTGTCCTCATAAGCAAGTAGTCATGTAAACACAGAGACACAAGAAGAATGTTATGTGATGATGAAGGCAGAGATTGGAGTGATATAGCTACCAGCCAAAGAACATGAAAGATTCCCAACAACCACCTGCTAGGAAGAGGCAAGGAAGGATTCTCCCCCATAGGTTTCAGAAGGAGCATGGGCCCGCCAACACCTCGAGTTTGGACTTGTGGTCTCCAGAACTGTGAGACAATAATCTCCTGTTGTTTAATCCACCCAGTCTGTGTTACTTTGTCATGGCAGCCCTGGAAGACCAACACGACAAGTAAGAATGGAGACTGGAAAATTATCAATGTAAGGAAAAGAATCAGAAAACTGAGGAGAACCCCTGTCAAATCCTTTCTAGAGGTCAGTCTTACTCTGGAAAGTACACAGGAAGAGAACACAGAAGGCAGGTTTAGGAGAGAGCAAGATTCAAGCTGATTTTGAAGGATTGTGGAGGAAGGATAGAAAGTGTTTGGGGCAGTGCTTGTAGCATATGTAGACATATGCTACGTAAGTCTACATAGCATAGACATAAAGGGAAAGTACAAAATGCCTGGTGTCTTTTAGAGGACACCACATAATAGGGACTGGAGAACGGAGAGATGTGTACAATGAGGAAGAATATGACTCAGAGAGGGCACAGGCAATGCAGAGCAGGAAAAAAAACCGAAGAATATACTAGAACTGGATGTCACCTCCCCAGAGCTGAGTTTTGGAAAGATAAGTTTGTTCTGTGTCAGAAAGTTGGATTGGAGATGAAGAGGAGATTAGGAAAGGCAAGGTTGGAGGTGGTTGTGATGACCAGGAGGACACAGAGGAGGGCTGGCAGGGGCCAAGCAGACTCTGAGGGTGGAAGGTTAAGGCATACTCACAAACATCTTTGGGAAGGAGCTGACCACTAGTGGAGAGAAAGGAAGAGAGAATGGGTCCATGCTGATACCTCTGGAAGTAGCAGGGAAGCTGGAAGGACGTGGAGGCTGGCCTGGGCTGGAGATGAAGCATTTTAGAGGAGTTGACGGGACGTTACAGGAGAAATGTCCAGCTTACTTCAGTGATGGAATAAAGTTCTGGTAGGAGAGAGGTTAGATAAGCACAGTTCTATCTACCTGGACGAGGCCATTGAAAACATGGGGGAGACTGAGATCACCCCCAGAGACTGAAAGTTGGGGGAAAAACAACTTTTTAAAAGAAAATCAGGGGAAGCTGCTCTATGAAGCAATTTTCCAAGGGAAGACCCTTGCTCATTGCCTGTTACAAAGTCACAGAGATGGACAAGATCTGAACACCCCTCAGACACCAGCAGCGTGGCCTTCAATACATCTCAACTGCATTGGCCACCAGAAGCCAAATAAGAACTCTCTCCACTTGCTCTGAGAGTTTTCTGGACTTAATGAGAACACAAACACCACAAACTGTTTGTCTCAGGAAGGTTCTTTTCCAGACAACCCTAAGAACGGAAATCCATCCAACTCACATGGATGTCCTTGATGGTGGAACTGGATTCAATTTCTCAAGGAGACCCCTTGCCAAGGATCTCCTTTCCCACTATCTCAGCCTCTGCAAAGTGTTTACATCCAGGCTATGCTTATGTACTTCACCAGATGTTTACTTCTGTGGATTTCAGGATGTGGAGACACTCATAAAAAGCAAGATGCTTTTTGATATTCAACCAGTTCAGATGCAATCAGGATTAACCCCAGGCCTTCCTGAGGTTGTAAAATATTCAGTTAAGTGTTTTAGCTCCACTCTGTTGCACCCGTTTCTCCAGAGAGAAGGAGTCAAGCCAGCAAGTGAAGTGGGGAGGTTAAGTGCTCTCAGTGTTTGCAATGTGACCAAGGAAGGCAGAAGTACCATAAATCTCAGCAGCAAAGCTGTATCCCACGTGTATGCAGCTCAGCTTGGCTGGCAGACCACAGGGCTGTGGGGAGTTCAGATTATGTTAAGGTTATTAATCCAAAGGCCTTATCTGACCTGGCTGCCAGTCCAGCTCCCTGCCATGGCTGAACAGCGATTACTGAGAAGCTATTGGCTTTGGGATACTATTGGCCTTGATTCCACATAAGTATGCATGTTCTGGGGTGTTCCAAAGTGTCAGTTAAAGTGGAATCAGGCAAAAAAGAGAAGTTTTGAATAAGACCTTAAAATATAGACGGTTAATAAGATAAAGGCACTTCGGTAGACCCTGAAAGGAAGTGCTAACACGTACTTGAGGTAGTGATAGTTTATGAGCAAGCATTTTCTTATGAACGCTTCATTTCTAGGGCTCCCTTGTGTGGATGGCATTAGTGTGTAATATCTTTGAAAAAGAGTGTTCTCTTTTTATGACTTTCTAAGGAAAATTTTAAAATGAGCCCAGATCAGTGAAATCTAATTTGTCATCGGTGTTCATGACCCTCTACCTCTTATTTTTTTCTAAATTTCACTTCATGCCCCCTCCTTCTCACTTTCCCTCCCAGAACACAAATAAACTTAGTCACATTATCCCCAAATCAAAAACAAATACATAAAACCTCACCTGACCCCTGAGTCTCCTCAACCCGCCCTTGACGTACCGCATCCCGGAAGAAAAGCTCTCCCTCCTGTACCTGCCCGCAAGGCTCCCTGCACACTGGCGGATTCTGTCTCCCACGCTCCCCAGTCCTGCTCGGTCCTCATCTCCTAGACGTCTCTACAAGGACCCCTTGTCAGCATCCCCTTCCCTTCAGAATTGCTTCCTCCCCCTGCAGCTTCTGGGCCATGCCCTCCACCATCCCACGTCTCACCTCCTCCAGCAACTTCTGTGAGGGAAGTGTTTTGTTCTGTTCACTGCCCTGAAACCAACATCCTTCAGAACGTCTGCAGCAAGGTGGTCCTCAGACCCATTTGTTACATAAGCTATGATTCTCACGTGCGCTAATCACGCAGTCACCATGGAGAAACGGTAAGCTGCTGACTCAGTTCTGTTTTGCTTTGTTTTGCCAAGTGTTGAGCTGCTCCCTGAAGTGGCTACACAGATGTGCTCACATATTGGTGTTACACAGCTGAGAAAATGGAGCCACAAAACCAGAGGTGGTAAGTGGTGACTCTGCATTTTTTATTATGCTTGTGTTGTTTTTCCCACTGCTTCAATGTTGCATGTCATATGTCATGTGCCCACCAGGACTGCCTCTCGTTTTTTGCAGACAAGGGGTGGGACATGTGCTGTTCCTGGCTCAGATGGCAGCAGCCTTCGCCTTGTCTGGGACCGAGAAGAGAGCGGAGGCCCAGCTCCTGTGGGCGGAGCCCTGGGCCCTTGGTTGCCCCTGCCAAGGACTCGGGCCCTGCCCTCTGACCCCAGAACAGCGGTGCCGTCAGGAAGACACAGGTTCTGAGCCATACGAAGGTAATAGAACCCATTCCAGCTACTTTAGGTAGAAAAGTAAGCTTTAAGGTGGAAAGGACATTAGGGCAACTTCCAGAGTAATCAAAGAGTTGGAGAGAGATTTTCCAAGAGTGTAGCCAACGCCACCAATGTTACAGCAATCAAAGAGGAGTAAAATAAGAGTCGATCAATTTCAATATTGATATCAATAAAAATATAAGTTGATGTATCAGATCTGTTACTTTTAGTCAGTTCTTTCTTACTAGTCTCGGAATGAATCTTAGTACATAAAAATCTCCCATGGTCTTGACCGTAAAGGGCCTCATCCTTTCAGATGTTCTATAGCAGAAAACAATCACCTGGTTATCTAGAAAAAATGAGATTATTCTCTGGTGATTGACAAATTTACAAATTCTGGGAAAGTTAGTTTGGAAATAAGTAACAATTTGGTCATGAGTGTGTATAACTTAGTAAAACGACAGGATGATTTGGGGGTAAATAGGTTCCTGGATTGTGGGTTGGAAAAGAGTTAGGGGACAATTTGGTGGGGGGCCTTCAAGGCCTTAGTCATGATTAAGATGTGACTAAAAAGTCTATTAATCTTTCTGTGTTAGAGCTCTGTGGGAAAAGTAGCATTTCTGATTTATTGTGGACCTGGGAATTTTCCTATTTTTTCCAAACTTTTCCAAATAATGTTTGGAACAGATTTTTTTCAATAATCATCACGATGCTTTATTCCATGGCAACATTCTCTTACTATGTCCACAATATTGGGATCTTGTCTTATCTTTAACACCAAAAATCCTCTACATCTGGCTCAGGGACTAACATGAAGTGTTTAATTAAGATTTGTTGAAGGGATTAGTGAATCTATGAACTGTGAACTTTACCTTTTACAGGTAAAATGTACAGACCATGCCCCTTGCACAACAGCATTAATGTTGTTGGCAAAATTAATTAATAGAAGTAACTAAAAAGTTTTCAATAAAAATTTAAGAGTTTAGTTTTAGCATAATTCACAACAGGACTTGGAAAACTGCATATGAGTCCTGAGATACTATATAACTGTACAAATCCTTCTTTGGAAGGAGAAAAAACAATTCTACTCTAACAATTCAAAACTATTGGAAAAGGACATGGAGGGAACTTCAATGCATATTACTAAGTGAAATGAGCGCATCTGAAAAGGCTGCATGCAGTACGATTCCAACTATAAGACATTCTGGAAAAGGCAAAACTATGGAGACAGTAAAAGGATCTGTGGTTGCCACCGGTCGGTGAGGGTTTGGTGAATACACAGAGCACAGAGGATTTTCAGGGCAGTGAAACTATTCATATAGGTACTGTCAGGTGGACACAGATCATTACACATTTGTCCAAACCGTAGAACGTGTAACACCAAGAGTGAACCCCAGTGGAAACTGTGGACTTTGGGTCATGATGTGTGATAATGATGTAGCTTTGCCAGTTATAACACATGTACCACACTGGTGCAGGATGTTCGTGGTGGCAGAGGCTCTACACGTGCGTGGGGTCAGGGCTTATGTGGGAAATCTCTGTTCTTTTCACTCAGTTTTATTGTGAACCTAAAACTGCTCCAGAAATAAAGTCTATTTAAAACAATTAAAAATTTTTTTAATTAAAAAAATTGGACAGGGCTTCCCTGGTGGCGCAGTGGTTGAGAGTCCGCCTGCCGATGCAGGGGACATGGGTTTGTGCCCCGGTCTGGGAGGATCCCACATACCGCAAAGCGGCTGGGCCTGTGAGCCATGGCCACTGAGCCTGCGCGTCCGGAGCCTGTGCTCCGCAACGGGAGAGGCCACAGCAGTGAGAGGCCCGCGTACCACACACACACAAAAAAAAAATTGGACAGTAAACCAGCTGTTATTTCTTTTTTTTTTTTTTTTTTTTTTTTTTTTTTTTTTTTTTTGCGTTACGCGGGCTTCTCACTGCTGTGGCCTCTCCCATTGCGGAGCACAGGCTCCTGGATGCGCAGGCTCAGCGGCCATGGCGCACGGACCCAGCCGCTCCGCGGCACGTGGGATCTTCCCAGACCGGGGCACGAACCCGCATCCCCTGCATCGGCAGGCGGACTCTCAACCACTGCGCCACCAGGGAAGCCCCAGCTGTTATTTCTTTACTTTGTTAATATATATTTATTTATTATACACTTCAAATAATATGGAAATAGAAAAAGTCAAAAGTCAAAGATCCCTAAACTCTCTCACCCTTCCACCACTCCATCAAAGATAATCACTACTTTAACTGCTTCATCATTACGTCAAATTCATAATCTTTGCATCCAAGAGCTTTTGCAATTGTCTCAAAATCTAGCTACCTTGATACCATGAAAATGTTCTCTTGTGTTTTCGTCCCATGAGTTTTTTTCATTCCTCTCTCTCCTTTTTCTGGAGTAGAATAGAGGTCAGGGCTCATGTATTTACTTATAAAGATCCAATTTTTCTAGTACCATTTATTAAGAAGACTTCCCTTTCTCTGTTTAGTTGACTTGGTGCATGGCTCAAAAATCAATTGACTGTTCTGGTTTCAACCCAGTCATTTAAAGATCTTGGAAGTTACCATTCCCTTCTTTACAACAAGAAAAAGCTGGGCAAAATAAAAATTAACAACTTTTCTTGGATCCTTAGAGAATTGAAGTCACAGATTACACTACCATCATGAAATCTGAAAGAGACAGGCACTTGTTTAATAAATGATGTTGGAAAAATACATTTAATATATACAGAAAAATAAAACAAGTTTCCTCCTTTACACCATATACCCAAGTGGATTTCAGCATTATTAAGGGCCTGAATATAAAATGTAACACAATCACGTTAATGGAAAAAAATGTAGGATTTTTTGTCTCCCAAAGCAAAATCCATAAAGTGAAATATGGATTGATCTGATTACACAAAAAGTAAAGATTTCTACTCAAAATTAAGGACACAGACTCCTGGTTTCAACTCTGACATGTAACAGCTTAGAAGTCATCCCCCCTGTCCTTTTAACAAGAAAAAAGCTAGACAAACTGGAAATCAATGACTTTTCTTCGATTCACTAGAGAACTTAGGTAACAATGCAATCACACTGAAATCTGGGAAGGCGGACACATCCAGAGATAGAAAACAGATTCGATTTAAGATTTGCTCTCCTGGAGCAAAAGCCCTAGGATGCCGTGTTCCTGAAGGAACATTAAACCAGAGGCTGGGCGCAGAAGAGTGAAGTTACTGGGGCTGTCATTATATGTAGAGCACCACGTTTTCTCAGGCTTCTCCTCCAAGGACCCACTACATTCTCACAGGAAGGATTCCCCAGCTCATTCACACCTCTCTTCTCCTCCTCTACTCTGCCCTGTCCTTCCCCTGGCCCTGGCAGGGAGAGGAAAGATGAGCCATTCTGAAATCCCTCAAACCCTTCTCCCTTACAATACAAAAGACTTAATCCCCAGAGGTGCCAGAAGGCAAGAGGGAAATCCAATCCCAGATGGAGACAGAAAACTCCATCTGCTCTCACACTGCTCTAACCTCCCTGACTCAGCTCAGGAAAAAAAAAAAACATTTTTTAAAGCCATAATGTAGAAGGGAGAGGGCTTCAGAGATTACCTGCTACATCTGGGAAAGGGATAAGGGAACAGGGAGAAGTGCTACCCATGAAGGAGGGACAGAAACACTTGTAAAGGCAACACCTCAAAAGTAGTCCACCATGCACACCAAAGGCTGAAAATTAATCAAAATATCAGAGACTATCCCCCATACACAGCATAGTACTATGTTAATAAGCTTCCAGTAAAAATAACAGCGGACTACATCAGGAGAGGTGCAAGAGACTCTTTCTGAGGAACAAAGCAAACATAAGTTCCAAAGCCAAAGGAGAGGCAAAACCAAGGACACCAGAGGAATTTGAAGTTCTAGTGCCATAACTACAACAAACATCAAACACAGCACAAATACTCAAGGTCTATTATCTCCATGTGCATTGCCCTATACAACATGTCTAGCTTCCAACAAGGCAAAACAAATAAAAAAAAATTATAAGCCATGCCAAAAGGTAAAAACAAACAAACGAAGCAACAATCACAGTTTAAAGAAATCACTAGAACTCTCCTCTGACATTATTGGAGTTCAGAATTATTAGACAAGGAATTCAGTATAACTGTGATTAATATGTTAAAGGGTCTAAAGAAAAAATATATGATACACAAGACCAGATAGGTAATGTCAGCAGAGAGATGGAAATGCAAAGAAGGAATCAAAAGACAATGCTAGATATCAAAAATGTAGTAACATAATAAAGAATGCCTTTGATGGGATCATTGGTAGACTGAATACTACTGAAGAAAGAATCACTGAAGTTAAAGAAGGATCAGCAGTAACTACCCAAACTGAAACACACAGAGGGAAAAAAAGGAATAACAGAATATCCAAGCTCTGTGGTAATATCAAGTGGTTTAACATACACGTAATTGGAATACCATAGGGAGATGAAAGACAGGACAGAGCAAAAGATTTATTTGAAAAAATAATGGCCAAAAGGTAAAAAAAAAAAAAAAAAAAAAAAAAAAAGATGAGAATCAGTATTGGGGGCCAGGAGGGATGCATAGGCAATACCCAGTGGATTTTTAGACCAATGAAACTACTGTGTATGATACTATAAAAGTGGATACATGTCATTATACACTTGTCAAAACCTATACAATATACGAGAGTGAACACTAATGTAAATTGTAGACTTTGAGTATAATGATGTATCAACGTAGATTTGTTGATTGTAACAAATAATTTTTGATTTTGATAGTGCAGGAGGCTGTGTGTATGTGAGGGCAGGAGATATATAGGACATGTCTATACTTTCTGTTTAATCTTGATGTGAACTTAAGGCAGTTCTAAAAATACTAGATCTATTAAAATTGTCATTTTTCAAAGAATAGAAAAAGCAATCTTACAATTCATGTGGAACCACAAAAGACCCAAAGTAGCCAAAGCAATCTTGAGAAAGAATAAAGCTGAAGGCATCACACTCTCTGACTTCCAATTATATCACAAAGTTATAGTAATCAAAACAATATGATACTGGCATAAAGGCAAACACATAGATCAATGAGACAGAATAGAGAGCCCAGATAAACTCATCTGTTTATACTCAATCACTCTTTGACAAGAGCACTAAGAATACACAATGGGGGAAAGATAGTCTCTTCAAAAAATGGTGATGGGAAAACTGGATATACACATGCAAAAAAGTAAAAAAATTGGACCCCCTATCTTATAACACACACAAAAATTAACCCAAAATAAATTAAATACTTAAATGCAGAGATGCAAAACTGTACAACTCCTAAAAGAAAGCATAGGGGAAAACCTCCTTGGAATTGGTCTTGACAATAATTTTAGGTATGACACCAAAAGCATGGGCAACAAAAGCAAAAAACCCACAAGTGGGACTATATCAAACTAAAAAGCTTCTGCACAAAAAAGGAGCAATCAACAAAATAAAAAAAGCAAATTATGGAATGAAGAAAATATTTATAAACCATCTATCTTATAAGGAGATAATATCCAGAATATATTAGGATAAAGAAGATGTGGCACATATATACAATGGAATATTACTCAGCCATAAAAAGAAAAGAAATTGAGTTATTTGCAGTGAGGTGGATGGACCTAGAGTCTGTCATACAGAGTGAAGTAAGTCAGAAAGAGAAAAACAAATACCATACACTAACACAAATATATGGAATCTTAAAAAAAAACATGGTTCTGAAGAACCTAGGGGCCGGATAGGTATAAAGATGCAAATGTAGAGAATGGACTTGAGGACCCGGGGAGGGGGAAGGGTAAGCTGAGACGAAGTGAGAGAGTGGCATGGACATATACACACTACCAAATGTAAAATAGATAGCTAGTGGAAGCAGCTGCATAGCACAGGGAGATCAACTCGGTGCTTTGTGACCACCTAGAGGGGTGGGATAGGGAGGATGGGAGGGAGACACAAGAGGGAGGGGATATGAGGATATATGTATACGTATAGCTGATTCACTTTGTTATAAAGCAGAAACTAACACACTATTGTAAAGCAATTATACGCTAATAAAAATGTTTAAAAAGAAACAAGTGTTGGTGAGTACGTGGAGAAAAGGGAACTTTTGTGCACTGTTGGTGGGATTGCAAGTTGGTGTAGCCATTATGGAAAACAATATGGAGGTTCCTCAGAAATTAAAAATAGAATTATTATACGATTCACGAAACCACTTCTGGGGTATATACCGAAGGAAATATAATCACTATCTTGAAGATATATCTGCACCTCCATGTTTATTGCATCATTACTCACAATAGCCAAGAAATGGAAACAACCTAAGTCTATTGACAGATAAATGGAGAAAGAAAATATGGTATATACAATGGGATATTAACGAGCTGTAAACAGGAAGAAAATCCTAACATTTGCAGCAATCTGGATGAACTTTGAGGACATTATGATCAGGGAAATAAGCCAGACAAAGAAGGATAATACTGTATGATCTCACTCTTGTGTGAAATCTAAAAAAATCAAACTCATAGTGGCAGAGTAGACTGGTGATTGCCAGGGTTGGGGAGGGGGAAATGGGGACATACTGGTCAAAGGGTACCAACTTTAAGTTATTAGATGAATAAATTCTGAGGATGCAATATAAAGTATGGTGATTATACTTAATAATATATATACTTGAAATTTGCTAAAAGAGATCTTGTGTTCTCAATACACACACACAAACGTAACTATGTAAGGTGATGAATGTGTTAATTAACTTGATTGTAGCAATCTTCTCACAATGTATATGTATCATAACACTGTACATCTTAACAATATCATGTTGTACAACCTAAATATATATAATTTTTATTTGTCAATCATATTTCAATAAGGCTGTAAAAAAAGAAACAGCTAAAATTTTTCCCAAATTAATATTAGATACCAAATGACAGATCCAAAAAAACTCACTAAGCAGGATAAATGCAAACGTGTGTACACACATACGCATGCACACACACACACACACACATCCCTAGACATCATATTTAAACTGCAGAAAAAATCAGTTGATTGTTTATTTCACCATATTTGGACTATTTATTCTGTTTCATTGATCTATTTGTCCATCTTTATGCCAATACTAAACTGTCATGATTACTACATCATTATTACATTATTAAAATAAATCTTGAAATCAGATTGTGATCCCTGCAACACTGTTTTTCTTTTGCAAGATTATTTTGATGATCCTACATCCCTTTATTTTTCTCTATATATTCTAAGCTTTTGCACAGCAAAGGAAACAATAAATAAGACAAAAAGACAACCCTCAGAATGGGAGAAAATATTTGCAAATGAAGCAACTGACAAAGGATTAATCTCTAAAGTTTACAAGCAGTTCATGCAGCTCAATATCAAAAAAACAAACAACTCAATCCAAAACTGGGCAGAAGACCTAAATAAACATTTCTCCAAAGAAGATATACAGATTGCCAAAAAACACATGAAAGGATGCTCAACATCACTAATCATTAGAGAAATGCAAATCAAAACTACAATGAGGTATCACATCACACCAGTCAGAATGGCCATCATCAAAAAGACTACAAACAATAAATGCTGGAGAGTGTGGAGAAAAGGGAACCCTCTTGCACCATTGGTGGGAATGTAAATTGATACAGCCACTATGGAGAACAGCATGGAGGTTCCTTAAAAAACTAAAAATAGAACTCCCATACGACCCAGCAATCCCACTACTGAGCATATACCCTGAGAAAACCATAATTCAAAAAGTCATGTACCACAATGTTCATTGCAGCTCTATTTACAATAGCCAGGATATGGAAAGAACCTAAGTGTCCATCAACGGTTGAATGGATAAAGAAGATATGGCACATATATACAATGGAATATTACTCAACCGTAAAAAGAAATGAAATTGAGTTATTTATAATGAGGTGGATGGACCTAGAGACTGTCATACAGAGTGAAGTAAGTCAGAAAGAAAAGAACAAATACCGTACGCTAACACATATATATGGAATCTTTAAAAAAAAAAATGGTTCTGCAGAACCTAGGGTCAGGACAGGAATAAAGACGCAGACATAGAGAATGGACTTGAGGACACAGGGAGGGGGAAGGGTAAGCTGGGATGAAGTGAGAGAGTGGCATAGACTTACATATACTACCAAATGTAAAATAGATAGCTAGTGAAAAGCAGCCACATAGCACAGGGAGATCAAATCGGTGCTTTGTGGCCACCTAGAGGAGTGGCATAGGGAGGGTGGGAGGGAGACACGAGAGGGAGGAGATATGGGGATATATGTATATGTATAGCTGATTCACTTTGTTATAAAGCAGAAATTAACACACCATTGTAAAGCAATTATATTCCAATAAAGATGTTAAAAAATAAGAATAACAAAAAAAAAGCAAAAAGACAAAAAATAAATAAATAAAATAAAATCAGCCTCTCAAATTCTTTACAAAAAAGCCTGATAGAATTTATATTGAGTGTGTGTTCTATCTTGACATGAATTTAGGAAGAATGAGTATCTTAACAATACTGAGTTTTACAATCCATGAACGTGGTATATCCATCTATTATTTATGGCTTAATTTTTCTCAAAAATGTTTTAGTTTTCAACCCTGAGGACAAGCATATGCTTTGCTAAGTTTTTTTTCTTTTTTCCCCTGGGTACTTTGTGTTTCTAATGCAGAAGGCCTAAATTAACATTAATAGTAATAACTTCTATTATGATGATGATGATTATTATTATTTTTATTTAAATATATTAGAATCCCTTTTTTCCTTTTGCAGCTATAGTCTGGTAATTTTCCATATCATCACAGCTCTATTTCTCTGTTTTGGAAGTTACCAAAATATTTCTCCATAAAAATGTCTCAATACATTTAATAGTCTTAGGGGCTGGATGTGAACTTTTGGGATAGGAATTAAAGAAGAAATTGTGGTGACCTTAGCATTAGCATTATTACATGTGGCTATTTACCTTGCCAGTCTGAGAAGGCTTTGTGGAGAGAGTGATGTTGTGACCCTACAGATAGAGAGCATCAGTGTGAGCTATGTAGAGAGCAAGTAATTCAGTTTCTGGAATGCATGGGTTCACATTTCACAACTAGCACTTGCTGATCTGCCAAGATCTTTGGGAAACCACCTTACTGAGCCTAGTTTGTTTATCCATAAAACATTTCTTTAGGTTTTTCCTAGAGGTTGGATGAAATCCTGGACACATTAATTGTGCTAAGACATGAATGAGACCAAAGGTAAAAGACTATTGTTGTTTTAATTGTGCTTTTGTTCTGGAGTTGTTGTTTTTTTTATGTGATCTTCAGCTTGCACAGGAATCTGTTTTATTATTTGATAACTGGGAAACAAATTTAAACCCAACTCATTCCTCACAATTATGCTAGTATCATTTTATGATAAAAAAAATATTTTCCTACTCTTCAGTGCTTTTGTGTATAAGAGCAATACAGGTCCCAAATGTCCCTAAGCACTATATACAAAGAAGACATTAGAAATACCAAAGACAGGGCTGGCTACATAAATTGCAAGGCCCTGTGCAAAATGAAAATATGAGGCCCTGTGTTCAAAAATCAGAGAAAGAATGTCATCAGTACTGAACTATAAAGCTTTTTCCTCCTTTCACAGTCTCTCTTTCAACCTCTCACAGTGTTTTTTTTTTAATTTGTCATTTAATATTGGTCTAAGTAAGGAAAAATCAAAAATTTTAATTATTAGCACGAATTTTACCATTCATCTTTATATTGTGCAATGTCAATTTTAAATGCAAATCACTACTCTATACACATTATTTTGTGCCCTGATTACTGAAGAAAATTTTAGTTTTTTTGAAAACATAATTTTTATAGTCCTAGTATAGAGTCTGGACATTCATTGTACATTTATCTTTGTCTTGGAAATGTGCCTTTGGGGAAAATCATGTCCAGTCTTCTCAGCAACTGTGATGCTGAACTCTCCTGCCACCAAATGTATTCAGTAGAGATTAAATATATTAAAGATACTTTCCAGGAATGCCTAAAGAAGATCTATATATCCTTGAGGTATTGTTTAGTTTCAGACCATCAGCAAACTGTGTGTCTGGTTTGTATCTTTTCATCTTTCATAGTACTTCATTTTCCGAGCTATAATTTGGCATAAGATAACTGATGGAATTTGGAAAAAATACTGTAAGAAAGAGACCCATGAAACTCGTTAATTTTATTAATTTTGTCAATGATCTGTTTGTGTGTTTGATATGCATTGAGTGTGCAGTACGTGCTCATCTCTCTGCTAGGTGACAGATAGAAAATGAGAAAATGTTAGACCCATCCTTCCCTCATAGATCTCACTGTTAGTTGTGTAGACAACTAATTAAACAGCTGCATAGATAACCTATTAACTTTGGTTGTGTTAATTGTCCCACAGTGTCAACAAAGGTTCTAATGGTGACACTCAGCTCATCTTGGTGGTCAAGGTAAGACTGCCATGAGAAAATGACATATATGTTAAAGGCTGAAGGATGGGGAAGAAATAGTTGGATTTGTGGATCGTGGTAAGGTTGGGAATGCTTTTTATGGGGACTTTATGATGATCTTTAAGAGGATTGTAGGAGACAGTTCATTCCCCAGTGTTAGGAATAATGGAGCTTCATTCCAATAGCTAGTGTGTTTTGATGGCATGAAAACGCATAGTGAAAAATTCTTTTGTGGAATTTGGCTTTTCATTTTTGCACCAGCAAATTAGCATAGAGCATTCCTACAGAGCAATAAAAGGGAAAATCGACAAATTGGACTTCATCAAAATAAAAAGCTTTGTGTACCAAGGATACTACTACTATAAAGAAAATGAGAATGCAAAAATGTCACTTTGGAAGACAGTTATCAATTTCCTACAAGACTAAACATACTATTACCATACACTTCTAGAAATTTACACAAATGAGTTGAAAACTTGTGTCTACACAAAAACTTGCACATGGATGTTTATAGCAGATTTATTCATAATTGTAAAACTTGAAGGCAACCAGGATGTCCTTCAACAGCTGAATAAATAAATAACTCTAGTACATCCAAACAATACAATATTACTCAGCATAATATTACTCATTTTACTAAATAGAAAAGAGCTATCAAGTCACAAAAAGACGTGAAGGAAAATTAAATGCATGGTACTAAGTGAAAGAAGTCAATCTGAAAAGACTGCATACTGTATGATTAAAACCAAATGACATTCTAGAAAAGGCAAAACTGTGGAGACAGTAAAAAGGTCAGTGGTTGCCAGGAATCTGGGGAGAGACAGAGAAGGATGAATAGTTGGAGCACAGAGGACTTTTAGGGAGGTGAAATTGTTCTGTATGATACTGTAATGTCAGATCATGGCATCATGCACCTGTCAAAACCCATAAAACTGTACCATACAAAGCATGAACCCTAATGCAAAGTATGGTCTTTGGTTAATAATAACATATCAATACCAGCTCATCAATTGTAACAAATGTAGCACATTAAGGCAAGATGTTAATAATAGGGTGTATTAGTCAGGATTCTCCAGGGAAACAGAACCTATAAAGTATGTATTTATATAGAGTGAGGTTTACTTTAAGGAGTTGACTTACAGGATTGTGGAGGCTGGCAAGTCCATCTGCAGGGTGTGCCAGTAGGCTGTCAACCCATGGAAGAGCTGGTGCTACAGTTCAAGTCCAAAGGCCATCTGTTGCAAAATTCCTTCCTGCTCAACAATGTCAGTCTTTTTGTTCTGTTCAGGCCTTCAACCGATTGGATGAGGCCCACCCACATTAGAGGGGTTATCTTCTTTACTCTAAGTCCACTGATTTAAATGTTAATCTCATCCAAAAACACCCTCACAGAAACATCCAGAATACCCAACCAGGTGGACACATAACATTAATTATCACACAGGGGAAATTGCATGTTGGGTAGTTGTGTATATAGGAATTCTCTATAATTTCTGCTCAATTTTTCTTATAAATCACACATTACTCTTAGAATAGTCTATTAATTAAAATAAAACAAAGTATTTCCATATTCCAAACATATGCAGCTAGAGTCCTCTATTATTTTTAAGATGTGTTTTTCATATTTAGATCTTTAATTTACCTGGAGTTATGAGGTAGGGACCACAGTTATTTTTTTCTTTAGAGAAAGTCAATTGATGTTCTTTGCTGCTACACACTTTCCCCACTGATACACCAGATTCCGAAAAACACTGTGATCTCTCTATCATGTTCCATTCCCATTTATTTGTGTCTTAGTGAGTACTATTCTTTCTTAAATAATGCTATATTTCATTTATTCTAAGATGCACATTTATTTTCACATTTTATTGTTTCTAAAGTTGGGATTTTTTTACTACTGATGGTGTGTCATTGTTCAGTTCAAAGCATTTTTCTTTCTTATTGATTTATGTAAAAGTTGTGTATCTTGCAGTTCACGTCACATAAAAATCAATAAAATGTGATGTTTATTTTACCAAGAAGAGAAATATCTCCATCCTTTATCTTAATGTTGTCTTACCTATTTTTGGATCTGTACACTTCCACAAAAAAATGTCTGTGAAGAATGTCTTAGTTTGCTCAGGCTACCATAGCAAAGTAGCATAGATAGATGACTTATAAACAATAGAAATTTATTCATTCCTCACAGTTCTGGAGTCTTGAAGTCCCATATCAACTTCTGGAGGAGTTTGATTTCTGATAAGGACACTTCCAGGCTTGCAGATGGCTGCCTTCTCGCCATGTCCTCATATGGCCTTTCCTCTGAGTGCACGTTGAGGGGATGTAGAAAAGGAGAAGCTTTCTGGTGCCTTTTCTTATCCCATTGGACCAAGGGCCCATCCTTGTGACCTCATCTAACACTAAAACCTCCCAAACCTCCCACATCCTAATATCATCACACTGGGGGTTAGGGCATCAACATATGAATTTGGGAGGGTCACAATTCAGTCTGTAGCAGGGAATTTATTGGAATTGTATTTTATTTACAAATGAATATAGGAAGAAACAATTTCCTAAGATATTAAGTCCTCACATCAAAGATCAACTTATTTTTAGGTCTAGAATTCTCATGATCTCCCTTATTCACTTATTTTCTGTAGGTCTTTTTTTTTCTATGTACAAATAAAATAGTTTGTGTTTTCCTTCTCCATTTTTATATTTTTAATATTTTATCTTTCTTTTATTACATTGGGTGAGACAGTAGTAGGTTGAACATCAGTAGTGAGAGCAAACAGCAGGAATATTTCTCAAATTTAAAGGACTACACTTAAATTTTCCATTAAGTATGTTGTCTACTTTAGATTGTTTGGAGATATCTTTATGAGGATAGAAAATTTCTTTTTATTCTACCTTCATTAAAAGAATTTTTATTTTCTTTTTAAAAATTTGAATTTTATGGAATAATTTTATGTATCTATATATTATATAAGTTTCCTTATAAAACTATTAATTTCATGAATTATGTTCATACATTTCCTAATAATTGAACATCTTTGCATTTCTGGAAAAAATTTTGTTCAACACCAAATGATCTTTTTCCAATTTTGGTATTAAGGAGGCTGTGTCTCTTTCTCTCTTTTTAAAAGATAAAAATGATTTGTTCTTTTAAAATTGGATTTAAAATGATAAGTGTGGGCATAATGGTTCTGCTTGCCTTCCCAAAGAGGGGTATGGATTTGACTGTCGATTTAGTGTTTATGATAATTAATGATATATTCCCTTTAAAACGTGTATTATTGCATTAATTTGTAGATGTGAAATATATAGTCCATGAAATCTAATTTTTCCAATTTGTTCATGTAAAGCTGTCCATAGTATTCTACTGTGAGAAACAAGTTTATTATATTTATAGTAATTTTTCCATTTCTATTTCTACTATAATTTATTTGTTCATTCTATTTCACTTTTTTCTACATCAGTCAATAGACTGGCTTCCATATTTGCAACAGAACTTTTTTTATTTTTTCATAAAATACTATTGTCCCAAAGAAGCACCTTTGTTACGATTTCTTTGCTCATCACCATCCCCAGAACTAAGCAGTTTTTATAAAGTTGGAATCTATTCTTCCTATTCAGGATCTTAGAGTAAAATTCGGTACTATATTATATTATACTATTATATGAGCTCATAAACCATATATGGCATTGATTTATTCTGAACAGTTCTGGTGTTGCCCAAGTTTTTATTTTGATGATATTCAGTTTGGAAAAAAATTGCAAGATTCACCAAATGCTGTTTGCTGTGTTTGATCTCACTCCTCTGCCTTGAATGTGTGAACTCATCCACCACTTCCTCTTGCTTCTCACTGTGACATTTAAATTAACTCAGTACCGTGTGATCCCAGCATCTTTGTCTCATCTGCAGGAACTTCTGTTTCATGATCGGCCTGCAGAGGGCTCTTGGAGGTTTTCAGGGGCCTTGGAGGAGCTGGCATCCTGCTTTTATGAGGGTGATTCCTCTTATGACAATCATATTTCTAAAGTCATAGGAAATGACAGAACTTATTTAATGTCTTACCAGAAAGTTCTGTGTGTTCCAACTGAACATAGATGCATAAAATGTGAGCAAGTTTTTCAGTGAAAATCAGTCTTTAGGATAGATGTGGATTTGGGCTGCAGCCCCTCCCTTGTTTGTTTTGTGAACGTGAACTGCTTCTCCCAGGGACCCACAGTATAGGGCTGTTGGGAGGAATTCATAAATTAAAAAGGTAAAGTACTTGAAGGACATGGCACGTGACAAGCGATCAACATATGTTGACTTGGTTATTCTTATTACTACTTTCATGTTTAGCTATGGACACTAAGTTGCATTTTATTGTGGATTTAAACATCATCAAGTGTTAAATGCAGTTAAATTCCTTCATGCCACACTTGCAAATTTTTAAGAAGACCTTATCTGTTTTATTTGTAACAGCTTTGTTAAAGAATATTGTTAACACAATATAAACTGCACAAAACAAATGTGAACAGTTTAAGTACTGACATATGAATAAAACCATTCAGCCATCATCGCAATGGACCATGAACATACCATCTTGTACATGTTTCACATGTTCCTTTGTAATCCTTTCATTTTTTCATGCTCTTTCTAAAGTCTCCCTTCCCCCAGAGCAACTCCTAATCTGATTGGTGTCACTATACATTTGTATTTCTGAGAGGTTTGGAATCATATACATAGTACCCAATCTTTTGTTTGGCTTACTTCACTTGGCATCAATATTTTGAGATTCATGTTGTTTAATATTTCATTGAATGGGTATGCCACAGCGTGTTTATCCATTCACCTACTGACGGGCATTTAGCTTGTTTCCAGTTTGGGGCTATTACAAATAAAGCTGCCATGGACATTTGTGTATATATTTTCGCATTGACATGTGCTTTCTTTGCTCTTGGGTAAATTCCTAGGAGTGGAATGGCTGGATCATATGACAGGTCTTTGTTTAACTTTATAAGAAACAGTGAAATGCTATCCTAGTGTTTTCCAAAGTGACTGTACCAACGCACATCCTCACCTGTAGTACGTGAGCAAGCACTCTAGTGAGTCTGTGGTCAGCGCAGGTACAAGGACCATCCCTTCTAGTACTTTCACATCCAGACCTGTCTTAGGAAGCCAGATCTAGAGGCAGAACAAGAACTTCGGGTTAAAAGCCTAAGGTCTTTCTTTTTACTCTTCCTATAAACAATAGTAAAATAAATTGAATTAAAAAGGAATAATGTAATTTCTGAAAAATTATATCTTACATTTCAAATTATTAACTGCAACACATTTCTTTTTTTTTTCTCTGACTCTTTAATGTTGTCTCCCCAACCAAAACAGAGTTCGTGGCTATCTTTTTCATGTTAAAAAAGTTTTTACAGCACTTGGCTAGATAAAGCTCAAAAATCTGCAACAGAAGGTTTGAAACTCTTTAATTTCATCAGATTCCTAGGCAGCTTTCTCCCCCACACCAATACAGGTAGGGAAGACGTGTAATGTTAGTTTCTTCCCCAGTTTGGAGCGCACCTTACCAACAGTTACTTTTCCCAGCACTTTTCTACCACACTGCACATAATTCAATGTCCAGCTCAATGGCAACTCCTTTTGTTTGATTAAAACTCACTTCTGCCTCTTATGGAACTCCCAAAGGATTCTGCCTCTGCTTCTTACACTATTTGTTAAAATCCATCTTATATTAAATTTACTTATAAACAGGCTATCTTCTTAACAGCTTGCACATATTAACTCCATCACTTTCATTCTATTATTTTAAAATGATGGAGACAAACTGAGTATTTGTTACTTTCAGAGCACTTCTGTTTCAAATGTGACTGAGCAGAACTTCTGTCCAAGAGCAATACTTTTTTATATAAATTTTTTTTCAATGGCTGTCAGATTTATGTATGTGTATATATATATATGTGTGTGTGTGTGTGTGTGTGTGTGTGTGTATTCCTGTTTTTTATTCATTTAAATGAAAGTTTAAACAACATATTTACAAACATGCATATAGTGTATTTACTTAAATGAGATAAGAAATTCACACTGTGACCATAAAATTGCATAATTTTTGGAAATCTACTTCTATTTTTAAATGCCAAGGTAATTCACTATTCTTTATCATCTGACGTTTCTACAGAAATCTTATGAATTTTTTAACCTAAATAAGTATCCCTTTTGTTGGAAATAATATTAGATGAATTTTATTGGTTAATGGAAGAAATATGCTTCCATATTTTCCTATTTTCCCTAATAACATTTTAGTATAATCCAAAATTATAGAAATGTGGCTAAAATTAATTATCTTAAGTGCAAAGGAGAGGAAATATATATAAATTTTTAAAGTTCTGTCAACTTTTAAAGGCTGTAACTAAATTATCTAAATTAGAGAATGGAAAATAAGGTAAAATACATTAAAATAAGCATTAACTAAACACAATTGATTTTAAAAATGGCTACCCTGAAAAAAAATCCCACTTAAAAACTAGTAAAGAGTTCTGGAGATGAACAGTGGTGATGATTGCACAGCAACGTGGATGTACTTAATGCCAATACATTGTGTACTTTAAAACAGTTAAGATGGTAAATTTTAAGCTATGTTTATTTTACAATTAAAAACAGCATACAAATTTTAAAAATGTATATGCTATGTATGAACAAACATTTTCGAAAAGAGAATAAACAGAGTGGGAAAAATATAGCCATGTTTTATAAACAAGCTCAGTTGCTCAGAGAAGAGAAAATGCAGTCCTTGCTTCCAAGTATCTCCAGGCTACTGTGTGAAGAAGGATGCATGTGCTGGTCACTAAGAAGGGGAACATAAGAAGAGGGCCTGGTTCGGAGGAATGTCCTGCTTCAAATACTCATGATCCATCTTAGTGAGAGATCCCATATGTGCATATGTACCTGGGTGACTCAGGGCTTAAATCTGGCCCGGTGTAATAGTCAGCTCAGTCTGCTATAACAAAATACCACAGACTGGGCAGCTTTTTGGTTTTTTTAACTTTTTATTTATATTGGAGTGGACTTGATTAACAACGTTGTGTTAGTTTCAGGTGTACAACAAAGTGATTCAGTTACACATATACATGTGTCTATTCTTTTTCAAATTCTTTTCCCGATTAGTTGTTATATAATATTGAGCAGGGTTCCCTGTGCTATACTGGTAGGTTCTTTTTGGTTATCCATTTTAAATATAGCAGTGTGTACATGTCAATCCCAAACTCCCTAACTAAATCTCCCCCCACCATTCCCCCACCCCTGGTAACCATTAGTTTGTTCTCTAGGTCTGTGAACAGACTGGGTGGCTTAAAAGCAGACATTTATTGTCCTCAGTTCTGAAGGCCAGAAATCCAAGATCAAGGTGCCAACAGACTTGGGTTCTGGTGAGAGCCCTCTTCTTACTTTGCAATTGGTTACCTTCCTGCTGTGTCCTCACATGGCAGGGAGAGAGCAAGCTCTCTTTCTTCTTATAAGGACACTAATACTATCAGATTAGGGCCTCACCCTTATGACTTTATTTAAATTTAATTACTTCCTTACTCCAAATACAGTCGTATTGGAAGTTGAGGGTTCAACACAGGAATTTGGGAAGAGGGAAGGTTCAGTCTATGCCAGCTGGACAGTTTTTTTGTTTTTTGTTTTTCAAAAAAAAGTGAAAAAGTAAACCATGCAGAATGAATATGTGTAATGAGAAGAGAAGAGAGCCAATGATAAAACCTTGGTAAACCATATCCAAATAGTAAGTGGAAAACTAGGATCCATCAAAGAGAACAAAGTAGCACTAAAGGGGAGCACCTTGGAGCTATGGGAGGAGGAGAGTGTTTCTAGAACTTGAGAATAGAATAGTAGTTAAACAGAGAAGCAAACTTCTCCCCTCAATTTGGTGGCTAGATCACTGAACAATATTTTCAGAGCAGTTCCAATGGAATGATGGAGGTAGAAGCTTCGTCCATAGACTCAAAGATGGATGATGAGGCAGTGACATTGATGGTGAACTATTTTGTCAATAGTTCTAATGAAAGGAAAATGAACAGGACAAAGATAGAAGGACACAGTGGTGAGGGCTTTGATGTACCCTGTCCTCTCAGCTCCACAGGACATAAAGTAAGACAAGAAATGGTTGACAAGTAAAACAGATGGTAAGAGCACCATGTCCATAATGGTAAGAAATGATGCAATTCTAATCAGAGAATGATGATGGCAATTTAAGAACCCCAAGGTGACATGGTTTCAAGTGAACACATGCTACCCTTGCAGGGCACTGGGGAGAGGAATGCTGTGACTGAAGACTCTGGGCAGGCTGAGCCCCATGGAACCCTAAGACTTGGCTCCCAGCTTGATGATGACTACATTGGAAGTTCATGGCAGAAGTCAAAGAGCAAAGGGAGCCAATGACCTATTCCCAAGGGCACCCACCCAAGACTCCGCCTCACATTCTTATAAAGCAAACAAACAGAGAACCACTGGACCTGGCCCAAGGGTTCAAAACACTTTATCATTTTATTGTGTAAATAAACCCAGAATTATTGGAAAGAGTAAACACTGTAAATCCTTTTTCTTCTTGACTCGTTTTGGTTGTTATCTTCAGATGCTGGAGGCTGTAAGTGCAGCATTAATGATATGACACTTTCAGACCTCCGTCCTGCTCCTCACTGTAAACCCAAAGGTTTAGAATAAACATACAGAAGGAAAAAAATAAAGAAATTCTACAATTCTCTTTTCTCTAGATAAGCCTCTCAGGGGTGCAATTTCCAAATTCACTCACTTAATGCACAAACCATAAAGGGATTCATGACTTCTGTAGAAGAAAATTCACACCATAGGACTTGTACAGACACATACATACAGCTTGGAAAAAGCAGTGTCAAAAAGATAACAAGCATGTTTGACATGAACACCAGAGAGAAACTAGGAGAACTATTCATAAGAAATGAAGGAATGTTAGACTTGGAACATTTTAGCCCATCCCTACAACTCTGAGACTTGGGACAAGTCAGGACACCATTCACATCCTGAGGAGAGTTGCAGCCCTTGATGTTTAAGTCGTTGTCACTAAGAAAACCACTACAGGCTTGGCAATTCTTAAACCACTGAACTTCTGTTTAATGATTATGAATGAACTTGGGAAAGAAGTGTTCATTGAAAACCAAAAAACCTACATAGAGAAGTCTCTGTTAGCTCAGATAGTTCAAAGACAAGGTATAAGATGGAAGGGCAGGGCTGCAATTTAGGGAGGCTGGCCAAGTTGAAATTCAAGTGAACATGGACAGAATCCCTCAGAATGGGTATTGATCATGTGCATGGGGAAAGGCTCACAAAGAATTGGGTGAGTCGTGGTTGGAAAAACAGTACAATTCTCAGAACAAAGACAAAGGGAGAATTCCCTGACAACTGTCTGACTTCCAGGTTCATACTCTAGACCCACTTTCTCAGCCTTGGCACTATTAACATTTGGAGCCAGGTGATTCTTTTTTTTGGGGGGGAGCAGGGGGTGTCCTGTTCATTGCAGCATCTTAAGCATCACCCCTAGCACCTACCCACAAGATGCCAGTAGAACTTTCCTCAACCTTGACAACCAAAAATGTCTGCAGACACTACCAGATGTCTCTCAGCCCCCTACCCCAGTTTGGAACCAGGGTACTAGAAAAAGAAATCATCTGATCTAAAATAGGCAGAGTGTAAAAGGTAAGAGGAAAGTAAATTCTAAGGAGGTTGGAATGGAGGAAGAGTCAGCTGGCTGCTGCAAGACAGCAAATCTCCAGGAGCTGAAGGAGCCCTGAGGATGGGGAGCAGGAAGGGATGGGAGACAGAAAGCTCAGAAAGCAGCGTTCCGTGCCTGGGTACTCATCTCCCTCCCAAAGCCAGAAATCAGCTAGAGGCGGTTGGGTCATCATGGGCTTCCCTGTCCCCCACCTTTTTTTCCGTCTTCAGTGGGGTGCTGCAGTTCAAGACCTCGATCGTTCTTTGTCTTTTATGAGGAAAGTAAAATTTCCTCATGACACTGGTTTGAAACCAGTTCACCAGAAAAGAGTCCTTGGTTACCTCTAATAGCAAGAAAAACTGGAAAAAATGGAAGTCTATTTTCTAGTCTAATAGCATCTGTACAGAGGCTGGGGAATAGACTTGACCACTGTTTTCTAAAAAAGAATGAAGCTTAAGCCTACTGACTAAGCTGACCCCACAGTCTGTGGTGTGAACTCAGGTCCAGCATGCTGGGCCTGCTGTCAGGCCGCCGCTGGACACAGCGTTCAGTGACCACGCGACACTGACTATCTCTGCTCTGCTTAGGACAACAGTCGTACAAGCTCAGCAAAGGAAGATGCCTTTGGCTATGGACAATCAAGCTGTTGGCAAAGTTTATCCAGGTAAGAAAATATTTGCCAACAGCTCATAAATTAGAGCTGTTTTCATATATCAGAAGGTTTTATGGAAAACAGGGCCTTTAATTTCTATCTTAATTTGCTCTGTAGGCCAGAATTTGAAATAAGGACTAGAAGTTGAATGAAGAAGTTTGGGTGTGAGTGTTTAAAAAAAACCAAAAAGACAAGAAAATAAAAAACACCTGCTATTTGTGTCTTGCTTTCTGTGCCCTCAAATTAATAAAAATATCTCCTGGAGTATTTTATACTTGTTTGAATTCCATTTTTGATCTTCTGTTAAATTTTGTTTTTATATTTAGCTCTTTACTCCATGCAGAATATACTTTGTGTATGATTTGAGATAATGTTCTAAGTTTATTTTCTTTCACATGAACAGCTGATTTACAAAAGTATCTTTTCTCTCTAATTATTTGAATCTGTATTCTTCCCATAGACCACATTCTGATACATAGATGGGTCTGCATCAATGCTTTCTAGTCTACTCCATAATTACATTTCTGTTTCTTTTCCTATAGCTATGTCACATTCTTTTTAATTTGTTTTAAATAAGCTTTTTATTTTAGAACAATTTTAGATTAATAAAAAATATTATTCAGACTTAGAAAGGAAGACAATCCTAACACCTACTACAGCATAAATGAACCATGAGGACATTATGCTACGTTAAATAAGCCAGTCACAAAAGGAAAAATACTGTGATTCTGCTTATATGGGGGCACTAGAATAGTCAAATTTGTAAAGACAGAAAGTAGAACAATGGTTGTCAGGAACTGGGGGGAGGGGAAATTTGGGAAGTAATGTTTAATGGGAACAGCATTTCAATTTTACAAGATGGAAAAGTTCTGTGTATGGATGGCAGTGATGGTTGCACACCAATATGAATGTACTTAATACCACTGAACTGTACACTTAAAGATGCTTAAGATGGTAAATATTGTGTTATGCATATTTTATCACAATAAAAATAATTGGGGGAAAAATTCTCAAAGAGAAAAATGTCAACCCAGATTTCTTTATCCAGTAAAAACATCTTTTAAGAATGAAGGTTAAATAAAGATATTTTCAATTAAACAAAAATAATGAAGGCAGTTCAGAGTTCCCATATAACCACCCCCCGGATTCCCCTATTATTAGCATCTTACCTTAGTATGACACACTTTTTGTAATAATGAACCAATACAGATACATTATTATTAACTAAAGTCCATACTTTATTTACATTTCCTTAGTTTTTACCTAATGTGTCTTTCTTTTCGCTGGATCCCATCCTGAAATACCACATTACAGTTAGTTGTCATTTCTACTTAGGTATGGCTGTGACAGTTTTTAAGATTTCCCTCGTTTTAGATGGTCTTGACACTTTTGAGGGATACCGGCCACGTGTTTTGCAGGCTGTCCCACAATTAGAATGCGTCTGATGTTTTCCCCAGGGTTAAACAGGGGATATGGGTTTGGGGGAGGATGACCACAGAGTAAAGTACCCTTCCCATCAATCGTATCAAGGGTACATGCTACCAACATGACTTATCCCTGCTGACACTGACCTCGATTGCCTGACTAAGGTCATGTCTGCAAGGTGTCTCCACTGTGAAGCTACTCTTTTTCCCTCTTTCCATACTGTCCTCTTTGGGAGCACAACCCACACTTAAAGAGTGGGGAATTACCCTCTGCTTCCTGGAGGGGAAGTATCTACATAAGTTATTTGGAATTCTCCGTAGGAGGCTTGCCTCTTTCGCGCACCCCTGCCATTTATTTATTTATTCAGTGATTTGCTTCTCTATGTCACTATGGACTCACGAATATTTATTTTATACTTTGGGTTATCAGTATATTTATTGTATTACTCAACTTGCCTCCAGTTTGGTCATTGGGACTACCACACTCTTCAATTGCTAAAGTCCTAAAACACATTCTTTGTTTTCAAATTTTGACTTTCTCTCGTGAGCATTTGTTGTTCCAACTGAACTTTAGAAACAACCTGACAAGTCCTGAATTGCTTTATGATGGGAATTATTTGGTGCCTGCATTGAATTTATAGACTTATCAGGTGGATCACTGACAAAATGATGTTGAGTCTTCTTTTCTTGCAGGAACATAGTCAACGTTCCATTTTTTCAGTTATGTCTTTGTCTTGAATGAGATTTAAGTAGGGAAATGCTTTTTTAGAATAAGAGAGGCTGCCTTGTGAATCCTGAATTTCTGCCACTTTTCAAGTGGAGACTGCAAGTCCACATGCCATGTGACACTCAAATGGCATCTTGCTTTGGGGAGAAGAGCAAAGATGAAATCAATCTTATGTATTCACCCATCTCCTAGATTCTTTATTTTTCTTAGTTTAGTTTTTTTTGTTTGTTTGTTTTTGTTTTTTTGCAGTACACGGGCCTCTCACTGTTGTGACCTCTCCCATTGCGGAGCACAGGCTCCGGACGCTCAGGCTCAGCGGCCATGGCTCATGGGCCCAACCACTCCACGGCATGTGGGATCTTCCTGGACTGGGACACGAACCCGTGTCCCCTGCATCGGCAGGCGGACTCTCAACCACTGCGCCACCAGGGAAGCCCTAATATAGTTTTTTTTTAATTTTTATTTTATATTGGAGTATAGTTAACAATGTTGTGTTAGTTTCAGGTGTACAGCAAAGTGATTCAGCTATACATATACATGTATCTATTATTTTTCAAATTCTTTCCCATTTAGGGTGTTACAGAATATTGAGCAGAGTTCCCTGTGCTATACAGTAGGTCCTTGTTGGTAATCTATTTTAAATATAGCAGTGCATATATGTCAATCCCAAACTCCCAATTTTATTTTATGAAAGAACTCATGGTCTTAATGATTCCATACACATATGAGCATGGTCATATGCTCAAGAAAATACACACACACACAGAGTACTGGTTGAATAGGGTCTCCCCAAAATTCATGTTTGACCAGACCCTCAGAATGTGAACTTATTTGGAAATAAGGTCTTGCAGATGTTATTTGTTAAGTTTAGACGAGGTCATCCTGGATTAGAGTGGGTCCTAATCCAATGACTGATGTCTGTATAAAACAGAGAAAACAGAGACCCAGAGGGAAGAAAGTACAGGACGATGGAGGCAGAAATTAAAGTGATGCAGCCACAAGCCAAGGAAAGACAAGGGAGGCTGGAAAATACCAAAGCCTGGAAGAAGCAAGGAACTACCCTTCCCTGGAGCCTTCAGGGGGAGCATGGCCCTGCCAACACCTTGATTTTGGATCATTTGTCAGTTCACTTAATAATCTGCCTCAGGTAGGCTTTTGTACTGTTTTTCACTCTTTGAAGTAAGGTATAGATATGCAAGTTACTTTGGACAGTAAAACATGAATAGATGTAAAAATATGTGTATATATATATATATATATATATATATATATATGTATATATCTTAACCTACTGAGGTAAAGCTATATATATATATATCTTTCACCTACTGAAAATTATATTCTACTCCATCTTGACTGATATAAAACAGAGTTAAAAATAGGAATGAAGCAAATATGCATTTCATAAGATAAATGTAAATGGCTGATAAAATACACGAAGAGATACACAACTTCACTAAAAGCAGAACTGAAGAGAAATTCAGAAAACACAGAAATTGTCATGCTTTGGTGATAATATGAATTGGAAGATAAATTGCAGTCAGGATTAAATTTAAAATTGAGGAACCCTGGGGACCACTACCCACATCTATAAATCTAGCCTATGGGAATAATAGCGTAAGTACATAAAGGTAAAGGGTAAGGGAATTTGTTGCAACATCGTTTGTGATAGCATACAATTGTTTAAGACGTCTAAAATGTCTGTCTGTATAAATGTGATAAAGAAATTCAGATACTGTCATTAGTTAAGTGATAAACTTGCCACTCAGTGAATGATTTACATTTATAGATTCTTAGAGGAAGTTGCACATAATATACTATTACATTAAAAATGTAACTGAAATAAACATTTTCCTACTGTTTTCAAATCAAAACAAAAATGAGAGAGAGAGAAGAGAGAGACTGGGAGTATCCTAGAATTATACGTATCACACTAATAAGAGAAATTCACCCTGGGGAATAGAATATGGAGTAGGAACACAGAGAAAGAGCTTTCAAGAGCTATTTTGTATAATTTTAAGGATTAGTGATACTAGATGTTATTTTTTTTAATTTCATTTATTTTTGGCTGTGTTGGGTCTTCGTTGCAGTGCAGCTGACCTTACTCCAGTCTCTGTCTGGCAGGAGCTCAGAGTCCAAGGTGGAAGAGTCACAATGTAGTTGGCTCTAAAAGAAAGCAGAGATGACCAGGTCAGCCAGGATGGAGGTGGAGCGTGGGGACAGAATAAAGGAAAAATAGTGAAGCCAGGGAACGCAGTGGAATAGCGTCCCTGAGCTGAGTGGATAAACTGTGGATACAAATTAGATCTCTGCGCCAGGCGGCAGGAAAACACCCCCTTCGTCAACGATGAAAAGTAGGGAGGAGGGTACAGGAAAGAAGAACTACATTGTTAAAACTGGGTTTTTTAATATTTTTCCATTTTACTTTATTATTTTGAATTAAAAATGGTATAGTTCAGGGAACGAAAGTGCAGAGACATTCATTGTTTCATCTAGTTTCACGGCCTGAATATGAGGGTAATGATCTCCCTCAAGAAGGTGTCTTTTCACAGCTGTACACCTGTGCCAGCCCTGTGAGCTCTGGACAAACACCACTGGACACCATTGTCGTTGGGAAACAAGCCTCATCCTGACAAAGTAAGTCACTTTCCAAAATCCACCTGCCTCTCCATCTCTCCATGCTGGACACCAACCTCCTCTAGACAGCCCATTGAAAGATTTACTTTTCCTCCAGATATGGTGTAGACACACAGTTATTGCTAGGTCAGGACCTGATAACGGAATTCTCACCACGCTTATCCTATAATTACAGCCTTTCTCCTGTTCTGCCTTTGCCTGTTGAGAGCTGAGCTTCTGACTGGGAAGTTTTTCTCTGAACTGAATGACTGTGGGTTCCATGGCAATCACTTAGGAGAAGTGGTAAATATTTTCATTTTGAAGAGTAAATGCATTTAGTGTACACTTTAACAGGGAAAATTGCTTTAATTTGTTTATTTGCTGCTATTGAATTTTTTCCTGTTCTAGAGGACTCTGATGCAAAACAAACTTCTCCGTGCAGCCCAGAGGTTTAGGCCAGGACTCAAGCATGGTTCCAACACACACACAAAGGGGGCTGTGAATGATCTCAACTTGTGAGCATGGAATCATCTGTGCTGTGAGGTAGTGAGCTTCCTTTAAGGGGAGGTATTCAAACTAAGGCTCAGTGTAGGTCTGCTTGTTAGGAATGTTGAAGTAGATGGGGGTGATCTTTAGGCCCACCACCTGTATTTTACAAAGGAACAAACTAAAGTTGGTGAATAAAGTTGGCTACACTTTCACTCTTCCTCCTACAGGTGGGGACTCTGTCCCTCTTTTGAGCATCGGGCCGAGGACTCTGTGCAAGAATTCCTTCAGCGTGAATCTCAGGAGCCCTGTCCTCACCACTAACACCAACAGCTGCCATGGCCTCCCGAGATGGCCAAGTCCACAGCTTACAGGTCCTATAAAGACAGACCTTTGCCACCACTCACACCACCATCAATACTGGGCTCCTGACACCTGCCACTTTAGTTGGGTGGCCTCATCTTGGGGTTTGCTCTTCCTCTTGTGTTTCTATTTAGTGGAAGGAAAGTGCTCTCCTTCTGTTCGCAGTACACTTGAAACCTAGAAGTAACCTCTCTCCTGTCCCCCCAGGACACTAAACCCCAAGGCCAAGCATTTCTAATGTTAATTCCCTGCCCTCCCACCGGAATCTACTCTCCAACTTTTGTCAATGCTTTATGGGTGTCACTCTGTCACCTACAACCCATCCTACTTCCTGGAGCTAGATTCACCTTTCCAGAAAACAATCTTATCATGTTACATGTTCACTCAATAAAAACCGAGATTCTCTCTAGTGATAAGATTTTCCCTCTTAATTGAATGTCATTCACATGATCTGATAATAGGACAGGTGTTTGAAATCTCTCTGTTAGCTGGGGAGTTGAGAGAGAAGGCCATGTTGCCCTCAGCTTACAGAAGAAAGCCATAGAGTGACAGGTCCCAGGGTATCGGGTAAAGGGTTGAAGGCCACAGAGCTCAACCTGTCGAGGGAGCTCAAAGGAATTGGGGGACTTCCAGAGCGCCCACTGCCCCAGCCCCCATCACAGGCCTTTCCTGCTGCACCCAGCATGATGCTTCTTGCACCCTTTCCTGAAGTCCATATTTCAGCACTAACTATATTGACCTCTTTCCCTTTACACCCCTTGGTTTCCTGACACCTAGACTGTGATCAGGAAACCTCCTCTTCTGGTCTCATGTGCAACTCTTTCTACTATTTAAGACCCACTGAGATGTCACCAGGTCCTCCTCTGACCATTGGAGATTTGCTTCTATAATTCTCACCCATATTTATCCCTTTTCACTGTGTGGGATAGAGAATTAGCTGCTGGAATTACCTTCTCCAAGAACCTGAAGATGATCTTGGGCTCCAATTCCGTCTTACTTCTTTCTCTGCCACTCTCAGCATCTCTCACAGAGCCCGAGGAAATGACTTGTAAATATTTTTAAATGTATGCATTGATAAATATCCCATCATACTTATTAGGTCTTAAATGCCTCTAGGACATAAAAAAATGGTTTGGTTTTGGAGCGGGACTTTCCTTACGGTATCTACTCCGATACTTTAGACAAGACGGTGTGGGCCATTGATAAGGTCATCAGCTTTTCTTCTATGACCAACCACTCTACAGACGATAAAACTGATAAACTACTACTTGCGTTCTTAAAAGTCAGCACAGTATTTTTACTCTCTCATTGTTTTTTGATACCTAGAGCTCTGTGACTTGTGCAACTAAAATGTATATTATTAAGGACTAGTAAATCCAAGCCCTGAGGACCAACTGAGGAACGGAGGGAGATTTGCACTTGGCTGTCTCTGGAAGGCACTTCCTTCCATAACATGTGCCACTAGGTGCCAGTGTTGTCCTACCTAAAAGACCCTCGAAAAGTACAGGTGGTCCCCTCTTTGATATACTTAGCATTCTTGAAAAAGATGTCTTTAAAAGAATGTAGAGCACAGGGAGATGGGCTTTGCAATGACCTAGCGGGGTGGGATAGGAAAGATGGGAGGGAGGCTTCAAGACGGAGGGGATACGGGGACATGTGTATACATATGGCTGATTTGCTTTGTTGTGCAACAGAAACTAACACAGTATTGTGAAGCAATTTTACTCCAACAGATCTATTAAAAAAAAAAAAGAATGTAGAGAGGCAAAATCTAGTCTGTGAGCGAATGGTTGTAACTTATGTTTGTATAAGCAATGTAATGAACAAAAAGATTAATTAAAAGGAAGTATAGGTGCTTATTAGGCAGTATTGAATTAGCTTAGAGTAAAAAGTAAAGAATGATTTCTGTTAAAATACTCTTGACATTACAAACCAGAGGTGTTTAGTTCTTGCTCATTGAGCAAATACAAATGGATTGAAAGCTAGTATCCAATTTGTAACACTATTTCACAAGGAACATAATCTCTCACTATATGTATATATTTACCTTCTAGCTCTCCAACGAAATTTTCTATGTAAAAGGGCTTAGAATGCGAGTAACTTGTTTCAACATATCTTGTACCAGAATAATGATTTTAAAAACATTTTGTTTAAAAACAATCAGAGACAAGCTGATGACAAACTCGTGTGTTTCGAATACATTTTTTCGTCTGCGCTTTGTCCCTGTGTCAGGATACGTCCAGAATACCATGTGATTATTACTTGGTGATCAGTTTGCCATATACCTCATTAGTCACTGAAGGTGCATAATTCATGATCCATGCAGTCACACCTTCTAGGAAAGATGGAGAAATGAGGTTTGACATCAGGAGAAATTAAGGCATACAACAGCTACTAGAGTTATTGTTTGTGTGTGAGAGAAAGCGTTCATCTCAGCCACAGTATGGTTTTTGAACACAGCAGCATAAAAATAAGTGTTTTCGGCTTCCCTGGTGGCGCAGTGGTTGAGAGTCCGCCTGCCGATGCAGGGGACATGGTTTCGTGCCCCGGTCCGGGAAGATCCCACTTTCCGCAGAGCGGCTGGGCCCGTGAGCCATGACCGCTGAGCCTGCGCGTCCGGAGCCTGTGCTCCGCAATGGGAGAGGCTACAACAGTGAGAGGCTCACGTACCGAAAAAAAAAAAAAAAAAAAAAACTAACAATGATCACAATGGCTAATTTTGTGGGGAGCAAAATAACAAGGAGAAAAAAAATAAAATAAAATAACCTGTGAGAGGAAGGACTGATCAAAAGAAGCCCATTCTAAGTTTTGTACTGTCACATCAGCATGGAGGGAGAGTGTTTTGGGACAGATCTGATACCATGTTTGTGTGGTAAAGAATGGCAGGATTCCATAGAATGAAAACACCAGTTGGTTTAACCATTCACTTGTTGAAGACAATGTGGGATGATTCCAGTTTTCGGTGGCATCCTTTATGCTGGTGTCTCTCGCAGCCCCCAGTTTCAATCTGATGGGGACAAACAAGCCACCAGCTAGGCCACTTGTGCTGTGTCCCTCTGGTTGCTGCCCCGGCTGCCTGGTTGTCTCAGCTTAAGAGGGAGTCCCAGGCTTGTGGGGATGGACAAGGAGGCTCCCGGGCCAGGTCCTTGTTGTGTTGGGGTCCCTCCTGCCCATTTTCCCCAGTGACCTCAGTATGCCTTAGTGGAGGAGGGCTGTCTTAGGCCCAGTGGGGAAAGAGGATGTGTCCCCTGGGGGCTTATTGTTCATGGGTCTCCTGATTGTCCCCTTGCTGCGGTGCCAGCTCACTGGTGGTGTCAGTCCAGGGGAGAAAGGACCCCTGAGTTGCTTTCTGTGGCTAGTTTGGGGTCTGGCTGTGCTGGGCCGGAGTGGCTCCTCATGTTGGGTGAGAAAGAGCTAAGAGGCCTTGCCGCTCCAATGCTGCGGTCCAACTCATTCCCCTTCCTCTCACTACTTCTCAGGCCTCTCTTTGTTTGACTCTTGCATTATTTCCAGGGTTTATAGTTGTTTTTAGGAAGAACGAGCAGGGAACAAGTGTCCCTGTCATCTGTGTGGAGCAGTAGTAGCCCTGCCAATAAATTTTTAAATAAAGAGATTGGACAGTTTCCTCAAGAAACATAACTTCATAAAACTCATTGTAGGTGACATAGAAAATGAACATGAACTAATAATCATTAAATCAGTTGAAACAACATTGAAGATATTTACAGGAAACAACAACAGTTACATTTATCAAGTGAGTTGTATCAAAAGTTCAAGGACATAAAATTACAATCTTATACAAGCCTTTCCAGAGAATAAAAAAATAAGGAAAACTCATATAATATTGTACATCAACTATACCTCAATAAAAAAAGGAAAACACCCCAAATAAGTTGAAGAAGGTAGAACAATTACAATATAAATCCTAATAGGATATGTGGAAAAGAAAAACTATAGATCAAAATTATGTATGGGCATGGATGGCCATACCCTACCAGAATTTTAGCAAGCCTAAGCCAACAGTACAAAACAAAGGTAATTTCCAAGTTGGGTTCCTTCTAGGAATTACAGGCTGATTCTAAATTAGACCGTCTATTCCTGTGATTCACTACTATAAAGATTAAAGAGAAAAAAACCTCATGATTTTTTACAGTTTATACAAAAACACATTCGATATAAAAAAGTCAGGAATTAGTATAACGTTTTTCTGGGTAATAATGTGTCAATGTGAAAAGGCTGCTGCCTTCCAGAAGAGGCCTTAAACCACATGTAAATTTGTCCAAAGTTACAGCTAATGATATTTACTGTTCTCTTTAACCTCTTCACCCACAAAGGATAAAAATTAAGGCTACACAGTGCATTCTTCCACGTGCCTAGATACAGAGGGAAACTGAACATGAGCTGGCAATAAGAATTCCTACCACATATGACTGATCTTGGTAATAATTGGGAAATGGGAATTAAGAGGATTGTGATACAACTTCATGAACATAGGCCAAAACAAAAATGAAAACTTCTACAAAAGAAAATGTTGGTACAAATGTGGAGCAAAGGGAATACTATTAATATGTAAGTAACTTCTGTAAACTGAAAAGAAATTTGACAGAACTGAGAAATTAGAAAATGTGCCTCTCCTATTACAATAGCCAAGACACTGAAGCAACCTAAATGTCCATCAACAGATAAAAGGATAAAGAATATATATATATATATATACACACACACACACACACACACACACACATATACATATATATATATATATATATATATATATATATATATATATACACACAATGGAATATGGAACTACACTCAATATTTTGTCATAACCTATATGGGAAAAGAATATATATATATATATATATATATATATATATATGTCTGTAACTGAATATATATATATATATATATGTAACTGAAGCACTTTGCTGTACGCCTGAAACTAACACATTATGAATCAACTATATTTAAAATAAATTAATTAAAACTTTTAAAAAATGGGGGTCTGTGAAACGTGCATAAGAATCTTCATGGCAACGTTCCACTCATGGCAACTCATGGACATGCTTTAAATGTGCAGCAACAGGGGAGAGTGTAGACAAATTGGTATTTCTTCATTCCATAGAATAGTATAAGCACTAAAATGAGTGCCTTAGAAATACATGCATCAATATGAAAAAAGTGTGAAAACTATAAGAAAAAGATAAAGTTAGATAAAGAACCATAGAATAACCTGAAAGAATATACCGAGGGGAGGGGTGGAAATAATAAGAGCCGAAAAAAAGAAAGTTGTAAAAGGATACATATATCAGGATACTATTCTACAAATGTAAAAATATGCAAAAAGATTACATATCTTTAGAGATTCATATATGTATATAACAGCATATGTAAAATGTAATAAACAACACCCAGGCAATGGTTGCTTCTAGAAAGAAGAGAGGGGAAGAGGTCATTGAAGGCTACACAGAGCAATGGTTTTTGGAATGTTTTATTTTGTAAGCAGTTAGGGTGAATAATGGTGTTTACGCTTTCTATGTGTATATGTCTGAAATATTTCATAATTTAAAGATAAAATATTTGTCAGTCTCCAGCTGATATTAAGTCTGCAGTCCTGCTCCCTAGAAAGAAAATATCAGCAGCTTCCTGCAGCTGCCTCTAGAGATTGCTTGCATGTAGAGACTGGGCCAGCTCCATCTATTTCACACCCTAGAGAGGGGATCTCTACCCCAGTTTCTGTCTCTGGCTCTATATCTGTCTTTCTAGTTCAAATGTTTTCTCTACTTTTTTATCTACTTTTTAAAAAACATATTGGAGGACTTCCCTGGTGGTGCAGTGGTTAAGAATCCTCCTGCCAATGCAGGGGACATGGGTTTGAGCCCTGGTCTGGGAAGATCCCACATGCCTCGAGCAACTAAGCCCATGCGTCACAGCTACTGAGCCTGCACTCTAGAGCCCACGAGCCACAACTACTGAGCCAGCGAGCCACAACTACTGTAGCCCGTGTGCCTAGAGCCCGTGCTCTGCAACAAGAGATGCCACTGCACTGAGAAGCCCACCCACCGCAACGAAGAGTAGCCCCCGCTCGCCGCAACTAGAGAAAGCCTGCGCACAGCAACGAAGACCCAATGCAGCTAAAAATAAACAAATAAAAAATAAATAAATTTATTTAAAAATATATATATATATATACTGGAGATAGAAACACAAGCAGATACCCTGCTTTTAAAAACATTGATAATTACATAGCCTGATAGAGGTTCAAATTATCACTATCATGGCAATCATATTACAGTATACAAATGGATAGAATTAAAATGTGTACACCTTTATGTTATATGTCCAATATATTTCAATTAAAAACGGCAAAAATATTTAATAATATTCCCTCAAGCTGTTTTCGTGTCAGCACAGTTCATTCTTTCTAACATTCGCATTGATTTTCAAGGTGTATATACACACCAGGAACTTTCCAGTACTTTATCAATTATGATCAAGTCATGAGTAATGTTTTGCTGGTACAGACAAAACTTCCTAAGTCTGCACACTGGTACATGAAATCTGTAAGAAAAATTCAAAGTGGAATCTCTGTGCCATATAGTTTTTAAATTTTGATAGACAGTAACTCTAAATATTATAAAATGTCTTAAATGTTGTTAATGTAAGAGCTAAAATATGTCATCACATCTTATGTGAATTTTACTACTTTTTTTAATGTAAACATACTTTCACGGAAATTTTGTTTTGTTATAAAATTTAGCCGTGACACTGTCTGTCCTCATTCTTATCTGGGAATATATCTGAAAGTTAAAAACAATTTTTTTGTCCATCATTAGGGGTCCATTTGTATTTTATTTTTCTCTGCAGGGCCATTTTAAACATCCATAGTTCCGTAAAGTCCCCAGGATTTTTGCATTTATTTGCACATTAGCAGTGCATACAATTACTGAAGGTTCCTGGGAACCAGTTTTATTTCTCTGTCTCAGTTCCAAATTTTTGGCTTGATCATCCTCCTCTTTTCCTTTGATTAAGTTAACTGAAGCTTGACCACGTTAAGTGTTTTTCTTACTGGCATTTGTTCTTTTCACCCACAGCAGCATTTGTCTTCCTGGAGGAAATCTTCATGTCCACCCATGTCCACACAACCACACAGGAGCTGGTGGAAATATCTACTAGGTGACCCTTTGGGAAGGACATTCAGGCACGCAGGTTTACATTCCGTTTGGCAACAAATCCTGTTTTGTTTTTTCTTAAATGAAGATGAACTTCACTATCCCTTGACATCTGTACGACTAGGAAATTCATGCTACTTGAAAACTTGATTCATTGCTGAACATCTGAAAATGCCATCAATCCTAAACTCTGACTCTGCTGTCGCTCTCATCAGTTGTTCACAGACTAAGATCCAAATCCTGTTTCCCACTTACTGCCTGGGTGACCACAGACACGTTCCTCCATGTTTGTGAGCCTTACGTTCCCTTGTATTGAAATGGGGATCAAAAACACATGGACCTTTGGGAAAGATGAAATAATGTTTTTAATGATGAAGTTCATGGCCTGGCACCTATTAAGTACTGATTGTATGTATTATTTTAAATTTTCTATAATTATTATTGAATGAAACTAACACCACCTTGCCACCTTTACAAAGCATTGATCAAGCATGGCATTTTCCTACTCAGAAGTCACAATCGCATGCCGTTGCCCATGAAATAATCTAAACTCCCTGCTCTGCCACATAAAACAAAACTTTGCTTCTCTCATCTATTCGTTGAATTCAGCCTGATCCCTTTTCACTTCCTTATCTGTTGCTGGGTAACAAACCATCCTAAAAGTTAGCAGCTGTAAACAGCATGCATTATTATCACACAACTTCTATGGATCAGGAATCCAGACACAGCATCCTGGGTCCCCTGCATAGGATGAAACACTTATCTGAATTTGTCCGGGATTTTCTCTGTGTCAGCCCAGAAAATCTAGCATTCCAGGAAACCCCTCAGTCCAGGGCACTCTGGGATGGTTTTCCTGGGATGGTTCCAGTTATAAAAATGAAAATCCTACATCCCAGACACTCCCCTCAGTCCTGGGCACCCTGGGACGGATGGTCACCCTAGGTCCCAGGTCTGTCACAGGCTGGATCAACATGTTGGCCAAGCTGTCATCATCTAAAGGCTCCACTGGGGAAGGACCTGCCTCTGAGCTCACATGGCTGTTGGCCAGATTCACTTCTGTGCTCACTCCTTGCCAGATGCTGCCCTCTCGGTTCTTTGTCATTTGGGTTCCTCCAACAGGGCAGCTTGCTTCATCAAAGCAAGAAACCAAGAAAGCAATGGAGAGATTAGCAAGAGATTAACAAGGTGGAAACCATAGTCTTTTATAACCTAATCATGAAGCCACACCCCAAAACTTTGCCATACTGTGCTGGTTAGAAGCAAGTCACTTTGTCCAGTACCCATCCAAAGGAGAACATTCCATGCTGGCACCTATCCCAGGAGGTGGGGACTTTGGGTCACTTTAGAAGTCTACCTAAAGCACCCACCTCTGGGAACCTCCTTCAAGTGTTACTGAGACCTCACCTTTGCCAGGAGCCTTTCAGTTTATTTCAGTTCTTCACCAATCCCTGTAATGCCCTTTATTCCCCAAATATGACTGCAATATATGTATTCTTCAATAATCAAATCTAGTTTCGTCTCCATTCTATAAATGTCCCAGATCTTTATGCCCTCATATTCCCCAGGCAAAATTAATTATCCAACCCCTCTTTTCTCACAGCATTGTGAGTATTGATTTAGTGTTTGTCACCTATGGCAATTTTTTTTTTTCTCCTCAAGTCCTAAAGGAAAGAACTTTTTAAAATTCATACATCTACAGAATAATTTCTTTCACATCACACTTATTCCATAAGTACTCCCCCAAAACATCAAGAAATATGATCATCATTACCATCAATCCTGCTGAAATAGTCCTAGGAAGGACTTAGTACATTAAAACAGAAACATAAAAGAAAGATCATTAGAACAGACGTGTCTTCTGAGAATGGGACCGAATACACAAGAGGCATGAATAATTTAGGGGAACTCCTCAGAAGTCGGAGGGAATTACATCAGTGGTTGTGATTTAATGCTGAGTCACCCTACTGTTTCACCTGTTCTCAGTGTTTCTGGGGAAAACAAAAATCCCCAGGACTGCTACACCTCGTGGTGTGTTTCTGAGTAATTTATCACCATACTCAGAATCATAGCTCACAGGGTGGAGAGGCTTTGCTGGTTCTGATATGATATTTATCAGTCAACACAATCATTACCTGTGGCTTTGTTGAAACCTGCAGAGGACTCACAGAAACACAGACAAGATTGAATACATTTTTTTCCTACTCAAGATATGTATTTGTAAATATTTAACAAAATGGAGATACTGTGTGGAAATAGCTTCTTATGCACACATTTCACAGACTCCTAGAGTTATACAGAGCCCAAGAGGTCAACTAGACCAGTGATTTCAAAAAGAACCACTCTCATGAGTTTTTGATTTATCCTCTGTTTCGGAGATGATACGGATTAGAGCCGTTCGGGGAAATTTAAAAATAAATAAAATAATGTATCTTTTTTACCTGTCAGATTAATCAAAGTTCAAGTTTGCCAATCTCAACAAAAGTAGCACTTAATGTGAATACAGTATCCAGTTCTTGTTTGAGTGAGAGGAAATGGTCTGAGCATGTGCTGGTCACAACGGAGAAGATCTGCACTTCTTTTCTCAGGGAGCCGTGTGGAGAAGATCTGCACTTCTTTTCTCAGGGAGCCGTGTGCTGATGTCTGTCCAAGTCTAAGATATGCAAACCCTTTGAATTTGTGACTCACTGCTTCATATTTTATCCTGCAACACACATGAGATTGTGTATAAGGGTAATCAGTCTATGTTATGTAAAAAAGCCATGTAAAACTAAGCAATTGCAGCAAAAGAATAAGGATGATTTATACAAACTGAAATGTCTCCAACACAATATATTATTAAATAAGAAATACAAGTTTCAAATCTCTCTCTCTCATAATACATATATAATATACATTATATGCATATATATATAATCATATATCATGATTTTCAGGCATCATGTCCATAAAATACATAGTGCATTTTTACACACAGATGCATTTAAAAAAATGGCTTAGAGGAAGAGAATAACCCTAATATACCTCTATCTACGTTGGCAAGCTCTAGTGATCAACTTATCAACTGACATACTCTTTGTGTGTGTGTGTGTGTGTGTGTGATTGCCAAATAGATCATTTAAATACAAAAATCAAATACATTTTTCTACCACAGTGATAGTCACAAACTGAAAATAGCAACATAAAACAATGAAATGCTAACTGCAATAGCTAATATACTGCTATACCTAGGAGTAAGTTTTTGAAAGGTTTTGAAAGATTTGCAACAATTTTGTTTAGCATATGATAAAGATTATTATAGGTATTAAACGCCTAAAAATGGAGAAACACACTACATTGACAAAGAAAATACTTTTAAATATATCAACTTCATAAATTGATGGAAAATGGAAAACTCATTTGAAAATGTGTATAAAAGAGCAAGAGTTTGGGTTAATAGAAACTAAGATCTGGTCATTTGTGCTCATTGCTACTGGGATGCCATTTCCCATAGGCTTTCTCTGTGGACGAAACTGGGAAACGTACATATGTACATATGCCAACTAGTGCAGACATACTGTAAACAAATAGGCATACTATTTATGTTTATTTCTACATCTGTGTGTATACACATACATATACCTATATAACATAAAATATGATATAAAAATATATTATTGTACACAATCGAATAATTATAAATATATTAATATCAGTAATATTTAGATGTGAAAATAAGCTTGGGGTTACATTGATATTTCTGACTAATCTAACTACAGTATGCATTCTAACTTTTCTTCCATTGTTATATTTGTAACTGCTTTTTCTCATAATAAGAATCCTGACTCCTATAATCTACTATTTAGTTACTTATTTGTTCAACCCTACTATACGTGTTAAGCCACCTTAGAATTGCTAACCCATATATCTGTGAGAAAAAAAAAAGGCAAAAGAGAGTACAGCTTGTACAGTTTGTTCATTTGCTTTACAGTCCCCATGTCATTACATGGTTTTACAAAGTCACAGAGCATCATTTTCCCCCCACCCCTTTCGGTGAGGCTTGAATACGGATTCAGTAAAGTTTGTGCTTTGCGGTATACAGCACTGTAAGTTTGCAAATGTATGGAATCCTGTATTCACCCCCATAGTACCGAATAGATCCTTTCATCACCCTAAAACATGCCATGAGCAGCTTCCCTTTAATAAACCTTCCTCTCTCCCCAAGCCCTGGCAGTCATTTCTCTTGTTTTTTTGCCTATGTCCTTTTTTTCAGAATGTCATGTAAGTGGAATCATACAAGATTGACTTTTGGGTCTGAATTCTTTCACTTAGAGTTTAAAATCTATCTACGTTGTTATATAATTAAGAGTCATTCCTTCTTATTAATAAATACCCTTCAACTGTATATATGTACCACGGTTTGTTTACCCAGTCTTTTATTGGAGGGTATCTGGATTGGTCCCAACTTTGGGTGATTACAAATAAAACTGCTAGAAATAAGTATCTACAGATTTTTGTGTGAATATAAGCTTTTTCTTTCTTTTGGGCAAGCAACAAGGTACTAGGTCATATGGTATGTGTACACTCAATTCTATAAGAAACTGAAGAGTAGTTTTGCAGAGTGGCTATACTATAATGCATTCCTACTGGTGATGAATGAAAATGCCTATGGGTCTGCATCCTTACCAACATTTGGCATTGTCATGTTTTTAAAATCTTTTAGCTAATAGGTATGCAGTGTTATCTCACTGTGGTTTTAATTTACATTTTCCTAATAATTAACTATGCTGAACATTTTTCATATGCCTATTTGTCATCTCTGTATCATCTTTGGTAAGCATTTATTCAAATCTTTTGCCCATTTTTATTGGTTTTTTTTTTTTTTTTGGTTTGTTTTCTTATTTTTAACATTTAAGTGTTTTTTATATTTTCTGGAACATGTCCTTTATCAGATATGTGATTTGAAGATGTTTTCTGTCAGTGCCTGGTTTCTCTTTTCATTCTCTTAACAATGTCTTTAAATTTTTTTTAATTTTGATTAAATTCAATTTGTCAAGTTTTTCCTTAATGAATTATAATTTTGTTGTTTTTAAAAACTCACTATCAAATCCAAGGTCATGACGATGTTTTCCCATGTTTCGTGTATATGTTTTATAATGTTATGGTTTACATTTAGTTCAATAAAGCACTTGAGTTACTTTTTCTGTAAGATGTGAGAAATGAAAGAAGGTTTACTTTTTCTTGCACTTGGAGGTCTAACTTTCCCACCAACATCATCATCCCTTGAGTTGCCTTTGCATCTTTGTTTAAAAATCAGTGGATTATACTCATGTGGATTTGCTTCCAGGCATCCTGTTCTCTTCCACTGAGCTACATCTCCATCCTTTTGCTAATACCACACTGTCTTGGTTATTGTAGCTTTACAGGAAGTCTTGAACCTAGACTGTGTGAGTTCTCCAACTTTGTTCTTTTTCAGAAGTGTTTTGGTTTAACTAGCTCTTTTGTTTTACTTCTTAACATGTCAACATATACAAAAAAAAAAACTTACTGGGATTTTTACTTGGAGTACATTAAATCTGTAGATCAAATTGGGAGAAGACATTTTAATATTATTGAGTCTTCCAACCAGTCAATGCAGTGTGTTTCCATCTATCTAGATTTTCTTTGATTTCTTTCACCAGGTTTTAGTATCCTGTATTTTCATCTTCATTTATTTATTTATTTATTTATTTTTTGTTTTTTGCAATATGCGGGACTCTCACTGTTGTGGCCTCTCCGTTGCGGAGCACAGGCTCCAGACACGCAGGCTCAGCAGCCATGGCTCACGGGCCCAGCTGCTCCGCGGCATGTGGGATCTTCCTGGACCGGGGCACGAACCCGTGTCCCCTGCATCGGCAGGCTGACTCTCAACCACTGTGCCACCAGGGAAGCCCCCTCACGTGGTCTTTAAAGGAGACAGGAGCAATGGGTCTTTGCAGGGAGCTGGCTGCTGTGCCTTCCATTACAGAGCACCTCATGGGAAGCTTCTCAGGATTCCCCTAATACCCCCATTTTGGGGAGTCCCTGAAGGAAAAACATGCAAGTCTGAAACCCCCATGGCCCCAACTACTCATGCCATGCCACATACTACCTTGAATGGTTCATTAACAATTTCTAGCTCAGTCTTGCTAACATCTTATCTGGAAGCATCTGCTCCAGATAAGTAAATGGTCAGGTACCAGGTACTGGGCCTCCCTTTTCAGGTTAGTTGTTCACCCTGTGACCTTAGTTCTCTCCTGGGTCCAACAAAATTTTCAGGTTATCCAGGTTTGTTCTTGTAGTAAGATTGGGAGTGACACTCTTTCCAGCTGTCCAACTCTCTCTACTTCGGAAGCCCACACACTCTATTACATATGAAACACAGATAGTGAAGAAGTTAAGACCAAATGATCTTTTCAGTGCATCACTTTTCTAAGGATGCCACACAATACATTAATGGTAAAAGTTATGTGACAGAAAGAGTATTGAACTTAGAATCAAGAGATAGTTTTTCAAGTTTATTTCTATTATTTTCTAGATTTTTCACAGATATTATGTTATAATTCTGCAAGTCTCAATGGTCTCCTCTGTGAGATTATTGTGATTCCTCGCTCTTGCATTGCAGACAAAGTGTGCACAGCAATTGGGCATTCCTCATTTTATTCAATTCTCCATGTTACTCTATGGTGTAGACAGAACAGGGATGAGAATCCCCAATTTCACTTAATAGAGAAATGAGGTCATGTGAAGCTAAGGACCTGCTAAAAATCATCCAGCCCAAAATGGCCCAATGGGGAACCAGACCTGTGACTTCTGAATTATAGCTCAGCACTCTTTTACCTGAAAAAAAAGCATTTTGAAAATATAAAATTGTATCATAGTAGTTGCTTTATCCCCGAGAGTGCTAGAAACTCCTTTAACATTTATTAAGGTACACTGTGGAAGAGATAGTCTAAAATACTTCTACGCATCAGGGGCTTGAGTTAGATCACTGTGGGAGACGAATGATTTCAGCTTTGGTTTGAGTCACTGTTTCCAATATGCACTTTCGCTTTTCCAGAATTTATAACCCAATAGCACATTTCTTCATTGTGGTTATAACTAGGACAAATCTGCTTCTAACTCAATTTGTATTCCATGGAAAAGATTAGCTTATGGATGGTTTTCAAATATAAAAATAGGAAACAAAACTTCCATGACAATTTAGAGCCAAATTAAGATAATTTGCTGTGCTAATGAAATTTCAAAATTTCTCATACTCCTTGAGGGATGAGGTGCTCATTTAGTTTATTGTTACTCTAAACATTCCAACGAGGTGAGTGAGGTGCAAAGACTTGAAGCCAGATGACCAGAGCCCTTCTCCCATCTGCTTTCCACACCCTCATCCTGTGCCTTCAGAAGACTGCTCTTGTTTCTGCTTTGGAGAGTGGTTATTAGCACTGCACACTGTCTGGGGCCACAAAACTTTCTGCTGCAGCATTTACTTCTACCAGCTTTACAGCGAGGTTACATGGGGAAAGTAATGAACTCCATGTACATTAACTGACTTTGAGTCTACGCATATCCAAATGCTAGTTTACCACAGCTATTGTTTTAGTACCCCAAAATATGTTTGGTATGTGTCTCAGCAAAAATCAACAACAAAAACCATAATAAATTTGTGTTTGGATGCTTTTTAAAAGCAGAATTTCTTAATGCTAAGATAGTATAAGTTTGCTTTAGAATTTTTTAATACAAATAAACAAAAACAAGAATAAAAATGACACATTCTACTGCCCAGATACAAATTATAATTTTAACAATTTAGTCTGAATCCTTTAATGAGTGTAATTATCATATTTGATAATATGGTATTTGTTTTATATTGACATTCCTACTAAACTAGAAGAGATTTGTTTGTATAAGTCCTCTACATGTATGGAAATATTTATTGGAAATATTTTAAGGGACCACCTACTATTTGAGAAGCATGGTGATAGTGAAAGGGAATTAAAGGAAAGGAAGAAGAAAGGAAAGAAAGGAGGGAGGGAGGAGAGAAAAAAAGCAAAAAAAAAAAAAAAAAAAAAAAGGAACATGGGAATGCCCAAAACGATGGAGTGGGAAGACCCTGAGCTCACCTCAGCCCATAGGCACACCAAAATTACAACTACTTACAGAGAAACTATTGATGAGAATGAGCTGAACGCTAGCAGAAAAGATTTTTCCATAACTAAAGTTAAAAAGAAGAAACCATAAAAAGACAGGTAGAAGGGGTGGAGACATCATATAATCAAGACTCACACCCCTGGGTTGGCAACCCACAAACAGGAGGATAATTATAATTGAAGAGGTTCTCTCCAAGGAGAAAAGGGTCTGAGCCCAACAATGGGCTCCCCAGTCCTGGGGTCCTGCATCTTGAAGACAAGCCTCCAGAACATCTGGCTTTGAAGGCCAGTGGGACTTGCATATGGGAAAGCCAGACAGCTGTAGGAAACAGATTCTACTCTTAAATGTCTTGTACAAAATCTCACATGCTCCCAGACCCAGCAGAGAGACAGTAATTTGAATGTAGCTTGGGTCAGACCCACTTGCTGATTTTGGAGAGCCTTTGAGAGAGGCAGGAGGCAACTAGGACTTCCCTTACAAACCTAGATGTTAGTGGCAACCATTTTTTTTTAACTCGTTCTACCAGGAGGATATTGGTACTGGCATGTGCCATTTTGGAGTCTCCCTCTAACCTATTAGCACCAGAGGTTGACCTGCCCACCAGTCAGTTGGTACCAGTTCTGGAATCCACTAGGCCAAGCAGCCAGCCCTGCTGCTTGCAGAAACACAACCCTGCCCACCAGTGGGGTGGGACCAGGATGTGGTCCCATCAACAAGTAGTTTGACAGAAGCCCTGCAAACCCCCAGGACCTGTAGCCCTGTGGCCAGCCTCATTGGGACTGGGCCCTCCCCACCAGAAAGCAAGCACCAGTCCCAGAACTCCCCAGGTCACACAGCCAGTCATGCCAGGACCTGAAACCACTAACCAGCAGCCATCAACTTCCACACAAGACGGGCTCTGGCAGCCAACCAGGCTGGGGCCTAGCCCCGCTTACCTGCATGCTCAAAGAAGTCAGCCTCACCACTACAGAAGAGCCTATTAAGCCCACCTAGGAGGCACTTCTAGAGTGTATAGCTCTGATGAAAAGAGGGGAGTGTGCTGTTGGGCCCCATAGAACGTCTCCACTTTTCCAAGATTGTGAAATGTAACCAATCTACCTAATACATAAAAATAAAAGCATAGAATTAGGCAAAATGACATGACAGAGGAATATTTTCTAAAAGAAAGAAGAAGATAAAACCTCAGAAGAAGAGCTAAGTTAAGTGAAAATAAGCAATCTATCCAATAAAGGATACAAGGAAATTAACATAAAGATGCTTGATGAACTCAGGAGAAGAATGGATGAACAAAGTGACAAGTGTAATAAAATGTTAGAAAATATCAAGAAGAACCAAACAGAACTGGAGAATACAATAACTGAAATAAAAATACACTAGAAGGAATCAACAGTAGATTAGACGATACAGAGGAATAGATCAGTGAACTGGAAGACAGACCAGTGAAAATCACCTAACTGAACAGAATAAAAGAAACAAGAGTTTTTAAAAATATGTACAGCTTAAATGACCTCTGGGATATTATCAAGTGTACTTGCATTTGCATTAAAGGGGTCTCAGAAGGAGAAGAGAGAGAGAAAGGGACAGAAAACCATTTGAAGACATAATAGCTGAAAACTTCCCTAACCTGGGAAAAGAAACAGATATCCAGGTCCAAGAAGCACAGAGAGTCCCAAACAAGATCAATTCAAAGTGGAACACACCAAGACACATTGAAATTAAAATGACAAAAATTAAAAATAAAGAGATAAACTTAAAAGCACTAAGGTGAAAACAACTAGTCACATATGAAGGAACTCCCATTAGACTGTCAGTTGACTTTTCAGCAGAAACTTTACAGGCCAGAAGGGAATGGCACAATTTATTGAAAATGATGAAAGGGAAAAAAAAAAACCTGGTAAGGCCATCATTCAGATTTGAAGGAGAAATAAAGAGTTTACAGACAAGCAAAAACTAAGAATTCAGCACCACTAAACCTGCTTTACAAGAAATGTTAAAGGGACTTCTCTAAGCGTAAAAGAAAAGACCACAAGTAGAAATATGAAAATTATGAAAGGAAAAATCTCATTGGTAAAGGAAAACAAACAGTAAAGCTAGTAGATCAACCACCTATGAATATAGTAGGAAGGTTAAAAGACAGAAGCAGTGAAATAATTTATATCCACAATAAGTAGTTAAGAGATACATAAAACAAACAGATGTAAAATATGATGTCCAGAACATTAATGGGGGGTGGGGGAATAAAAACTTAGGATTGTTAGAATGCATTCAAACTTAAAATAACTATAACTATACCTATACCTGTAACTATATCTATGTCTACGTCACAGTAACCACAAACCAAAAATCTGTAATAGACATACACACAAAAGAGAAAGGAATCCAAACATAACACTAAAGTTAGTCATCAAATCACAAAGGAAGAGAGCAAAAGAAGAAGAAAGGAACAAAAAAGAACTATAAAAACAACCAGAATACAATTAACGAGATAGCAATAAGTATATACCTATCAATAATTACTTTAAATGTAAATGGACTAAATGTTTCAATCAAAAGAGTGGCTGAATGGATTTTTTAAAAGGCTGTATATATTGCCTACAAAAGACTAACTTTATAACCAAAGACATACACAGATGAAACTAAGCATATGGGAAAAGGTGTTCCATGCATATGGAAACAAAAAGAAAGCTGGAATAGCAATATTTATATCAGACAAATAGACTATAAAGCAAAAGACTGTAACAAGAAACAAAGAAGGACATTGTATAATGATAATGAGATCAACCCAAGAAGACATAACAAATGTAAATATATATTCACCCAACATAGGAGCACCAAATTATGTAAAGCAAATATTAACAGACAAAAAGGGGAAAATTGACAGTAATGCACTAATCGTAGGGGACTTTAACACCCCACTTAAATCAATGGACAATTTATCCAGACAAAAATTCAATAAGGAAACACTGGCTTTAACCAACACATTAGATAAGATGGAATTAATAGATATATAGAGAGTAATAGAATAAGTAATAGAATACAAAAGTAATAGAATACACATTCTTTTCAAGTGAACATGGAAAGTTCTACAAGATACATCACATGGTAGGCCACAAAACAAGTCTCAATATATTTAAGAAGACTGAAATCATATCGAGCACCTTTTCAAAGCTACAAGAAAAAGACTGTAAAAAACATGAACACTTGGAGGCTAAACATTATGCTACTATACAACCAATGGGTCACTGAAGAAATCAAAGAGGAAGTTAAAAAAATACCTGGAGGCAAAAGAAAATAGAAACACAATGATCTAAAATCTATTGTATGAGGTGCAGCAAAATCAGTTCTGAGAAAGAAGTTCAGAGCAATACAAGCCTACTTCAGAAAATAAGAAAAATCTCAAATAAACAACATAACCTTACACCTAAAATAACTAGAAAAAGATCAACAACACACACACAAAAACCAAAGTGAGTAGAAGCAAAAAAATAATAAAGATCGGAATAGAAATTAATGAAGCAGAGACTAAAAAAAATAGAAAAGATCAATGAAACTAAGCTGGTTCTTTGAAAAGATAAACAAAATTGATAAGTCTTTAGACTTATCAAGGAAAAAAGAGAGAACCAAATAAATGAAATCAGAAATTAAAAAGGAGACATTACAACCAACACCAAAGAGATACAAAGGATCATAAGAGATTACTATGAACAATTATATGCCAAAAAAAATGGACAACGCAGAAGAAATGGATAAATTTCTAGAAACACACAATCTCCTAAGACTGAATTAGGAAGAAATAAAAAATAGGAACAGACCACTTGCCAGTAATGAAATTAAATTTGTAATAAAGGATACTACCAACAAAAAAGAAACAGAATGCTTCCAAACACTTAAAGAAGAGCTAACCCCATTCTTCTCAAACTATTCCAAAATATTGAAGAAGAAGGAAACTTCTGAATTCATTCTATGAAGCCATCATAACCCTGATACCAAAACCAGACAGACACCCCAATAAAAAGGAAAATTACAGGCTAATATCACTGGTGAACATAAATACAAAAATCCTCAAAAAATTTTAGCAAATCAAATTCAACAATACATTAAAAGATCATACACCATGATGAAGTTGGATTTATCCCAGGAATCTAAACATGGCTCAGTATTTACAAATCAGTCAATGTGATAGACCACATTAACAAATTGAAGGATAAAAATCATATAATCTTCTCAATAGATGCAGAAAAAGCTTTTGAAAAAAATTCAAGATCCTTTTATGATTAAAAAAACCCAAAAAAACCTAAGTGGGTATAGAGGGAACATACCTCAACACAATAAAGGCCATATATCACAAGCCCACAGCTAACATCACACTCAGTTGTGAAAAGCTGAAAGCATGTCATCTTAGATAAGGAATAAGATAACAATGCTTACTCTCAAAACTTTTACTCAACATTGTGTTCGAGGTCCTAACCACAGCAATTGGACAAGAAAAAGAAATAAAAGAAATGTAAATTAGAAAGGAAGAAGAAAAGTTGTCACTGTTTGCAGATGACATAATGCTATACTAGAAAATCTTAAAGATGCCACCAAAAAAGTATTAGAACTAATAAATGAATTCAGTAAAGTTGCAGGATATGAAATTAATATACAGAAATCTATTGTGTTTCTATACAAGAAGAATGAACAATACAAAAGAGAAATTAAGAAAACAATCCCATTTACTATCACATCAAAAAGAATAAAATGCCTAGGGAAAAAATCTAACTAAGGAGGTAAAAGACTTGTAAAGACAATGATTAAAGACATTGAAGACAATACACACAAATGGAAAGGTATACTGTGCTCATGGATTGGAAGAAGTGATTTTATTAAAATGACCATATTACCCAAGGCAATCTGCAGAGTCAATGTAATCCCTATCAAAGTACCAATGACATTTTCCACAGAACTAGAACAAATAATTCTAGAATGTGTACAGAAATGCAAAAGTTCTCACATAGCCAAAATAATCTTGAGAAAGAACAACAAAGCTGGAGGTATCACACACCCTGATTTTAAACTATATGACAAACCCTACAGTAATCAAAACAGTATGGTTCTGGAACAAAAACAGACGGACACAGAATAGAGGGCCCATAAATGAACCCACACTTATATGATCAATGAATCTATGACAAAGGGGGCAAGAATATGCAATGGGGAAAGGACAATCTCTTCAAAAAGTGGTGCTAGGAAAACTGGAAAGCTGTATGTAAAAGAATCAAATTGGACTACTTTCTCACACCATATACAAAAGTAAACTCAAAATGGATTAAATACTTAAATATAAGACCAGAAACATAATACTCCTAGAAGAAAACATGAGGAGTATGCCCTTTGCAATAACATTTTTAAATATACTTCATCAGATAAGGGAAACAAAGCAAAAATAAATAAATGGGACTACATCAAACTAAAGCTTTTGCACAGGAAAGGGATCTATTGACAAAACAAAAAAGCTGCTTACTTAATGGTAGAAGATTTTTGCAAATGATATATCCAATAAGATGTATATCCAAAAGATACAAATAACTCATACAACTGAACCTCAAAAGAAATACATTTAAAAATGGGCAGAGGACCTAAATAGATATTTTTCCGAAGAAGACATACAGATGCTCAACATCAGTACTTATCAGGGAAATGCAAATCAAAACCACAACCAGATATCACCTCACATTTGTCAGAATGACTCTCATCAAAAAGAAAACAAATAAGAAGTACTGGTGAGGAAGTAGAGGAAAGGGAACCCTCGTGTACTGTTGATGGGATTAGTGCAGCCCCAATGGAAAACAGTATGGAGGTTCCTCAAAAATTTTAAAATAGAGCTACCATAAGATCTAGCAATTCCACTTCTGTGTATTTTTCCAAAGAAAACAAAATCACTAGTTTGAAAATATACATGCATATCTATGTTCATTGCAGCATTATTCACAATAGCCAAGATACAGATGCAACCTAAGTGTCCATTGATAGACGAATGGATAAAGATGTAGTACAATGTGGTACAATGGAATAATAACCATGAAAAAGAATGAAATCTTGTTATATGTAACAACATGGATGGATATAGAAATATTTATGCCCAGTGAAATAAGTCAGACAAAGACAAATACTGTATGATTTCACTTACATGTGGTATCTAAAAATCAAAACAAATGAACAATATAACAAAACAGAAACAGAGTCATAGATACAGAGAACAAACAGGTGGTTTCCAGAGGAAAGAACTGTAGGAGCATGAGAGAAATAGATGAGGGAGATTAAAAAGTTACAAACTTTCAGTTACAAAATAAACGAGTCACAGGGATGAAATGTACAGCATGGAGAATTTGGTCAATAATACTGTAATACCTTTGTATGTATGGTGGTGGTAACTAAACAAGATTATTTTGTAATATGTAGAAATATCAAGTCACTATGTTGTTCACTAGAAACTAACAGTGTTGTAGGTCAATTATACTTCAATTTTTAAAAAGTGGTGGAGAGTGAGAGAAATGGGTGAACTATTTTTTGTTTTGTTTTATTTTGTCTAAATAATTTGAATTTTTAAAAGTGTTCTAAGAAAAAAGAAGAAAGGAAACAGTGAAAAGGTAAAGAAAAGGCATAACACAGTTACTTTATTTGAGAATGTCACTACGTAGGAGGAAGCAAACACACTCACCAACACAGAAAATAAGGCTCTTGCTAAAAAGAGCAGTGTGTGCAAAGGGCCAGGAGCAACTGACCTCTGGAGAAGCTGTTCAAGGTTTCAGCCAGGAAGTAACATCTTGGACAGATCTTGACCTATGCAGTTGGCTTTAGCTTGCTGGAGAAAGTAATGATGGGAAATTGAAAAACAAAGAAAGTTACTTTTAAATAATTGTTATGTTTTGGGAGGTCTTCCATTATTTCCATAAACTGATTTTTTTTTACTTAAAAGTTATTAACACATTAGGACTCCTTACATACAAAATTCTTCAAAATGGATTCCCCAATTCACAATCCCACTAGTAATTTATTTAGCACAATGAATCTAGTGTATGTGTGTCACTATTTTAGAAGGGAATAACAAAATTCAAAATAGCATATTCGATATTATAACCAATGTTAAGAGAATGCAGAAATTGTCATTACACATTTGTCAGAACCTGTAGAATTTACAATGCCAATAGTGAACCCTATTGTAAAGTATGTACTTTGGGTGATACTGATGTGTCAATGTACATTTACTGATTGTAACAAAAGTACAACTTTGTTGCAAGATGTTGATAGTGGGGGAGGATTTGTATGTTTGGGGTCAGGGAATATATGGGAAACTTCTATACTTTCCCTTCAGTCTTGCTATAAACCTACAACTTCTCTAAGAAATAAAGTCTTTTTTAAAAAAAAAGGGGGGGGGATTTAAAAAAAAAAAAAACCTCCAGAATTAAAAAAAAAAAGAGAGAGGATATGGAAATAGCAATTTTAATATGATCTTTAAAAAGTAAAGCTTAATGAAAACTTCTAAGAAGAGGAGAAATATTAAAACCATTACAGTGACTCTAACCTCTTACCTTCACACCTAGTGGGCATTATATTTAGATATATACCAGAATTTAAGCAAGTAGGTAATTAAGTGTTTCATTGTTGTTACTTTTTACTTTCTTTCGTTTATCAAAAAGGCATATGAGCTAAAATGCCAAGGCTTCCTGAAGTGCACAAACTTCACCACGACTTCATAGCACTGCCTCGTTGTTCTGATTTTTACTGAAGTATAAAACAATGCTTCAAAATAATTCATAATAATTATTTGTTTTAAATATATAATTAATAATACGTTAGCAATCATTTGCTCTTTACATAAATAAAGTCTGCTTCTTTTTATGAGATTAATCAATCCATAGACTTTGCCAGCTGTTTCTTGGAGTTTTAATATTTCTCACTCAGCTTTGTACTTTTTCTTGATCTGCCCTTTTTTAATCAGAATATCCTTTATACCATAGTGTTTTCCTATATATTTCAATTTAATACTCCTTATATTCTAGAAGGTATACATATATATATATACATATAGTCAAATGTATTTTAAAAGTATGTGTGATTTTTTTATTGCTTTAATGATGAAAAGATATGTCACTTGCATATATGTTTTCTGGTGGATTTTAATATAAATATCATCCATTGTTCTCTTTTCTTGGCACTAGTGCTTCCAAAACTACATGGGACGCAGGACCAGGTTTGGTTTTTGTTTTGTTTTGTTTTGTTTTGTTTTGTGGTTTTTTAGGGTTTTGCATTAATTTCCAAATGTGATGTACCAAATTTTTAATAATACATAGTTTTAAATTGCTATAGAAGTTTCTATATTTTTCTTGCCACTGGAGCACACCTGCCAGGCGGCCACCAGCCAACACACAGTGGGGACCTCATCTATTTGCTTCTCAGGATTCCTCTCACTGGAACTCTGCACTGACCATCCTCTTTTATCGTGTATTGATGTTCATGCAAAATCTCAAGGTTAAAAAGATTCATGATATGATTTGAGGAGAGAAATTTCTCTTTACTCGTGCTGCCTAAAATATCTTTGACCAAAATCTCAAAAATTCCATTACTAGAAAAGTCCTGCTTTTTGTAGAATTTGAGAATTCCTGTAAGAATGTTTTACAGATTGCAACACTCTCTCATGCTCATTAGCTCATTTTATTGTAACAAAAACCCACTTAAGTTGGCAGGGGGCTATTCATTACTCCATTTCACTGTCCAAAAAAACTGATTTTGCTCTATGTCTCAAAAATAATAAATAACAAAGCCAGGTTTGGGGCACATACGTTTCTAGACATTAGAGATTTCCTTTCTCTGGTACAGTTCAGATTAAAGATGGTAAATTTTGGTTTCTACTTTTAAAACACAGAAAATGTATGGTGAACTTTTGTTTCCTTAGCTACATAAGAATACAATTATTCATTGACTTCATACACCTACTTTCTACACTGGAATTTATAGCTCAGATGTTTTCAATCATATCATATAAATTTGGTACTAGGACTTAGGTAGGTGAAATAGTTGGAACATTTGCCCCAAATTCCCCAACACTTATGAAACTGATGTATCAATTGTCTCATGATGCTTATGCTGTGCATTTTAGCCTTTGGCATTACCACACTGGCCAACCAGCAGGCACCTTTCCGCAGATCCAGAGTGGCTCTGAGCAGCATGAACCATCCTGCATGTGCACCTGAAGCTCACCACCCAGAGCCCTCCCTGCAGCCTGTCTGCCTTGCAGCCTCTGCCGTCTCAGCCTCTGACCCTTCTGTCTCAATATACTTCCTTCTTTTTCTTTTTTCTTTTTAAAAATATTTTATTAAAGTATAGTTGATTTACAACGTTGCATTAATTTCTTCTCTACAGCAGTGCAGCAGTGATTATTATACACACACACACACACACACACACACACACACACATATATATATATATATATATATATATATTCTTTTAAAATACTCTTTTCCATTATGGTTTACCATTGGTTACTGAGTATAGCACAGATAACTATATTCAATAACCTTCCTTCACCACAACACTCTTGCATTTTTTTCTGTCTCTTTGCCCTTCTCTCCAGCCTGCTCTTCAATGGAGTCATTCTCCAGGTTCTGTTCTTCCTCAGAGCTCTCTCTCCAGATGCGCTTACTACCTCTGTTTGTTGTAACTTTGGTGCATCTTATCTAGCCTCAACCTTTTTCCAGAGCTCAAGAACCAGAACTCCTGCTGCCTAAAGGACACTTCTACCTAGATCTCCATCCAAAACTAGACTCGCCATCTTTGCCGATTGCCTATCTTCCCCCAAGTCCTGTTTCTGTTACTGGTCTAAAAGCTAACCACCTCTCTCTCCCACCTCTGAGAAACATCCAAATTTAAATATTTCCAAACAAGTTGATTTTTGTTAAACTGAGTCGGGGTAGAGGAAGAAATCCCAGAAGAGGTACCTGCAGGTGTAAAGCTCGCATTATCTGTGTGGGGTCCGTCAGAGTTCAAGGGTGAGAGAGTAGCCAGAGATTTCAACAGACAGTTGAGCAAGAAAGACAGGTGGGAAGAAGGATTACCTCCCAAAAGAGCCCAAGATCAGGTACATTTTCAGCGGTGGGTTAGGGATACAGGTTAGATTGTACTGGGCTAACACATGAATGAAATATAAGATAAAAACAGTTAATATATTTAGCAGTCACTCTTGGTGTTTTTTCGTTTGCCTGAAATAAAGCACTCTGAACCTCATAGAGGGAAACACAAAGGGGAAGTCATTCTCCCCAGCTTTGCCAAAAACAACTATGCAGCTCACAGGCACACAGACCACAGACAGCAGATCAACAATGGCTCTAGGAGGAGGTGACTGGCAGTATCCAAAAGGAATGGACTCATTTGCCCACATGATTAAGATGCCTCTGGGTCTCCCTGGAAGTATTTGGTAAGGGATCTTACAAATGACGAAGGGTCCCGTGCCACCAACCAGGAACAAAACCAGTGAAATTACAGCGTTTCATGTTCCAGTGATGACTACCATTCATGTCCACAGACTGTGGACACCTAGGGAGTCTCAAATAACACTGATAATTCAAAAATTCAAAAGGCAACTATAATACCAAAATGCTGTAATTCTTTGTGGACAAGGACAATGGCTTTTTAATCCAGCTGTAAACCCAGCTTGAAGGAAGGCTCTGAATACATTTTTATTGACTGCATGAATTATTCATGGTTATGTTGTAACTGTTACAGATTAACCCTTTTTGCTTAAAAGAGATTGTAACTTTAAGAAATCATTTCTTTTCTCCAGCAAATAATACAGGCTCAAGGAAAATTTCTCTCAATAAATAAACCGCTCATGACAAAATATATATATATATAGAAAAATTAATTCAGAAATTTTGACTATGATAGGATGAGAGATGAGAGAGAGGTAGAATCCAGTGCTACTATGGCATAGAGCATAGAAGAGGAGATTAAGAAATCTTTAACTATATTTTAGCAGAAATTATAAAAATGGGAATCTTCTGGTTTTAATCTTCATTTTAAACCTTCATAACACATTTTGAAAAATCTTTCTATTTCATCAATCACCCTTCTACAATAAGTGTAGTAGCTGTTCTATATTTCATTAATTGAATGAACCAAACATTTCATTGATTTCCTATATTTAACAGTTCAGTTATTTCCTGTTCTTCCCATTACCTGGATAACACTGTCATGGGTACATCCATAAATTACATCTTTAAGACCTACAACTAAAAACAAAATATTGAATAGAAAAGAAACAATTTTGGAGAGATTAAAAACTGCCCTCTTGAGAATTTATAGCAAGATACTCTCTCAATAGCAGCCCTGAATCTTTCCTAATCTTGAAATTATCACTTAAACATGTATTTACACACTTGAAAAAAAGAAATAGCTTTACTTTCAACTGAAATGTTTTAGTTATGAATGGTGTGAAACATCTTTCATGTTTTTGTACATTTATAATTCTCTGAATTTTTTTCATGCTCTTTGCTTGTTTTTCATAGAGATTCTCTCTGTGGCTATTGGTGTACAAAATTTCTTAAGGTTACTAAGCCACTGTGAGTAATCTTGTTTTCTGTGGGTATCAGAAAAACCTGAAATACAAGTGGCTCAACCAAAACAGAAACTTAATTCTCTGTGAAGTGAAGGAAGTCTGGGGGAAGGCACTTGAGTGCTCATACGGTAGCCCCAGGGGCCCAGGTACTTACCTACCTCTCTGCACCATTACCCTCTGCATGTGGCTTTCATATTTAGGAGCACCTCACAGGCCAACTTGGCTGCTGGGGCTCTAGCCATCACATCCACCTTCTGGGACATCAGCAGAAGGAAGTAGGGAATAATGAAGAAGCAGGATGAGCCCACTCCCTCTCTTTTAAGTATCTTCCTTGGAAGCCCTCCCAGCATGCCCACTCACTGGATGGAGCTTAGTCACTGGACACTCATAGCTTCCAAGGTGCCCAGGAAATGGAAACATTTTCCCCAGATGGCTGTGTGTTCAGGTAGAAATTGGAGTTCTGCCACTCCAAGTTTCTCACACCCATGTTGTGGGGGGTTTTTTCCCCATATTTATAGGATTTGTTATCTTTTATTATATTTAGTTATGAAGAAGTGTCACTTTAAAATGTATGCCTGTAGTTAATCTCTTATGTTTTCTGATATAGAGCAAGACGTAGATAATTCCTCATCATGTCAAGGTTATATTGGCCTGCACTTTTCTCTTGCTGCTTTATAGGTATTTTTCCTTTCACATTTGAATCTTCAATCCACTTGGAGTTTATTTTGGTACATGATGTAATGCTAAATAAATAAGTAAATATTAATACATCTGCAAAGGTTAGCCCTTCATCCCAATGCCGTTGATGGCAGAATCTATCTGTTCATATGAGCCCTTCTCTCCCCGCTCAGCAACTCCCCAGGCCAGACCATGACTCTGAATCCACCTGGACTCCTGGACCCTCCTCCTGAAGGTCCTCCCACACCCTCCCCACAGCCATACCAGAACAAGCCTCTACCAGAATATCAGCTACCACTTTCCTGTGAGAGCCACGCCGTCTGCTCTTCATACTGTGGGAACCCCCAACTAGGTTAACAAGACCCACCAGTGAGATTCTCTCCTGTGGCCATGCTGGCTCCCTTGTCCTCGTCCCGGTCATGGTCAAGTGGACCATATCCCTGTGCTGCCAGAACGTGCTTTCCATCTGTTCTCAGACAAAACTAAGAACCTGACATAACCAAGAAGCCCCGGCATTTTTATGGGATGTAGCAAAACTTTTGTTTTTTTTCATATGGGTCCTATATGTTTCTTAAGAAGTTTATACTTCTCTGACAATCATGAATCATTTTATTGATGAAAAGAATCATTTTATCACCTCATTGTCTAATGAATTATAACTACTACATTAAGAACTTATTTATGTGTGTATATTTTTATTTTTTAATAGATCTTTATTGGAGTATAATTGCTTCACAATACTGTGTTAGTTTCTGTTGTACACCAAAGTGAATCAGCTATATGTATACACATGTCCCCATATCCCCTCCCTCTTGAGCCTCCCTCCCACCCTCCCTATCCCACCCCTCTAGGTGGTCACAAAGCACCGAGCTGATCTCCCTGTGCTATGTGGCTGCTTCCCACTAGCTATCTATTTTACATTTGGTAGTATGTATATGTCGATGTTACTCTCACTTCGCCCCAGCTTCCCCCTCCCCCTCCCCATGTCCTCAAGTCCATTCTCTACGTCTGCATCTTTATTCCTGTTCTGCCCCTAGGTTCATCAGAACCTTTTTTTTTTTTTAAGATTCCATATATATGTGTTAGCGTACGGTATTTGTTTTTGTCTTTCTGACTTACTTCACTCTGTATGACAGACTCTAGGTCCATCCACCTCACTACAAATAACTCAATTTCATTTCTTTTTATGGCTGAGTAATATTCCATTGTATATATGTGCCACATCTTCTTTATCCATTCTTCTGTCGATGGACATTTAGGTTGGTTCCATGTCCTGGCTATTGTAAATGTGTTCATTGTATATTTATTTTTAACAAATTACATTACTGAACTCAAATATTGTAGTCTTTTTCAAATTTCTCTCTAGTTTTCCAGGAAGACGATGGTACCATCTGCAAATAGTAACTCCGTCTGCTCTCCTTTTGGAATTCAATTCAATTAAGTTGTTGCTTTTTATTTCATTCCCTAGAATTTTCAGAATGACTTTGAAAAATGGTGGTGACAGAAAGTCCCTTCTGCTGTCTTGGATTGTAAAGCAACTACATCAAATGTGACCTAGTTCTGCAATATGACTGCTTTAGTGATATAAGAAACTGAATTTCAGAGAGCCTCTGATTCCTAACTTCCTAGACTATTATCTAGAATGGCTATTGATTCTAATGCCTTCTTGGCCTTTGTGTTTTCTTGGGATACCTTAAGTTTCACAAACAATGACTTTTGCACTAGTGCTGACGGAACCAGAGGTTTCAAGCATTGGTGGTCCTTCAGGACAATTTTGGACAGTTTTTTCCAAACTTGGATTCTCTGAACAAGGTTCATTCTAGACTGATCATTCTAGAAACTGCACAAGCACTGATAAAAAGATCTTTATTCATTTAAGCAGGCTATCAGGGACAATCACATTCTACGAAACGTACCTGATGAGAAGTTGAAAGGTGTTTCCTGGAAAAAAAAAAAAAAAGAATGCAATAGTAAAAAAACAAATTCCAGAAATGCTAGGTGAAAGAGTCATAATGTTCTTTTTTAAATGGTAGGCATCCTTGGAACCTTCAACTGCCCATGTTTATTGTGAGTCATCAAGAAGGAAACCGTGTGAGCAGGCTTCCCATACCCTGAGAAAAAGCGCACCTCACAATATGGCAGGGCTGACATACATCCACCACAAGCAGCTGATGTTGAGAAACTGATGTGAAATGTTCATGAAACGGAGGAGGGAGAGGGGAGAAAACCCACATTTATGAACCTACAGTTTCCAAAGCAGAGCCCTGGAAGATTTCACATACTCTGCCTCATTTCATCAGCAAGGGTCCTATAGGTCAGCAAGATCATCCCACTTGCCGACACCCAGAGAGGGAAGGGATGGGGCTGACATCACAAAGTTCAGACAGTGGGTTTGCCTGCAGCCCAGCCTCCCCTTCCAGGTTCCCACACACATGAGTTCACGATGTAGCAAGTGCTTATTTACATGTCTTTCTCCCTGGATTGGTTAAGAGTTCCCCAAGGGAAAGGAATTTTAAGTTTCTTTTTGTCCCCAGCAGCAAACACAAATCCTAATCCAGCACAGGCACTTGGCACCCTTTTTGCCTGGAACCAAATATGCATCTGAATTCATCTTCGGTTTGCCTGCTTCACTGAACCTAGAGTTCCGCAGTTGTTTGATTTTATTTCCTCAGTGATGCCCTTAAAAGCCCTTTGCTACCCACTTCAAACTCTGTGCTTTTTTTTTAGAAAAAGATGAACAGAGAAGACTCGCCATGGCTTTGTTACTGCAAATGCTCACAGGGTACCATGAATGACTGTCCTAAAAGCACAGCCTCAAGGGAGGGCATGTGGTCATCTCTCATAACCACAGAGCTGCCAGATCAACCACAAAGCATACAATTTGTGTGCATCCTGGGAGAGACTTGCCCATACCCTTTACTCCATGGTTCTCTGCAAAGGAACTCCCCCACTCCTTTATGATGCTGAATTGTATATAGCAAAACTCTTTTTGTGCCTGGGATTCTTTTCCCGAGTGTTCCACTTACATTCTGCTTTTTGCTTATTAGCCCCCAAAGCTTAATGCTTAAAGATAATTAATTACCATATCTCACAGTTCTTGGGGGGATGGGTTCTACTAAACAGTTCTTTCCTGGGTCCAGCTGTGGCCAGATGTTGGCTGATGATGCAGTCTTGGAAGGTTGAAGTGGACAGGACATCTCAGATAGTTTTTTACATGTTTTGTGGTTGGTGTCAGCTGTCCTGTCAGCCAGGGCGATTAATGGTCCTGATTTGCCTGAACTATCCTAGTTTAACGCCCAAAGTCCCCCATCCCAAGACACCACGCCTCCCATACGAAAAGTCCTATTTTCAACAATTATTGCAGAAGATTAGAGGGAAAGTACAAAACTCATACGGAAGCCCACAGAATAGGGGATGAAAACCACAATGACTGTTTTTCCCTCTGACCACTGATGTTGGTGACCAAGATTTGCAGTATCTAACAATGGGTCATCCATGACATCCATCCCATGATGGAACTTGTGTGTGTGATTTAAATGTATCGTAATCAACAGTCCATCTGTGACTTTACCTGTGGATTAACCACCATGCTTTGCAACGAGATGGTGCCAGTTTAATTTCTCCTGTTGTAAATGTAGTGACTATGCTTCCTGAGGATTCAAGTAATAAAACTGAGAACAATTACAATACCAATGCCAGCAGGACCCAAACATCACCAAAAAGCAGACAAATGACTATGTTAGTTCAATAGCAGAGTCAACGACACACCCAACTGGATTACGGAGGTAAATGACAAAAATGGAGCACCCGGCACAACGTGTAGGAAAGGATTTGGATGTGAGAGTTTGTATGAAGACCGAACCTCCAAAGCCTTGGATGAGACAGACAAATTCTACATCAATCAAAAGGTGTTTTCTTGTCTCCACCAAAAACATTTATGCTTAGTCAAAAATAGTGGTTACTGAAACGGTTTGAGTGCATCCCATGAGCAAATATGCATTGTCGGACCCTTCCCTTAATTTCTCTGCCATACTGACTAAAGCTACATTTCCTGATTCAGAAATTGCCACTAAAATGTCCTGTAGGCCTACGAAGGGGAAATTGTGATAAGAAAGTGTTGGTTCCTTGCAAGCAGAGCTTATTGCCAGCCACGATTTCCACAATGTCAAGTGATGCCTTCAATCATGGCAACAAAAAAATGCTGCCCCTCCTTCCTAGGTACTTGGAGGTGAAAAACAGAGTTTCAAATCATCTTCATCTCTATGAACATTTTCATGGAATTGCAGAAAACATAAAACAAAAGACTTGTTGATATCATGTTCAAATACAAACTAGACCGCTTATGTATCTCTGCATTTGACAGTGCAGTGTAATTTTGGCAGTTACATCTATTCTTTCCTGTTAGATGTGCACACCTTGAACACAAAGCAATAAAAAAAGAGTGTAATGTGAGATTTTAAAAGCACAAATTTATAGGGAGGTGGTGGTAGCGTATTTTACCTAGAGGAACAGAAACTGAATTATTACATTGTCCTCACTATATGCGTGACACTGTGCTCAGAACTTTGTGTATTTTGTCCCATTTAATCCTAATATTAAACTTCTTTTGCAGATGAGGAATCTGAGTAACTAGACTAACTAGAGTGAAAATATACAGCTACTGAGGGCTCGTCTGTACCTGGAAATTAGTTCTGAGTCCGAAGTTATATGACTCCGAGAAGGTAGGTTATCTGAAAGGTCAAAAAAATTTCTATTCCTTCTTCCAGTCAAAATTTCTGGGTGCCAACCTCACCATAACCAAAGCCAAAAGACAAGTGCCAAATGAGAGAAATCTGAGCATCACACCCAGAAGACCAGTGGTGTCTATCCTCAGTCCATTAAAAGCCCTTACAAAATTGTATGAGAGGTTGTTTCTATGTGGAATCTAAAAAAGGGGTAAAAATGAACATATCTACAAAGCAGAAATACAGTTACAGATGTAGAAAACAAACATGGTTACCAGGGGGTAAGGGGGGAGGGATAAATTGGAAGATTGGGATTAACATACACACACGACTATATATAAAATAGGTAACTAATAAGAACCTGAGTCAGGGAAGATGGCGGAAGAGTAAGACGCAGAGATCACCTTCCTCCCCACAGATACATCAGAAATTCATCTACACGTGGAACAACTCCAACAGAACACCTACTGAACGCTGACAGAAGACCTCAGACCCCCCAAAAGGCAAGAAACTCCCCACATACCTGGGTAGGTCAAAAGAAAAAAAAGAATAAACAGAGACAATAGGATATGGACGGGACCTGCACCAGTGGGAGGGAGCCGTGAAGGAGGGAAGGTTTCTACACACTACAAGCCCCTTCGCGGGCGGAGACTGCAGGTGGCGGAGGGGGAAAGCTTCGGAGTAGCGGAGGAGAGCACAGCAACAGGGGTGTGGAGGGCAAAGCAGAGAGATTTTGGCACAGAGGATCGGTGCCCTTAGGCACACACCAGCCCGAGAGGCTTGTCTGCTCGGCCGCCAGGGCGGGCGGGGCTGGGAGCTGAGGCTCGGGTATCGGCTTTCAGTCGGAGCGCAGGGAGAGGTCTGGGGCTGGCGGCAGGAAGAGACCCTGAAGGGGTTAGTGCTAGCCCGGAGGGAGTCCGGGGAAAGGGTCTGGAGCTACCGGAGAGGCAAGAGACTTTTTTCCCTTTTGTTGCCTGCTGCGCGAGGAGAGGGCATTCCACTCCCTCCCCTCTGCCTGAGTGAGCCAGAGCCCCCGAATCAGCGGCTCCTTTAAACCCGTCCTGTCTGAGCGAAGAACGGACGCCCTCCGGCGACCTACGCGCAGAGGCGGGGCCAGGTCCAAGGCTGAGACCCGGGAGCTGTGAGAGCAGAGACAGGGAAATCTCTCTGTGCAGCCTCCGAGGCAGCGGATTAAAGCTCCACGGTCCATTTGATGTGCCCTGCGTCTGTGGAGTGCATGAATGGACAGCGAATCATCCCAAATTGAGGAAGTGGACCTTGAGGACAAGATTTAAGACTTTCCCCCCTTTTTTTTTTTCCTCTTTTTACAACGAATTATCTCAAATTAAGGAGGTGGACTTAGCAAGATTTCAGACTTCTCGCCCTTTTCCTCTTTTTACAACGAATTATCCCAAATCGAGGAGGTGGACTTGGAGAGCAAGATTTTTGATTTTTCCCCCTGCTCTCTTTTTGTGAATGTGTATGTGTAATCTTCTGTGTAAGATTCTCTCTGTATAGCTTTGCTTCCACCATATGTCCCAGGGTTCTTTCGGTCCGTGTTTTTTTTCAATAATTACTTTTTAATTTTAATAACGCTACTATATTTCATACTTTATTCTATTGTACTTTACCTGCTCTTTCTTTTTTTCCTCCCTTCCCTTCCTCCCTCCCTCCCTCCGCTCCTCCTTTCCTTCTTTCTTTTTCTTTCCTCCATCCCTCCCTCCCTCCCACCCTTCTTCTTTCCACTTTCTTTTTCTTTCCTTCCTCCCTCCCTCCCTCCCTCCTGTCTTTCTTTCTTTCTTTCCTTCCTCCCTCCCTCCCTCTCTTCTTCCATTCACTCTTCCTTTTGCTTTCATTCCTCCCTCCCTCCCTCCTTTCTTTCCTTTCTTTCCATCCTTCCTCCCTCCCTCCTTTCTTTCTTTCTTCCTTCCTTCCTTACTTACTTCCCTTCTTCCTTTCTTTCAATCTCTCTTTCTTTCTTCTACTAATTATTTCTTTCTACTTTTTCTCACTGTTATTCTGAGCTGGGTGGATGAAAGGCTCTTGGTGCTGCAGCCAGGAGTTAGTGCTGTGCCTCTGAAGTGGGAGAGCCAACTTCAGGACACGGGTCCACAAGACACCTCCCAGCTCCACATAATATCAAGCAGCGAAAATCTCCCAGGGATCTCCATCTCAACACCAGCACCCAGCTTCAGTCAACGACCAGCAAGCTACAGTGCTGGTCACCCTATGCCAAGCAACTAGCAAGGCAGGAACACAACCCCACCCATTAGCAGAGAGGATACCTAAAAACATAATAAGGCCACAGGCACCCCAAAACACACCACCAGACGTGGACCTGTCCACCAGAAAGACAAGATCGAGCTTCAACCACCAGAACACAGGCATTAGTCCCCCCCACCAGGAAGCCTACACAACCTACTGAAACAACCTTAGCCACGGGGGACAGACACCAAAAACAACGGGAACTACGAATCTGCAGCCTGCAAAAAGGAGACCCCAAACACAGTAACATAAGCAAAATGAGAAAGCAGAAAAACACACAGCAGGTGAAGGAGCAAGATAAAAACCTACCAGACCTAACAAATGAAGAGGTAATAGGCAGTCTACCTGAAAAAGAATTCAGAATAATGATAGTAAAGCTGATCCAAGATTCTATTTCCCAGATCCAAAATCTTGGAAATAGAATAGACAATATGCAAGAAACAGTTAACAAGGACCTAGAAGAACTAAAGATGAATCAAGCATCGATTAAAAACACAATAAATGAAATGAAAAATACTCTAGATGGGATCAATAGCAGAATAACTGAGGCAGAAGAACGGATAAGTGAGGTGGAAGATAAAATAGTGGAAATAACTGATGCAGAGAAAAATAAAGAAAAAAGAATGAAAAGAACAGAGGACAGTCTCAGAGACCTCTGGGACAACATTAAACGCACCAACATTCGAATTATAGGGGTTCCAGAAGAAGAAGAGAAAAAGAAAGGGACTGAGAAAATATTTGAAGAGATTATAGTTGAAAACTTCCCTAATATGGGAAAGGAAATAGTTAATCAAGTCCAGGAGGCACAGAGAGTCCCATACAGAATAAATCCAAGAAGAAATACGCCAAGACACATATTAATCAAAGTGTCAAAAATTAAACACAAAGAAATCATATTAAAAGCAGCAAGGGAAAAACAACAAATAACACACAAGGGAATCCCCATCAGGTTAACAGCTGATCTCTCAGCAGAAACTCTACAAGCCAGAAGGGAGTGGCAGGACATAATGAAAGTGATGAAGGAGAGAAACCTGCAACCAAGATTACTCTACCCAGCAAGGATCTCATTCAGATTTGATGGAGAAATTAAAACGTTTACAGACAAGCAAAAGCTGAGAGAGTTCAGCACCACCAAACCAGCTTTACAACAAATGCTAAAGGAACTTCTCTAGGCAAGAAACACAACAGAAGGACTATACCTACAATAACGAACCCAAAGCCATTAAGGAAATGGGAATAGGAACATACATATCAATAATTACCTTAAATGTAAATGGACTAAATGCTCCCACCAAAAGACACAGAGTGGCTGAATGGATACAAAAACAAGACCCATATATATGCTGTCTACAAGAGACCCACTTCAGACCTAGAGACACATACAGATTGAAAGTAAGGGGATGGAAAAAGATATTCCATGCAAATGGAAATCAAAAGAAAGCTGGAGTAGCAATTCTTATATCAGACAAAATAGACTTTAAAATAAAGACTATTAGAAGAGACAAAGAAGGACACTACATAACGATAAAGGGATCGATCCAAGAAGAAGATATAACAATTGTAAATATTTATGCACCCAACATAGGAGCACCTCAATACATAAGGCAAATACTAACAGCCATAAAAGGGGAAATCGACAGTAACACAATCATAGTAGGGGACTTTAACACCCCACTTTCACCAATGGACAGATCATCCAAAATGAAAATAAATAAGGAAACACAAGCTTTAAATGATACATTAAACAAGATGGACTTAATTGATATTTATAGGACATTCCACCCAAAAACAACAGAATACACATTTTTCTCAAGTGCTCATGGAACATTCTCCAGGATAGATCATATCTTGGGTCACAAATCAAGCCTTGGTAAATTTAAGAAAATTGAAATTGTATCAAGTATCTTTTCTGACCACAATGCTATGAGACTAGACATCAATTACAGGAAAAGATCTGTAAAAAATACAAACACATGGAGGCTAAACAATACACTACTCAATAATGAAGTGATCACTGAAGAAATCAAAGAGGAAATTAAGAAATACTTAGAAACAAATGACAATGGAGACACGACGACCCAAAACCTATGGGACGCAGCAAAAGCAGTTCTAAGGGGGAAGTTTATAGCAATACAATCCCACCTTAAGAAACAGGAAACATTTCGAGTAAACAACCTGACCCTGCACCTAAAGCAATTAGAGAAAGAAGAACAAAAAACCCCCAAAGTTAGCAGAAGGAAAGAAATCATAAAGATCAGATCAGAAATAAATGAAAAAGAAATGAAGGAAACGATAGCAAAGATCAACCAAACTAAAAGCTGGTTCTTTGAGAAGATAAACAAAATTGACAAACCATTAGCCAGACTCATCAAGAAAAGAAGGGAGAAGACTCAAATCAGTAGAATTAGAAATGAAAAAGGAGAAGTAACAACTGACACTGCAGAAATACAAAAGATCATGAGAGATTACTATAAGCAACTCTATGCCAATAAAATGGACAACCTGGAAGAAATGGACAAATTCTTAGAAATGCACAACCTACCACGACTGACTCAGGAAGAAATAGAAAATATGAATAGACCAATCACAAGCACTGAAATTGAAACTGTGATTAAAAATCTTCCATCAAACAAAAGCCCAGGACCAGATGGCTTCACAGGCGAATTCTATCAAACATTTAGAGAAGAGCTAACACCCATCCTTCTCAAACTCTTCCAAACAATATCAGAGGAAGGAACACTCCCAAACTCATTCTACGAGGCCACCATCACCTTGATACCAAAACCAGGCAAGGATGCCACAAAGAAAGAAAACTACAGGCCAATATCACTGATGAACATAGATGCAAAAATCCTCAACAAAATACTAGCAAACAGAATCCAACAGCACATTAAAAGGATCATACACCATGATCAAGTGGGGTTTATTCCAGGAATGCAAGGATTCTTCAATATACGCAAATCAATCAATGTGATACACCATATTAACAAGTTGAAGGAGAAAAACCATATGATCATCTCAATAGATGCAGAGAAAGCTTTCGACAAAATTCAACACCCATTTATGATAAAAACCCTGCAGAAAGTAGGCATAGAGGGAACTTTCCTCAACATAATAAAGGCCATATATGACAAACCCACAGCCAACATTGTCCTCAATGGTGAAAAACTGAAACCATTTCCACTAAGATCAGGAACAAGACAAGGCTGCCCACTCTCACCACTCTTATTCAACATAGTTTTGGAAGTTTTAGCCACAGCAATCAGAGAAGAAAAGGAAATAAAAGGAATCCAAATTGGAAAAGAAGAAGTAAAGCTGTCACTGTTTGCAGATGACATGATACTATACATAGAGAATCCTAAAGATGCTACCGAAAAACTACTAGAGCTAATCAATGAATTTGGTAAAGTAGCAGGATACAAAATTAATGCACAGAAATCTCTGGCATTCCTGTACACTAATGATGAAAAATCTGAAAATGAAATCAAGAAAACACTCCCATTTACCATTGCAACAAAAAGAATAAAATATCTAGGAATAAACCTACCTAAGGAGACAAAAGACCTGTATGCAGAAAATTATAAGACACTGATGAAAGAAATTAAAGATGATTTAAATAGATGGAGAGATATACCATGCTCCTGGATTGGAAGAATCAATATTGTGAAAATGACTCTACTACCCAAAGCAATCTACAGATTCAATGCAATCCCTATCAAACTACCACTGGCATTTTTCACAGAAGTAGAACAAAAAATTTCAAAATTTGTTTGGAAAAACAAAAGACCCCGAATAGCCAAAGCAATCTTGAGAACGAAAAACGGAGCTGGAGGAATCAGGCTGCCTGACTTCAGACTATACTACAAAGCTACAGTAATTAAGACAGTGTGGTACTGGCATAAAAACAGAAAGATAGATCAGTGGATCAGGATAGAAAGCCCAGAGATAAACCCACACACATATGGCCAACTTATCTTTGATAAAGGAGGCAGGAATGTACAGTGGAGAAAGGACAGCCTCTTCAATAAGTGGTGCTGGGAAAACTGGACAGGGACATGTAAAAGTATGAGATTAGATCATTCCCTAACACCATACACAAAAATAAGCTCAAAATGGATTAAAGACCTAAATGTAAGGCCAGAAACTATCAAACTCTTAGAGGAAAACATAGGTAGAACACTCTATGACATAAATCACAGCAAGATCCTTTTGGACCCACCTCCTAGAGAAATGTAAATAAAAACAAAGATAAACAAATGGGACCTAATGAAACTTCAAAGCTTTTGCACAGCAAAGGAAACCATAAACAAGACCAAAAGACAACCCTCAGAATGGGAGAAAATATTTGCAAATGAAGCAACTGACAAAGGATTAATCTCCAAAATTTATAAACAGCTCATGCAGCTGAATAGCAAAAAAACAAACAACCCAATCCAAAAATGGGCAGAAGACTTAAATAGGCATTTCTCCAAAGAAGATATACAGACTGCCAACAAACACATGAAAGAATGCTCAACATCATTAATCATTAGAGAAATGCAAATCAAAACTACAATGAGATATCATCTCACACCAGTCAGAATGGCCATCATCAAGAAATCTAGAAACAATAAATGCTGGAGAGGGTGTGGAGAAAAGGGAACACTCTTGCACTGCTGGTGGGAATGTGAATTGGTACAGCCACTATGGAGAACAGTATGGAGGTTCCTTAAAAAACTAAAAATAGAACTACCATATGACCCAGCAATCCCACTACTGGGCATATACCCTGAGAAAACCATAATTCAAAAAGAGACATGTACCAAAATGTTCATTGCAGCTCTATTCACAATAGCCCGGAGCTGGAAACAACCTAAGTGTCCATCATCGGATGAATGGATAAAGAAGATGTGGCACATATATACAATGGAATATTACTCAGCCATAAAAAGAAACGAAACTGAGCTATTTGTAATGAGGTGGATAGACCTAGAGTCTGTCATACAGAGTGAAGTAAGTCAGAAAGAGAAAGACAAATACTGTATGCTAACACATATATATGGAATTTAAAAAAAAAAATAAATGTCATGAAGAACCTAGGGGTAAAACGGGAATAAAGACACAGACCTACTTGAGAATGGACTTGAGGATATGGGGAAGGGGAAGGGTAAGCTGTGACAAAGGGAAAGAGAGGCATGGACATATATACACTACCAAACGTAAGGTAGATAGATAGTGGGAAGCAGCCGCAGAGCACAGGGAGATCAGCTCGGTGCTTTGTGACCGCCTGGAGGGGTGGGATGGGGAGGGTGGGAGGGAGGGAGATGCATGAGGGAGGGGATGTGGGAACAGATGTATATGTATGACTGATTCACTTTGTTATAAAGCAGAAACTAATAAAAAAAAAAAAGAGAGAAAGAAATATGTATGCTATCTTAAATTCTTAAAAAAAAAAAAAAAAAAAAAAGATCAGTGGTGGCCAGAGGTGGGGAGGAATGAATAGGTGGAAGGCAGAGGATTCTTAAGGCAGTGAAAATACTCTGTATACCATAATGATGGATACACATTATTACATATTTGTCCAAACCCAAAAAAGATAATACCACCAGGAATGAACTGTAAACGATGGACTTGGGTCGCTTACGATGTGTCAATACAGGTTTATCGAATGTACCACTCTTGCTGGGGATGTTGGTAATGAGGGAGGCTATGCATGTGTGGGAAATCTCTTCATTTTTCTGTGAACCTTAAACTGCTCTAAAAATGGTCTTAAATCATAAAAATAAAAGTCTTTTTAAACATCAAAAAAAAAAAAAAAAAGAACCTGCTGTATAGCACAGGGAACTCTACTCAGTACTCTGTAATGGCTTATATGGGAAAAAAATCTTAAAAAGAGTCGATAAATGGATATCTATAACTGATTCACTTTGCTGTTCACCTGACACTAACACAACATTGTAAATCAACTATACTCCAATAAAAATGTTTTAAATGTATGGGAAAGATGAACGTGTCAAAAGAAAAACTGAGGGGAATGTATTAACTAGCCTCTTGCAAATGATGAAGTGTAAATAGACAAGAAAGGCAAACACACTCAGCTTCACTTACATATTCAAAGCAACAACCTTGAGTATTCCACTTGACCTTTCTGAATCCAGTTCCTTTATCCAAAAAATGGCACCAGAACACTGACTGTAAAGGCCGGTATGAGAATTAAATGTACTAAAAGTCATGATGTGTATCTACTGCCTGGTGCAGTCAGCAAAGCCCGAACCACATAAAAGGAGTATAGCAGATTGGTGAACACATACGTTATTCAGATCCAGGTATTGTTTCTTTCTAGAATACCCATTTCCCTTCTTGTCTGGCACTTCTCTGCTTGTGGTGATAATGGGTGTCAACTCGCGTAAGGGGCTGGAGGTTGGGAGGTACTATCTCAGAGGAGAACAGTCAGAGGAGCCCCGGCCACTGCTGAACCAGGGCCACTTAAGGGGATCAGAGATGGAAGGGGAGGGTACTGTTCTTACAGCATAAGTCAGCCCCGTGATTTTAAGTCCAGCTCCAAGGCTCGTGTCAACATAAAGAATGTCAAACTGTGCATGAAGGCCAACATTGTAATCAAGCATAAAATGTCACTGAAAATTCATCTTGAGTCAGCCTTGGAAACTAAGTGGGAAGATGAGCAGAGCTAGTGCTGGTCAGTGTGTGTTGAATCCCAGTTCCTCCATGTACTTGCTATGATATCAGGGTAGTTGCACTACTAAGCCTTACCTTGCTCATTCGTAAATGGGTTAATCCTTACCTCAACGGGTGATTTTAAGGAGTAAATACGATACGGTTTCCAGAGTGATCTGGAGTTGTAGGGAGAGATAACAAGATCAGGAGTAAGGGCACGGTGAGCTTAAGAGCAGTTTCGCCTCTACTGGCAAGTCACGAATCCCTTACCTGACCACTTCTATGTAAAAGGAGGCAATTACTTGTGGTCCCTCATCCTCACATGTTCTTTTTTTTTTTTTTACGGTACACGGGCCTCTCACTGTTGTGGCCTCTCCCGTTGCGGAGCACAGGCTCCGGACATGCAGGCTCAGCAGCCATGGCTCACGGGCCCAGCCGCTCCGTGGCATGTGGGATCTTCCCGGACTGGGGCACGAACCCACGTCCCCTGCATTGGCAGGCGGACTCTCAACCACTGCGCCACCAGGGAAGCCCCTCACATGGTCTTTATGGCACAAGAGTCCCAGTATGTTGAGGTGCTGGGGTGAACGCAAGCAGGTTTTAAACTCACTCCTTCCAGAGGCATAACCTATAACCACCTTCCATGCCAAACTGTGCATGACAGCTCCCCAGATGGGCAAGTACCCTCATGGAAACTATGACAAGGGCTCGAAGGTGCCAAGGGAAATATAGCAAAAGCAATACATAAGCCAGATGTGTATTGTCTAGACAATTTAAGATGATGACCAAATCCAGTTCCACAAATCAAACTATCTGCTTGCCCTATCCCACGCTTTCAGCCACATAGAGAATCACTTAGAAGGAGACATTGTGTCAACATTTCCTGCCCCAGATCCCATTCCATTCATGAAACTGGACAGTCTGACTTTGTCTCAAGACACAATTGCTAAAATAAAATGTAACCTCAACATCACACACTGTCATAAAAGGAATGAGTGGCATTCTTAGGAGACAGTCAAGGGGAAAAATTTCCCATCTGTGGCTCTTCAGGAACAATGGGAAGCAGAAGCTAAGTTGAGGGAGTCTGTGAGTTCTAAAAACAGACTTGGAGGTGGCTTCAGGGCTGAAAGAAACAATGGGGTAGCTTTGGATGTTTCTGACACTTCTGCTGGTCTGTGGGCTTATTCATCCTGTGCCAGGCTATCATGAGGATATCTGGAAAATATCTGTAAACTGTGAAGTCTAGGATTCTCTAGTAGAATCTAGGTTTGTTGAAGGTTAAGAGAAAGAGCTGGTCTGGAACAGATCAGATTCTAGTCTTGTTATCTCCTGGCTGTGAAAACCTCAAGTCAATTCTTGCATTAAGCCTGCTTTCTCAATGGTCAAATGGAAATATTATTGTAAATACTATTATATTGTAAATGTAGATATGGGAAGAATTATCTTTTATCACATATATCTCATATATTTTATGTATATATAATATTATATATATATATTTCATTTAATATTCCTAACAGCCCTGCCTGCTAGTAATGAGTGTCTGCATCTCCCAAAAAGGGAATTTGGTTCAGAGATGATAAAGGCACATCATAACATCAATTTACCAAACGACAATGAGGTGTATGTGTTCTTTGTGGAGTTTCCTGCATTGTGGACCGCACTGAGCAGATTTTTTCTGCATCGGAGGATGAGGTAAAGGAGAAGAAAGACAGATAAAATCCAGCTTTCCCTGTTGACTTTTAACCTGGGCATTTTTCTAGGCTATAATATTCAATACAGATTAGGTTTGGCTTCAAGAAACAGAAAACTCAAATAAGTGGTTTCAAAATCACAGAGGTTCTTAGCATCTCTACACCTCAAGGAGAGAGCACAATAGTGTCTTTAAACCAAAGGATCTTTACTTTTCCAGGGGGATAAAAAAAATCACTTGTTACTCTGTAAGGATCCCTTGACTAAATATTTTTCTGGGTAAGTAGCAGTCGTCAGATAACAAGGGTCCCACATCTGTCCTATAGTGACTTTCTTAAAAACTGCATCCACAAATATACTTTTTGAACAATCCCCTATCAGCTTGGAAACTTACTGCAGTCTATGCTTAGTTTGCTTTATTGTTAAATATGGATTTTCCACTTTTTTTCCCTGAAATGAAGGAGGAGTCCAGTGCCAAACAGTAAGACTATAGGTAAGAAAGGAAGGACAATGAATGTCTTGACTTGTCTCCTGGAGTCAGGCTGCCTGGATTTAAATCACAACCTTGACACTTACTGGCTGTGTGATGTTGGCCAAGTTATTTAAACTCTCTGTGCTTCAGTGAGGATACTAATAGCCACAACCTCATAGGATTATTATGAGAATTAAATGGGTAAACCAAATATGTAAAGCACTTAAAACTGTTCTTGTCACATAGTAAATGCTATATGTGTGTTAGTCCCTTGATCATGATGATGAGGATGATGAGGGTGACGACTTTAGCATTCCAAATTCTGTATCATTTGAGGTTATAATACTTAATTCATAATGATATCTCTACATTTTACCACATCAAATTAAAATTAGCTTTATACAGGCATACTTTGAGGAGATATTGAGGGTTCAATTCCAGACCACCACAATAAAGCAAATATCACAATTAATTTAAAAAAAAAGAAAAAAAATACAGAGATTAATTTCTCTCTCATAAAAGAAGTCTGGAGGTAGAAGTGCAGAGCTGATGAAGCAGCTCCACAATCTCATCTGTGAGATGGCACCTTCTGTCCTTGAATGTGATTTTCTTCTAATTTGTCATGTAACCCAAGATGGCTGCTGGAGCCCCCGCCATTCTGTCAACATTCCAGGTAGGAAAAAGTGCGGGGAGGGGGCAAAAGAACACCAGCTGGGTCAGGACCTTAAGAAAATTACCGGAGAGCCTCACTTAATGACTTATGTTTATATCACATTGGTGACCCACCTAGAAGGGGGGAAGAAAATGTTACTTTTTAGTTGGGACACTGCTACCTGAAATAAACAGGTGTGTACACGGAGAAGAAGAGGAAAAATGGAAATTAGGTAGCCACGACCAGTCTCAGCTCTGGTTATAAGCACTAGTTTCCAACTCTGCCCATCTGGAATTGTAGAATACACCTAGGAAGTTTAAGAAGCGTTCCCACATTCATGCCAAGGTGCCCTGGTGACTGATGTGTCACATTACAGTACAGCAGTTGATCTGCAGTAAATATAGCAAATTGTGAAATGAGAGAAAAGACAACTGAATAGGTCACATGAAGGATGTGGTGTTAGCCCCTGGTTTGTATTGAGTGGCTGTTCTATCCAGGAGTTGGTCACTTCCCCACCTGGGCCCCTCTCCGGTATTCATGAAAGGAGATGTGGATGACGAGCATCTGTCACAGGTTATGGGAGAATCACAGGCAATCCCAGCATTCTTTGCTGCTGAGCTCTGACTCAGATTTATTCTCAACACAGGGTTGCAGGCATCCATTGATAAATATGCTTGCATCTAAGTGGTTCACATCTGCAGTCCACTTACTGCACGACAAGCAGTACTGTCAACACTTTACACAGATTGACTGATTTAATTTTGTAATAGAAATTTTACAGGGTAGGCAATTGTTGCCTCCAATTTAAAGATGAAGGGATTGGGCTTCCCTGGTGGCACAGTGGTTGAGAGTCCGCCTGCCAATGCAGGGGACACGGGTTCGTGCCCCGGTCCAGGAAGATCCCACATGCCACAGAGCGGCTGGGCCCATGAGCCATGGCCTCTGAGCCTGCATGTCCGGAGCCTGTGCTCCACGACTGGAGAGGCCACAACAGTGAGAGGCCCGCATACCCCCCCAAAAAAAAAAGAAAAAAAAAGATGACGGGATTGAGTAGGGAAGGGTTAATTATCCCACTGAAACCATACAGAGAGCAAGCCTCAAAGAAGGAGTTCTGGGTCCAGAGCCTGGCCCAGGTACACTGAATTTTACTCTCCACTTCTCTCGCTTGGACTTTGTGACCCTCCGTGGCCATCTTGGGGGGTAAGACCCCTTATTTGTACAAATATCATGTCAGGCCTACTCCAGAATGTAAGCTGGTGATCAGGGCATCACCTGGTCTCTAGGGTACACGCCAGGGTGGAGGGAATATAGTGATCCAGTTATGCATGATGTGGCACCTTGGGGACCAGTAGCCCTGAGAAGCCACCCAGGAACAAGGCAGCCTGCAATAGGGACATTTTTGTTTCTTCCTTTCTGATCTGTATGCTTTTACTTCTTTTTTTTTTTTTTACCTAATTACACCGGCTAGATCTTCCAACACTATGTTGAATAAGAGTGGTGAGAGTGGACACCCTTGCCTTGTTCTGAAACCTAAGGAAAGATCAGTAAGTTTTTCACCATTAAGTATGTTACTTGTAGGTAATTTGCAGATATTCTTTACCAAGGTGAGGAAATTCCCCCTACTGTTTGTAACTTGCAGAGAGTTCTATTATAATTTTGGATTTTGCCAGATGCTTTTTCTGCATCAGTTCATATGATCATATGATTTTTCTTCTTTAGCTTGACGAAATAGGGAGATTACATTGCTTGATTTTCAAATGTTGGACCAGCCTTTCATACTTGTAATAAATGCCACTTGGTCATGATGTGTAATTCTTTTGAGACATTGTTATGTTGCTGTGCTAAGGTATTGTCGAGGAGTTTTGTGTTCATGACAGACATTGGTCTATAGTTTTCTCTTTCTTTTCTTCCTTCCTTCCTTCTTCCCTCCCTCCCTTCTCTCTCTCTCTCTTTCTCTCTCTCCCTCTTCTTTCACTCCTTTCCTCCTCTTTCTACTTCTCCTTTTCCTCTCCTTCTTCTTCTCCCCATTCCCGTACTTTCTCTTTCTCTGTCTCCTGCCTTGTCCTGGTTTTACTATCAGGGTAACACTGCCTCATAAAATGAGTTGGGAAGTATTCCATCCTCTACTATTTTATGTAGAAGTTTTGTAATATTTATGTTAATCTTTATTTATATGCTTGGCAGAATTCTCCAGTGAAGCCATCTGGCCCTGGAGCTTGCTTTCTCAGGGGCTTTTAATTACAAATTTGATTTCTCAAATGGTTATAATCATATTCAGATTTTCTATTTCATCTTGGTTGTGTTTTGGTAGTTTGTGGTTCTCAAAAAGTTGGTTCATTTGTTCTAAACTTTGCAATGTATGAACATAAAGTTGTTTGCAGTTTTCCTTTATTATCTTATGGATGGCTGCAGAATCTGTAGTGTTATACCCCCATTTTATTCTGGATACTGGTGATCTATGTGTTCTCTTTTTATTTTTGCTGATGTTTCTAGAAGTATCAATTTTACTGATTTTGGAGGAAACCAGATTTTTTAAATTGATTTTTTCTCTAATGTGTTTCTATTTTCAATGTCATTGATTTGGGTTTTTTTTTTATCATTTTCTTCCATCTGCTTGCTTTGTATTTATTTTGCTCTTATTTTTCTTGAAGAAGAAATTTAGATTATTCCTTTAGGACCTTTCTTCATTCCTACTGTACACTATAATGCCATAAATTTCCTTCTCAGCACCACTTCCACTGCATCTCACATACTTGGACATGTGTTTTCATTTTTCATTCAGTACTATACATATATTTTTTCTTCTAAGACTTTCTCTTTACTCATGAATTATTCAGAAGTATATTATTTAATTTCCAAGTGGTGTCTGTTGTCTTTTGTTATTAATTTATAATTTTATTCCATTATGCTTAGAGAACACAGTACATCCTTTCAATTCTTTAAATGTGCTGAAGTCTGTTTGAGGGACCAGGATTCATCCCTCTTGGTGCATGTTCCCCAGGCACCTGGAAAAGTGCCTATTCTGCTGTTACTGAGTGGAGTGCTCCTTATGCATCAATTAGGTCTCGTTGATCAATTGTGTTCTTCAAATCCTGCTTACCTTCTAGCTGGTAGCTCTGTCAGTTGCTGAGAGGAGAATCTGGAGTCTCTGACCAGCACTGTTAATTTGTCAGTTTCTCTATTTATTCCTATAAACTTGTACTTCCTGTATTTTGAGGCTGTGTTGTTTGATGTGTACCCATTTAGGATTGTTGTGTCTCCCTGTGGAGTCCTCCCTTTGTCATTAGGTTAATGTCCCTCTTTGTCTTTACAGATATTCTTTGCTGAAGTCAACTTTACCAGATAATACTATCACTCCTACTTTTAAAAAAATTAGCATTTGCATGACATCTATTTTCTATCCTTTTTTTTCCAAACAACTTATGTTCTTGAACTGAAACATAATTTCTTGTAAATAACATATAGTTGGGTCACTTTTTTATCCACTTTGTTAATTTCTGTCTTATATTGGTATATTTAGATTATTTATATTTAAGGTAATTATTAAAGTGTTAGTTTTTAAGTCTGCCTTTTTTTTATTAGTTTTCTGTTTGTTTATTCTGGTCTCATCCCTCTGTTCCTTGATTCTTGCTTCATTTGGGTTTCTTGAATATTTTATAGGGAAGCATCTTGGTTTATTGATAGTGTTTTTGGATGTCTGTTAGACACATAGACTTTAACTTTTCCTTCATCTGAGAATGGCTTTTATTTCCCCATCATTCCTGAAGAATAGTCTCACTGGATATAGAATTTGTGTTTGACAGTTCTTTTCTGTCAGCCTGTGAAAAGTGTTCTGCTTTCTTCTGGCCCTTGTGATTTCAGATGAGAGAGCCACTGTCATGCGGGTTAGCATTCCCTATAGTAATGCACTATCTCTCTCCTCGTTCTTCAAGATGTTTTTCTTTGCCTATAATTTTCAACAGTTTATTTTTAATGAATTCATGGATATATTGGAGTTTATCCTACTTGGAGTTTGTTCAACATCTTGAGTCTGTGTGTTTGTGTTGTTCACCAAATTTGGGAAGCTTTCACCCAACATCTATTTAAATTCTTTTTCTGTCCCAGTCTCTCTCCCTCTGCTTCTAAGACTCCTTCAATTTGAATGCTCAGCCTCTGTTATTGTCCCACCGATCCCTGAGGTTTTGTTCATTTTTTCCAGCCTATTTACTCTCAATTGTTCAGGTCAGTTGAATTCTATTGATCCATCCCTGATTTTATCAGCTTTATACTCTGTTGTCTCTACTCTACTCTTCAGCCCACCCAATAATTGGTTCTTTCTTGTTTGTGTTGTTATTTGTTTGTCTGTTTCTTTGTTAATAACTTCCATTTCTTTGCTGAGATTTTCTATTTTTTATTTTTTTCAAGAGGATTTCCAATAGGTTGTTGTAGCATTTTTCTGATGGCTGCTTTACAACCCTTGTCAGACAATTCCAACCACTGATTCATCTTGGTGTGGGAGTCAGTGGATTGTTTTTTCTCATTCATGCTGTGATTTTCTCCCTTCTTAGTAATGTTTATTGTATCCTGCGCATTTTGTCTATTACGTAAGCAGACTCTGGATCCTGTTTAACCTTTCACTTTAACAGGCAGCCACCCTGGTTAGGTTTAGCATGTGGTTCTTAGCCTGCTTTGCAGGCTGTGGTTCTAATGCAAGTTTAATTTGCATAGACTTTCTGAGTTAGTTGGTGTCCTTGGTTTATCTGATGCCTGGGTTTCCTCCTCACCACTTTTGTGATGCCTAAGGAAGGGAGGGGTTAGCCACAAGCCTGCTATCTGTAAGGAAAGGAAGTAATAGGATTCCACCAGCTGGCCACCCCTCCTATGTCTGAGCAGTGTGAGGGGCTTGGGCTGGGGAACAAAGGCCCCTTGGACCAGACTGCTTGCTGGGAATGGGACCTTTCTCTCACCTGCGCACCCTGGCCTCTCCAGGAAAAAAGGGGTTTTGGATCCAGGAGAGAAGGAGGGCAGCTCTGGCTTTCCGGGCTCCCCATCAGTCTCCCCAGGGGTCGTGTCTGGATTGCAGGATGCTCTGAGAGGGTTTCCCATCAGTCCAGGTGAGAAATGCACCTACCTGGGCCACCTTCTGTTGCTAGGGTGGAGAGGGACACCTCTAGCAGGTGAGGGGGGACCAGACATCATGCCACAGTGCTCCTCCTGCTATCTTGGGTTCCTAGTCTAGCTTACCACCTTTCTACTACCTTCCAGAGTTTTCTTTGGGTGTCATTGTGTTCATCCAGGACCACAAGTCTGGCCTTTTTAAAAATAACTTTACAAAGTTGAAATGCCTGAACTGAGCAAAGGTGAGCAACCAAGCACTCTATGCCAGGTGTGCCACGGACCCCCATCTCTCCTAACACTGTGCAAGGATTCTTTTTAACGTACATTTTCATAAAATAAAATGCACATTGTCATTTTTTCTGCCAGAGGTGGCAGAAAAGGGGAAAAGAGAGAGAGAGAATGTCTGCATGTGGGCGTGTCGTTACAAATATTCAAAGGATGGGGGACAAGAAAACCAGAAAAATGAGCAAAGAACATTCACAGACAAGGAAACCCAAAGTCCACTTAAAGTTTTATAAAGTGACCCAACCTTGCTTATAATTAAGGAATTAGAGCAAAAACAAAATAGCACAATTCTCCTCTCAAGTTGTAGGTACCACCGCGCTTGGTAATGCAGTTTACTTTTGAAGTTATTGGAAAATAAGAATCCCTATATAAATGCTTAGTAGGTGAGAGTACACAGTGTACCTTTTTGTCCTTGATTTGGCAACATTGGCGGTTCAATCAGACCTTAGAATCCTAGCCATGCAGAAAACACACATATGTCCCCTTTGTCTGAGACATTCCACTTTTAAGGACTTATATGGACACATACATACTCACACATCCACAGAGAGATACACGCATTCATAGTAGAATTCTTTGTGGTAGAAAGTGACTGGAAAACAGCCTAAACACTCAGCAGTAGATTATAAATAGTAGTTAATTAAATTAAGGCTCATTGAAACAAGGAAACAAAATCTAGTCATTAAAATAGTCTGCGAGTGATGAAACAAAATGTCCCCTTGAATTATCACATGAAAGAAGCTAAATGAGAAAAGTGTGTCAAACTTCTGCTCCCACGGATGTTCAAATAAAGAGTAGAGCAACACATTCACTCGGTCACGTCAATGCTTGTGTAGTCATGTCTGGACCAACGGACACAGAGGAAGCTGGGGCAGTGATGGGAGAGCTTGGAACCCAGTGTGGAGATAAGAGAGGAAACACACTTGTACCGGGATAGTATTTTATAACACTTGAATTTTCTACTTTAAATAAATATTTTTCTGAAAACTAAGACGTTTTTAAAATGGACTTTTGTGGGTAGAATATGACACTTCATCAAGTAAAATGAGAGAAGAATAAATGAGAAACACACACCTCCCCAGAGAACAGATAATTTTTCCAAACTTATTTATCTTAAAAACAAAACAAAACAAAACAAAAAAACCCAATCATTTGCTGTTAGAGAACTTCCCAGCAGTTGTTTGTATAATTTTATAATGGCGCCATTTAGAAATGAACATAATCTGTAAGTAAAGTTACTTGGAATTAACCTTCTGCTTAAAAAAGGCTTTCTTTTCAATACAGTTAAGACAATTTTTGAACAGAATGAAAGTGTTTTTATTTTTTTAAGTGTTCTCTTGTCTATAACAGTTGAGTTGCCAGAATGAACATAAGATGCATTTTTTATCTATTCACCTTTTTTAAATTAAAAAAAAATTTTTTAATTATTTTATTGAAGTGTAGTTGATTTACAATGTTGTGTTAGTTTCAGGTGTACAGCAAAGTGATTCAGATACATATATATGTATATGTATATACATAGTATATACGTATGTATATATATTCTTTATTCCTTTCCCTTATAGGTTATTACAAAATATTGAGTATAGTTCCCTGTGCTATATGGTAGGTCCTTGTTGGTTATCTATTTTATATAGTAGTGTATATATGTTAATTTTTGAGGCTGTTTAATTTTCAAATTCGAGCCCAAATTTGAAATTCAGAGTTTCAGAAATTAAACTGGTAATGCTGTAAATAAATATCAGGACATGAACAGACACCTAGGAGCAAGGGAAACCCAACAGCAACCCAGTGCCTGCTCTCCTGAGCTGGTGGCCCTGTGTTGACCTGGGGCAGCCTCGTGGTGGGTAGGTGAGCCTGTTGACAGAGGCCAATGGAGTCCCTGTGAATTAAGGACAGGAGAGTTCCTCTCCAGAAAGAGATGGGTAATCCCAGATGCTGAAGTCAGGCACAGCTTGTTCTGTGTCCAGGAATTTGCTTGCTATTTTTAGGTTTTGCACCCTTTGGGGCATGACCAGTTGATTCAATGTTCCCCAAAACAATTTGCATATCACTATTGCATATCGTTTTAGTGTGAATTGTTACAAATAATGCTGAAAATAACCTGACAGGTTTGCTCAGGGGATGAACAAGCTGGGAGGTGGAGGTGGTCAGTGGTGGTTACTATTTATTCCCAGGCCAGATCAAAATGCGTTCAGAGTTCTCAAAGGACACATTTAAGAAAAAAGCAACCACTTCATTAATTCAACTTAACAATCTTTTTTTTTTTTTTTGAGAAAATAGGCCATGCCCATCAGCACAGGGACACAGATAAAATCAAAGCACAGAGCTACATGATGTCTGTACCAGGTAGAGTCATAGCTTAACAGAGAAAGACACATGTATCCAGGCAGCAAAAAATGTGCCTGCATCAGTAATTCCCTGGGAAACCCACCCACACACAAAATCCCTTCCAAGCTCCATGAGAGATGTCACCAGGAGAAGTGTGCATTCCCCAGGGTGTGTCCGGGTGACCTACAGAGCCTGGACCTGGGCCTGGATGACGCTGCCCACATGCCCGGTGGGACCAGCTGTCGACTGTGCTTCTCCGGGAGGATGGGTCTGAGTAATGGGGCCCTGGCGCCTCTCCCGCTGGGTGCGGTGGCTCCTCTGGCCTAGAGCAGGAGAGAGGCTTTGTAGATTAAATCTACACTTTGCACCACACCCTGAAGCCAGCAGAGCTATTTCCAGGGGCAGCTTTGAGTTGAATTGTGCTGGCTGTGTGTTTTCACCCGAGCCTGGCCATCGTTGTAAATGTGGATGAGCTCCACTGGACGTCAAGGCAACCTGGCATCTGGATGTCTGGGCCATCTCTTGTGTTCTTAACCAGGAGTCCTTGAAAACCAAGGCCTCCACTTACTCTCATAAAAAGAGAACGACAGACCATGCAAATGGTAGCTATTCAATAAATATCAGCACCCTGCTTATCTAGAGGTTGTTGGTTAACAGTGGTGAAGTTTGCAAAGTCAATGTTCAGTCCACTTTTGCTGAGTCTGAAGTATTGCTAGAAGAAAGACAAGGTAAGGACCCTTCCCTTTTAGTCAGGAGCACTTAAAAGTCTACTTTCTCTCTTGTTTTTTTTTTTTTTTTTTTTTTTTTTGCCACACCACGTGGCTTGTGGGATCTTAGTTATCCAGCTGGGGATCGAACCGAGGACCTGGCAGTGAAAGCACTGAGTCCTAACCTCTGAACACCAGGGAATTCCCTACTTTCTCTTAATTACAGGTGTCAAGGTGAGCCTTTCTCTGTGAAGAGAAAAGTTGATTTGCAAGTCATCTCTAGTCCTAGAGTTGAAGGTTCCTGTTCACCCAATGCCAGAAGAGTAGAAAGCAGACCTGTGAGGTCTCCAATAACACAGAGTTCCAGCAAAATGTAATTATATGAATATGGGTTATGTGCAAAATTATACCAAGGTCAGGGCAGTGGAATGCCTCTGTCCACATGCAGGTGATAAAGGGTGCATTGTCTGGAGAAAACTTAAAAAAAAAACCAATAAAACTGAATAAAAGTCAGTCTGGTTATTATTGTCACCATTTGCGGGCAATTCTAAAAGTGATAAAATACTCCTCACCCCAGATATGTTGGTTCCATGGTTGGAGGATTTTGCCACAAGTTCTCATTTCTGGAGTCAATTTGTAAGGCTTAGAAATCCTTCACGTTCGATTTGAGTACAATGCATGTGCCCAGCCCCTGCGGACCACACACTCTTGAGGGGTCAACCGCACATTCCGAATCAGCACTGATGACACAGTAATTGAAAAGGCAGAGAAATGCCTGCCTTGCTTGGATTTTTTCATTCTGCATGACCACCTGGAGTTCTTATTTGTGTTTACAATTTAACAGAAGAGCAAAGCAGGGTGCATTCTGGGCGGTGTGGTCTCTTTATTCCATGAGACCTCATTGTAGTTCATATATTCAATATGCTCCTGCATTTGAGGAATGGATTGTAAAAAAGAAACATTCTTTTTTTAAACAGTTACTTGTTTTATCACTGAAGAATGAATCTAGAAAATAATCATTATTACAGATGATCCCATGACTAGTGAAAAGAATTTGGTCACATACAGAGGAGATTATTTTAAAAATAATCTGCTTGGGCTTCCCTGGTGGCGCAGTGGTTGAGAGTCCGCCTGCCGATGCAGGGGACACGGGTTCGTGCCCCGGTCTGGGAAGATCCCACATGCCGCAGAGCGGCTGGGCCCGTGAGCCATGGCCACTGAGCCTGTGCTCCGGAGCCTGTGCTCCGCAAGGGGAGAGGCCACAACAGTGAGAGGCCCGCCTACCGCAAAAAAAAAAAAAAAAAAAAAAAAAAAAATCTGCTTGGGCTTCCCTGGTGGTGCAGTGGTTGAGAGTCCGCCTGCCGATGAAGGGGACACGGGTTCGTGCCCCGGTCCGGGAAGATCCCACATGCCGCGGAGCGGCTGGGCCCGTGAGCCGTGGCCACTGAGCCCGCACATCCGGAGCCTGTGCTCTGTAACGGGAGAGACCACAACAGTGAGAGGCCCACGTACCGCAAAAATAAAAAGTCTGCTTGGCTGTCTCATATAAGGGATGCCAGGGGCTACATGATTGAGAGTACATTTAAAGATTATTTTATAATGATCTAATCACAAACAGGAAGTACATTTCCAGGCTCACACAACAAAATAATGGAACAGGAGGGCTCGAATCTTGATGCTTTGATTCCACCAAAAGCGCTCTTTCTGCTACCAAGAATTTAGTCCTTAAAAAAGAAAAGCCAAGTGAAAATAAATTCTATGGTTTTGATATGTTTTCTGTATTGGGGCATGGATTTGGAACCAGGTGATTGAGTTCAGGGCCCCAGCTATGCCATTTTTCTGCATGACCCAGAACAAGTTAGCTGAACTCTCAGAGCTTTGATTTTCTAAATTCTAAAATAGATATTGTCTGAGATGACTCTCCTATGGGTGGCTCTTAGGTCATCCAATGGCTATTGCTTAGCAGAGTGGATAAAACTGTCCCCTCCCCTCATCCCTTGCCTAGCACAGGGTCCAGCCTGCACGTCACAGAAGTACTGTCAAAGACCCGTTAGTGACACCTACAGTGAAAGGCACCCTGTAGAAAGACAAAACTGGGTAAATTCCGCCTTCACATTTTCGTGTTCTAATTTTAACCTCCTTCTGGAATAAAGCAGGCAGGAGGCCAGACTGCTTCTTCTTCTTCTTCCTCTCCCCCTCCCCCTCACCCCCCACCTTCTTCTTCTGGAAAACAGAAATAGCTAAGTATAAATGATTCTAATGTCCCGGTTGAGAAACACTCAGGCAGACAGTAGGCTGCAGGAGGACTGTAAGGGTTCAGAAGTGGGTTTTGCTGGATTATGGCTTCAGTCCTGTAGAAAAGACTAAAGAGGAACCCTCCTGAGTGAGGCATTTGTATCTGGGTTTACCTGTTCAGGGAGGTTTTTGGAAGGAGGACTCAGACGGCATTCTAAAGAGCATAGGCAGAAGGCAGGAAGCTCAGGTGGGGAGTCACCCGTCCCCTGCCTGGGGGGTAAACATACTCAAGCTGGTTCCTACACTAAAAATGAGTATTATGATTTTTTAAGGTTTTTTTTTTCTGAAGTTGTACTGTTCTTTAAGTCGTTTTCATGTTTTTATTGTTGTTGTGAACAGTCACTTATACTCCCCTATAAAACTCTGTATAACAGAAGAATGGACAGCACAAGATGTATCTTTGAGTTCCCATCTGCCTTCAGCTTCTCTCTGCCATATCTTGCTCTCCTATCAACTGCCTCATTCCCAACCCACTTATCATGTTTGAGGAAAGTAGGACCCAATTCAATGTTGTGACTTGTTCACAGTCACTCAGTAAAATGAAAATCAAAAGCCTCTAATCAGAGGGCTAAGTGTAAGACCTAAGACTATAAAATTTCTCAAAGAACACATAGGAGAAAATCTTTCTGACCTTGGGTTAGGCAAAGAGTCCTTAGATACAACACTGAAAGCATAATTCATAAAATATATGATCAATTGGACTTTATGAACAGGAAAAACTTCAGCTCTTTTGAATGAGTTAAAAGAATAAAAGGATAGGGCTTCCCTGGTGGCGCAGTGGTTGAGAGTCCGCCTGCCGATGCAGGGGAGACGGGTTCAAGCCCTGGTCCGGGAAGATCCCACATGCCATGGAGCGGCTGGGCCCGTGAGCAATGGCCACTGAGCCTGCGCGTCCGGAGCCTGTGCTCCACAATGGGAGAGGCCACAGCAGTGAGAGGCCCGCGTACCGCAAAAAAAAAAAAGAATAAAAGGATAAAATGAGCTAAAATAATGAGTTTAAAGATTGGAAAGACAAGCCACAGACTGAGAAACAATATTTATCAAAAATATGTCTGATTAAGACCTTGAATTTATGATGTAAAATGAATTCTCAATACACAATAACAAGAAAACAAACAACTCAATTTTAAAAAGGGACAAAATATATGAATAGACACTTTGTCAAATAAAGATGTCCAGATGACAAATAAACATGTGATAAGTTGCTCAACATCATTGATCATTGGGGAATACAGGTTAAAACCACAATGAGATACCACCTCACACCTATTAGGATGGTTAAAACTGAAAAGACTGCCCGAACCAAGTGTTGGCAAGAATGTGGGGTGGGGATTGGGGGGAGGACTGAAACTCTCCTACACTGCAGGATGGTGCAGCCACTTTGAAGAGAGTTTGCTTTTTTCTTATAAAGTTAAGGATACAACTACTACAAGACTTGGCCATTCAGTTCTTAGGCAATTTACCCAAGAAGAGCTAAATCATATATGTGTCCATATACAGGAATGTTCACGCAGCTTTATTTGTAGTGGACAGAAACTGTAAACAACCAAAATGTCCATCAACAGATGAATGAATAAGCAAAGTTTGATATATCCATACAATGGGATACAACTCAGCAACACGAATGAATCTCAAACTGATTATATGGAGTAAGGAAGGCAGACAAAAGTGTACATAGTGTATGATTCCAGTTCTGTAAAATTATACAAAATATAAAGTAATTGATGGTAAAAGAAAATCAGTAGCTGCCTAAGAAGAGGAGAGGTGGGGGGCAGTTCAAAAGGAACAAGGGGACATTTTGCAGTGATGGATGTGTTCATCATCTTGATGGTGGTGTTGGGTTTATGCAGATAAACATATAACAAAATTATTGAATTGTTTTATATATATGTCAATTACATCACACTGAAGGTTTGTTTTTTAAAAGTCTCTAGTTCTCTAGGAGCGATGCAGTGAAGTATAGACATAATCTGAAATATTGCCTTCTTTTTTTCAAATACTAAGGGAGATCCCCAAGTTCTTGCCTTTTCCAAGCAAAGCAAACACCACACACACACACACACACACACACACACACACCACATTAATGAGATGATGCTGAAGCATCAAGGAGGTGGGATTGACTGAGCCAGAGCTGCAGGGGGTCAGGAGAGCAGGAGAGGTTGAGTTCCCCAGGGAGGGAGAGATGTTCACAGCAAACAAGAAACTAAGCCTGAGAACTAGCCTTATGGAGAAGGACAAGGTTGACCAGAAAGCTGAGTCAAGACCCTCATGCAGAGTGAGGAGGGGGAATGATTCTCTGACCTGTAATTTAGGTCTACAAGGATCCCACTGCCCAGATTAAGCAATAAGCTTATAATCCAATTTCACAAAACCCAGGAGAAAGCAAACAACTAAGACTGAGTATTAACAGAAACAACAAATAGCAGATTATATCCCTAAGGACTACAGAGTTGTGGATTTTCAGATACAGAATATAGAATTGTCACATGCAATATATTTGAAGAAATAAACAGCATGATTAAAAATGATTAATCAACATACAAGTATTAGAAAAATTACACATGGTAAAAGAAAAAACAAACCCATAGTTGTTAAATTCATTTATATACAACTTAAGTAATAATTAGCAAAATGAAAGATGTAGTAAGAGAAATACATGGAATAAGATGAAATACATAAAATAGGCATGAATGGATATGGATGATATAATGAGAGGGTCTCTTGGCTTGGCCAGGTTTAGTAAAACTATGGTGACAAGTTACTCCAACATCTCACTGCCTTGAAACAAGCAAATGTGATTTCCTGCTCACTCTACAAATCCATCCTGAGTCCTTAGAGGCCTGCATGCAGTGTCATCCTCCTCTGACACCTCCACTACTGAAACTGCCACAACTTGGAGTATTGTTTACGTTGGTAGAAGAAGGAAGGGTTCCAGGTAGAAGAAGGAATGGTTCCACTGACAATTAAATCTGCAGGCTGGAAGGGCATGCATCACTTTTGCTTACAGGCCATTGACTGGAACACACCACGTGGCCCCGGGCAAGCAAAGGTCAGGAAGGGCAACCCTTCCTGGCAAGCCAGGCGTCCAGAAGCAGTCAGCTAGATGAGTCTGATGAACAGTGCTGATGACAGTTGCATTTTAACACATATCTGAGCAGTCCTAGCAGGAGAGAAGAGCAAAAATGGAAGAGAGGTAACCTCAGAAGCTCAAGGCTAGAAATTGTCCAGAACCAATAAAAACCAGGATGCTGCAGATCAATGCATACTTATAAATTAAATAATAAGAAATCTGCTACCAGCATATTATTTTTCAACTGCAGAAAACAAGAAGACCTCTACAAAGTAGCCAGGAAGGAAAAACAGAAGACTTCCAAAAAAATAAAAGTCAGGGAAAATATAGATTTCTCAATAGCAACCATGGAGGAAAGAAAACACTCAAATAATATCAGACAGAAGTGAGAGAAATCTCCCTGTCCACCTAGTACGTGTACAAAGAAAACTATCTTTCAAGGAATAAAATACAGACTTTTAGATATAATCAAAAAATGGAAAGAGGGACTTCCCTGTTGGTCCAGTGGTTAAGACTTCGTTCTCCCAATGCAGGGGGCAGGGGTTCAATCCCTGGTTGGGGAACTAAGATCCCACATGCCACATGGTGCGGTCAAAAAAAAAAAAAAAAGGAAAGAGTTTGCAAAAATATTACATTAAAGGAGTTTCTAATGCAGGTACTTGTGAAGAAGGAAGATTATCCCAGAAGAAAGGTCAAGAGCCAAGAGGAAAAATGAGTGAGCAGAATGCTGACCTGGATGCAAACCCAAACAAATATCCTTACAAATGTGTATTGATAAAACAAAGTATAGAACTAAATCCTTTAAAGCAAATGTATTTGACTCAGGAAAGGTGCATTAGATTTAAAAGTTTTTCATGTTCTTTTATTGTTCAGATGAAGTATCCCTAGACCTTGGAGGCAGCACTGTCTCCAGGCAGGCATGTCTTAAAAAAGAGTCCCTTTCCTGTCTGTTCTGTTTACCTGTTCTCTTTGCCTTGTGCAAGTATAGCCAACACTCATCTGGATTCCACACTGATACAGTTCCTCTCTGGTCTGCAGGTGGATGTCAACGATCTAAAGTCAAAAGCTTTTATTCCTACCAAGACACTGAAAATTCCACTGCCACAGAGATATACTTACTCCTAGTGAATTCTTCACAATGCCAGGCACCTACCTCTCTTTTCTTCATTCTCTGGCTTTTCCATCTGGGCTCTGCATTTGTTAGGACAGCCTCTGTCTCTGCCTCCTTAGGGCTTCCCAGAGCTCTGTGTCAAAGGGATAGGTTTGTCATGGTCTAATATATTAAATTTCTTTGTGTATGTAAGCACATAGTAGTTTGCATAATTGCAAAAATAAAACCAAGATTATATTTATAGTCTAAGGTTGATGTTTTCCATTTTCTTTGATGGTTTTCTTCTACTCTCCCCCTCTCCTTCTGCATCTTTGTCTCAACTCTCCAGTCTAATTTCAGTTTATTCAATTAACCAGTTAGTATTCTGCCTTCTGTGGTTTTTCTCGCTCATAATAAAAGAATACAAACATACAGAGAGAAGGTTGTGTTCTTTTAAAACTTTTCTACATTTTGCTTTTTATACTTAACAATATCTTGTATAACTAGAAAAGAACTTTGAAGCTTTCTTATTCTTGATGGAAAAAAAATCCTGATAGTGGTTCTGGCTAAAAATGTGCATGGGCACACACACACACACACACACACACACACACACACACATCCCTCCTTGGCTTTGGTCCAAAATATGGATACTCTGTGTGTAAAAGCCCTTCTCCCATGTCTCCAATATCCTTCTGTTATTGGTTAAATGTTCTACATGAAAGAACATAAAGGCTACATAGGCACAGACATCAATAGACTAACAACTTGTAGTTATACAAGTGTAATGACCGTAATCCAGTAAGAATCCAATAGTCTGAAGTTAACAATGCCCTAATGAAACCTCCTTAAATGTTCATTGAAAGTTATGGTGTAAAAAGCTCTCACAATATACTAGTAGAGATCACTTCCCTGGTTTTAGAGAAGCAACATGAAGGTCAGCAGGTATTTGGCAGCTCTCCTGAGGCCTCACTGCTAGACACCTCAGAGCTGCTACTCCAACTCCGAAGGGTCCTGCTGTGAACTTCAACTCTTTAGCTCAAATTAAAATACTTACAAGACTTCTTATCATTAACTAGATTAAAAACAGATAAAATTATTTTTGGAGTCTTAGTTACTCAGTTCATCCCACCCCAACCAACATCCCCAACTCCATAAGGCTGATGTGAGTTTTCTCAAGCACAAAAATTGAATACACATTTATATGCCTAGATCATATACATACACATTCATTTTTCTACATGTATATAAAAACCCATTCTGATAATGAGATGGATTTTTGCTTTTTAAATTAATGTACCTGTAAAGAAAATTTAGGCACTAAAGCCCTGTTCATTGTAAAAATCTTATTACACTCTTGTTAAAGTATTCATTTGGTCTTTTACCCATACTTAAACAATAAAATGCAACATCATATTTCGTCCTCTGGTTACTAAGTCACCAGCAAAGACAACTGAACTGATCCCGTCCAGTATAAATTATATCTTTCAAAAGACCTGATACTTAATGAAAAGTAAATTGGCAATTGCACTTAATATAAAATCCATCCCAATTTGCCTCTCAACTCTGAACAGATAAAGTCTTCATTACCAGGTGCAGTCAAGTGCCCTCAGCATCTCAGTCCTTTCATTCACTTGGGAAAATCCCAGCCCCCAGCCTGACTGAGAGCAGAGAATTCTCATCTTCATTTTATTTTATTTTTTTCATTTTACTTATTTATTTGTTGGCTTATATATTTTTAAGAATGTCAGTGAAGTGAAATTGACCTCCAATAAACTGCATATTTAAAGTGAACACTTTGATTGGTTTTGACATATATGTACACTCCTGAAACCATTGACACCTACACAGAGAACACATCCGTGTCCCCCCAAAGTTTCCTCACAATGTCCCTTTGTAATTTCTCCTTCATCTCGTTCCTCACTCCCACCGCCCCCATCCTCAGGTAACCATTGATCTGTTTTCTGTCATTATAAACTGGTTTTCCTTTTAGAATTTTGTATGAATGGGACAATACAGAATGTATTCTTCCGTCTTCATTTTAGACAATATCTTTTCCACTAAAGCACAGGTGCAAGAAAAAGAGAATGTGACAAAGCTAAGTCATTTACATAAGTAAATGAAAGATAGAAACTTCCTTAGTCTTGTGTTTTTTATTTTTTTTAAAAAGAGGTAAAACAAATGAGACCACATTTCTTTATAGACTGGGCTCACCAAAGAGGACCAGCCTTACTTTGTTCAGCTGAACTCTTTTTCGCAGCCTCACATCAAAGTGTCTTAGCCTCCACTTCTTTCCAAGTGAAGAAATGACTTTTATTAAGACTGTTTTGAAAGTCCTCTGTGAATATATGTGATTTATTGCCATAAACCATTGCAATAAACTATCCTAAATCTTAAAATACTGGGTCCTACATCACTACCCAACCTCTAGCACTATCATTTTCTACTTAGAAAAGTTTAATTGTTTTTGTTTCTTTGTAGTTATGTCTGGCATGAAATTCTTGTATACATATCAAGAACCTGGTAAATAACAAACCCTCAGCAAATCATAGTACTATTTTTAATTCAAAAAACAAAAGTCACTATTAACTCCCTGTGTTTGTGGTCAGCACCTATAGAATCTGTGCTCTAAAGAAAGCAAAAGGATATATTCTTTCTACAAAACTCACTGAGGAGATAAACTAGCTCCTGCTCTGTGCCCAATCTTATGTCAGACCCTTTATCATCTTATTTAATCTTCTCAACAACCTTGTGAGTGGGTGGTTTGTTTCCACTTAGATAAAATAACTCACAGAAAAATTTAAAAGCTTAACCAAGATTGTATAATTAATAAGTGGTAAAGCTAAGTTTCAAACAAAAGACTTGTCAACACTTAGTTTCCAGTCCACAATGAATTTCACATAGAAAGAATGCAAATTAATACATGTTCTCTCCAGTGCCTGAGCCACCATTATGTGTAGGGGTTTTTGTAGGTCATTCGTTTGGTCCCCACCAGTAAACCCAGTGAGACAATATGTCATTATTTGACTCTATAGATAAGGAGATTGAGATGCCAAGGTTGGTAAGTAGGCCAGGGTTTCAACCCATGTGTCTTTGTCTATGTCTGTTTCATGTACTTTTGTTTAAATCCATCCTTCCAACTGCTGTGTAATCATTTTTGTAATATTGTGTAATCGTCTCACCAAAGGGTGTACCACAGTTGATTCAACTTTTGACATGTGATTAGACATTTACAGAATTTTTAAATGTTTTCTGTTACAAATACAATGTAATTATTAATATATCTGTGCATAGAACTTATTCTATACATGAAATTACTACTTCAGGCAAAATTTATAAGATCAAACATTTTTAAATATAGGGAAACCACTAAAAAATATTTTTTTTAAAAACTAAATAATAAGTCAATTGAGGAGACAAAATGAAATCTTACAAAATGCTCAATTAAGCCTAGAGAAGGCAGAAAAAGTGGAAACAGAAAAGAAAGTCCTATGAAACAGCTTGTAAGACAGGGTTACTCCAATCTTATCAATAAGCACTTTAAATGTGAACAGTGTGAATAAACACACTATTCAAAAAACAGATTGTCAGATTAGATTTTTAAAAGTTATCTTCATGGCATCTTCAAAAACTCACATTAAATATAAAGGCATAAATAAAAGTAAAGGAATGAAGAAAGATAGACCATGCAAATACTAAATAAAATAAAACTAGAGTAGCTATATTAATCTCAAACAAAGTAGAATTTAGAACAAAAAAGATTAATTAGGGATAAAGTAATAATTACCTAATAATAAAGGTGTCAATTCTACAAAAAAAAAAAATAATCCTAAACATATATGTACTGAATAAGAGAACTTCAAAACACATAAGGCAAAAATGGGTAGTTCTGAAAGGAGACATAAATAAATCCACAATTATACTTTGAATCTTAACATATTTCTCTCAATAGTTCATACAATGCATAGGGAAAAAATCAGTAAGTATATGCCTAACCTAAGCAATATTATAAACCAACTTGACCTAACTGATATCAATAAAATACTCCACTTAAAAACAGCAGAATATACATTATGATTCAAATGCACATGGAACATTCACCAAGATCGATTATACTTTGGGTCATAAAACAACTCTCAACAAATTAAAAGAATAGAGATCATATAAATGGAATGAATGGAATTAAGCCAGAAATCATGATACTAAAAAAAGCTAGAATCCAAAAAAGTACTTGGAACTTAATGAAAATGAAAACACAAACCATACTGTAATCTGTGCAAGGCAGCTAAAGCAGTGCTTAGTGAGAAATTTATAGCCTTAGATGTTTATATTAGAGAAGAAAAATAATCTGAAATCAGTAACCTAATACTCCACCTTAAGAAACTTTAGAAAGAAGAACAAAGTTAGGCTAAAGCAAGCAGAAGGATTTGTATGCTGAAAACTGAAAACTCTAATGAAAGAAATTTCTTTATAAATATCTAAACTAAGGGAGAGATAAATCATGCTCATTTATAGGAAGACTCAATATTGTTAATATTTAAGTTCTCCCTAGTTTAACTATAAATTTTTACCTATAAATTTAATTCAAACACAATCAGAATCTCAAACTCTTAGCAAGGTTTTTTTCTTCTGTAGATACCAACAAGTTAATTTTTATTGGGCTATAGTTGATTTATAATGTTGTGTTAGTTTCAGGTGGACAGCAAGGTGAATCAGTTATACGTATACATATATCCACTCTTTTGTAGATTCTTTTCCCATATAGGCCATTACAGTGTTGAGTAGAGTTCCCTGTGCTATACAGTAGGTCCTTATAAGTTACCCATTTTATATATAGTCGTGGGTATATGTCAATCCCCATCTTCCAATTTATCCCTCCTCCCCTTTCCCCCCAGTATCCATAGTTTGATTTCTACATCTGTAACTGTACTTCTGTTTTGTAGACAAGTTCATTTGTACACTTTTTTTTAGATTCCACATATAAGTGAAATAATATGACATTTGTCTTTCTCTGACTTACTTCCCTCAGTATGAGAATCTCTAAGTCCATCCATGTTGCTGCAAAAGGGGCTATTTCATTCTTTTTTATGGCTGAGTAATAGTCCACAATGAGTTAATTTTCAAGTGTATATGGAAATGCTAAGAAAGTCGCAGGACCAAAACCATTCTGCAAAAGAGCAAAGCTGGAAGATTCACACTACCCAAATTCAAGACTGTCTTTAAACCTATGGTAGTCAAGATAGTGGGGTTTTTGTGAAAGGATAGACATGTAGATAAGCGGAATAGAATAGAGAGCCCAGAAAGAAAATTTGGCAAAGATGTAAGGACAGTCTAATGCAACAGTCCCCAACCTTTTTGGCACCAGGGGGTGGTTTCATGGAAGACAACTTTTCCACGGGGGGAGGCGTGGGATGGTTCAGATGGTAATGAGGCGATGGAGAACAATGGGGAGCGGCAGATGAAGCTCCACTCTCTTGCTCCCCTGCCACTCACTTCCTGCTGGGCGGCCCAGTTCCTAACAGGCTGCACACCCCGGTACCAGTCTGTGAAGAAAGACTACTTGTTTTAACAAATAGTGTGGAGATAACTGGGCATCCCTCTGTAAAATAAATGAAGCTCAGCAGAAATCTGACACCTTGTATAAAAATTAACTAAAAATGCATCATAGATTTCAATGTAAAAACGTACAACTTAGAAGAATATATAGGAGACAATCTGTGTGACCTTGGGTTTGAGGATGAATTTTCAGATGTGACATCAAAAACATGATCTGTAAAAGATATATTTGGCATAGACAATAAATTATAAAATTAAAAACATTTTCTCTGCAAAATACATGTTGAAGAGAGTAAAAAGGTAAGCCACATACCAAAGGAGAAAATATTTGAACATCACATTTTTAATAAAAGATTGGTTTCCAGAATACGTGAAGAACTCTTTAAACTCAACAATAGGAAAACAAACTTCTCAAATTCAAACATAAGCAAACTATAAGAACAAATACTTCACAAAAGAAGATAATGGATAGCAGATAAGCACGTGAAAATATACACAATATTTTTAATCGTTACAGAAATACAAATTAAAAACACAATGCCAGTGCCATTAGAATGTCTCAAATAAGAAATACTGATAATATCAAATGGTCATGAAGATATAGAACAATAATAATATTTATTGCTATTGTGAGTTCAAAATTATACAGTCATTTTGAAAAATCATCTGAGAGTTACTTATAAAAGCAAACATATACTTACCTTATGACCCAGCAACCCTCTTGTAATATTTACTCAAGAACAGTGGACGCTATGTTCTGACAAAAACGTGTACCCAAGAGCTTAAAGCAGCAACATTCATAATTGCCCAAATATGAAAACAACTCAAATATCCTTCAATAGATGAACGAGTAAACAAGATTTGATGAATTTATACAATGGATGACTGCTGGCAATCAAAAAAAACAAGGCTGTTGACTGATGCAACTACATGGATGAATCTTAAATGTATTTTGCTGAATGGAAGTAGCCAGACCTAAAAGGTTACCTATTATATGCTTCAATTTATATGGCCTTCTGGAAAAATCTATGGCAAAGGAAACAGATGAGTGGTTGCCAGGAACTGCCAGTGGTGTTTTATTTACAAAGGGACAGCACAGGGAATTTAGGGTGAGGGAACAGCTCTGTGCACGGGTGATTGTGTTGGTTGACACGTGACTGTTCTTGTCAAAACCCATAAGCTCTATACCACGAAGATTTGACTTACCAAAGTATGCAAAGTTTTATAAAAGATCAACAAGAATATTAGGGGAACCCTGATTGTATGTCATCACTACACTAAAGAGTGGGGAAGGGAACTGACCTAAGTAACTTTGGGAAGAGTCACAAGACATCGTGAGGCAGAGACCAAAGGAACTATGGTGTAAATACAAACACGCTAGTGGGTACAGCTGTTTCTCACTAGGTATTTTCTAGCAATTCTGAAATAACTTTCCTGTAGACTATAGTTGAACAAAATAGTAAATATTTTGTAAGTAATGAGAGTCCAGGATTTTTACCGTCAGATCAGGAAGTTATAAGTAACCAAGGAGGGAAGCTAGAATGAAGACGTGGTGCCATATTTGGGTCAGACACAACAGTGTGAATTCATGTTTATTTCAGTATATATGCATGTACAAATAGACATGTACTGGAATGAATACAGACATGTGTACATGGGTGAGTAAACATACGTGTACTTCTCTGTCTGCCGAGAAATTCTAGACACAATGACAGCCTAGGAACAACAAGCACACTCTGTGCCCTTGATACCAACCAGGGTTTGTAGCCTTCCCCAATCAATAGAAATTGACCAGAGGCCAGACGAGAAATTCAGGCAAGGCTTTACTGGGGCCCCTGCTGCAGCAGCGGGGAGAGAACAAGTATGAGGTTCCCTTGCTTGCTCCCCCAGGTGGGGCCAAGCTGGTTCCTTATATGGGGTGAGGGTAGGGGTGTGTCCAGGGGTCGAGCTTAGGTGGTTTGCCCACCCCTTTGGTGGTGCTGTGCGCAGGGGGCATGCACAGTACCCTGCTTTTGCTTCTGACACCCTGTTTTTATTCCCAGATCTTCAGAAGTGGCAGTTGAGTTTTTTGGTCTTTCGTATCTTTTTGTCCATAATTTGCCTCAACTGTGCATGCAGGCAGTTATTTGTAGTCCCATATAGTTTCTTTGTATTTTGTTGCTGAAGGAGAGGTTTGTCCAGGTGCAAGCATTGCAGCGCTGCAGCAAAGGGTCCCAGGTCCCAGCCTGTCTCATCCTAACTGTGGTTTATAACCCCACTCTCCTGTAAAAGAACCAGGGCCCCTCAGAGCAGTGGCTGTTGCTAGGGCTGGTACAGAGAAAATATAAGGAGAGCCTGGAGCACCATGTCATACCAGAAAGTGAGGTAGTGCTCAAACAAGCCAACAAACAAAAAGCGCTCATTAAAAGGACACACAAGTGAACCTGAAAGACTTCCCAATGACCAATGCTGGAACAACTGAAGTAACAAAATAAAACCCAGAGAATAAAATAAACACCCATGAGACCACACTGCTATAAATGAATGGTTGAATAAACAATAAATAAATAAATAAGAAATCTTCCTAACAGAAGAATCCCAATTAATAAACAGAAGGAATGAGGGAAAAAAGAGATCAGCATTAGCGCATCACAGTAATAATGACTGTTAGCAAGACCCACTGATGATGCCAAAAGTGGTGAGATTGTTAGAGGAAACAGGATATCTGCATAACCTCACAGTATCTTCCCCAAAATATCTATTAATTACTGTCATTTTAATCTATGTATTACATGTATTTTCTAATCTGTTAGGTGAGGAAAACCATTTCTACCTCATCAGATAAACTAAAAAATCTGTATATATTTTATATTAAAACATGAAAAAAATTTTATTTCTGTTATTTCAAAATCTATCTTAAACTTATATTTTATTTATATTATATAAACATTTTCATTTAATTTGCATCAAAATATATGAAAAGTTATATTAAAACATATGAAAGGGCTTCCCTGGTGGCGCAGTGGTTGAGAGTCTGCCTGCTGATTCAGGGGACACGGGTTTGTGCCCCGGTCCGGGAAGATCCCACATGCCGCGGAGCGGCTGGGCCCGTGAGCCATGGCCACTGAGCCTGCACGTCCGGACCCTGTGCTCCACAATGGGAGAGGCCAAAACAGTGAGAGGCCCGCGTACCGCAAAAAAAAAAAAAAAAAGAAAAATATAACATCAAGCCCAGCTTGGAAATACATGATGTTGAATATGAGTCTGACTCACAGAGTGAGGCGCACAGTGGCCACCAAGAGCTACCTGTGCTCTATATATCCCACTTTTGAATGTTCTACTGTATGTCAGAGCACATAAAATGCCTGGTAAATTCTCCTGAAAAATAGCCTGTTTACTATGACCTAATCCAGCAGTAGCTCAATTTCATTGAGTAGACTGCTCCTTAGCATTTCCTGGCCCTAGAATTCCAAAGACCTGGTGAGTCTACAGGAGACAGGGAATGACTCCTTAGGTAGGTATGTTTTGGGGACCAGGGGAAGGAGAGGCTTTTCTTGGAAGTGGAAGGTTATTTAACTACTTTGGCAGAAGTTAAGTTTGGTAGAAATCACAGGGGAAGAAGTCTCACCTTGACTGACGAGGACATCAGACTTCAAAGCATGAATTAGAGGGACAGCCTCTATGGGACGCTACAATAGGCAAAGCCATGATAATACGGCATGAGTTCCTTGACATCCCAACGTTTCCATGTATTCTGATTCCTAGTGATGCCTGGTCTCCTTGTCATATATAACACCCTCCTGGGCATGTTACTGTTTAGAGTTTAACCATATAGGTTTCTTCTTTCTCCTAAATGGAGTCACACCTTTCATGTTATCCCTGCAACAAATTCATACACACCATCTGTTTTTATTTTTAGAGGTTTGATTTGTGTCTGCTGTATTTGATGCACTTGATAGTTCTAAGAAAAGAAATAAATTTTGGTTGTTTTCAAATTCTATGAAATTTCATTGAAATGTTCCCTGGAACACTAAAGCTTTTTATGTACTTAAAAAAAAAAAAAGCCAAAGGCTAAATTCCTTTTATGAGCCTGGAGATGACACATTTGAAAATGTATGTTGTTTTTCAGGAAGTGTAGACTGAATAACATTGAACATAAGCAGAGTAACTACAAAGTGAATTTCTGGGAAATGGGTCACTGGAAATTTCTATGAAGCGATAAACGAGATGACATATTTATTATATTAGGAAGAACAAATATGGAAAGAAAAAAATTACTTTTAATTCCCCAATGATATGAACTTGAGAATTGAAAATTATTTTTGATGAAGAGTTTGCGCACACTTGACACTTTGGGTCATGATGTTTCGCAAGAGTGCTTCTCTTGGGGTGGAGGTGAGCCGTGTACCAGCTGACAGGTAACGATGCATTCATGGAGTACACCTGTGTAGAGGAGCTTGGTGTCCTTCAGCCAACAAAGCAGAGATACTTCCCTGGGGCCTTTACATCCTACATAAGGGTCTCCACGGTGCACTTGTGGAGTTGGTGGCTATGTCAGAGTACCGGAATTTAAGTCAAACTTTCCTCAAGCTTCAGACCTCATTTTTCCATCTGTAAAATGATGCTATGCGCTGAAGTGTTTCTTCCCTCCCCCACCCCTTCCCAAATCCATATGTTGAAGCTCTAACCCCCTGTGTGATGGTCCTAGGAGGTGAATAGGTAGGAGATGAGTACGTAGGAGCAGGTAGGAGATGATACTGGGAGGTGACTAGGGCTAGATGAGGTCATGAGTATGGGGACCCTGTAATGGGATAAGTGTCCTTATAAAAAAAAGGAAGAGACACCAGAGCTTCTTGTCTCTCTGCCACATGAGGATACAGTGAGAAGACAGCCATCTGAAAGCCAGGATCTGACCACGGTGTCCTGACCTTGCACTTCCAGCCTCCAGAACTGTGAGAAATCAGTGCCTGTTGTTTCAGCCCCCAGTTGGCAGTGATATGTTACAGCCACCTGAGCTAAGACCCATGGGGATGACTGTCCATACTTCGCATACTTCATGGGTTGCTGCAAGGGTTGGGAGGAAAATGATGTGAAAGTATTTGGTAAACCGCCAAGGCTGTGACACATACAACTAAATGGTCCTTGTTTCCAAAGAGTCACTACATTCTGTATCCATCTTGCCTTGTTTGAAGTGTGTTTAGAAGTCTTCAGTCCCAACAAGGTGGATGAGAACAGGGTCACTGACAGCAGGTTGGGGGAGATGGCGGGGGTGGAGTGCAGGCTGAGGCAGGAGCTCCCAGGGTCAAGGATCTGAGAAAGGGTCAGTGTCAAGTCCAGTGGAAGGGTATCTGTGCTCCACACAATTGCACTTGAAAGTTTCCCTAGAATAAGGCACACGATGGGGCTAGATGTTGGACTTTTGTCCCTTGGGGTGGGGAATGGGCACAAGGGCAGATTTACTGAGCACCTTATAAAGTGTCAGTCTCAGAAGGCTGCCCCTGCTCGGGCCCCTTCCAAGACCCTGAAAGGGCCCCTCACAACACACTGACGTTCATTGACTTATAGATTTAGATTCGGCAAAATTTGCAAAGGAAGCTATTTTAACAGCAATTGTGGGGGATACTGTCTCTTCAACCCCCAGGTCCCTTCTGCACACTTCTACAATGTCAGCAGCATAGGTAGCACTGTGGGCATTTGGGCGGTTCAGGTAAAGAGGGGCAGGAAATGGTATAAACTGGGTCCGTAAGCTAGGTTGAGTGGATGCATTTGTGTGGTTTGAATTAGGAGACAACTGGGTCCTGTACAATTAGGTCATTGCCAGCCATCCCAAATCACGCATAGCTTTTCAAAATCTACGTAGGGCATCCATGGTGCCTCTCTCCAGGCATCTGGACTCAAAGATGAAGGACAGAAGTCACTCAGAAACATGAAGTCTTCCCAAGGTGCCTCTCACGGGAGGTCTGCAGGAAGGGGATGAGAAACAAGGTCCATAATATCCAGAGGCAAAGCAGGCATGCAAACCTTCAGAGCGCCTACAGACACACTCTGGTTCCTGGACATCAGACTTGAGCGATTCCTGCTCGTTTGCACAGAAGTCCCCTCCTTCTGAGGAACAGATTCAGATTTACAGTGGACACAATTATAAACAAACACACACACGTCTTAGTCTTTCAACTGGAGTCTCATGCTTCTCGATGACAGCCCCAAACTGCAGCATCATAGCCAACAGCAGGCACTGTCTGTGTGTGAGCTCCCCGTTTTATACACTCTGACCTGTCAGAATGCGCCAGAATATCAGACACGTCTCATCCAAATGAAGTCTGGCAGTTCCAGACAGGACCTCAGATGAAGCCTGAGAAATCAGAGTTCTAGCAACGAACACCCCTCCACAAAGGCACAGGAAGGCGGGATATCTGGTCTCCTACAGGAGTCATTTGAGAATACGGTTATGTAGCCCAAAACAACACAGCAGCACATAAAACATGTGTTCAGTTAATGTGTAATTTGAGATTCATTTTTATATTGTTTAAATTATTGTATCTGAATTTTAAAATTCAGATACGATCAGAAGTAAGTATTCTTACTACAAGAAATTGAACTGAAAGAAATGTGTATGGTATTTGTCCAGTTGTTAAATTTTTGTTGTGATTTCTTTTCTCATTCTAAATAAACTCTAGTTTGCACCTAATTTTGAATTTGTGATTTTGTATTCATGATTGTGTCATCCTTTTTAAAGAGAGGATCTCTCTGAATGGCACAAGCCCCACAAAACCTGGTCAGTTCATGGGCTCCTAAATGCAGGGGCGTCAAAGTGAGGCTGGATCCATTAAAAACTGGGCCAGAGCAGAAGCCAAAAATCTGGGCTGTGGAAACTGGACTTAGAGCACAATCCCCAACAGGGCGCTGCCATAGGGGAACCCCAGGTAAGGGAGGGACCCCTAACCTGGCATGGCTGAGCACAGGAAACCCACCCTGACCAGCTTTCCACATTGCTACTGGTAGGCCTGCTGGTTTGGGAACAGGACAGGTAAGACTGCAGGGGAGGGAGTCCCAGGGTGGTCCAGAGAAGACAGGGGCATTAGTCTGCTCAGGCTGCCACAACATGTCACAGGCTGGGCCGCTTAAACAACAGGCATTTATTCTCTCAGAGCAGGGCTGGTTTCCCCTGAGGCCTCTTTCCTTGGCGTGTACACAGCCCTATTCTCCCTGTATCCTCACATGGTCTTCCCTCTGTGTGTGTCCGGGTCCTAGTCTTCTCTTCTTATAAGGACACCAGTCATATGGGGTTAGGGCCCTACCCACATGACCCCATTTTAACTTAGTCACCTCTTTAAAGATACAGTTAGTGTGTCTCTAAATACAGTCACATTCTGAGGTTCTGAGGGTAAAGACTCTGACATATGAATTTGGGGGGGATGCAGTTCAGCCCATAACAGTACCTTAGGTAAGTGGGGAAAGGGGATGAGACACAATATGCCTCCTGCTAAAGCAGGAGAGAAGGACTGAAGGAAGGAAGGAAGAAAGGAAGGAAGGAAGGAAGGAAGGAAGGAAGGAAGGAAGGAAGAAAGGAAGGAAGGAAGGAAGGAAGGGAGGGAGGGAAGGAGGGAGGGAGGGAAGGATGATATATGCATTGTGAATGTTTGACCAAAGCTCTTTTTTTATTTTTTAAAAAAATGCCGGGGCCTCCCTGGTGGCGCAGTGGTTGAGAGTCCGCCTGCCGATGCAGGGGATACGGGTTCGTGCCCCGGTCTGGGAGGATCCCATATGCCGCGGAGCGGCTGGGCCCGTGAGCCATGGCTGCTGAGCCTGCGCATCCGGAGCCTGTGCTCCGCAACGGGAGAGGCCACAACAGTGAGAGGCCCGCATACCACAAAAAAAAAAAAAAAAAAAAAAAAAAAAAAAAAAAAAATGCCACTTTTGGCCAAGATGGACTAACAGGGAACAGAATTATCTCCTGACTGAAATAATTAAAGGAACTGACAAAATGCATGAAGCAATGGTTACCAAGACATTGGATATCAGACAATGAAAAACAGTGATCCCTAGGATGGAGAAAAGGTTGTCTCAGCTGCTGCCTAGAGAGAAAGTTCCCAGATCACAGGACAGGGCAGGGAGCCCAGAGCCGAGGAGAAAGGGCTGGGAGTCAAGAGGCCCCGTGGCCACGTGCAGAGTCCCAAGGAGGGAAGATCAAATGGAGAGATTGCCAGGGATCTCAGCCTCAGGCAAGCACAGGTCTGCACATGGGTGTGAGCAAAGTACCGAGGCCGAGAAGGAACAATCCCACAGCTCACGTGGGAGGGAGCGGAACTGGCAAAGATAATTTTATTGTCCACTAGCAGGGTGGAAAATCTTATCATCCACCGGATATTAGTTATAGCACCCAAACGCAACCGTAGTCAGCCAGAATAAGTCCCAGACCTGGGTCTGGTTCCACGTAACAAAGATTTAAAGTAAGATCTGAAAGAACCAAATAATTTTCAATAATTTATTGCATTCCAGAATAATGCTCAAAAATCAGTATAACAGCAATACATACCCAGTACCCCATGATGTAAAATTCGCAATGTTTGGCATCTAATAAAAAATTAGCTGATATGTAAAGAAGCAACAGAACCCATAATGATGAAACCAGCCCAGGAATGACAGATGATAAAATAGTAGAAAAGGAAATTAAAGCTGTTATTATAACTGTATTCCACATCTTTGACAAGCTAGGGGAAAGAAGAGCATGGTAACTACAGACATGGAAAGTATTAAAAAAGACACAAATAAAACTTCTAGAGATGAACACTCTAATGTTGAAGGTGGAAAATGCACATAACTGCAAAAGAAAAGGCTAAACTGTCAGAGAGGAAGAAGTTTTCCTTTACCCTTCTAAGTTCTTCTGGCTGGTCTAAGAATTAAATTGACATGAGCCAGATTAACAGGGGAAAAGTCAAGCAAAGTTTAATGGCATATATACATGGGAGAGACCCAGGAAAACCAAGTAACTTGCCAAAATGGCCAAAGTTCTCACTTTAAATACCAGCTTCTGCTAATGACAAAAGAAGATGTTGGGGTAATGGTTTGGGACTTCAAAGGGGAAAAAGGCAGTTGACACGGAGATGAAAAAAACATTTTCTGGACCATGCAGAGACAATGCGACACAGAATGGACTCCGATCTCCAGGCCCTCACTTACCACCCCTCACCCATATTCTTTGCAAGTATCTCTGATAATAGCACTGTTCCAGGAACCAGTTCTTTTTCTAAATTCTTTAGGCAGCTAAGGGGGAGGTAAAAAGAAAGACTTCCTATGTCTTCTGTTTCTTAAAAATAATCAACCTAAATTAATCCTGCTGCCAAGAGACACGTGTTAGGGTGGTAAATTTTGCTCCCCGTAGCAGTGTAAGTGGGCTCTGGATCTAATATATTTGGATGGTAATCACACTGAGTCAATATCAGAGAGTGAGAAATGCATAGATCTGGAGTTAAACATCCATGGATGCTTGCAAACTATGCGACCAGGGGCTCATAATTTTACTCCTCTGGCCACCCCTTCCACGATTCAGAATGAGGATGATAATGCCTCTGTCTTACACATAAGGAAAAACTAAACTTTAAAGTCATTGACAAAGAAACAAAATATCCCAAAGTAGACAAAGGAGAGATACAAAGCCTCAGTATCACCTAATTTCATAATGTACTTAAAGTTCTTCGTGATCTCTAAGAATATTTTGTACAAGGATGTAAAATGCATGGTTTCCATAGAGAAATATTTCTAGCATAGCTTATTGAAGTATGAGATTCGGACTGTACATGTTCTTCATACACAGAAGATCACAGCAATGTCAGGCATTGTCACAATGAACTTGGAAGGCGGTATCCGGTAACAATGAAGAACAGTCTGCATTAGGTCCTGCCCAGCTACTTGTAAGCTGGGCGGCCAATGCAAGTCAGCCAGACTTTTCAGCCTCAATTCTCTTAACTCTACACTTTGTTGAAACTGCTTATCTTAAAAATAATCTAAATACTCTCTTTTTAAGGCTACTTCTTTGCAGGTGCTGTACAGCCTCAGGAGAGGGTGTGGGTAGGAGAGGAGAAAAAGGGAGGGGAGGGTGGTGAAGCGTTATAGCCCCGGGTCCAAACTAGACTAAACAAAAATAGACTTGCCTTAATTTGCCTCCAGCCCCTCCCCTGTTAAACATAAATAAATAGAATAAATTAACTAAAGGACAAAATCAGAAGTGCAATCAAGGGAGTCCCAGCCATCAGCCATTAAGGAAGTCAATTTCTCTGTGCAAAACAATAACAACAAAATAAAAATGTCCCCAAATAAACCATATTTGGAAAATTGTTTAGAGAAATGATAAGACTTTTTATTTCAGACTATTTTTTTTAATCATATGATTACTTAAAATAGGTTATTCCTTGACATTGATTAAAATTGTAGGGCTTCCCTGGTGGCGCAGTGGTTGAGAGTCTGCCTGCCGATGCAGGGGACATGGGTTCGTGCCCCGGTCTGGGAAGATCCCACATGCCGCGGAGCAGCTGGGCCCGTGAGCCATGGCCGCTGAGCCTGCGCGTCCAGAGCCTGTGCTCCGCAACGGGAGAGGCCATAGCAGTGAGAGGACAGCGTACCGCAAAAGAAAAAAAAAAATTGTAGATTTCAGCAGACTTGGTAGGCAGATCCACATGGATCCACATGGCAATCCACCGTTTGGGCTGCTGTAATCAGCACAGCAGTGTCTGTGACCTGCTGGGTCTGGTGCTTAATTGACCCTCTGGTGTTTGAAATAGACAAAGCTCGGTGCTCTCCAAGTTTTATCAACATTTAAATACTAGCACATGAAGTTTCACATTCATTCTTTCTGTACAACAGAGAAAAATTATTTTGGATGTAATTTTATTTGAAATTAGATAACTTGACAGCACTATGACTACGAACTTAGACGCTGATGCCTGGATCCTGGTCTCGGCTTGACGCTCACCAGGGTGTGACCATGGCTGAGCGGCTGCGGCTCAGTGGTGTCCCCTCTATAATAAGGGAAACACTAGTACTGATCTCAGAGGACTGCCATTAGGATTAAGTGTTTTAATACTTTTTAATTGCTGAGAACAGTATCCACAATACAGTAAGGCCTCTATAATGTTTGTTAATAAAATAAACTGGATTATTCAAATATTGTGCACAATGATGTAGAAGTGCAGGGGCTATGAAAGAGCTTTCCCCAAAGTTAATTATGCAGAAAATTGGTATATTAGTTTTCACACTTTCATTCTAAAGAATGCAATCGATTTATTCATGAGAAAGAATCATCCATTTAAAAGTCATAAAAACAGATTAAATACCTAGGAATTAACTTAAGAAATGTGCAAAGCCTACTTATCCAAAAGTACACTTACTGTGATGAAAAGATGTGTGATATTCTGATATAGGAGACTTCACATCATGAAAAGGACAGTTCTACCCAACTTAATTGTAATATTTAACACAGTCTCAATAACAAAAAGCAAGAAGCTCATTTTAAAATTCATTTGGAAAAATAAAGCCAGAATGGGTAGAACTCTGAAAAACAAGAAACAGATCTAAAAAGGTACCAGCTTTATCAGGTAGTAAGACATAGCGAATAGGTGATCATTATACATGTTGGCATTCGCATATGAATAGACCTACAAACTGTTTAAAAGTCTAGAAATAGAACTAAATAAGACAGACAGCCTCTCAGATCTGTGGGGTTAAATAGTGACTTCCTGGCTATATTTCTGCAGTTTGTTTCTCATCAGAAATGGTTGCCTTTCTAAGAGCATTTTTATGCTGAAAAGTATTTCTCCCGAGATGGAGTTAGCTTAGTCTGCTCAGGCTGCCATAACAAAGTACCACGGATTGGGCGGCTTAAACAACAGACCTCTATTTCTCACAGTTCTGGAGGCTGGAAGTCCCAGATCAAGGAGCTGACAGATTGGATTCCTGGTAAGGGCACTCTTCCCGGCTTACAGACAGCAGACTTCTGTGTCCTCACATCGGGGCGGGGGGCAGAGAGAGAGAGAGAGAGAGAGAGAGAGAGAGAGAGAGAGCCTGTCAAAGTCTTCCTCTTCTTAGAAGGGCACTAATCCTATGACCTACCCTCATGACCTCATTCATCTAAACCTAATTGCCTCTCAGAGGTCCCACCTCCAAACAGCATAACGTTGGGAATTGGGGCTTATGAATTGTGGAGGTATAAATATTCAGTCCATAACAGCAGCCATGGGTCTCAATGTGTATGTATATGCCCTTGTTCGTGGGCAATGGGGAGCAGAGACAGGAAGATGGGAAGATATATAAAACACATCAGAAGATCAGACTGGGGTTTCTCAGGACCACCTGGGAATGTGCCTTTGCTAGCTTGCATCTGGAACAGCCCAAACTGGGAAACGTACAGTATCTTATGAATGTGTTTGGTGCTATTGTCTTTCCAAAGCTGAAGCAAAAACATGGCCCCCGTGGGTGGAGTGGGATCTTCTGCTGAAGAGGTGAGATGCTCACACTGTGAGTCACACTGGGGCATTCTAGGGCAGGAGACAGAACTTTGGAGTATGTCTGAGTGGAAGAAAACTAAACTAAGGGAGGAAATGCTTTCTTCGCTTGGACCTCAAGTTCTCAAGGTCCTAAATGTTGAGTAGGGGGAGATGGACTCCAGGCATTTTTTCAGAGGAAGAGTTGCTGGTTCCTCTTCTCTCTGAAAGTAGGTCAGATGCTGGGCTTACACCTGTCCCCTAGAAGAACATTGTGGAATTCAAAGGGTTGGGGTCTGATCTTGGCGTCTCTGTTAGAACTTCCTTCCCATGTTCTTCCTGTCATCAAAGCAGAGTTACCACCCGCTTCCATGGTAATAAGAGGAGAAGAGTTTCACTGGAGAGAGGACAGGGAGAAGAAGGGGTCCTGAGACAGTGGGGTCATGTGGGGTCACCTGCACGGGCATAGATCAGCACCTGAGCATCTTTAGGACTGCAGAGTCCACAACCAAATGTGCAAATCCCCACACTCTAAAGATTTCATGTATCAAATAAGGAGAAATCCATTTTCTCATCCTGATCGCGTGTACTTTTGTTTACGGGAGAACTATGCCTCAGAAAGCTGGGGACACACTTGGTTAATACAGAGCTTCTTACTCAACTCTCAGGGAAGAAACAAAAGAAGGCCCTTCATCAAATGCCTGCCTTTCAAAGCCTTCCTTCGTGAAGGACTTGGACAGACACCTGGAAAGAAGACAGATTCCAGTTGTTCTAATTACGGAATTGTCAGCCTTTTAATATTTACCCGTCCTCAAGACTATGCAGGCTATAACTCAACAATGAATTATTTGGAGCTTTGGATGTGGGGAAAATATTTTACATTTTATAACTTAAAGGAGAAAGAGGCGTTGAATATTATTTTGCATAGGGCTGTGCAAAACGATAGTTTCGAAAGAAAATGTGCAAAAGTGGGATAAATTAAAAGTAGGAAAATCTCAAAAATTTAGGGTGATACAGTTTTAGACTAAACTGTGCTCACTGAGAAAGGAAAACAATGTTGAATAAGCATATTTGAATGAAGAATTGACAAACTTAACTGAACAAGCACATTTTAAAATGGAGAAAGATTTAGGATTTTTTATAGAACTAGCTATGCTGTAGGTGGCCAATAATTGTGAATCAGATAAATAAAATGATGAAAACAAATGCATTTAGGGAAGTAACATCTCAGAAATGGAAAGGCCAATATTAATCCAAGGACAGAATACCTGTGTCTTTTATAAATGTGCAACAGAATCTTAGACGATTAACCAGATTTAATTATGAGACTTGGTTTGAATTTCCAGCCTTTTATGAGTTATAAAATGTGAGGCAATTTATTGAATCTCTCTTGAGTTTTTGTCCATCTTTTATGAAACTGGTAACAGCACCAGTCTTGTAGGTTATGAGCATTCAGTGACCTAACAAGTATATAGGGATTGGCAAAATGTCAGTAACATCGTCAGCAGCCTTCTCTCCATCACCAGCATTACTCTTTATTATGCATCACTTGACTACACAGGCCCCATCTTGCTTGGAGCTCAATGCAGACAAAATGCTCCCCAACATGGATATGGGTATTCAGTGTGGTTCTTCCTTCTCAGCATGGAAATTAACATGTAAGTGAAATCGTTTGTAACTGTTGAAAGTATTTTAAGAAAATAAATAAAAACACCTACAGAATTTTTTGCTAAATGAGAAGTTCCTTCATCTAAGATCAACCCAGAAAGCAAATTCTTCCGCTTGCTTTTGTTCCTACCGTTTCCAAATCATTCTAGCTTGAGCTCTGGATGCCAAAACCCACATCAAAGCAGAGGAGGAAAGCGGAGGCCCACAGGAAACAGAAGGCAGTGCTGGGTCAGGTCTTTCCAGGGCTGTCAGCCCTTCTTGTTAACATTCACAGCATACTTCTCAGAGCAGACATTCAATTAGAATATGGAGCCCAAACAATGGAAAATGTAATAAATTCATACTCCCTGCCACTGCTGACGGTGGCAGGACTGTCCATGATATTCTCAGATTTAGGGGAGTCACTGTGATCTCTATTTGAGGGGCTCACTTTCCAGTGGCTCCATGAGAAGATACCTGACCAATGTGAAGAAATCAACACTTTCAGGACTGAAATAAACTGACGATTGTCTTTATGGCCATATCCACTCAAGTTTATAGTACAAACTGCTAAACAGAATTACTTTCATTTAAAATGAACAAGAAGAAGTTTCTGTATAGATATAACTACCCCAATTTATATTGAAGGACACGGAAGAGAAATAATCCATCCTTTGAGCCATGCAGCTATGCAAATGACCAACCTGCTGCTACCATAAGCGATCCTGAACATGTTGGCTGTACAGCCGCTGTCTGCAAAGAACCCTACGTGAAATAACCAAGGGCAGGGTGCCTTGGAGATGAAAGATCTGTACTTGGCTTCCTGCTTCAGGGTCCTTACAGTGCCACACACATGAACCTCAAGTCTGATGATATGTTTTAGGAGCTGCTGAAGAAACCAGAGCTTAAGAAATTCCATCACTTTCAGGCACATTGAGAGAAGGATGATAAAAGTTAATCAAACAAAATCAATATAAAATAAAGACTCCCCGGGCTTATGTCAGCATTCACACATTTTTCTCATTCGTTCAGTTCTGATTCATTCATTAGAAATTATTCCCAGCAACTGACCACATGAACCGCCCTTTGCTCGGCTCTAAAGACACAGAGATAAAAAAAAAATAAAGGCCAGATCATTTGCATTGTGGGTGGTGGTGGTGACAATATCCATAAATACATCGATATGTCGTGCAGGTGCACAGAGGGGGAGGGGTTATTTCTCCTGGATTCCTTACAGGCTCTGCCTTTAGGGAGTGGCAGTGGCGATAGGGAGGAATTCATGCTGGCCCTGTTCCTTGGCATCACTAGATACTGAGTCTCAGGCTGTGGCCGGTGGGTTCCATCGGCAGAACCTGCATTCTTGGCTATCACCCGGCTGTAGAGTATGATGGAAAGTAGTCTGAGCTTCACCAGCGAGGGTGGAAGCCTAGCCCCCATCACACCAGGCTCTCTCCACTCTTCTTCCTCAAAACGTCTTTCCACACACTTGAGAACCATGGATGGGTTTTGACTTTACCTGTGCAGTGGCAAAAACGTTATCTCGATATCGTGTTAATTAACATTTCTCTGCTTACTCCTGAGATTGGACATATTGTCTTATTTTATAGGATATGTATATTTGGAGAAGTATTTATATCTGTGCCCTGCATCTTTATATCTCTAGGTTCTTTGTTTTCTTCTTATTGATGTAGAAGAGGTCTCTACAGTTACATATGCTGAAAATATTTTATCTTATTCCATCATTTGTCTTTAGTTTTATTTACGTTGCCCATCATCTAAGGAGCCTTCCTCACAGATTCACCTCTGCATGTTGGCAGTTTGTCGTCATAACAGGAATCGGAGGTGAGGCAGACTACATGGAAGTCTAAGTCACATGCCAGATTTCACAACCTAGTACCAAAAAAGTGACATTTTTCAATGTTTTTAATACTGATCACATGCTGAAATTATAATATGTTGGATATATTGGATTAAATGAAACATACTATGAAAATTCATGTCCCTTGTTTCTGTTTGCTTTTTTAAATGTGGCTACTAGAAAATTCATGATTATGTATACGGCAATTTATGTTCCACTGGGCATAGCTAATCTAGAGACTGAGTTCTGATCTAGATCCAGTTTGTCTTTGGCTCCATCAAAAAATATGTTGGTTCTACCCCAAGGCCAGCCTTTCTGGTGGCCAAAGGCTGACAGCAGCAGACAGTGCTTCATGCCCCCTCTACCAGCCCATCACGGGAGCAGATGTAGCTGAGCCTCAGCAGAAAAGAAATGTCTCAAACCACTCAGCAAACTTCCATTTTTCAAAACCTATTTGTACTGTGTTGAGTCACCTGTCCATTTGGAATTACTCACTGAGGCCTTGTAAACAAACACCAGACGAGGGGCCAGGTTGCCCTGAAGTATGGGGCCCAGCCCAGGGCAGAGGCAGGTTCCCATCAGGGACACTGTGGTGGAGGAACAGGTGGATGTAGGGTTTCCATAACCTCCACCACGTGCCTCTTTCCACACCACATGCATGTTCACTCCTGTGTCAATCATTTTATTTTTTCCCATGTGGATAAACAATTCCCCAAGTACCTTTTCTTGACTTGCCCCTCCTCATTCATAAATCAAGCTTCCCAGGTTCTCAGTTGTGTTCCCTTGATCGATCTGTCTCCATGTGAATGCCTTTCTGTCTTAATTCCTGTGGTTTTAAATAAATATGGCTTAATTTTTGATGTCACCCTTCCTCCATTGTTTTTATTCTGCTGAAATGTTTTGAATATTCTTGTCCCTTTGCTGTTCCATATATTAGAATTAACATTGCAGTTACACACTCATATAAAAAACATACAGAACAAAAATGTGCATTGAGATTTTGATTATAATTACATTGAATTTATAGATCAATTCAAGTAGAATTGACCTCCTCAGAAAATTGAGTTTCCCTATTCATGAGTATAGTAAAGTTTTCCATTTGTTTCAGTTTCCTTGAGGTCTTTCATCTCTTGTTTTGTTTGTTTGATATTTTACATATTTATTTCTTCCTCATCTTTCACAAGATTCTCAAGCTGTCATTTGCTCTTATTTAGAAATGATGCATTCCATTTCCTTTATTCTAGTGGTGGCTCCTTTGTAAATTCTGTTAACTTATTAAATTTATTCTATAATTTAAATATACATATAGTAAATTCCAAAATGATTTTTAAAAGATGCAGTATGAACCATAAAACTTCCTACTTCTACTCATCCCAACTCTTCTAGAAATTAAGCTTAAATTTCTAATAAAATGTATTTTTCCTATAAAAAAAGAAACAGAAATTATCACAAATAACTTTTTTCCTACAACAAGAAAGGATAGCAATAACTCAAAGTTCCAGTTCTGCCCACCTGTGCATCCTCAAGTAAATCACTCTAATCTCTGAGCATCAATTTCCCCATTTCTGAAATGGGAATAATGACCCCACCCTCAGGATTAGCATGTCAAATCATAAGGTCACCACGGTGAGCTAGGGTGGTTCCTGGTGGCCCTAGGAGCCCAGGGAATAAGGAAGGGATGTAATGCCTGGGATCCTGTTTCCCAGAACCACCTTGCTGGTCTCAGGGAGAGCAGATTCCAAGCCCTTCGAAGTCCTATGATGCCTACAGAACACTCCTCCCAGAGCGTGTGCTTAGGAAGGGCCCAGGCCACGCCCTGAGGCCATGGTGGTCTTTCACAGAAGGCCTGAAGTGGCCGGCTCTGGAGGCCTCTGGGAGCCCAGTCTGTGTGTCCTGCTACTCCACCTGCCCTGGGATCTGGTCTTCCTCCCTCTTCTTTTCCTGACTGGTGCTGCAGCCTGGAGGTCTGTACGTCAAGTCTCTCTGTTCCCTGAATCTTCCCTCTTTTTATGGGGTGAGGGGTAATAGAGGGCTTCTAAGGAGACATGAAGCCAATTGTGCCACACTATTTCAAACCTCCATGCCTGGAAATCTTCCTTCCATCCTCCTGAACACTGATCCATTTCTCAAGCCTTTGGAAATGAGACCTCTCACTACAAAGGAGGCCTTTATCACCCACCCGGGCACATATGACAATTGCCCCCCTAACTGCCTCCACCATGCTTTAAATCTGGTAGGACCCATCATCTAGATGGTTTGCTCTGCTCATGTTTGGGTCCTCGGTACCTGACAGAGAGCTTAGCATTCACTAGGCGCCCGCAGATACTTGTGGGATGGGTGTCCTTATTCATTTTTATAGAGATTATAATCAAGAGCACAAACAGAGATGGTCTCTACCCTCTTGTATCTTGAAACCTGCACAAGACAGGCATAAATCAAACTGCGGGGGCAGTAGATACGAAATCACAGCAGTGGAAGTTCCACAAAGGAAGGGTGAAGTTTTCCCTGAGAACATTCAACAGGGGGGCCTAACCTGGTCTAGAGAATTAAGGAGTCTTCCTTTCAAGTCAAAATCCAAAGAATGAGTAAGCATTAGGTGGAGGATGAGGTCGGGAAAAAGGGTGATCAGTTCCATAGCAAAGGTTTGTGATGAACAACAGGATGTTGACCAACCATATCCAAGCAACAAGAAGAAGGCCAAGTCATTCAGGTGTGCTCCATCTGAAACTGAATGCCTACTTCCTTGGGTTACAGAGAAAGGAATCCTCACGTCCTCAGTGTCAAGTTAGAATATGTTGTGGCCACACTGCATAGGGAGTGCCCGGGCGGGGGTGAGTGATGTCACCTGTAATGTATTTAGGGGAAGAATTTGTATTCCACGTTGAAGCTCAACTTGCAGTGACTTTTATTTCTTCACGTGTTCATAAAAGCTTAACTCAGAAGAAACAAATCCTAGTTCTTCTAATAGTGAGAAATATGAACCCTTAAATTTATTTTTTAAAAGGGTATTTTACTTTGGAGAATAAATTAAAAGGAACACTTTGGTTTATTAAGCTTTTGCCATAACATTTAAAGTAGCATTAAAAAAAGCAAAAGTGGCAAGGATTTAGAAGGCAGTGGAAAAAAATAAGGATATTTTCAGACTATATTTCATTTTAAAATTAACTTATTAACTTATTTGCTTTTATTTTTCTTTTGAAAGAAAGGTTTTTTCAGGAACCTCCATGCTGCTTTCCTTAGTGGCGACACCAATTTACATTCCCACCAACAGAGCACAAGGATTCTCTTTACTCCACATCCTCACCAACACTTTCTATTTCTAGTCTTTCGATAACAGCCATTCTAACAGGTATGAGGTGATATCTCATTGTGGTTTTGACTTGCATTTCCCTAATGTTTAATGAGATTTAGCATTTTTTCATGTACCTGTTGGCCATCTGTATGTCTTCTTTGGAAAAATATTCAGATCATCTGCCCATTTTTAAATTGGATTGTATTGTTGCTATTGAATTGTATGATTTCTTGATATATTTGGAACATTAATCCCTTATCAGATATATGGTTTGCAAATATCTTCTCCCATTCAGTAGTTTGCCTTTTCATTTTGTTGCTGGTTTCCTTTGCTGCGCAGAAACTTTTTTAGATGATTTAGTCCCACTCATTTATTTTTGCTTTTGTTCCTTTTGCTTTTGGTGTAAGATTCAATAAAAATCATCAAGGATTTGAAGTCATGGAGCTTAGTATGTCAAGGAGCTTACTGTCTAAGTTTTCTTCTAGGAGAGTTATGATTTCAGGCTTTATATTCAAGTCTTTAATCCATTTTGAGTTGATTTTTGTATCTGGTGTAAGATAGAGGTCGAGTTTCATTATTTTGCAATTGGCTGTCCAATTTTTCCAACACCATTTATTGAAAAGACTGTCCTTTCCCTGATGTGTATTCTTGGCTCCTTGTCATAAATTAATTGACCATATATATGTGGGTTTATTTCTGGGCTCTCTATTTTGTTCCATTGATCTATGTGTCTGTTTTTATGCCAATACCATACTGTTCTAATTATTATAGCTTTGTAGTACTGTTGGAAATCAGGAAATGTGAAATCTCCAGCTTTCTTCTTGCTTTGACTGTTTGGGGTTTTTTGTGGTTCCATACAGATTTTAAGATTATTTATTCTATTTCTTTATTCTATTTCTTCAAAAATGCCATTGGAATTTTGATAGAGATTGCATTGAACTTGTAGATTGTCTTGCCTAGTAAGAGCATTTTAACACTTGATTATTTCAATCCATGAACACAGAATATCTTTCTACTTATTTGTGCTTTCTTCAATTTTCTTCATTACTGTCTTATAGTTTTAAATATACAGGTCCTTCACCTACTTCATTAAATTTCTTCCTAAGAAAGAAATTTCTGTTTGATTCAATTTAAAATAGGATTATTTTCTTAAGTTCCCCTTCTCATAGTTTGTTATTAGTGTATAGAAATGCAAACAGATTTTTGATATTGATTTTTTATCCTGCAACTTTATCAAATTCATTTATTAGTTCTAAGAGTTTTTTGATGGCATCTTTAGGGTGCTCTATATATAATACCATGTCATCTGCAAACAGTGACAGTTTTAATTTTCCTCTCCAATTTGGATGCATTTTGCCTCTTTTCCTTGACTAATTGCTCTGGCTAAGACTTCCAATACTGTTTTGAATAAAAGTGGCAGGAGTGGGCATCCTTGTGTTGTTCCTGATCTTAGAGGAAATGCTTTCAGCTTCTCACCATTGGGTATGATGTTACCTGTGGGCTTATCACATATGGCCTTTGTTATGTTGAGGTTCATTTCTCTATACCCAATTTGTGGAGAGCACCTATCATAAACTTTATAAGTAACTCCCAGGTGATTTTTCAAAATGACTGTGTAATTTTGAACTCACAATAGCAACAAATGTTCTTATTGATAATTTTCTTTTCTTATGGCACCCTGGTCTGTTTTTTGTATCAGGGTAATGCTGAGTTCAGCATTTTAGAGGAGGAAGAGTTTCTCTTTTCTATATTTTGGAAGAGTTTGAGAAGGATTCATGTTAATTCTTCTTTGAATATTTGGTAGACTTCACCAATGAACTTGTCTTGTTCTGAACTTTTGTTTGTTGAGAGGTTTTTAATTACTGATTCAGTCTCCATTCTAGTAATTAGTCTGCTTAGATAAAGACACAGACCTACTTGAGAATGGACTTGAGGATATGGGAAGGGGGAAGGGTAAGCTGTGACAAAGCGAAAGAGAGGCATGGACATATATACACTACCAAACGTAAGGTAGATAGATAGTGGGAAGCAGCCGCAGAGCACAGGGAGATCAGCTGGGTGCTTTGTGACCGCCTGGAGGGGTGGGATGGGGAGGGTGGGAGGGAGGGAGATGCATGAGGGAAGGGATGTGGGAACAGATGTATATGTATGACTGATTCACTTTGTTATAAAGCAGAAACTAAAAAAAAAAAAAAAAGAGAAATGGAAAAAAAAAAGAATCAGCTCTAAATTTCATTGATCTTTTCTACTGTCATTTTAGTCTCTATTTCATTTATTTCTGCTCTAATCTTTGTTATATCCTTCCTTTTACTATGGGCTTCATTTGTTCTTCTTTTTCCAGTTCCTTGAAGTGTAAAGTTAGATTGTATATTTGGGACTTTTCTTATTTCTTGAGGCAGGAATTTATCCCTATGGACTTCTGTCTTAGAAATGCTTTTGCTGCATCCTACAAAATTTTGTACAGTATATTTCTATTTTCATTTGTCTCAAGGTATTTTTTATTTCTTTGACCCATTGATTGTTCAGTAGCATGTTGTTTAATCTCCACCTATTTGTTAATTTTCCATTTTTTTATGTAATTAATTTTTAGTTTCATAACATTGTGGTCAGAAAACATACCTGTTATTATTTCAGTCTTCTTAAATGTATTAAGACATGTTTTGCAGACTAACCTACGATCTATCCTGTAAAATGTTCCATGCGCACTTGAGAAGAATGTGTATTCCATTGCTTTTGGATGAAATGCTTTGTATATATATACATATGTTAAGTCCATCGGGTCTAACATGTGGTTTAAGGTTGATGTTTCCTTATTAATTTTCTAAACTTGTTTGATTCTTTACAAAACATTATGTAAAAGTAAATTCATTCAGATTTTCCTATATTTTCATGGAAATTGGCAGAACATAATTACAAAGGCAAACAAATTTTGCTATATCTTTAACCAGAAAAAAAATCCTTTTCTCTAAAAGAATTAAAAGATAAATCAATACAAGTATTTAAACTGATGTTTTAGAAAGGTTTAATAATGAATTTAAAGTATCCAGTGAGAATGACATAGTAGGTAATAAGACTGTGAAATTAAGTAATGGACCTAGGAGAAAAAAACAGTATGCTGGGCATGGTGTGTCTGTGTGTGTGTGTGTGCAAAGTAATAAAATGTGTAATTTTTAAAATATGATAAATGTGAGGTAGCAATGAGAAATATATGGCATTCAAAAAATGCAGTCTTGAAACTTTTTTTTTTTGAATTACAGTATAGTTTCCTAAGGGAATTTTATTATTCCAATTACAAATGAAGTTTAAATTCTTTTTTTTTTAACATCTTTATTGGAGTATAATTGCTTTACAATGGTGTGTTAGTTTCTGCTTTATAACAAAGTGAATCAGCTATACATATACATATATCTCCATATCTCTTCCCTCTTGCATCTCCCTCCCACCCTCCCTATCCCACCCCTCCAGGTGGACACAAAGCACCGAGCTGATCTCTCTGTGCTATGCGGCTGCTTCCCACTAGCTATCTATTTTACATTTGGTAGTGTATATATGTCCATGCCCCTCTCTCACTTCATCCCACCTTACACTTACACCTCCCCGTTTCCTCAAGTCCACTCTCTATGTTTCGTCTTTATTCCTATCTTACCCCTAGGTTCTTCAGAACCTTTTTTTTTTTTTTAGATTCCATATATATGTGTTAGCGTATGGTATTTATTTTTCTCTTTCTGACTTACTTCACTCTGTATGACAGTCTCTAGGTCCATCCACCTCACTACAAATAACTCAATTTCATTTCTTTTTATGGCTGAGTAATAGTCCACTGTATATATGTGCCATATCTTCTTTATCCATTCATCTGTTGATGGACACTTAGGTTGCTTCCATGTCCTGGCTACTGTAAATAGAGCTGCAATGAACACTGTGGTACATGACTCTTTTTGAATTATGGTTTTCTCAAGGTATATGCCCAGTAGTGGGATTGCTGGGTTGTATGGGAGTTCTATTTTTAGTTTTTTAAGGAACCTCCATGCTGTTCTCCATAGTGGCTGTATCAATTTACATTCCCACCAACAGTGCAAGAGGGTTCCCTTTTCTCCACACCCTCTCCAGCATTTATTGTTTGTAGCTTTTTTGATGATGGCCATTCTGACTGGTGCGAGGTGATATCTCATTGTAGTTTTGATTTGCATTTCTCTAATGATTAGTAATGTTGAGCATCCTTTCATGTGTTTGTTGGCAATCTGTATGTCTTCTTTGGAGAAATGTCTATTTAGGTCTTCCGCCCATTTTGGATTGTGTTGTTTGTTTTTTGATATTGAGCTTCATGAGTTGCTTGTATATTTTGGAGATTAATCCTTTGTCAGTTGCTTCATTTGCAAATATTTTCTCCCATTCTGAGGGTTGTCTTTTTGTCTTGTTTGTGGTTTCCTTTGCTGTGCAAAAGCTTTTAAGTTTCATTAGGTCCCATTTGTTTATTTTTGTTTTTATTTCCATTTCTCTAGGAGGTGGATCAAAAAGGATCTTGTTATGGGTTATATCATAAAGTCTTGAAACTTCTAATGGATGTCATTGCAAGAGCTATACATTTGAAGTTCCTCTACATAGATGTGCTTGAGAGAGCTACAACTATGACTGAATTGGCCCAGAAATAGAATAGCAAATGAAGTGAAACAAAGACCAGTTTGGAAATCTCAAACTTAACGTCCACTCTAAATAGTCATCAAAGCAAAATAATGTTCTCTAAAGTGTTCTTACATTTATTGAGACATTAATTTTAAACTCACAAAGAAATTCCTCAATATTGTAAATAATAACTTTTAAAGAGAAACCTGACAAATATGCCCTCAGGCAGGAGATCAAGGTCAACGTCAACAATGATGAATTGTGTTTACAGGATGTGCCCTTGACTTGATTAGGTGAGAAGGGTATTTCACCTCTGTGGTCTTCCTCCCATTGCCCGAGTCTACTCATAAGAAAAACATCAAATTCCACTTGAGAGTCATTCTACAAAATGCCTCATCAGTCCTCCTCAAAACTATCCAGGTTGTCAAAGACATGAAAGATCTGAGAAACTGTCACAGACCAGAGGAGCCTGAGGAGACATGAGGACTGAATGTCATGTGGTGCCATGTATGAGATCCTGGGACAGGAAATGGATATTAGGAGAAAACCAAGGAAATATGAATAAGCTATGTATGTTAGTTCATAATAATGTTCTAACATTGGCTCATTAAATGTACCAGAGAAATGTTAATAAAATTATATTTAGTTTTTTAAAGCCATAATCTACTAAATTTTTTAAAGGTCACTGTGTTTTAACATTTAACCAAAGTGGGAAAATTTAGAATTTCTTTTTTATTTCATTACCTTGTCATAACTCTGAAAATTAGAACTGCTTATTACAATGGAAGGGTTTTTTTAATAAAATTAATTTTTTCATGATTCAGAGAGAAGATATGTATTGAGCTAATTCTATATCCTAAGCATTCTGCTAGGAAATGGAGCTACTTGGCAGAAAAGATAAACTTTACATAAATAATTTTACTACAAATTAGAGATACCATGTTCAAGAGAGCAGGAAGGCCATAAGACAGGCACAACTTAAACTAGGCATTTCAGAGGAAATCGTTGTGGAAAATTCTCATGGCACAAATAACATTTAAGCTGTTGGTGAAAATAGGCATGTGCAAAGAAGAAGTTAAGTATATATTAGAAGGAGAAATAGCATGAAAAAGCAGAGAGGAGGACCCAGGCAAAGTGACCTTAGATAAGGGTAGATAAAGTGTGAGTAAAGAGAAAGATAGGAGAGAGGGAGCTGAGGAGGCGAGATGGGAAATATAATCAGGGAAAAGATCATTGTGCAGGGGTCCTCAAGTTTTGGTTTACTGAAGTAAATGGCTAAGAGCAGATATTCCAGAAGTTGACATTTCCTATATACAAAGACCCAATTTTAGAATCACACATGTTCACCCTCTGAACTTGGTGAATGTCCTCAAATCTGAAAAATAGAAAAATAACACAAAGTACCCTGGGAAATAAAGTCCTTTCCAGGCTGAAATACGATGGGAATTGGGAGAAGATTGCCTGGGAAGAACACAGTAAACAGAGGCAGCACCCAGGGTACTATGGAGAGAACTATCAGGCTTCAGAAAGTGGGAAAAGCAAGAGGTGTAAGGAAAAGGGGAATCTGCCTTCACATTGTACATGATTAACAGTTCAGATGGACCAGGTGTGTAGAATTGTGCTTTGTATTGATAAGTTGATAAAGAAGTAAAATGCAAACATGATGTAAGTGTTGGCTAATCAATTAACTAAATATGGGAACCAAGATCCAGGATTTTCCAAGTTGTCTCAAGCCTGATTGTTCTGACATATGAGGAATAAAGATGAGGATAACATGTGGCTAACATTTTTAATTAAATTTTTCTTGAGAGAATCATTGGTTCAAGTGTAGATGTAAGGAAAATACTGAGATCATATGTACCTTTTAGCCAGTTGCATGGATAGATTTATAAGAACATATCAAACTGCTTTTCAGAGTGCCTGTAATGTTTTACATTCCCGACAGTAGTGTATGATTAATCCACTTTTCCACATTCTCAACTACAATTGGTATTTTTACAATTTATCTTAGTCATTCTTATGAGCGTGTAGTAATTGTTCATTGTGGTTTTGATTTGCATTTTGCTGTAGGCTAATGATGTTGAACATCTTTTCATGGGCTTATTTGTCATTTGCACATCTTCTATGATGAGATGTCTCTTCATGTATTTTGCCATTTCTAATTGGACTTTTTTTTTCTGTTTCATTTTGAGAGTTCTTTATGTATTCAAGATACTAGTCCTTTGTTAGATATGTTGTTTGCAAATATTTTCTCCAATCTATAGCTTGTCTCTTCATCTTCATAGGAGAATGTTTCACAGAACAAAAAATTTTAATTTTGATGAGGTCCAACTGATGAAATTTTCTTTCACTGATTTTACTTTTTGTGTCAAATCTATGAACTCTTTACTTAGCCCTAAATCCTGAGGATTTTCTCCTATTTTTTTTCTGAAACTGTTATTGTGTTGCATTTATACTTCAGTCTGTGATCCATCTAGAGATAAACTTGCATAAAGTGTGAGACTTAGGTTGACACTCCTTTCTTTTCTTTTCCTTCTGGTGTCCAGTTTTTCTGGCACCATTTTTTGAAAAGGCTACCTTTCTTCCATTGAATTCCTTTTTCAACTTGTCAAAAATCATTCAGACGTCCTTATGTGGGTCTATTTCTGGGTTCTAGATTCTGTTCAATTGATCTATGTATCTGACCCTCTGTCAATAACAATCAGTCTCTATTACTGCAGATTTATAATAGGAAATAATATGGGTAGAGTGATTCTTCTGACTTTCTTCTTCTTTTTCTAAATAGTGTTAGCTATTGTAGGGCCTCTATTTTTCTGCATGACTATTAGAATAACCTTGTCTAAGTCTACAAAAAACATAACTGAGATTTTTTTTTTTTTTTTTTTTTTTTTTTTGTGGTACGCAGGTCACTCACTGTTGTGGCCTCTCCTGTTGTGGAGCACAGGCTCCAGATGCGCAGGCTCAGCGGCCATGGCTCACGGGCCCAGACGCTCCACAGCATGTGGGATCTTCCCGGACCGGGGCATGAACCCATGTCCCCTGCATTGGCAGGTGGACTCTCAACCACTGCGCCACCAGGGAAGCCCCATAGCTGAGATTTTGATAGGAATTTAATTAAACATGAAGGTGAGTTTGGGATAATTGACATCTTTACTATGCTGATTTTGCAATTTATGAACATAGTATGCCTCTACATTTACTTTGGCAGTCTTTAATTTCTTTCATTCGTATTTGGTAACTTACATCATATAGAATCTGTACATGTCTTGTTATGCTTGTATATGAGTACTTAATTTTCTTAGAAATGACGATAACTGGTATTATATTTTAATTTCATTTTCCACATGTTTATTGTTACTATATAAAAATGCAATTGTTTTCTGTATGTAGACTTTGTATTTTGGGACCTTGTTGAACTTACCTGTAACTCTGGGAGGGTTTTTTATAGTGGTTTTGGTGGTGTTCTATGAAGTCAAAAATGTCATCTTCAAACAAAACAGTTTTATTTTTTTGTTTCCAATCTTTATGGCTTTTTTACTTGCCTTACTTCAGGGTCTAGAATGCACAGGGCTATGTTGAGAAATAAAAGTGATTAGAGAAGATAGCCTTGCTTTTTTCCTGATCTTAAGGGGATGGCATTCAGTTTTTCACTGTTTAGTATTCTGTACGCTGTAGAGGTTTTTTTGTGTTCTTTATTAGGTTGAGGTACTTCCTCTCAATTCCTAACTTGCTGGTTAAATGGATATTGGATTTTGTTAAATTATTTTTGTTGTCAGCTGATGTGATTATCTAAATTTTATTCTTTAGCCTGTTGATATGGTAGATTATATTGATTTTAGAATGTTAAACTATTCTTGCATACCTGAAATAAATACTACAGTCAGTGTATAATTCTTTTTATTTATTGCTGATTCAATTTGCTAATGTTTTCTGGAGGAGTTTTATATCTGAGCTCATGAGAGTTTTGATTTTTTTTTTGTAGTGTCTTAGAAGTTTTTGAGCATTATTGTATCAGGGTAATATTGTCCACATAAAATAAGTTGGAAAGTATTTTTTTCTTTTCTGTTTTTTGGAAGAGATTATGTAAAACTAGTGTTAATTCTTATTTAGATGTTTGGTATAAATCTCCAGTAAAATCATGTGTGTCTAGAAATTCCTTTCTTGGGAGCCTTTAAATTACAAATTTAATTTCTCTTATGGTTGTAAAATTATTCAGATTATCTCAGCTGACTTTTGGTAATTTGTGGTTTTTGAGGAATTAGTCCATTTCATTCAAGTTGTTGAGTGGAAAGTTGTTTTCAGTGTCACCTTAGAATGATTTTAAAGGCTGTGAGATCTTTAGAGATATCCTCGATTTCATCCCTGATATTGATGATTGTTTGTTTCTTCTGTTTTTGTCAGTTATTTTTTAGAGGCTAATCAATTTTACTGATATTTTTTGAAGAGCCTGCTTTTTGTTTCACTGATTTTCTCTATTGTTTTTTATTTCATTGATTTTTAGTCTTATCTTTATTATTTTCTTTCATCTACTTGCTTTTTGTTTTTCTTTTTCTAGTTTCTTGAGGTAGAAATTTAGACAATTTATCAAGACTTTTCTTCTTTCTAATGTGAGCATTTAGTACTGTAAATTCTGTTTCACACTTCTTTAGCTGCATCTTACCTATTTTGAAATGGTGTATATTCATTTTCATTCAATTCTCTCTCTCTCCATATATACATACATATATTGAATATTCTCTGAGCAACTGAAAGAAATGTATATTCTGTTCTTGTTGAATAAGATATATATTAGATCCTATTAATTGATCAATCATTTTTCTGAGACTTTTTATACATACACTTGCTATTTTGCTATTAGGTAGATATAACTGTATCTAAGATGAGTGTTGAAGTTTCCAACTATAATTGTGGACTTAACTATTTCTCCTTTTAGCTCTGTCATGTTTTGCTTCTTATATTTTGGGGTTTCCTATAGGCTTTGATCATTTACCATTATGTAATATCTTTCTTTGACTCTTATTCTTTTCTTTGTAGTCTATTTTATCTACTATTAATATAGTTACTCTTAGTTTTTAAAAATTAATGTTTCCATAGTGTATCTTTTTCCCTCTTTTTATTTTCAGTCTATCCATGTTGCTATATTTGAAATGAATTTTTAATAGGGCAATAGAGAATTTTTTAATACACTTTGCCAAACTCTGCCTTTTAATTGGTAGATTACTGCCATTTACATTTACTATAATTATTGATATGTTAGAGCTCACATCTGACATTTTATTATCTATTTGTTTCCTTTAATCCTCATTTCTCTGTTTCTCTTTTATTGCTTTCCTCTGGGTTATTCCTTCCTTTATAGTGTCCATCTTGATTTATCTATAGTGTTTTTACACATATCTCTTTGTAAAGATGTTCTTAGTGGTTATTCTGGATATTACAATATACACATGTGACTTATCACAGTCTACTGTTATTAATGTTTTACCAATTCAAGTGAAGTATGGAAAACTTACTTCCATTTAGGTTCCAAATCTTTCCCACTTTTAAAACATCATTGTCTTGAATGTCAGATGGTGTTATAATTTTTGTTTCAATCATCCTGAAGGATGATTACACCAGATATATTAATAGAATTCTGGGTTGACAATTATTTTATTTTTCAGTACTTGAAAATTTTTATGACACTTTTTTCTGGTCTCTATGGTTTCAGAAGTTAAATTTGCTGTCATTTGAATTGATGTTCTCCCATAGGTAATGAATGAATCATTTCTCTGGTTGCTTTCAAGATTTTTTTCTTTTTGTTTTTAGAGATTATGATGTGTTCTTGGTGTGGACTTCTTTGTGTTTATCTTGCTTAAGATTTTCTCAACTTCTTGGATCTATAGGTTTGTTTCCTTCTCCAAATTTGAGTTTTCAACCATTATGTCTTTGAATACTCTTTCAGTCCCAGTCTCTCCCTCCTGTCCTCTGGGACTCCAATCAGGCAAATGTTAACTTTTGGTTACTGTGTCATAAGTTCTTCACACTCTATTCTTGTTTGTTTAATTGTTTGGTCTATTTTCTCTCTGCTGTTTAGATTAATTAAATTCATTAGACCTGTATTCATGTTCATTGATTCTATTCTCTGACATCTCCACTCCACTATCAACACATTCAGACAATTTTTTTGTTTTAGTTATTACATTTTTTAGTTCTATGATTTATGATGGGATCTTCTTACATAAATTCTACTTCTTTGTTAAGTCTTTCTATTTTTTATTTTTTCCAAAAGAATTTTTAATTTCTTGTTGAATTATTTTTATGATGGTTACTTTAAAGTTCTTGTCATATTCTTAACATCTGATTTATCTTAATGTTGATGACAATTTGCCTTTTCTCATTCAAGTTATGATATTCCTGTTTCTTGTTATATTGGGTGATTTTCTATTTTTCCTGCATACTTTTTTATTATTCTAGAAGGCTCTGGATTGTTTTTTTTTTTTTTTAATTTAGCAGGCAGTCACCTTATTTAGCTTTAGCATGTTCTTATTGGTAAAGGAAACCTGAGGAATGTTGGACGTGGAGCACTCTGATTCATCAGCATCTGCTCAAAAGTTTCCATTCTCATTGTCAGGGTCTCACCTTTCCCACCCAGTGTTGTAATTGTAACTTAAGCAATCTGTCAAGATGTCAAATCACCTTGTGTGGTACTTCAGCAAATCCAAAGATCAAACTCTGATGCAGTTTTTAGGAAGCACTGAACCTGAAGCTACAAGAGATATTTGATGTTCTAGAGACAGACACAGAAACTGCTTAGTTTTCCAACCATGCCTTGTTCTGGAATTTTAAATCCTCAATTTTGTTTCTTTCTCTTCTTATGTACTCCTGAGTAGTGAGAAGCAGTCTGTCCACTCCCTAGTCCTTGTACCCTCCTCACCATCACAATGAATTCTCCACTATGCTAATCATTTTGTCTACCGAAGCTTTGCCTTCCCTTGGTGCTTCATTCCAAGTAATTAGTGGTAATAATTAATGTGACTCTATGCTTGCAACAGCTAGTGTCCAATTTTCCACTGGGGTAAAATTAATTCTACCTTCAAACCATACCTGGTTAAATAATCAGTCTCAAATTCCCACTTTTGTGGTTCCTGTTACCTCCAAATCCCTTCCGAAACCAAATACTCTAACAGTGATAGTTCATTTAGAAAAACAGAAGTCTTTTTAGATATTTTGAGTAAAGATATAATTAATGTAGGCAGTTAAAGACTTATATAACGATTGAAAAGTCTGTTGGAGAAGGGTCAAAAGACTATTTTTAAAAATTATAATGTGCAAAGATTGTAAGGAAACTGCTACCAATCATAATAGATGCTCTTAGTGCCCAAGGAGATGATTATCAAGATATTTTGGAGTCATTGAAAGTCACCATCAACGACTTCAGCTACTTCCTGGAGCTGATGCTGGAGGAAAATGGCTTCTTCTTCTCTTTTGTCTCCCAAATTGTGTGTGAATGCCTTGAAATGTTGACATGGAAGCTGGAAACTCAAAGATATCAGCTCAGGATCCACCTCTGCTATGAAGGAGATCGTGTGGAATGGGAGGAGTTGGTACTGCATTTTCAACAGAGCATCCAGCACAAGAGACACTGGTCAACTGGCCTCAGGGATGCAGACCCTCACTTCCTCCCACAGCTTCTCTTGCTGAGTTTCCTCCATTGGCAGAAAATGCTGACATCTATTTTTTACCTATTTCACACTTGACAATTCCTCCCGTGCTTTTTTTTTAATTTACATTTGAAATGTAAATTTTTTACATCCTTTTTAAAATTTCTATTTTGTGGACTCTAAAGCTCATGCTTTTATTAATTATACACACTTTAAAAATATGGAGGAAGGACTCTGGTTGACCTGGACCAATATAACCTGCTCTCCTCTGGATCTTCCTCTCATTCTTGTTCCCATGGATAATTTTGTCCTGCTTTTTTGCTCAATACAATTATTTCCAAAACTCAATTCTGATTATGTTATCTTTTTAAAAATCCTGTAAAGTCTCCTTTGAATCCAGCATCCCTTGTCTGACATCAAGGGTCTCTCCAATCTAACCACTATTTTCCTATCCAGACATACTTTATGTTTCATTCCCTTACAATACATACTCTAAACCAAGTACAAATGGGTCAGTTGCTTACAACTCTGTATAAACTTGACTTTGCTCCTAATGATACAGACTTTAGTCATCCTTCCTCTCCCGGGGCATTTCAAATGATCTTTATTGATGTTTGCTTTGAGCCAGACTCTGTCTTGAAGAAACCTGCAGTCCAGTAGGAGATACAGACGAACAAAAAGGTACTTATGATTCACGATCAGAGTGCAGTGATTGTGCAGGATACAGTGTGAGGGACCACAAAGAGGTTTTGGGGAAGTCTGCTGCATCAGTTATAGGTGAGGGTTCCTGGACATGATAATGCCTGATCTGGCTTGTGATGAATATGTAGAGAGAGTCAGGCAAAAAGAGGATGAATAACTTAGGAATCAGTGGTAAGATAGAGGGAAAGAGAAAACTTAGAATGTTCAAAGACCTACAAGTCAACCCTACAAGTCAACAAGGGAATAGAGGAGTCCCTGCATAAATATAGAAAGAAATGAAGCTAGAAGGACAAACAACAAACATATTACTAGAGATTATGTGGTCAAACTTCAAGGCTTGGGCTTCATCTTTTTTTTAATTAATTAATTAATTTATTTATTTATTTATTTATTTATTTATTTATTTATTTACTTTGGGCTGTGTTGCATCTTTGCTGCTGCGCGCAGGCTTTCTGTAATTGCGGCAAGTGGGGGCTACTCTTCGATGTGGTGTGAGGGCTTCTCATTGCAGTGGCTTCTCTTGTTGCAGAGCACGGGCTCTAGGCACATGGGCTTCAGTAGTTGTGGCACACAGTCTCAGTAGTTGTGGCTCACGGTCTCTAGAGTGCAGGCTCAGTAGTTGTGGCACGAGGGCTTAGTTGCTCTGTGGCATGTACGATCTTCCCAGACCAGGGCTCGAACCCATGTCCCCTGCATTGGCAGGTGGATTCTTAACCACTGCACCACCAGGGCAGTCTGGGCTTCATCTTAAAGACTATAAATAGCTTTAGAAAAATTTTAATCAAGAGAGTGACATAAAATTTGAAGAAGTGACACAAATAATAGTACAGAGAATAAATTAGAAGAGATTGGGATTGGACACTGTGAAGTCTAGTTAGGAGGTTGTTCTAAGAAGAATGCAGTAACACAGACAGAAAAGATATGAAGAAGAAGAGGAGTAGATAAAGCAAATTTATGGAGGCTGAGGCAGCATTTCCAGGAGGGAAAGGCCAACAATCAAATGTGGCAGAGAAGCCTGAAAGGTAAAGAACATAAAAATACTGAATTCAGCAATCACAGGGTTATTCATGACCTTGGTGAGAAAAGTACCAGTTGAAAAATACAGATAGAATCTTTACTCATATCTCCACCTTCCATGCTTTTGTTTATTACACATTCCAAGCTCAGGCTTTTATTAGAGATGCCAGAACAGTCATGCTTCACTACTAAGGCTAAATTAGATCCACTCTAACAAAGCTTATAATCTTCAAGTTATTCAATGTCTGTCAAAACAAAATTCATCACACTTTAGAGAAAAAAAAGAAAAATCCAGTCACTCAAGAATGCAACATTCATAATTTCCAGCATTCAACTAAAACTAAGTAGACGTGATAAAGCGGGGAACAGTGGGCCATAGCCAGAAAAAAAAAATCAGTTAATTGATATCATAATAGAAGCGTAAATGCCAGAGATAATGGAATTAGTAGGCAGGGACTATGATGAAGTTATTACAAATATGCTCAAGAATTTGAAGAAAAGAATGAACCATAGTAAGAGGACAAACTGAAGATGTAAAAAGGTTGATGCAACTTCTAAAGATAAAAAATAACATATCTGAAATTTAAAATATTACTGGATGAAAATAACAGCAGATTAGTTGCTTCATGAAAACAGAGGGAAACAAAAACTAAAAAAGTGTAAAACACAGAGCTTCACTGAGTTGTGGACAATACTAAGTGGCCCAGGTAGTTTTATTTGGAGTCCCGACAAGAGGGAGAAAAAAATTGAAATATGGCCAATTTTTCCCATTTTAATAAAAACTATATTTCCACATATACAAGAATCTAAGTGAATTATAAGCAAGATATATACACACACCAAACAAACAAAACCATAGCAAAGCGCATCATAGTAAATTTGCTGAAATCCAGAGATAAAGATTTTAAAAGCAACTGGAGCAGGCTTCCCTGGTGGCGCAGTGGTTGAGAGTCCACCTGCCGATGCAGGGGACATGGGTTCGTGCGCCGATCTGGCAAGATCCTACATGCCGCGGGGCGGCTGGGCCTGTGAGCCATGGCTGCTGAGCCTGCGCGTCCTGAACCTGTGCTCTGCAATGGGAGAGGTCACTACAGTGAGAGGCCCGCGTACTGGGAAAAAAAAAAAAAAAGCAACTGGAGAGAAAAAGATAAGCATTACATACATGTAACTAAGTTGAAAATAAATGCTTGCTTTATTTTTGAGTACAGAAACATTCCAAACTGGAAAACAATGGAGTAATATTTTTAATGTGATCAAAGACAAAAAGGAACCAATCAAGAATTCTATGTTCAGTGAGATTACTTTTCACACTTTTCAGACAGATACAATCTGAAAGAATTTATAGTTTCAGCACCACTTCTATTCAACAGTATACCAGATAGAGGTCCTAACTAGCCTTATGAGACAAAGATAAACAAATAGTTTAAATAAATAACACTTTTCAGGTGGTATAATTGCATATATAGAAATTCTGTGGAATCTACTAAAGACTATTAGAAATAATAAGAGAACTTATCAAGGTTGCAGGACTCTAGAATAACAAAAATCAATCGTATGTTAATGTAATAATGTCAAATAATTTTAAAATAAATTTAAAGAAAGATACTATACACAGGAATAAGTTGAACAAAATATGTGTAAGACTTCCACACTAAAAATTATAAAATATTACTGAGAAAAATTAAAGATGTAAGTAAATTGAAATGTATACTAAGCTTAATTGAGTTGGAAGACTCAATTAAGATGTCCTTTATCCCCAAATATATCTATTTATTCAACATATTCCCAATAAAAATTCCAGCAGCATAATAGCATAAATTGATATTTTCACATTTTATGGAAATACAAAGGCTCTGGAATGACCAAAGCAACCTTGGTAAAAAGAACAACTTTGGAGGGTTTATGCCATGTGATTATAGGTCTTATAGTAGAACTACAATGTGATATTTGCATAAGGATGGACATGTAAATCAATGGAATAAAATATAGGGTCCAAAAATAGACAAAAACATATATGATCAATAGATTTTGACAAAGTTTCCAAGGTAATTCATTGGGCAAAATTCAATGGGAAAATGATATGCCTTTTCAAGAAAAATGTCAAAACTACTGGCTAAGCCCATAGTGAAAAACTGACATAGACCCCCTCCTGTCAGCACCACCCCCAAACAAATAATTTGAGTACATAATAGAGTTACATGTAAAAGCTAAAACTATAAAACTTCTAGAAAGAAATCAGAGGAGAACATATATGTGATTTCAGTGCTAGGTAGAGTTTCCCTAATCAAGTCATAAAAAGTGCTACTCCCCCCAAAAAGAGGAAAATGAAATTTGGACTTTATCAAAACTTAAAACATTCTGCTCATAAAAAGATACCATTAAGATAACAAAAAGACAAGCTGCTGACTAGAAGAAAATGTCTGTAATATAGACTTGTATACATAATTATTATTAATCATTGATAATTATTATTATATAAATAGTTTATGTATTATAAACTAAAACACAAGAACCACATTAAAATTTGCAAAAACTTGAACAGACACTTCACAGAATTAAAAAATATTGCTAATTGATGCTCAACATCATTAGTCATCAGGGAAATGCAAACGAGATAGCGCTTCACACACAGAATGGCCACAATGAAAAAGCACTGACAATGCCAAGTGTTAACAAGGATGTGGAGCAACTGAAAACCTCATTATTGCTAATAGGAATATACAAATTTTAGTACCACTTCCATTTCTCGCAGGGTTTAACATGCACCAACTAGACGACCCAGAATCCATTCCTGGTATTTAACTCCCAGAACAAAAATGTAGGTCCACAGAACATCTTGTATACAAATGTTCCAAGCAGCTAAAAGTGAGAAAAAAATGACAATTAAACCAATTACTTTATATCCATACAATGGCACAGCACTCAGCCGTAAAAATCAAAAACTGTGGATACACACAATAAGATGAATCCACATTTGAGCAATAATAGCCAGAGACAAAGGATTGTGGTCTCTTTTGAGTCCATTCTCTTGGATTCTCCTTGGTTTTGCCTCCAAAAGAGAGAACAAAGTGAAAACTCTCAGGACAGTGACTGCCTCTGACAACAAGGGATGGTGGACTGGAAAGCAGCAGGATGGAATTTTCTGGGTAAGGGAAATGGGAGGTGATTACAGGGATGCATACATATGTCAAAATGCATTAAGCTGTACACTTACAATTTCCACATTTTATGGTATGTGAATTGTACCTCAGCAAAAATACTCCAGAAAACTCAAGTTAAATAATGTGTACATGTGAGACAGTTCATAATAAAACATTAAAGAAACTAAAATTGTTTATGAGCAGGAGAAATATGGATTTAAAGTTCAGCACCCTCACCCATTAGCTTCGTGTCTTTGGGCAAATTACTAAATATGCTTTGGTTGGTATCTTTAATGGCAATAACAGTAATATTTACCTCATAGAGTAGGTGTGATGGTTAAATGAGTTAATATATATAAAGTGCTTAAACTGGCTGGCAAAGAGTAAGCTCTATACAAATGTTAACTAGTCATATTATTTTTCTAGACTTGTTAAATACACAGTTACAGAAAGTATGAAAAAAACAACTCCCCTTATATTACCCAGTTGGGTAGTTCTTTCTTGAAGTAAAAATTACAGTTTCACCATTTTTAGTTATGCAAAAAACACTATACCTCAAACAATTTAGTTGGAATGCCAATAAGTCAAAAAGGAGCACTCCTCTAAAAAATAGTCTATTAAAAAGAAAAAAGAAAAAGCAGCGCTAACACTGGTAATCATACCATTAAAAGGCCTTTTAAAAATCTGTACAGAATAGCTGCAAGAATATGAGAGAGCAAAACTTGCAAATGTAATGATAAAATATTTGCTTTCAAATATGTAAATAGAACTAAATTCATGTATTGAATACTAAGAGAAGAAATTTGATTGGTGTATCTTCATCCCTGAAGGTTATTCAAATTTGCAAAAATATTTTAAAAATTTTGACCCTGAAAGCAGGGAGTTTTGTGCTCTGAGCACATGTGGTCTTCGGCGGGTAGAACCTGTGGTGCCTCGTGAGGTAGGGTTTTGTGCCCAGGTCAGGGCCCTCCAGATTTGTCAGTTGCTAAAACGGGAGAATGGGAGAATGGGAGGGATATCAAGGTTTGAAGGGGGAAGAGCCTTGGGGAATGTGAACGTGCTTGTTGGCGGTGTCACAGCAGGCCCTGGGCCATGGCCTGTAGCCTGGTGCTCAGCAAGGAGGTCTGGGTGAGACAGAGATTTGAGGAGTGAGACTCCAGGAAGGGGCCTGCTGATGGAGTGAACTGGGGGGGCCAGGGGCGGGATGGCAGGGGGGCCTCAGAAGAGGGACGAGAGGCGGGGCCCTGTAAGCAGGCTACCGACCCTCTAGGCTCACAGCGGCTGGATATACAGGGAACCGCTAGGTGACGTGTATGTGTCATCACCCCTGTTGGACTGGCCCACCTTCCCTCTTCCACTGTGACAGCGGCTAAATCCTCCTTCTGGAATCTCGTCCTGACAGTCCCCGCCCGCAGCCCTGATGGTTCACACACTGGGCACACCCCTTCCCTAGGGAATAGCACTGGGCGTTTATCTACGAGTCCCTCCTCCACCCACATACAGCCCTGCCCCACCCCGGCCCACTGGATGCACGTTCCTAACACGGAGCAAGATGCCCCACAAGTGGCAGAAGCACATTAGGATGTACTGAATTGCCTTGGAATAGAAAACGAAATCACAGAGAATGGAATTAGCGTGTTCCTGCAGAAAAGTGATGGGCCTGTGACATACGGAACTGGGGGCAGCAGGAGAGCCCTGGAGGAATTTGGAATTTCCCCAGGGGGTCGTGGAGGAAGGGCAGACGGTCCCAAGTCCCCTCGAGGCCGCAGGCCCTGCTCCAGCCGTGGCTTCCCCTCCCTCCTCCCAGAACCCGGTCCTAACGCCTTCCTCACAGCTGCCGGCTGACCGAGGACATCCTGGCCTGAGAAGTCAGGGAGGTTTCTCGCAAAGGAAACACGCACCACTGATTGCAGAGGCAGACAATGCAAGTTCAGGTTTCCAGCCTCATTTCTTTCCTGTCAGTTCCAGAGAGGATTTAGTGGTTTAAAAAAAAAGAAGAAAAAAAAAACAAAAAGGCCTGGTTGGAGAAAAAGGAAACCTGGACTACAAACGACTACATTTCTACTTACTTTCTTTTCATGTGGCTAAATTTTAGATGGCTGCTCCGGCAGCTGGAAAGAAGAGGAATGATAATAATTTCAATCTGAATCTCTCAACGGTTCAGCCTGCGTGGGCACGGTCCCCAGGGGCCAGGCCGGTCCTCCCCACAGAGATGGCGAGACACCAAGGAAGGATGCCCCACGTGAAGGAGTCCACGGTTTGGAGGGGAAGCTAATCATCTCTCTCCCCAAAGACTCATTATAAAAAGTATTTGCTAGAACAGTTTACAAAAAGGAGTCTAGAAGGCATAAGAGGGGGCTGGGCTCTTCACAGAGGACCCCCGTGACTTGCGCTGCTGATGTCCAAGTGCAACATCAGGTGTTCCGCTTGGACTTCAGAGGCACAAGTCAGTCCAGCATAAGCCATGTGAATCACCAGTCATCTGCTACTGCGTACACGGAGTAGTGTGTAGAATAGCAGATGACTGGTGATTCACATGGTTTATGTTAGACTAAAATATTTGCTGAGTTTTATGTTGGTGTGTAAGAGTGTAGTGGTAATATCTGAGAAATTGGGTGACATTTTCTCTGTAGGAATGCTTTTTTTTTTTTTAATTTAAAAATAAAGGTTATTGGTGATGTTTAAGAAAAAGGGTTGTGGGGTGAGAGAGCTGGAGGTAGGAGGCCATGTGGGCAGTCCCGCCAGGTCCTCCTGTGGCATCTGGACCCTCAGCTGTTGCCATGCACCTGCCCGGTGCATGTGCATCATGTGACTGAGGCAGCTGAAGACAACAACGCCTCTCCGCACACTGGCACGAACAGCCAAGCCACTCGTCAGCGTCAGGAAGCCACCGGCAGAGAGGCCCGGCCCCGAGCTGCCCTAGAGACAGGCGCAGGGGCCAGGGAGAGAGTGAGCTCGCGCCCAGGAGGAGCCCCGCGCTGGGGAAGGAGAAGATCCACCTCTCTGCATTATTGTTTTTTTCTGTTTAAAATAATCAAGTACAAGTATCGTGTCTCTGAAAATTGTGATATGTTATTGGTTAAGGAGTTATATTTGGCTGATGGAGGAAGGCTGCTGAGGTGATGAGCATCATTATTTGCGTAAGCGCTGTTCCTCTTGCTGGAACAGTAATCAAAAGGGCTAAATAATCAAAAGGGCTTTCCGAGGACAGCAATGACTGAGCCACAGGCCACTTCGTAAGTCCTTCTCATCGCTCTCTACTCCTCCCCATTTCCACCCCACCACACTGATCTGCTTCCTGTCACTAGAGAGTTATCTGCATTTCTAGATTTTTCTATAAATGAAATCAAGCAGTATGTACTCTATTTTGGCTGGCTTCTTTCATTAAACATAATTATTTTGAGATTTATCCATAGAGTTGCACGTGTCCATACTTTATTCCTTTTTATTGCTGAGTTTACTCCACAACTGGGATATATTACAATTTGTTTCTCCATTCACCTCTCTATGGACTTTTGGGTGGTTTCTCAAGAGTTTGGAGCTATTATAAATAAAGATGCTAGAAACATTTGTGTGCAAGTCTTCATATGTGCATATGCATTCATTTTTCTTGAGCAAAACTTAGAAGTGGAAGACTGGGTCATAGGCTGTGTTTAGTATTTTAAGAAATGGACAACTGTCTTCAAAAGTGGCTGCATTGTTTACATTCAGAGGGTATGAGAGTCTTACTTTCTTGACATCCTTGTCGACACAAAGTATGGACCATCTTTTCATGTTAGACATTCTAGTAGGTGTGCAGTGTAACTCACTGCAATTCTGATTTGCCTTTCCCTAAAGACCAGCCCTGTCAAGCATATTTCCCTGTGATTTTTTTCACCACCCATATTTTCTTTAGTGAAGTTCAAATTCTGTCATTTAAAATCTTTTGTTTTATTAGTATTGAGGGTTTTTTTAATAAGAGGAAGTGATTTTTTTTATTTTTAAGAAAATCTAAGCATTACACACAGTGGGGTCTAAAGATCAGCAATACCAATGTCACAGACTAGGAGGAAGGAAGTATTGAGTTCTTTACCATATATCTGATTTATAAATACTTCCTCCTAGTCTGTGATTTATTTTTTCATTCTTGAAACAGTATCTTTCAAAGAGAAGTTCTTAATTTTGATGAAGTCCAATTTATCAATTTGTTTTCGTTAACAGCTCATGTGTTGATGTTGTTTCCAAGAATTCTTAGCCTAACCCAAAGTTACAAAGATTTTCTCCTAAGTTTTTTTCTTGACATTTCATAGTTGTATGTTTCACATTTGTCTATGATCAATTTTGAGTTAATTTTGGCATATTATGCAAAAGAAAATAGTTTATTTTTTATGTATAGATACCCACATGTTCTTGCATAAAAAGTTAATAAATTCTTTCTGAGTTTATTTTTATAATTAAGGTGTGAGACAGGTTGAGGTCATTTTTCTCTTTATGGATCACCAGTGGCTCCAGCATCACTGAATTGTTTTTACACCTTTTGTAAAAATATCAGTTGGGCATATTTGAGAAGCTTATTTCTGGGTTCACTATACTCTTCTATTGAGCTATACCTCAATCCTGTCAATCAATGCCAAATAAATTTTATTATTATAAATAAGTCTTGAAATCAGGTAGATTGATTCCTCCTATTTTATTCTTCTTTTTCCAAATTGTTTTACCTGTTCTAGTTGCTTTGCCTTTTCATATAAATTTTAGAATAATCTTACTATACCTGCAAAAGTTTGCTGGGATTTTGATAGATATTACTTTAAACCTGTATATTAATTTGAAGAGAATTGATTTCAAAATTATGTTGGGTCTTCCTTTCTGTGAGCATTTACATGTATATTTTTGAGAGGTTTTAAACAGTATAGTGTTTTTAGTTTTGTTTTCCACATGTTCATTGCTAGCATATAGAAATATAATTCATTTTTATAGGTTTATTTTCTATCATATGACATTGTTGAACTTATTAGTTCTAGAAATATTATTGTAGATTTCTTGGGAGATTCTATGTGGATAATCATGGCATTTGCAAACAGAGACCCTTTTATTTCTTCATTTTGCTATGCATGCCTTTTATTTCTTTTCCTGTCTTAGCATACGGACTAAAGCTTCCAGCATTATGTTGAATAAGGGGGTTGAGAGCAAACATGTTTGCTTTGCTCTTCATCTTAGGGGGTGCCTCAGTCTTTTCCAGCTGCTATAACACAGTATCATTGACTCGGTGGCTTATAAACAATAGGAATTTATTTCTCACAGTTCTAGAGAAGGGTTCCAGAATGGTTGGGTTTTGGTGAAGGCCCTCTTCCAAGTGGGAGATGGCCATTTCCTTGTTTTATCCTCAGAAGGGGGAGAATGTGAGAGATCTCTCTGGAGTTTCTTGATAAGGGCGCCAATCCCATTCATGGGGACCCCACCTTCATGACCTACTCACCTCCCAAAGGCCTCACCTCCAAAAACCATCACATGGGGGTTAGGATTTCAACATATGAATTTTGAGGGGACACAAACATGCAATGTATAATAGTTGGGAAGCACTCAGTCTTTCCCATTAAGAATAATGTTAACTGTATTATTTCATATATGTTCTTTATCAAGGTGAGAAAGTTCACTTTCATTCCTAACTTGCTAAGTTATTATCACAAATATGTGTTGGATTTTGCCAAATACTTTTTCTGCATCAATTGATATGATCCTGTGATTTTTCTTTTAATGAATAATACAGTGCATTGCAATAATTGATATGTGAATATTGAACCAGCCTTTCATACCTGGAATAATCCAACTTGGTCATAGTGCATAATTATTTTATATATTGCTGAATTCTAATTGCTGGTATTTCATTAAGAATTTTTGCATTTGTATTCATATGGGATGTTAGTCTATAGTTTTCTTTTGTGGGTATGTGAGCTGCCTTTGTCTAGTTTTGATAACAGGGTAATATTAGCTTCATGATAAGACTTAGGAAGTTTGCCCTCCTTTTCTTCTTTCTGGAATAGATTGTAAAGAATGAATATTCTTTCTTATTTGAACATTTGGTAGAATGCTTCAGTGACACAATCTGGGCCTAGATATTCGGGCAGGGGGGAAATGGAAATTCAAAATGTTTTCTAAATGGAAATTCAATTGTTTTAGCAGTTAAAGGGCTACTCAAATTGTTAATTTCATATTGGGTAAGTTGTGCTAGCTTCTGGAGGAATTGGTTCAATTCTTCTATGTTAACAAATTTATATATATAAAGTTGTTTGTAGTATTCCCTTATTATTCAGTCTTCAAGGTCTGTGGTGACATCCCCTTGATTAATTCCTGATATGTATAATTTGTGTCTTAACTTGCTTGTTCTCTGTCAGTCTTATTAGATGTTTGGCAATTTTATTGATGTTTTTAAAGAAACACCTCTCTCTTTCCTCAATTTTCTCTATTGTTTTTCTGTTTTCAATTTCACTGATTTATTCTGTTTTTATTATCTCTTCCTTCTGTTTGTTCTGTTTTTATTTTTATCATCTTTTGAAGTTTCTAGAGCTAGAAATTTAAATGATTAATTTGAAAGTTTTTCTATTTTAATTATTCATTTAGTGATATAAATATATCCCCCAGCACTACTTTATCAGTGTCCTGCAAATATCTGTATACTGCACTTCTGTTTTCACTCAGTTCAAATTATTTTCCACTTGGCTTCTTTTGAAATTTCCTCATTGAACGACCCATGGATTATTTAGAAGTGTGTTGTTTAGTTTTCAAGTATCTGAAGATTTCCTTGTCATCTATTTTAGGTTTCTAGTTTCATTTCATTGTAGTTGGAGAATATACTGTGTATGGTTTCAGTTTTGTGAACATTTTCAAAATTGGTTTTATGGTATACTTTTCCTGAGTTCTAGAAAAGAATGTGTGTTCTTCTCTTTTGAGGTGCAGTACACTGTATATTGCCAATTAGATCCTTTTGGTTGGCAATATTGTTGACTTCTTTAGTCCTGGGTGATTTTCTGTCTAATTCTCCTATCAGGTGTTGAGAGAGGGGTGCTGAGGTCCCAACTATAATTGTGGATTTGTCCCTTTCTCTCTTTAGTTCTTTTTCCTTTGCATATTTCACCATTCTGTTCTTTAGTGACTATACTGACATTGCTATATCTTCTGGGTGGACTTACCCTTTTATCATTATAGAATGTCCCTCGTTGTCTCTGGTAAATTTTTTTTTTTTGCTCTAGTTCAGCTGTAATTTAGGTGTTATTTTCTATCACAGTTTTTAGGATATTTTCTTTGTGATTAATTTTTAGGAATTTGACTTTGATATGTCCTGGTGTGGATTTATTTGATTGTTTCCTTTTTGGACTTCTTTCAGTCTCTTGAGTCTGTGGGTTTAAGTCTTTTGCCAAAATTGGGAAGTTTTCAGCCATTATTTCTTTAAGTACTTCTTACCTCTCCCTCTTATTTCATTCTGTTATTCTAATGACATAATAATTAGATCTTTTGTTATAGTCCCACAGGTTCCTGAGGCTCTGTTCATTTTTTTCATTCTATTTATTTCTGTTGTTCAAATTGGGCAATTTCTATTGTTGTATCTTGCATTTCACTGGTTCCTTCAGTTTCACAGCCCAGGTCTTTGTATTCACTATTTCTCTGCTGAGACTTTCTACTTACTCATTTGTTTCAAGGGTGTTTGTAATTGCCCATTAAAGCATTTTTGCGATGGCTGCTTTAACATCTTTGTCAGATAACTCTGTCATCTCTGTTATCTCTAAGTTAGCATCTGTCGATTGTCTATTTTTATCTAGTTAAGATCTCCTGATTCTTGTTATGATGAGTGATTTTTTTATTGGCATTTGGGTCATTATATGAAACTCTGGACCTTATTGAGACTGCCTGTGTTAGCTGGCTTTCTCTAATATCAGTCTGGCAGGGGAAGGTGTGGTTACTCCCTTGCTGCTGTCCAGGCAGGGGTTCCAGTTTCCCTTTTCCCTCCATTGACACCCAAGTTGGGGGTGTTCTTTTTTACTTCTGGGTGGGTGTGGGAATTCTGGCTCCTCAAAAGGTCTTCAGGCACCACTGATTCCTCACTGGTTGGGTGGGATAGGACCACCTTATCACCACCCCTCACGTGGCCTCCACTGATGCCATGGGGTGTCTTAATTACGGCTGTGCAGTGGTAGAGTCCTGACTCTCTATTAGGCCTCTCTGACACCGCCCAGTGCAGAGGGTAAGGGGTGCTGCATTACCGAGGGGCCAGGGAGGACATCCAGACCCTGCATGTCCTCCACGCACACCTGGGAATATGTGCTGGTGACCAGTGCCAGGAATGAGTGTCCTGGACCCTGCTTGGCCTCCTTTGACATTCCCCCAGAAGGGCTGGAATGTCTCCTTACAGCCTGGTGAGGGTGGATGCTGAGGATTCCTGTGTGGCATTTCTGGGATCAGAGGTGGTGGAGCTACAGTTGTTGTGTAGTTTGAGGCTGGGGAAGAGAGGCTGGAGTCTGAAAGTTTTCTGTGTGATAGGCTGCCCTTTCCTGGCCCTGTTACCAGAGAAAGCAAGTGTTTTGGGGGCATTTCATCTGTACCCATTGGTATTTCAGAGGCCCTGGCCGCTTTGGTTCCAAGTCCAGAATAGATGAGGCATGAGAAAGCTCAGAGGCCTCACCAGCATGTTCTTCCTGGAATCTTGAGGTCCCTGGGCAGTCTGCCTACTTCTCTTCCACAGTCTTCTTATGTTTGACATATAATGCCAGGGTGCTTATTATAGTTATTGGGAGGAGTAGGGAAAAGCATATCTCCTGCACCTATCCAGAGACAGAAGTCCCAAGTTCTGCCTCTTAATTAAGGTGTTCAGACCTTTTACATCTGACATTGTTGGCACCCTTGGGTTGAAGCTCTAATTTTGCTATTTGCTTTCTGTTCATCTTATGTGTTCTTTTTTCCTTTTTCCTCCTTTTCTGCCATACTTTTGCCTTACTTAAAATTTCCAATAGACTTTATTTCTAGAATAGTTTTAGATATACAGAAAAACTGAGATTATACAGAGAGTTCCTCTATACTCTGTACCCACCTCACTCCATTAACATCTTACAATATGATGATATATTTGTGACAATTAATGAATCAATATGAATGCATTATTATCAACTAAGTCCATAGTTTATTTAGAGTTTCCAGGTTTTTACCTAATGCATTTTTTCTTTTCGAAGATCCCACTTAGGATACAGAATTATATTTTTGCTGTCCTGTGTGTCCTCAGGCTCTTTCTGCTTGTGACAGTTTCTCAAAATTTCTGTTATTGATGACCTTGACAGTTTTAAGAAATCGTTTGTAGAATGTCCCTCTACTGGAATTAGTCTGATGTTCTTCTCATGCTTAAGTTTTAGATTGGAATTTAGGAGGAAGATCACAGAGGCAATTTTCAGGATATCTTATCAAGAGTGCATACCATCGGGCTTCCCTGGTGGCGCAGTGGTTGAGAGTCCGCCTGCCGATGCAGGGGACACAGGTTCGTGCCCCAGTCCGGGAGGATCCCACATGCCATGGAGTGGCTGGGCCTGTGAGCCATGGCCTCTGAGCCTGCACATCCAGAGCCTGTGCTCCGCAACGGGAGAGGCCACAACAGTGAGAGGCTCACGTACGGAAAAAAAAAAAAAAAAAGAGTGCATACCATCAACATCATCTGTCACTGTTGATGTGACCTTGATCACAGGTGTCTCCACCTGAGGTCATGCTTGTCAAGGTATCCCCACTGTCAGGTCCCCTCCCCCCGTTTTCCATACTGTATTCATTAGAAGGAAGTAACTCTGTCCAGTGCACACTTAAGGAGTGAAGATTTATCTACATAAATTATTTGAAATTCTTCTGCATGGGATATTTGTCTCTTCTCCCCCATTTATTTATGTTTCAATCATGTATTAATACCAGTATGGATACATAGATATTTACTTTATACCTTAAGCTATAATCCAATACTACTTTAATTTTTTGTTGTCGTTGTTCTTTATTGTTTATGTGTTTTATTTTCTGTATTTTATGATGTTTTGACATCTTTACATTTATGTATTTATTTATTTATTTTTGGCTGTGTTGGGTCTTCATTTCTGTGTGAGGGCTTTCTCTAGTTGTGGCAAGCAGGGGCTACTCTTCATCGTAGTGCACGGGCCTCTCACTATCGTGGCCTCTCTTGTTGCGGAGCACAGGCTCCAGATGCACAGGCTCAGTAGTTGTGGTTCAGGGGCCTAGTTGCTCCGTGACATGTGGGATCTTCCCAGACCAGGGCTCGAACCCGTGTCCCCTGCATTAGCAGGCAGATTCTCAACCACAGCGCCACCAGGCAAGCCCCTGTTTTGACATCTTTAAAAAAAACTTTTCTGGCTGGGAAGACACTGAGCATCCTGTTTTAACTAATTCCAATGCTTAGAGATAGCAAAGTCCTCCCATCCCTGTGATATGCAAACTAACAAAACCAGAGCCACACCTCCTCTATCTGGACTGTGCACCCCAAGAGGCAATATTCGTCTGCCTTAAGCATCCCAGAGCCAGGTACCAGGTATTGAGGGACCACCCCAATAGCCCAAAGTCTGCTGAAATCATTCAAACTAAGGCAATCCTAAGCTTTTTACTCTTCCTTGCCTTGCTGTCCCCAAGGAGACCACAATGAAGTCCACTCTCAAATAGTACCATAGTACTTCATGGATACCTCCTATTAGTATATTCCCAATTACTGCCTCTTGTCCCTGTTAACTTTTTTGTCATCACTTCCCTTATGGATAGACTATAATCACTCAATGCACTGTTAGTATTTTTACTTTGAACAAAGTTATCTACTAGGTCAATTAAGAATAAGAAAAGGGCTTCCCTGGTGGTGCAGTGGTTGAGAGTCCACCTGCCGATGCAGGGGACACGGATTCGTGCCCCGGTCTGGGAGGATCCCACGTGCCACGGAGCAGCTGGGCCCGTGAGCCATGGCCACTGGGCCTGCGCGTCCGGAGCCTGTGTTCCACAACGGGAGAGGCCACAACAGTGAGAGGCCCACGTACCACAAAAAAAAAAAAGAATAAGAAAAATACAAGATTTTATTTTACATATATTTAATCCTCCTCTGATTCTTCCCTTCCTTTTTGTAGATCCAGGTTTCTGACTGATAACATTTTTCTTCTCCCTAAAGTATTTCTTTTAAGATTTCATGTAGGTTATACCTACTGGCAATGAATCCCCTAAGTTTTTGTCTGAGAACATCTTTATTTCTCTCAACTGATAGATGGAATATTGCCTGCCATATCAGTAAACAAAGGATGTCACAGTGATTGCAGCCACAGCTGATGGTAAACTTGTGAGCCCTGAGGAAACTCAGGATGTAAAACACAGCATACTGGCCCCAGATAGCTGAGGTGCATATCAAAGGAATGATTTCAATGAACCCAGACTCTTGCATTTTCCCATACATAGAAAAGCACTAAATTCCTTAACGAGATATCTAGTTTTCTTTTAGTAATCTTTTGTTACTGCCCTTTGTTGCAGAACTCCTGTATATTTTAGCTCCCCCTTCACCTCCTCAGAGCAGTCCTCTCAGGGTTACTTGAGATGCTGCCTCCTGGCTTGAAGTCCTAAAAATTCCCGCAGAATAAAACATAACTCTCAACTTTTAGGTTGTGAATAATTTTTACTCAACAAAACATTTTTTTTCTTTCTTTCTTTCTTTATTTATTTATTTTTGGCTGCATTGTGTCTCCATTGCTGCATGCAGTCTTTATTTAGTTGCAATGAACGAGGTCTACTCTTCGTTGCAGTGCTTGGGCTTCTCATTGCAGTGGCTTCTCTTGTTGCAGAGCACAGGCTCTAGGCAAACGAGCTTCAGTAGTTGTGGCATGTGGGCTCAGTAGTTGTGGCTCATGGGCTCTAGAGCTCAGGCTCAGTAGTTGTGGCGCCTGAGCTTAGTTGCTCTGCAGCATGTGGGATCTTCTCAGCCCAGGGCTCAAACCCATGTCCCCTGCATTGGCAGGTGGATTCTTAACCACTGCACCACGAGGGAAGTCCTTGACAAAACTTTTGAAGGAATATTTCACTGGATATAGAATTCTAGGTTGCTAGGTTTTTGTCTTTTTTTTTTCTAACACTTTCAGTATTCCACTGGTGTGGTTTTTGATGAGAAGTACCATGTGATTCTTAATGTTTGTTCAAGTCTATGTAAAATGTTTCCCCCCTCTGGCTTCTTTCAATATTTTCTCTTTGCCTTTGCTTTTCTACCATTTGATTATGATATGCTGAGGTTCAGGTTTTTGCTACTATTTATGTTGTGTATTCTCTGAGCTGCCTAGATCTGTAATTTTGTGTCTGTCATTAATTTTGGAAAATTTGCACCTATTATTACTTCAAACATTTCTTCTGTATCTTTCTCTCTTCTCCTGGCATTCCAATAACACATATGTTAAACCTTTTGAAATTATCCTTCTGTTCTTGGATATTGTGTTCTGTTTCTTTTTGTAATTCTTTGAATTTAAGTTTGGGGAGTTTCCATTTACATATCTTCAAACTCATTGATTCTTTCCTCACCATGTCCCAGCCTACCGATGAGCCGATCAAAGACAATCTTCATTTATGTTTTGCTGTTCTTGAGTTCTAACATTTCCTTTTGATTCTTAGAGTTTCCATCTCTCTGCTTACATTACTCATTTGTTTTTTCATGTTGTCTATTTTTTTCCTTTAGAGCCCTCAACATATTCATAGTTACTTTAAATTCCTTGTCTGATAATTCCAAAATCTCTGCCCATTTGAGTTTGATTCTGATGTTTGTTCTGTCTCTTCATACTATTTTTTTTCCTTGCCTTTTAGCCTGCTTTGGAACTTATTTTGTTGGAACCTAAATATGATATGTCAGTAATAGGAACTGAAGTAAATATAATTCTAGAGTGAGGTTTCAGTTTCTTTGGCTAAGAGTTGAGCTGAGTTTAGTATTTGCTGTCCCTGCAGGCACCAGAGCTTCCATTTTCTCCAGTGTCCCTGTTTCTGTCTCCCCCACGGCTTCAGGGTTTCCCTTAAATTGTCTCTGAAATAGGGTCTGAGGCTTGCGGCTCTTTTAATTATAACCCATTGTTATTATATTATATTAGAGCCCTGGAGATGTGGTGGTCAGGTGTGGGAGAGAGGAAGCATTCTATAATCTTATAAATCTCAGCTTTTCCTGCTTTTGTGCCCCTGGGACATGACCTTCACAACTTTCCTTCAGTTTTATTTCCTCTTAGAGAGGGTGGTGAAGTTAGGTCATTGTACTTAACTCTGGTCTGATAAAGCTGGGATAAGGTCCTTCCCCTTGCGGAGTAGGCCTCTGTGATGGAGAACACTCTGGGGAAATGATAACTTGTCCCATCTTCCTGCCAGAAACAGGAGGTGCTTTTTCTTCTTGGCTCTTCATAATGAGAACCTGCTGGGATTCTTGGAGGTAAAACCCATGGAAGTGTGTGTCCCCTAAATGTGTAACCCCCAGGAATTCCTTACTACCATACTTATTTGCACTCCGCCTCCAGAAATTTCTCAAATGACCAGTTTATGGCCCAGTGGCTTCTGCCCCAGATGAGCCAATATTGATTCTGAGTCTCTGTATTCAACTATTTTTCCCAATTTCAGGGTAAAGTTTTGCCCTATAACCTTAATTCTCTGATGGGTCCAGGAAAAGGCATTTTTCTCAGTTCGTACAGCCGTGAGTGTGTGTGTGTGTGTATGTGTATGTGTGCGTGTGTTAATCATGTTTGTGACAATTTCCAAACTTTTTCTGTGTTGGAGTTGAAAACATTTTAAGCAGTTTTATGATTCTATTTTATCATCTTTGTGGATTTAGTAACTCTGATATGTTATTTTACTATTTTTACGGTAGTTGTAGGGCTTATAGTATACGTCTTCAACTCACCATGGTTTAAAGGGGTGTTATACTACTTCATGTAGAGTAAAAGAAATTTACAGCCTTGGTGCTGCTATTGTTATATATTTTATTTCTACATTTGTGGTAAATTGCACCATAAGTTCTTATTACTTTTGCTTTAAAAAGTCAATTATCTTTCAAAGGGAATAAAACAATAAGGAAAACATCTTTACATTCACTCATGTCTCATCATTTCCAGTGCATTTGTTACTTTGAAGGCCCAGCTTCCATCTGCCGGAAGGCCTTTCTTTCTCGCAGTGTGGGTCTGCTCTTTGTGGCCTTCTGCTCTGATATGTTAAAACTCATTTTCTCTCTTTTGTTTCTGAAAGATATTTTCACTGGGTAAATTAAAGCATTCTGTGTTAATTGATTTGTTTTTTTTTCTTTCAATATCTTAAAAATATTTTCTCACGGACTTCTAGCATGCATGGTTTTTGATGAGAAATCATTCTGATGAGCCTCATTCCCATCACAGCTAAAGATGAGTCATCTTTAGCTTTGTTCCTCTGTATCTAAAATACCTTTTTTTTTCTGTGTACTCTTAAGATGGTCTCTTTATCACCTGTTCTTAAGCAATTTGATAAAGATGTGCCTGGTGCAGTTTCCTTCATTTTTCTTGTGCTTGGTATCTTTGAGCCTCCAGGATCTACAGGCTTATAGTTTTGGAAAAATTGTGGTCATTATTTCCTCTAATATACTCCTTCCAACCCCCTCCTCTGGATACTACAGTCACATGTATATTTGGCTGCATGAAGTTGTCTCCTAGTTCACAGATACTCTGCTCACTAAATTTTTCTCAGTATTTTTATCTCTTTTTAAATTTTAAATAATTCTGTGGTAGTTTCTTAGGTTGCTGTAACAAAGTACCACAAACTGAGTGGCTTAGAAGAATGGAAACATGTTGTCTCACATTTCTAGAGACCAGAAGCTGGAAGTCAAGGTGTTAACAGAGCCAGGCCCCCTCTGCAGGCTCCAAGGAACACTTTGTCCTGCATCTTCCAGCTTCTGCTGTTGTCAGCAATCCTTGGCATCCCTTGCCTTGTGCCTGCATTGCTCTAATCTCTGTCTCTGTTGTCACATGGTGTTCAGTCTGTTTGTCTGTGCTTAAATTTCAGCCCAGGATGACCTCATTTTAACTTGATTACATCTGTAAAAACTCTATTTCCAACACTTGAACATATCTTTCTGGAGGACACAATCTTACCCACGACAGGCTTCTATTGTTATATATTCACTCATCTTCACTTTTGCTTTGTCTGATCTGCCATTCAACCCATCAGTGTATCTACCATCTCAGATATCACAGTCTTCAACTCTAGAAGTTGGATTTTTAAAATATATTTTCCATGCCTCTATTTAACACATTCTGTCTTTATCTTCTTGAACATGTAAAATAAGGTTATAATAATCGTTCAAAGGTATAGAATAACTGTTTTAATGCCTTTGACTAATCATCCCATCATCTCTGTCATTTCTGGGCCAGTTTTGATTAATTTTCTCTGCATCCTGGGTTGTATCTTCCCACTCTAATGACGTCCAATTGGATGCCCTGTGACTCTGGGCCCTTTGTGACAGCTCGCGTTCTCTTCCATCCTTGCAGGTTATTCCTTCCCTAGCTTCACAGAGTCCCCTCACACACCTGCCTGACAGTACTCAGGTGAATCTAGAGGAGAACATCTACAGATGTTGGGCGACCTCTCTAGGTGAAGCTCTCTGCCTCTGGAACTCTGTCTTAAGAAGTCTGAACAACTTGCCTTCCTTGGACTCCAAACTTCATGTCTTCTGCTCAGCAAGATGGCCAGGTTCTGCTGAGATCCCCTCCCTGTGTCCTGTCCTACTAACTGTCTCCAGGTGTGAAGGTGATTCCTGTCTCTTAGATACCACTGTTATCCATCGTCTCATGCCCAATGTCTGGAATACCATTGCTTTTTATCTTTTATCCAATTCTTTTAGTTCTTCCATATGGAAAGGTTAATCTAATCCCAGCTATTCCATCTTGGCCAGAAGCAGAAGCCCATAAAAGTGTCTCAAGTAGGCATAGAGACTTGAAGTCATATTTCTATTTTGGAAAAGTCACCTATCATAGAAATATGAAGGGTGTATTGTATGATGAATTCCTAGAAACAAGGAGGAAAATTAGGCTACTTTTACAGTATCTTGGCAAGACAGAGTAAAAGTTTAACAGGAATCTTGGCTAAAGGGGGAGGCAGGAAGCATAGGGAAGAGGAATGGAGGAGAACAGTATGGAGGTTCCCTAAAAAAATAAAAAATAGAGCTACAATATGATCCCATAATCCCACTCATAGGCATATATCCAGAGAAAACCATAATTCGAAAAGATAGATTCATCGCAATGTTCATTGCAGTACTATTTACAATAGCCAAGACATGGAAGCAATCTAAGGGCCCATCAACAGATGAATGGCTAAAGAAGAAGTCATACATACATAAATAGAATATTACTCAGCCATTAAAAAAGAATGAAATAATGAAATTTGCAGCAACATGGATGGATGTAGAGATGATCATACTAAGTGAAGTAAGTCAGACAGAGAAAGACAAATATCATTTATAGGTGGAATCTAAAAATTGATACAAATGAACAGTTTCTGTTACAAAACAGAAACAGACTCATAGACTTCGAAAATAAATTTATGATTACCAAAGGAGAAAGGTGGGGGGAAGTGATAAATTAGGAGTTTGGGATTCATATATATACACTACTATATATAAAATAGATAATCAACAAGGACCTACTGTATAGCACAGGGACCTCTACTCACTATTCTGTAATAACCTATATGAGAAAAGAATCTGAAAAAAGAATAAGTATAGGTATATATATAACTGAATCACTTTGCTGTACACCTGAAACTAACACATTGTAAATCATCAATACTCCAATATAAAATAAAAAAAATTTTAAAGAAAAATAACAACATGTTTAAAAAAAACACTAAAAACAAGAATGACACTCACAGGCATAACAGAGAGAGCTCAGATGGAAGAACAGGAGTAAAGCAGAATCTAGGATGATTCCCACGCATAGTAAGCTAGGTGTTATTCCCTAAAGGGGGAAGCCAACTGACCCTACTAGAAGAAACAGTTTGGAGGGCAACCAATGAGAACAACTTTGTGTACATTGATTTGAGGTGTCCATGAGACATCACAGAGGAAAGGCCAAGTGTAAGGCTGCAGGGACACACTGGGAGTTCAGAAGGCAGGTCTGGTCTAAAGATACAGGTTCGGGCAATGGTATATATTGATAAATCATGATTGGGAAGGTAAAGAGGGAAATCATTAATCATTCAGAATATGGATGTAGGTGTGGGAACTGAACTAACATTATGGGGCAGCAGAGGCCCAGACTAAATCCTGCTAACTCCATGCTCAGATGAGGTAACCATAAACAACTAATGCAGGGCATGATGAAAACAAAAGAAATGCACCAAATAAAACCATTATTAAATCATGTCTGAAAGCATCATTGATGTCTGTTAACTAAAGTCATTTTTAAAAGGAACACTATTTCAAATTCAATGAGCAAGATGGCATAGGGGAATTTATGATGGGAACACTTTCCCATTTTGCAGAGTAGAAGGTGTGAGTGGGCTGTATTCTGGTGATAATTTAAGGGAATCTGTAGGAGTTGTACTTAAGTTTTCAAAGTTCAGCTATCATTCAATGAGTGACCTCACGGAGCAGACAGCCTTCCACCACAATTTTATGAGGTAATTGTTATTCCTAGTTCTTAGTTTTGGACACTGAGAATCAGACCAAGTTTATATCCCGAATAAGTGATGGAATCAAGCCCATTGAACTCCAAAGCCCATGGTTTTCCCACTGGACCAGGCTGCCCCTCCATTCTGCTCCCAGGCCGTCCCATCTACTTCCAGAGGAGTAACCGCAACAGTCCTGTATCAGATCCTAAGAAGGCAGCCAATGGAAGAAACTGGAATTCCTCTCCCTTGCTTTTGGAAGACAGCGACATGGTTTAGATTGGGTGATGTGATCCCCCCGGGAGGCAGGTGCCTCCACAATCTCTGCTGTTGGTTGTTATTGTCTTTTATTAATCAACCTGGATTGCCAGTTTTTGACAGTCAGTTCAAAGAAAATAATAATTCAGTTGGAAAAAAAGGAGCAATCAGTATATATATGATATCAGTTTCACATAAAGGAAAATGAGGGTTAAGTTAAATGAAGAAAAGGTGTTTTCCATGAATATGTATTTGGCAACAGCTTGGAAAAGAATTTTCATAATGATTTGAATAACTGAACACACCCTCCTTGATACAAGATAATTGAGCTGATAAACTGAGATTGTGTAACACTAATTTGCTTGGCCCTGAGTAATGTGTGATATGTGTTCTCCACCCTTCTCCTTGAAAAAAAAACCAAGCAAAATTAGGAGCTTCGCAAAAGAAAAAAAATCATAATTAACTTGTTTATTGTGACCTCAAATGGATGCCAAGTTGTCTCGTCCTAAATTGCAAAGTGTACAGTTTTACATAAGCAGCATAATAGCTATTGTTTTTCAAGTCATCCAACAGAACATTTTCATCTGGCTCATAGGCATCAAAGGCTTTCTTATCCTTTAGCTTTTCATAAAACTTCAGGTAGAGATGGGGTTGGAGGGGATTACAGAGGCCATCTCATTAACTCATTGCTCAGGATTTGGTTTAGTTATTAGAGAGTATTCTCCATTCTTGATGAGTTTAAATAGTGATATAATTAATTTGGGGGGTTTCATTAAATATCAATATAATTTAGAGGCAAGCAAGTGAGGTGAGATGTTTCAAAGCCAACAATATAATCTATAACAAGCAGAAGAAGCAATAAATATGGTGACCTAAGTAGATGCTTTACTTTTAGCCAGTATAAAAAGATAAGAAATTGAAAGTCCAACTGAGGCACTAATTTCAGTAGATGCTAAAGAAAATGTTTAAGTAATATTTTAAAAATAATTTTAAATTTATTTCAAAATTATTAAATACTTTTAAAATAATATATTTTAAAATACTGTTAAATCATATATAATTTTTAATTTAAAAAAATATATTTTTGGAAATGTACTCCTCACTCACTGGCCCTTCTCAGTCTGCATTGCCAGGAAGAAAAGTCTTAAATTTGGTTAAAGATCAAACTGTTAATAATTATTTTTGACTGGGAGGATGATAATTTCTGACTTGAGAATCTCTTTTGCAAATTAAAATTAACCTAAAACTCCCTATTAACATAAAGCATTAACATAAAACTCCCTATTTCTTTCAAGGAATCAGAAAAAAAATGCTTAGATCTGGCTAGAGTTTTTACCCAGCAGCTTGCAAAAAACTTCTCACTCTGAATAAAATTTTTAAATGACAGTAACAGATAAAAGTAAGATTGAAGTTTGATGACATTCCATAAGTCATGCTATTCAACTTACGGTTCACATCCCCATTTATACCCTGTCAATAAAATAAGTATGGACCCAGAAAATTGTGTATTTACTACAGGCCAGTGACATTATATAATATTAGAGAGTATTATTGCATGGAGCCTAGACTCACTTGTCTCCTTCTGATTCAGTCCTATCCTCAAAAAAAAATTTTCAGCTCCGTAGTAGAGAATAAGAGTCCTCTGGACAGCAGGCTTGGCCCTAACACTAACCCTAACCCTAACCCCAACCTTAACCCCAACCCCAACCTTAACCCCAACCCTAAACCCACAGCGTCCCTTCTGCCGTTGCAATTGGCACCAACCGAAATCGACACTGTGTCCTGGATTTGGACATTAGTAGATCATTAGTACATTTTAAGAGTAGAAAGCAGCTTTCAAAACCAAAGAAAAAAATGATAACTTTGTGTCCTTGGCTGTATCAGGGGAAGCATGGGCTCTGGATGAAAGAGGTGGGGTTTCCAGTGAAATCAAAAGTGGAGGAGAGCAGCAATGGAGGTGAGAATGCTCGCTACAGAGAGGCCCAAACCACTGTTTTCAAGTATTGAAGGGCCCTTGTACATCTAACAGAATTAGATTTGTATCATAAAGAAAAGACCAAGAGAGAGGAGAGCAGGATCCCAGGCAACATGTGTGCCATGAAATAAAAAATAACAGAGTCCAGCCTCCAAAGAGCTTATAAGAGGCTCTGGCTGCAAAACCTGTCACCTGGTCATTGGTGTGCATCCTGGGCAGGGGTCCCCACCCTCTCACATTCCCATGGGATCACTCTGAAGCTGGGAGTGTGCTCAGAGAGGACCCATCTTTCCACAAGCAGAATCTTTCTTTGACCGGACCCTCACATGTAACAAGGAGTTAACATGAGGATTAAATAAAATAGAAAAAGGAAAAAAAAAAAAAAGAACAGGAACCCAAAGAGGGAATTTGAGAGACATTCCTGGTTCTTTCCCACCTCACCTTCCAGAAGCAAGTGTTCCCCCAGCTGTATCATTGTTATTTCCAAGTGTTTGTTCATTGCCCTTTCCAATCTGAGACATCAACCTGGTCAGCCCACGGAGACCCTGCACTAGCTTGCCTCCCTGTCCTGGGGCTCATCTCTGTGGAGCATCCAGAATGTTCATTGCAAAGGAATATCTGACCATCATTCCCTCCCCTACCCAGATATCCTCCCAATGCCTACTAGGTTACATCCCATCTTCTTGACAAGCCCCTAGATCCCATGAGCCTCTCCATCCTCCTCGGTCACCCCCAACCCTCTCCGGCTTCCCAGCAGCAGCAGTAACTCATGTGGTATCCCCTCCCCACCCCCTTTTTGTACCCCCAGGCCTTCCATCATTTTCTCCCTGCTGATTGGAATGCCTTGCCCAGCCCCTCTTCTCTGGACTTATTCCTAGTTACCTCTGAAGGATTTCCCCTGGTGCCACCTCATCCAGGCTCTCCCCTTAGCTAGGCTCTGGGTCCTTCTGCTCAGTGTGGCTTCTAGTGGCCCACATATCTGTCGCTCATCAGCCATGTGACAGCCTGGAAATGTCACTTCTCTGAGCTTCAGTTTCCTCATCTAATATATATAAGTGTAATCATGGTAAGTGCTTTTGATAGTGGGGGAATAATCCATGTACTGTGCTTAGCAGAGAGCCTGGCACTCACTAAGTAGAAGGAGCTCATTATTACTCCTAGTGGTGGTGGTGATGGTGGTCATTTCTTTCTGTAACTGCCCTTTAGGATTTCACAGAAATCCTAAAGGGCAGCACATGTACGGGATTCATCTTTGAATCCCCATCAGGTAGCACAGTTCTCACTACATGGTTGCTTTCAATAAATATTTAACAAAGGAAGATGGAACGAGAGTAAGGAGTGAGTTGTATTCTTTTCCCAACATTTTCAACCAAAGTTCCTCGAATGCTTAATACAGATTAAAATCAGTTTCGTTTGGCAATGAGAATCACTGATAAGAGATGCTGTTCAATATTGAAAATATTTGGATAGGTCCAACCTAAAATCTTAAGGAATTAAGGAGAAAGAATCAGAATAGGGATAATTGCTAAGCTCTGTTTTTCTTTAACAATGTCTTTCCATAAACATTTATTTTAAAAATAATGAGGCAGTGGAAGAACTTCTGAACGGAAAAAGCTCTGCCACGCCAGAAATGCCAAAAGATTTCTAAATTCTAGACCTTCTCTCAAGAAATGTCTTAATCACTGTAAAACGAGCTTTTGGAAAACGGCTTTGTTCATTCAGACACATTCCTTGATGCTAAGAATGACTTCAGGTTCCTGTCTGACCTTTTGTTTCAAGTTCCCTATAGAGAAAATGTATCAAAGCATCTGCTAGCCAACGTGGGTACTAACCAGAGGTGCAAACCTAGGGAGCCAGCACAGGTGGGCCATGCCCTGCCAGGTAGAGGGCAAGTGGACTCCAAGAGAAAGGCAGCACAGGGCTTAGTTCTTTCATAAAAGATTTTTCACTCTGCAGAATTCACTCCATAATGCGATTAAGTAGGACATCCCAGCATCTAAAATATAGCTTAATTTCTGCATACTTGATTTCTGTAGAAAATTTCCAATTCAACCCCATCAATATTTAATAAGCAGTTACCAACAGCATCATAAGATCCATATTCTCCCTCGCTTTTGAAACAACTTTTCTCTCTCATCATGTAGTAACATGGTCTAAATATTCTTCACCTTTGCACCGTTTTTTTCCTCCTCTACAGTGAAACCCTGTAAGAGAATTGATGATGTTCTCTGTCTCAGAGTTTTGTCCTTCCATTCTTCATCCTGTCAGGCTAGGTTTTCTTTCTTCCAGTGGAAATGTTCTCACCAGGGTCACTAATAAATTCAACTTTATCAACTTTGACACAGTAAATGCAGCACTTTTTAAGAAAACATTTCCTCTGTATGGCTTTCCAGACCTCACACCCTCCTGGCTTTCCTCTCTTATGCACCCCTCTCCCAAATTCCCTTTCATTCTCCAAGGACACTCACTCTTCTAACATCAGCCCAACATGCTGACAATGTCCACATTAGTGAATCTCTGCCCAACATTTCTCCTGTGCAGGGTCAGACACACAAATCCTTAATGATTTCTCCATATTTGGATAATAGCTATGTCAGCCCTCGTGTCTCCAACATTGAACTGTTGTTTTCCCAAACATCTCACATGTGTTCCTGCCCCTAGGTCCCCTGTAGCAGTAACACTTTTCTCCATCTGACATGTCCTCGGGGTCTCCTCTCTCCCTCCAGGCCCTCCCACATTTAACCCCTCCCACATTTAATCCCCTCTGTTGCCAGCCTCCCTTGCTCAAGCCTTTTTCTGCACTCCCTGGATGACTTGCAGATAAACATGCCACAAAATAACACCTTTCAATGACTTTTTAATATTACTAGAATAAAATCCAGTTTAGACCTTTTGTGTCTTTTAGACAACTAAATGTCAAATTTACTGACATAATGTTGTTCCTAATATTCCCTGATTGTCTTTTTTTAATGTCTGTTGGATCTCTAGTGGTGGCCCTTTTTCATTTCTATTGCTGTTTCTCTCCTCTCTCTCTCTTTCTCTCTCTCTCCCCTTTCCCCTTCCTTCCTAGCTAGAGATTTATCACTTTTATTCATCTTTTCAGAGAACTGGTTTCAGACTTCTCTCACTGCAGGTAGTAGATTATGGCAGCTCCTTTTCTCCACTCTCCAAGGCCAGCCCAGGCCCCAAGCACTTGCAAGTCCTTTGCTCTGTTCTCTCTCCAGATTCCTTGCAGTTCTCCTTGCCCATCACACATTTTCCCAGCTCTGCCCATGCGCCTGTGTCATTCCATGAAAATCACTGTGTAATGCCTGAGGACAAAATAAGTATGAGACACCTTGCAACCAGTAAAATGCTACTAAATATTGTCAATGAATACAATGTTCCCTGCCATATCAGTAAACAAAGGGTGTTGCAGCCATCAAGCCATCACGTTATAGCTACCTCAACAGTGAGCCCTGTGGGAGCTCAGGATGGAAACAGCCACTGCAGCCACCCCCCAATGGTGCACCCTGAGGAGACTCAGGTTGGGAAAACACAGGATACTGGCCCCAGATAGCTGAGGTGCATATCAAAGGAATGATTTCAGTGAGCCCAGACTCTTGCATCTTCCTGTACATAGAAAATCAAGTACCTGGTCTTTGTTGCAAAAACTCCTATATATCCTGGCTCCTCCCTTATCTCTTGGGAGCAGTGTCTCAGAGCTATCTGAGAGGCTCCATCCCAGGCATAGGTCCTCACTTTTGCCAAATAAAATATAATACTCAACTTTTAGGCTGCGCATTTGTTTAGTTGACAATATCAAGGGTGATGGGGCTTTTGGAACTGGAAATCTCTTTTTCATGCATTCCTGATGCACCCTCAAGGCTCATATCCAATGTCAACTCATCCATGTGACCTTCCCAGAGTCAAGCCATCAATGGTGGTCTTTCTTGGAATGGGTACAACTCCTGATTATGTGTCTCAGGACAGCACTTTTGTCACTCTGCTTCTCTGCCTCATGTCCCAGTGGGCTCGGCCATTTGCATAGGTGTCGGTTAACTTGCTCTGTGCACAGCCCTGAAGAGGTGCACGCAAAAACAAAGAAAGATCAGAGCTGTCGTGTTACTGGGCTTTGCATCTGTGGAGTCACTTGGGATCTATGTGAGCCTGAGCACGGTCATCGTACTCTTTGTGCCTCAGTCTCCTCATCTGTGAAACAAAGTCACACGCACCCACCTGACAAGGTGGTTGTGAGGTTGCTGCTGAAAGTGGCAGAGCCCTGATGCAGATCTGACACGGAGTCATCAGCTTTTCACACTGGACCACAGCACATTGGTCTCCCTGGGCTGTGGCTGTCCTTCCATCCATGCCCTCTCTTCCATTTAGGCTCCAGGGTCAGAGTCCTGAGTTTGCATCACAACCTGGTGCCCCTCATTCTGAAACAATGTTTTTCAGGAAAATTAAGAAGATGATGACTTCTCTGCAGCCTGCAATGCCGCCCTCCCCTCATCCCCCGAAAACTCGTGCATTCTGTAAGGCCCATGTCCACTGCTCTGCTTACAGCCCACTTGTACCCCTCCCTCCATCCCTCTGACCCCATGGACAGCTCCTTCCTCTTCTGCAACCAGGCGACCTCATGGAATGGGGGTTGGAAGTTCTGGTAAAGAGTACCCTCTCTGAGGTTGACGGCAACCTCAGAGGAACCCGGCAGGCAGGATCCAGGCCTGGAGAGTGAGCAGGGAGGGACTGGACCCTCACTCCCAGGAGGCTCCAGGGCTTCCATTTGCCCAGAGTTCATGATACTTCAGTCAAGTTACCAACACTAGCGACACTTAGTTCTTTCCTTGACCCTTATTGCTTGTTTGGCTCCTGTAGAAAGCCTACTGATTTTCCTGATTTTTCTGATTTTCCAGCTCAGATGCTAGTGGGGCAAGTGGCAGGGGCAAGAGAGAGGGAAAGACTAATGGGCTTCCTTTCTGCCATCCATACATGGACTGAGCCCTCGGGGCTACTGACCAGCTCAGACATCAGTGGACAAGTCCACCTACTGGGTCAGTGTGTACCCTCTGTGATCTGCTTGGTTTCTGGTGCAGAACAAGACCCCCTTGTTTCAGGTGAAGTCTAGGCAGCCTCATAATTGACCTAACAGGACACAGAAGTCCTCCTGCCATTCTTCTCCCTGTCAGCTGCTCCTGGTTGGAAAGGGAGGAGCCAGACTGCAACATCTTGGCTCTCCTCCAGCTGAAGATAAGGAGGACAGGAGCTGGACGTGTTGGACAGTGGGTCAGGGATGGAGACACCACACAGAGGCTACAGAGAACACCTTTTTTCACCTTCAGCCTCTGTGATGATTAAGTCAGGGAGTAATTCATCAGGACCTTATCCACTTCTTCACTCCACACCTATTTATTGACCTCCTACTACATGTTCATCCAGGTCACCAGTGCCGAAGATACTTCAGAAAACAAGAGACAAGAATCCCTGCCCTCCCAAAGGTCACATTCTAGTAGGTGAGACAGACAAAAAATGAGGTTAAAATATGAAATGTACAGAGGAGAGGAGACAGGGTAGATGCGAGGAAGAAACCCATGAAGGAAGGGAAATTTAGGAAGGGTGTGAGTGCTGGGCAGGGGTGGGGAGAGATAGAAGGGTGGGTGGAGAAGGCATCTCTGAAATGTGGAGGCAGCAGGAGAACCTGAGCAGAGGGGACCCAGGGCAGGGACCAGGCAGAGCCCGAGCAGAAATGAGGGGACCTCCAGAGAAGATGAAGGACGTGAACTATGGGCATGGGGAGCCGATTCTGCAGGGACTGCGGGTCCTCCTGACATGGCTCTCACTCCAAGGACAATGATTCTTGTCTTCCCAACCCAGGAGTGACCTGGTTAGAGTCATTTTGTCACGGGATCAACGATGCACATGAACAGAAAACTTCCAGAGCATTTAAACAGAGCCAAGAAAAGCACTGTGACCTGGGAAATCTTAACTCTGTTCCTGGTAAACTACAGCTGAATCCAAATGCAGATTCTAGGTGTCCACCTCCAAAGCTCCTTGCCGTGCAAATATCTCTTCAAAGAAATCTCACCTCTTCTAGGGAGACTTCCACAAACCCAGAGGCGAGTTAGTCCTCCTCCTTTGCAGAGGAGGCAAAGGACCCTTTTAACACTTGCACTGAGAGTCTCCATCTCCCCTCATCGCCAGCCTAGAGGGTGGGAGTCTTATTCATAAACACAGCAGCAGCATCCACATCTATCCAGTCAATGGGAAGAACCTACAGCCTTTCTCTTGTCTCTCTTGGGAGACCACGTGGTGTTCAGCGGGACCACATCTGTTTTATTTTCAAGTGACAGGAAAAATTGGGTGACTATCCAGCTGTACAGAATGAGAGGAAGAGATCAAAGAGCACTCAGAAGGGGCATTTCAGAAAGGCTGAAGGAACTACACCCTCCCACTCCCATCATATCCCCTCCTGTGGGCTGACCGAACTTGGAGGACAAAGAAATCTCCCCGAGGGACAGGGATTCGGGAAAGGGGCACACCAGGTGTTTTCTAAGAGCTATGTGTCCAGCTAATTCAGTAGTAACAATAAAATTCATTTTTTGAGACTCAGATCATCTATATGATGCTAAAACTGTGAAAGGCTATTCCAAGAATAGTGTGCTACATGGTTCTAATAATCGTGGTATAACTGTTCTATATTAAATCTTAGTTGTTGGTTTTTGTAGGAAAAAAGGACTGTAATTGCAACAGATGAATGAAACATGTTCATTAAATATTAGGCAATGGAAATGTTGACACAGTTGTTACAGAAGAGCAGCTTCCTCAGAGAGCAGTGAGAAACCCTGGATTTAGAGACAGAAAAGCAATTGTTTTCCACAGAGACGGAAATCTTGGAAAGTTAAAGTCAGATAAAAAGATCATAACAGAAAGTACTAAAAAGGATGCAAAATATTAGTGGCAAAAACATGCAATATTTTAACAAAGATGTATAACGAACAATATTCATCTTCCTATGAAATCCATAGGCAATAATAACGAGAGAGAATGAGAGGAAGAAACGACGATTCAAAGATTCTGGACTATAGTAAACATGAATTCAGCACAGGACACGTCTCTGGACCCATTGATGGAGCAGCTGAAGAGCCTTTTCACTTGGATCCAAAAAATCCCAGAGACCAGATTGTCCCTCGTGCAGGATTAAGAAACCAAGATGCCAGGTGGTGCCAGACCCACCTGGGATAGGATGGCCTTCTCTGGCTGCAGATCAATCTCACAATTCAGTGTGGTCTTTCCGGGAGCACCATCCTAAGCCCAAGTCCTGACTATTTCTCTCGATCAGAACAAAGACTGTATCCCTCAGACCTGACGCTTCATGACAGGTGCGGTCCCCCCTTAGATGTAGCAACGTGACACCTTTCCTTACTTTCCGAGATTTCCTTTCTTTAATGTCCTGCTACTTTATTTCCTTTTTTTTCTCTCTCTCTCGCTGTGTTTGAGAACTATCTTTTCCTCCTTACCTCTTGTCCAACACCTGTGCGCAGGGGGGCTCCGATGGGGCCGAGGGCACGTCCAAGGCAGGCAGCCTTCCATCCCTGGTGTGTGGCCGTCCCACAGGTTCCTGAACCACTGGGTCCTTGGTTCTCACATGTGTAGGATGGTGTCAGCCTCCCCCTGCATGGGCTGCTATGGGGACTAAGTGACCTCCACACGCACAAAAGGGAAGAGTGTGAGCGTTTGCCACTAGGATGAAAATGATTGTGATCACACAAGCCACTGGGTTAGAAGGAGACTGTGAGCTCTAGTTCTCTCCCAAGGATCAGAGCTTGCACATGAGGATGGGTACACGAAGGAGAAGACAAGCCAAGACGAGGCAGGAGGATAAATGTGAAGCTGGCGATTCCCGGGTTGGCTGGGCAGGTGGGTTAGATTCTCCTTTGTCTTCTCCAGATGATGATTAAAAACACCACACATAGATGTCACATTACAGCTGTGATCCAACAACTGAAGGAGAGATCGCAGCTGTCCTGGAGGATTACAGAGTCATTCGCCGGGAACATAGAGCCAAATGTGAGAACAGAGTCAGGTTGATTCGGGGAAGGACCTGGGCCGGGAGTATTGTTGGCACAGAGACCTGAGGGTGAATTGGGGTTTCTCATGAAAACAGGGCAAGAAAGGCGAGGAAACACTGTGGGCGTGAAAAGGCTCGGGGGTGAGAGGCTAGAACCGGACATTCCTGGTCCAGCCCTGGCCCTGCTGCTGAATGTACGCCTGGTGATGGTGTAGAAACTTCCAGAGCCCCAGGCGCTGCTGCTGGGCCGAAACTAAGTGACAAATCCAGTCATTCAGTGGCTGAGGACCTGTCTGTAGGAGAATTTCTGAATAAAGGACCAGCCAGGCATCCACACACTGTCTCCACCAGAGAAAAGCAGGTTCGGCCCCTGGCTGCAGCATCGCACTGCAGCTTAAATGGAGAAGGGTGGCAGGTGGTGGGCCTGGGGCCTTGGAGCAGGGGCAGGACCATGGAGCTGGGATTCTGAGGGTCAGAGTCCTGGTTATCCAAGGAGCACAGTGGAGGTTGTGCCGTGAATGGGCCTTTGTTCCACTATCATCCCGGTCCATTCATCCCTCAGCCACGAGGAAAGGAGGGAAGTCCCGCTTCCTTGTGGGTAAGTCCTCATTACCTGCCGCAAAAAGCTTTCCTTTCTAAAATCCTCTTACATAAGCCTCCACGTTGGCTCAGGTGCCCCAGAGTTTCACAGGAAGGTCAGATAACAAGGGCACTCAGCAGACGACCTCTGACGTTGCTGGCCCACTGGAACTTCAGTTCTCAAAGAAGACATTTCAGGGCCACGAGAATCTGACAATATCCTTTCTTCTCACTGGGGAAGCCTTTCTCTGCCTAAGGCCCAGCAGGAACCTTGTTCATGAGAGCCCCTTGCTCCTTTGTGAGGTCATTCTTACACACCAGCCTGTGCACTGGGCTAGTCCACTAAGACAGGCCCCAGATCGCTCCTCAGAGGGTCTCTGTCTCTCTCCCTCTACCTCTGTCTCTGTCTCTGTCTTGGTCTCTGTCTGTCTTTGTCACTATCTCTGTCTCTCCTCCCAGGAAAGGACTCTCTAGCAGATTTATTAGAATCTCTTCTTAAGCAAAGGCCAAGGATCCCTTCTCCAGCCTCTAGAAGCAATGTACTCTGGACACGGCAGTCACAGCTCTGGACACGGCAGTCACAGCTCTGGGAGGTGTCCCGGATTGAGAGCCTATTGGGAAGGGTTAGCTGTGGACCATGCAGAGCAAGGAGGAAAGTGCTTGATGGAAAATACAGATGTGAATCTTCACGACACCACTTACAGGGTCAAAGAACTCGGCAAATCCCTAAACTGGGAGCTTTAGTTTCCTCATTCAGGGAATGGGTGTGCCAGTGGTTCCCAGGACATTTGTGGGCATTAAGTAAGGAAAAGGGAATGGTGAGAACACTACGGTGAACATCTACATGTAGTAGGTTCTCTACAGTATTGGAAGAACCTCCACACCAAACTAACCCTGCTTAGGATCTCAGCATGGAAGGAGGAGCCCTCTCAGGTCAGGGGCAGGTTGTATGCTGGGATGCCAAGGGCACAATATATCTGGTGCTGGAGTCCCAGGCTGGGAGCTCAGGGAAGCAAAACAAGGGTGAGATGCGGTCTGCATAGCAGGCAGAGGTACAGCCCACCTTGGAGTAAAAGAGGGTGGAAACGACGTCCTAACAGGGATGTAGAAGAGAAACAACACCCAGCAGGAGCTCAGCACGGGCCTGGGACCAGGCAACCACCGGATGACTGGGAGGGGGAGGGGCTCTGACCTCACGGTCACAGCAGTCATCCTCCGGAGAACGTGCTACAGGGGCGTCTGCCCTGCGGTCTTGCTGCTCTAGGCCCAGTGCATTTGGGTACAGATCTTCACCCACCAGAGTGTTGGAAGCTGCCTGGTGCCAATGGCAACAGATGGGAAGAAGGAAACACTACTGATCATTAAGTCACCTGTCCTGCTTTATTTTCATATCCTAGCTGTTATCAATGGCCGGGTAACCATCACAAGAAAACATAGGTTGAATTTTCTTCCTGAGGGTAACTAGCCCACCATTTGGTTTCTTCCAGTATCAGTGCTGGTGTGAGCAATGCGGCTGTATCTCAAACCTGGCCGTTAATGACCACGCTGGATCTACATGCCTGCTCAGCCCTGATTTACAGCAATCTGTGTGTGCTTGTGACCCCTGTTCACTAGGGTTGACATTGTCCTTGACTGTAGCCTGGCTTTCTTTGGGCTGATTTTTGGTTCGCTTGCTTAGTTTTCCTGAAGCAAAGGGGATCCTGGCCCCTGTTGCCTGGACCTGGAAGCTGAACCGCCCAAGGTTGCTGAGGCCTGAAGATGTGTTAACAATGTCTTTTATTCCCTGTGTTCTGAGGCTTTGGCATCTTGGGGCCTTGGTGGCCCTAGAAAGATGGCCCTTCCAAGGTATAACCAATCCCTAGAGATAGTAAATAACTCTACTGCAATTGTGTGTTTTATATTTGCAAACCAACCAATTCAGTCTACGTCTCAACCCCCAGCCACCCCTTCTATCAGGTTCTTATACTCTGATCCAATCTCCTCTGCCCTAATCTCTGCAGGGCCAGGTACCAGACAATTCAAGACATCCCTATGCTCTAGAGCCTGCTGAAATTATTCACACTAGCCATTCCTGAGCCTGCTCACATGCTTTGCCCGTCCCTTCCTGCAGAAGCCACAGGAAAGGCTGTTGCCATGTCCCCCCACCCCACCTCTTCCTGACTGGCCCTGGTGCTTCCCTATGTGGCACTTCCTGCTGTGGCATGTCCCTTCGTCTTAGGATCTGTGAGTCTTAAACTCTGTTTTCTATGGCGCTTGTCTCTTGATCAATCATCCTCACCATACCTGAACAAAACCTATATATTAAAACAATAGTCAAGACTACAGAAAGCCCCTCATCCCCAGGTCCCATGCTGTCTTTGGACCAGCACTGACCTTTGTCACTGGTTTCAACGGGTGCAGAGAGCATGGAGAGGCCGGGGTATCCCCACTGCCTCTGGCCTGTTTCCTGCTTTCACTTGTCTTCCTTCAGCCCCTGGGGCAGACCCTTCATGGCCTTCCTGACCTCCCCAGGGAGGGATGCCTCCCCTCCAGGCATCCTCAGCACTGAACCCGGGGCTCTGCCACTGGCTTCTCTTCAGTGGAATATGCGGCTCCTGTGCCATTTGTCTTCTGAGAGTCCTGGATGGTGAGAAAGGGAGAGAACCCTAGCAGGGCTTGTAATGGGAACCCCAGAAATGGCTGACCTCCAGCTGGTTCCATGTCTGGGCTATGTGAAGATGCATGTGCTCCTGCATATGGATTTTTGTCACCACCCTACCTGGTGGTGGTTTCCCCAGCTCTGGAGAGAGGCTTCTGGGATGGATGGTGGCGGACGTGAGGCCCAGGGCATCAGCCAGGAACCCCGTGTGGATGCTCTGCCACCACACTTTTCCCTCAGACATGGGGGGCTGCTTCAGCGTGGTGAGGTCCCTACTTGTGGCAGAATGGCCCCCAAGTTCCCTAATGCAGAGGGATTTTTGTGTGAATTCAATGAGATGATACGTTTCCTGGTGAGCTTTCAGTTCTTTTTAAAGAGCCTCAGTTCCATGTTCCCTGGTGTCACACGCGGCTGCTTCTTACCAAATGACTCCCTGCTCCCCCTCTTCCTTACAAAAGGCCCCAATTTGGCTCCTGCATGGGGAAGGGCACAATCAAGGCCATCCACCCACCTGGGCCAGGGTTTGGCAGGGCGTGAAGCTGTGAGCCGGTTGGTAAGGTGTAAGGGCAAGCATTCGGGTTTCTGCCTCCAAACATGTTCCCTGATGAAAGAAGGGAGGACAAGCCCCCCTTTCATCCCCACTGCCTTCTTCTTGGGGTGCTGAGGGAAGACACAGTGCTTGAGCCAGCTTCTCGAAACCACAAACACTGAAAGAGGCTTGCAAGATGCCCCCAGCAACCAGGACTGCCAGCCACCAGTCCTCCCAGGAGTGGAGAAAAACAGCTTAAGACTAAGGGTCCTGTGATATTTCAGCCAAATCAGGTTACATTGCACACCCACGCATGATTTCTGCCATGGTGTATGTATTCCGTCACTGTGCCGTGCCTTTACAGCTCTTCGCACTGGCTGAGGACTCCCTGGACTGCTATGCCTTCTTAATGCCCTGCCTCCCTGTCCTGGTTCCCCAAAGACACTGTGCCCTGGAGATCGGTGATGATCCTGATACTGGAGGCCCATCAGGGCACAAACAGCAGCTGCGGCCCATCAGGATCAGAGGACAACGCGGCACCAGGCCACAGCTCACTCATCCGCTCGGGCCCTGTCCCCTGCTTGCCAGGCCTCCTTCTCACCAACAGAAGCACATGTCCCCTCACCCGCCACGTGCACATTCACATCCCACTCCAGGTCCTGGGCTGGCACCTCCTGTCCTTAGACCAGGGAACCAGAGATAGAAACACAGACCTACACAGACTGGGAGATAACAGAACCCTCTCACTGAAACGAGATGGCCTGCCCCAGTTCCTTTATCTCCATTTCCATAGCATTTCCTAGTGATGACCTGGAATTAATACCAAGATTCTGCTGGATTACTGGTGTGTCTGGGCCAACCCCCGGGCAGAAGAGTCTGTGGGAGGGCCGGGCTCTCTGGGTGGCCAGGGCAGTGGCTTTCACCCCCTTCACGTGCCCAGCACACCTTTCTAGGAGCAAACTTCAGACTCACGCTCTGGAAACACCACCAGAGATGAGCTTTGTCACTAGGAAGCACATATATCGTGTACATGACATTGGGGTGAACAGAGGGAGAAGAACTCCCTGCCCGCCTCATGGGGGAGGAAGTCACCCCATGGCACCTGTGGCCCCTCTGGTCCATGTCCCCCTGACGTGGCTGTTGAGGAGTCGGGAGTGGCCACTGGCGGCAGTGCGTTAGGCGGACCCTGAGGATAAAGAGTGAGAGAAGGGAAAGCTTGCCCAACAGCTCAGAGGTGGGAAAGAGCGTAGCTTTTGAGGAAACACAAGCTGCTTGATGGAAAGGAGGTGCCTGGGTTGCGAAGTCAGGGTGGGCCACCAGGCACTCCTGCTGCATAACCGGAAGGGGCAGCTCTCTGGAATCCTGGCCACCGCGTGGTTCCTGATACAGGAGGAATCATGCCGCATCAAATCCGTTGTTGAAGCCCTAAACCCCAAGACCTCAGAATGTGACTGTATTTGGAAACGGGGTCTTTAAAGAGGTGATGAAGGTAAAACGAGGCCATTAGGGTGGGCCTTAATCCAATAGGACTCGTGTCCTAATAAGAAGAAAATATCAGGACACAGACGAGCACAGACGGATGACTACGTGTGGACACGGGGAGAAGACGGCCGTCTACACACCAAGGAGAGAGGCCTCAGGGGAAACCAGCCTTACTCATGCCTTGATCTTGGACTTGCAGCCTCCAGGACTGTGAGAAAATAAACTTCTGTTGTTTAAGCTCCCTGACCTATAGTATTTATCATGACAGCCTGAATAGATAAAGGCAGCCCCGTTCTCACGGTGTCCCCAGAGCCCATGTCCCTGTCTGTCCCCAGAGCAAGCTACCCTGTTTGTCTGTCTGTGACCTTCTAAGAGACCAGGATGGGGTGGAGTACCTATTCCAGGATGCAGTGAGTCCTGTGACAATGGCCTGAGTTCCGTGGCCCAGGGCAGGAGCCCCCCTCTCCAGGGTGTAATGCAGGTCAGGCGCAGGATCCCAGAACTGTCACATGAGGGCCCAGAAAGGAAAAACGAGGACAAATGGCTACTATAGAACCGCAAACATAGTAAGTCAGGTTAGCTGGTTCCACATGTGCAGTAAGCAGAGAGACCCACACTCCTTTGTAAATCTGTGTTCTGGCCATGGGTCCCCCGTCCTCATCCATCCTCAGAGAAGGACCCCAGCCCAGGGAGGAGCCAGGCCGCACAGGGAGCGTGCTCCACATTCTCTCACACCCCTTCAGATGCAGGCTTCCTGCTCCCTCACTGGATCAGAATCCCTGCAGGCATGAGGGGCCCCTGGAAGACCGGATGGAGATGGGGACACCTTCAAGGAACTTGGAGCCACCGGGCATGGCAGGCCAGCCCCAGAGGCATTGTGAACAGACAGCCTGCCCAGTCTGGAGACAAATGGGGTTTCCTTTCAGAGGGTGAATTTCACCAGCCGGCCATGCGTCTGCCATGTCTGGGTTCTCCCTCTCTCCCTTATGGCTTGGGGAGGTCACCTCGCCTCCCCCACCTCCACACAGAAATGGTGTCAAGAGGAGGTGATGTCAAGGTCAGGGGAGGCCGGGAGCACAGGGCAGGCGTGTGGTGCTGGCCCGCCCCCCCCCCCGGGCACTACCGCCCAAGTGTGCCCGGCCTTCTCACCTGGCCCCCAGCCCAGCCCAGGCCCCAGGCCACATCACTCCTCAACAACCAGTAACCAGAGTCTGTCTGAGACAGGACCCTTATTCCCTCAAACAGGAACAGGGGCTTCTGTCTGAATTCATCTCCCTCAATCTTTGGGTACAACTTGTGATGACAAGTTTGCGGACCATGGCCACATCTCAGGGCCAGGAGGAGAGGAGCTGTGGGGTCAGGTCAGCATGCTGCAGGTGGAGGGCCGAGCACAGGGGTCCCGTGCAGGACCCTGGCTGCCACACGCCCAGCTCCACCTCCAGCTCTGTCTCACGTGTCCTGAGCTGATGTCTGGCCTTCTGGGTCACACGTCACATCCTGGTCATGCATCCCCACCGTCATTATTCTCACATTCAGCACCCCATAAAGTAAATGGATGCCACTGACGGCCACAGTTCCCATCCTGCTCCCACGCTGGGTGTCCAGGGGCCTGAGCCCTGGACAGTGAGGCTGGGTGGCCCTTCTTTACCTTTAGCTGCTATAAGATTCAGTTCCTTCGACTGTCCGATAAGCCAGTGGGAAAAGAGCATCCCTAGGCTTCCTTCTCACTCAGCTTCTCTCAAATTTGTGCTGACATTGCATAAGTGCTGTGCACACTCTCCATCCCCTGGGAGACGTGCTGAGAAAACCATTTTCTAATGTAGCTTCTGCCTTTTCACAAGCATGTCTTCCTCTGCATTCCTTCCCAGCGTCATCTCTTCCTCCCCAACCGCTCCTGCTGTGGGTGCTGGGATGGCCCGGTTCCCATGAGATGGTGAGGCCCAGGGACTTTCAGGGAATCACCCAGGGTTGTGCAGACTAGATTCAGCTCTGCCTGACCCCACATGTCAGTCCTTTGAGCTCTGCCAAGAGCGAGGCTCGCCCTTCTCACAGAGCCATGAGGGGGAGGGCTGCACCCTGTGTTTGCAGTTCGGAAAGCTCCTGGGGCCCACGTAAGCCATGACAGCCTCACTGGCTGCATGCTTCTGGAGGAGGCCTTGTGCACACTGACCCCTGCATGGTCTCCAAGGAGCTGGTGGAGGAGACAGACAGAGGAAGCACTGAGTCAGGAAGGTGGGGACAGCCGCAGGATTTAGCAAGCACCCTGGGAGCGCCGGCACTGTTTCAGGAGTTGGGAATGCAGGTGATGCAGATACGGTTTCTGTGGGACCCTCGACATCATTTGGGGATTGGGGGCTGTCCTTAGGAAAAAGACACAAATGATGAAATCAAAATTAGGCACAGGGTCCCAGAAAGGGTAAAAATCTAGAGCCCCATTTGCTTCCTGGTAACCACCTGGGTGAGCGGGAAGCAGGAAGGCCTGTCCTGAGGTACCTGCAAACACAGATATTCAGGGAATCCCACTGAGGAAGGAAATGCGCATGGGTCTCAAATAGGGGGACACCTGTGAAGAGGGCCAGAGAACCAGGAGAGGAACACAGGGGTGGGCAGAGCAGATGAGGAACCCAGACTATCTGGCTGACCAAGTTGACTGCAGGCGCCAGGCACACAGGCAAGAGTGGAGGGAGGGAGAGCAGAGAGGCAGGGGTAAGGTGGGTGGGATAAATCTCCAGCCTGGGGGACTTTGGAGAAAGATTGGGGAGGCAGGGATGATCTGACCCAGTTTTCACACCCCATCTCTCCTTCTCCAACCTCCTACCCTTATCTGTATGTCATCCTTGCATTCCATTTTCATAGCTCGAAGACATGCCCCACATCCTTGCTTGACCATAAGTTCCTGGAAGTGTCAAAACCAAATTCTTCTGAATATCCTATGCTCTGGCAAAAGGCTTTGCATGTAGTCGTTGTTCATGAAAGGTTTCCATAGAAAAGAATATTTTTTTTAAATGTATGTATATGTATAACCAAATCTCTTTGCTGCACGGCAGTAATGAACACAACTCTGTACATCAACTACACTTCAATTTAAAGAAATACTAAACAAAAAAAAAAAAGAAAAAAGGTTTATATCAAGAAGAAAACCTAAGAATGCTGTCCTGAATCATTCTCTCTGTCTTTTTTTTTTTTTGGAACGTGTAATAAGAAATCATTTAGGTTGGAATATATCTCTCCAAGCAGTTTCGTGCTATGCAAATTCTTGGAGATGAGTAAACGCATTTATATTCACTCTCTTCAGAAGGAGGCTGCAGACACTGACTCCACTCACTCAGGCATCTAAGAAAATAGCTCATGCTCTGGGCTGTATTTAGCAACCAGTGACTTCATTTGGCATCTTCTAGAGAAGCGGTAAAGATTTTGAGGGCTCCAGGGTGGGGTGGAACGAGGCAGTCCCATGGAGATGCACTTGGATGGATGGATGGCCATGAGTGTCAGGACACGCCCGAGTGCACCCCAGTGTCAGTGCAGGAAGAGTGGGCACTGTGGTCCCTGGTGCACTTAAATGAATGGGAGGTAGAAATGTAACTTTTCTAATTCCAAAGTTCAGGAAGATAATTCTCTGATTTACCTTTTTTTTTTTCCTTTCCCAAATAAAAAGACGTGGCTGAAAGTGCGGAGTCAGGAACAGAGCAAGTCAGAGCGGCCACAGCAGGACACCTGGGTCCTGGCCATGTCGTGCCCCAGCATCTTTCACAGGCCAGCCCACCTGCTGCACGGGGACATCATGGAGGGCAGCATGGGAGGCATAAAGGAAGCAAGGTTTCTGTCCACACAGCTGAGCTGTGAAGATACAGGGAGCCCCATGAGTAATAAGAGGGCCAGGGTACTGGCAGTGCATGCATGTGTGTGTGTGTGCGTGCGTGTGTGTGTGTGTGTGTGTGTGTAAGCTTTAGGAGCTGAAGCTAGAGCCTGCTTTTCTGTTACGGGTAAAGGGCAGCAGAAGATGGACATGTTCGGGAGAGACAAGAATGGACTAAACGTGTGGAATGAGTGCGCGTTTCTGTCTCTTGTCTCAATCTAAATCCCACTGACTTGATAGAAGAAATATCAGATGCCACCCAGGCCGCCCAAGGCGCTGTCAGGGTCCTTCCCCTTTCTCCCCTCCTCCCACAAATGCTGAATTCAGGTGAGCACCTGGCACCCCACCTCCATCAGCTTCTGCTTCTGGGGGATTCAGCCGGATGCAGGGAGGTTTCTTCATGTCAAGGATAAAGGGAGATTTCTAAAGCCTCTGAGAAGTTCATTATCTTCAGAACAATGAAATAAAATGGCCTTAGCCACCATCCACAGCACTGTATACTGTAGGAGGACAGGTCAGTGTCCTCAAGGGAAATGATTGTGAACTTAATACTCCTGATGCAACTTCACTGGAGTTCATCTGTGAAGGGGAGGAAGGGGAGGGAGGAGGGAAGGAGGGAGGATGGGGTGAGGAGGAGGAGGAAAGCCTTACACATACAGAGACTCAGAAAACCTGCGAAACACAGACCCTTTCTAAAAGCATTATTCAAGACTATAAACCAGCAAAATAAAAGTCATTCTAAAAGGAGGGCAGCTTTGGCTGGAAGAAACAATGAAGGCAGATTCACAAACCATATTGTTATCTCTGCATAATTATTATTGCACAGTGCAAAACAAGAATCTGAGACTAAGTCTTCAGATAATCTCAGTTTGTAAATGTGAAGAACTTAAAGCAAAATGCAGGGAGATGGGGAACAGCAGGAGGGGGAGGGGTGGGGGAGAGGGAGGCAGGATGGAAGAAAAGCAAGAAAGGAAAATAGGGGAGACCTTCAAGATGGTGGAGGAGTAAGACATTGAGATGACCTTCCTCCCCCAAAATACATCAAAAATACATCTATGTGTGGAGCAACTCCTACAGGACACCTACTGAATGCTGGGAGAAGACCTCAGACCTCCCAAAAGGCAAGAAACTCCCCACGTACCTGCGTAGGGCAAAAGAAAAAAGAAAAAACAGAGACAAAAGCATAGGAATGGAACCTGCACCTCTGGGAGGGAGCTGTGAAGGAGGAAAAGTTTCCATACACTAGGAAGCCCCTTCACTGGCGGAGACGGGGTGTGGCAGAGCGGGGAGCTTTGGAGCCACGGAGGAGACCACAACAACAGGGGTGCAGAGGGCAAAGCGGAGAGATTCCCACACAGAGGATCGGTGCCAGCCAGCACTCACCAGCCCCAGAGGCTTGTCCGCTCACCTGCCGGGGCAGGTGGGGGCTGGGAGCTGAGGCTCGGGCTTCGGAGGTCAGACCCCAGGGAGAGGACTGGGGTTGGCTATGTAACACAGCCTTAAGGGGGCTAGTGCACCACAGCTAGCTGGGAGTGAGTCCAGGAAAATGTCTGGAACTGCCTAAGAGGCAAGAGACCATTGTTTCAGGGTGTGCGAGGAGGGGGAATTCTTTCCCCATCTGCCCACAGAAGGCAGAGCACCGCCTAAACAATCTCCAGAGATGGGTGTGAGCCATGGCTATCAACTCAGACAACCAGAGATGGGCATGAAACTCTAATGCTACTGTTGCAGCCACCAAGAATCTTGTGTGCAAGCACAGGTCACTATCCACACCCCCTGGGAGCCTGTGCAGCACGCATGGCCAGGGTCCTGAGATCCAAGGACAACTTCCCCAGGAGAACACACAGCACACCTCAGGCTGTTACAATGTCATGCTGAACTCTGATGCTGCAGGCTCGCCCCACATTCCAGTTATGACTACCGTACCCCTCCCTGTCCCCGGCCTGAGAGAGCAAGAGAGCCCTAATCAACCACTGCTTTAACCACCACCTGTCTGGGCGGGAAACATGCTTGAGGGTGACCTACATGCAGAGGCGGGGCCAAAACCAAAGCTGAACCCCAGGAGCTGTGTGAACAAAGAAGAGAAAGGGAAATTTCCCTGTGCAGCCTCAGGAGCAGCAGATTAAATCCCCACAATCAACTTGAGGAACCCTGCATCTGTGGAATACCTGAATAGACAACGAATGTTCCCAAAATTGAGGCGGTGGACTTTGGGAGCAACTGTAGACTTGGGGTTTGCTGTATGCAACTGACTTCTTTCTGATTTTTATGTTTATCTTAGTTCCGTTTTTAGTGCTTGTTATCATTGGTGGATTTGTTTATTGGTTTGGTTGCTCTCTTCTTTTTTAAATTTTTTAAATTTATTTTTTATTCTATTATTTTTTATTTTACTGTTCTTTTTTTTATTTTTTTCTTCTGAGCCATGTGACTGACAGGGTCATGGTGCTCTGGCTGGTCATCAGGCCTGAGCCTCCAAAGTGGGAGAGCCAAGTTCAGGGCATTAGACCACCGGAGACCTCCCAGCCCCATGTAATATCAATCAGCGAGAGCTCTCCCAGAGATCTCTGTCTCAACACTAAGACCCAGCTCCACCCAATGACCAGCAAGCCCCAGTGCTGGATGCCCCATGACAAACAACTAGGAAGACAGGAACACAACCCCATCCATTAGCAGAGAGGCTGCCTAAAATCATACTAAGTTCACATACACCCCAAAACACACCACCAGATGCGAGCCTGTCCACCAGAAAGACAAGATCCAGTCCCACCCACCAGAACACAGGCACTAGTCCCCTCCACCAGGAAGCCTACACAAGCCACTGAACCAACCTCACCCATGGGGGGCAGATATCAAAAACAACGGGAACTATTATCCTGCAGCTTGTGAAAAGGAGACCCCAAAACCCATTAAGTTAAACAAAATGAGAAGACAGAGAAATATGCAGTAGATGAAGGAGCAAGGTAAAAGCCCACCAGGCCAAACAAATGAAGAGGACATAGGCAGTCTACCTGGAAAATAATTTAGAGTAATAATAGTAAAGATGATCCAAAATCTTGGAAATAGAGTGGAGAAAATACAAGAAACATTTAACAAAGACCTAGAAGACTAAAGAGTAAACAATGATGAACAACAAAATAAATGAAATTAAAAATTCTCTAGAAGGAATCAATACCAGAATAACTGAGGCAGAAAAACGGATAAGAGACCTGGAAAATAAAATAGTGGAAATAATTGCCAAGGAGAAGAATAAAGAAAAAGGAATGAAAAGAATTGAGGACAGTCTCAGAGACCTCTGGGGCAACATTAAACACACCAATGTTTGAATTATCAGGGTTCCAGTAGATGAAGAGGAAAATAAAAGGTCTGAGAAAATATTTGAAGAGATTATAGTGGAAACCTTCCCTAACATGGGAAAGGAAATAGTCACCCAAGTCCAGGAAGCACAGAGAATCCCATACAGGATAAATCCAAGGAGAAACACACCAAGACACATATTAACCAAACTATCAAAAATTAAACAAAAAGAAATAAATATTAAAAGCAGCAAGGGAAAAGCAACAAATAACATACAAACGAATCCCCATAAGGTTAACAGCTGATCTCTCAGCAGAAACTCTGCAAGCCAGAAGGGAGTGGCAGGACATATTTAAACTGATGAAAGGGAAAAAACTACAACCAAGATTACTCTACCCAGCAAGGATCTCATTCTGATTCGACAGAGAAATTACAACCTTTACAGACAAACAAAAGCTAAGAGAATTCAACACCACCAAACCAGCTTTACAACAAACGTGAAAGGAAGTTCTCTAGGCAGGAAACACAAGAGAAGGAAAAGAACTACAATAACAAACCTGAAACAATTTTAAAAATGGTAATAGGAACATACATATTGATAATTACCTTAAATGTAAATGGATTAAATGCTCCAGCCAAAAGACATAGACTGGCTGAATGGACACAGGAACAAGACCCGCATATATGTTGTCTACAAAAGACCCACTTCAGACCTAGGGACACATACAGACTGAAAGTGAAGGGATGGAAAAAAGATATTCCATGTAAATGGAAATCAAAAGAAAGCTGGAGTAGCAATTCTCACATCAGACAAAATAGACTTTAAAATAAAGACTATTACAAGAGACAAAGAAGGCCACTACATAATGATCAAGGGATCAATCCAAGAAGAAGGTATAACAATTGTAAATATTTATGCACCCAACATAGGAGCACCTCAATACATAAGGCAAATGCTAACAGCCATAAAAGGGGAAATCGACAGTAACACAATTGTAGTAGGGGAGTTTGACACCTCACTTTCGCCAATGGACATATCATCCAAAATTAAAATAAATAAGGAAACACAAGATTTAAATGACACATTAAACAAGATGGACTTAATTGATATCTATAGGACATTCCATCCAAACACAACAGAATACACTGTCTCAAGTGCTCATGGAACATTCTCCAGGATAGTCAGTATCTTGGGTCACAAATTTAGCCTTGATAAATTTAAGAAAATTGAAATTGTATCAAGTATCTTTTCTGACAACACTATGAGACTAGATATCAATTACAGGAAAAAAAAAACCTGTAAAAAATACAAACACATGGAGGCTAAACAAAACTCCACTAAATAACCAAGAGATCAGTGAAGAAATCAAAGAGGAAATAAAAAAATACCTAGAAACAAATGACAATCAAAACACGATGACCCCCCCCCAAAAAAAAACCACGACGACCCAAAACTAATGGGATGCAGTAAGAGCAGTTCTAAGAGGGACATTTATAGCAATGCAATCCTACCTCAAGAAGCAAGAAACATCTCAAATAAACAACCTAACCTTACACTTAAAGCAATTAGAGAAAGAAGAACAACAACAACAAAAAAACTCCAAAGTTAGTAGAAGAAAGAACGCATAAAGATCAGATCAGAAATAAATGAAAAAGAAATAAAGGGAACAGTGACAAAGATCAATAAAACTAAAAGCTGGTTCTTTGAGAAGGTAAACAAAATCGATAAACCATTAGCCAGACTCATCAAGAAAAAAAGGGAGAAGACTCAACTCAATAGAATGAGAAATGAAAAAAGAGAAGTAACACCTGACACTGCAGAAATACAAAGGATCATGAGAGATTACTACAAGTAACTGTATGCCAATAAAATGGACAACCTGGAAGAAATGGACAAACTCTTAGAAAAGCACAACCTTGGGCTTCCCTGGTGGCGCAGTGGTTGAGAGTCCGCCTGCCGATGCAGGGGAAACGGGTTCGTGCCCCGGTCTGGGAAGATCCCACATGCCGCGGAGCGGCTGGGCCCGTGAGCCATGGCCGCTGGGCCTGTGCGTCCGGAGCCTGTGCTCCGCAACGGGAGAGGCCACAACAGTGAGAGGTCCACATACCACAAAAAAAAAAAAAAAAAAGAAAAGCACAACCTTCTGAGACTGAACCAAGAAGAAATAAAAAATATGAACAGACCAATCACAAGCACTGAAATTGAAACTGTGATTAAAAATCTTCCAGCAAACAAAAGCCCAGGACCAGATGGCTTCACAGGTGAATTCTATGAAACATTTAGAGAAGAGCTAAAACATATCCTTCTCAAACTCTTCCAACATATAGCAGAGGGAGGAACACTCCCAAACTCATTCTATGAGGTCACCATCACCCTGATAGCAAAGCCAGACAAAGATGTCACAAAGGAAGAAAACTACAGTCCAATATCACTGATGAACATAGATGCAAAAATCCTCAACAAAATACTAGCAAACAGAATCCAACAGCACATTAAAAGGATCATACACTATGATCAAGTGTGGTTTATCCCAGGAATGCCAGGATTCTTCAATATAGGCAAATCAATCAACGTGATACACCATATTAACAAATTGAAGGAGAAAAACCATATGATCATCTCAATAGATGCAGAGAAAACTTTTGACAAAATTCAACACCCATTTATGATAAAAACCCTCCAGAAAGTAGGCATAGAGGGAACTTACCTCAACATAATAAAGGCCATATATGACAAACCCACATCTAACACCATTCTCAATGGTGAAAAACTAAAACCACTAAGATCAGGAACAAGATAAGGTGGCCCACTCTCACCACTCTTATTCAACATAGTTTTGGAAGTTTTAGCCACAGCAATCAGAGAAGAAAAAGAAATAAAAGGAATCCAAATAGGAAAAATAGAAGTAAAACTGTCACCATTTGCAGATGACATGATACTATACATAGAGAATTCTAAAGATGCTACCAGAAAACTACTAGAACTAATCAATGAATTTGGTAAAGTACTAAGATACAAAAGCTACTATCTTAAAGTAGTAGGATAATGCACAGAAATCCCTTGCATTCCTATACACTAACAATGAAAACTCTGAAAGAGAAATTAAGGAAACACTCCCATTTACCACTGCAACAAAAAGAATAAAATACCTAGGAATAAACCTACCTATGGAGACAAAAGACTTGTATGAAGAAAACTATAAGACACTGATGAAAAAATTAAAGATGATACCAACAGATAGAGAGATATACCATATTCTTGGATCGGAAGAATCAACATTGTGAAAATGACTATACAACCCAAAGCAATCTACAGATTCAGTGCAATCACTATCAAGCTACCAATGGCATTTTTCACAGAACTAGAACCAAAAATTTCACGATTTGTATGGAAACACAAAAGACCCTAAGTAGACAAAGCAATCTTGAGTAAGAAAAACGGAGCTGGAGGAATCAGGCTCCCTGACTACACACTATACTACAAAGCTACAGTAATCAAGATAATATGGTACTGGCAGAACAACAGAAATATAGTTCAATGGAACAGGATAGAAAGCCCAGAGATAAACCCACACACATATGGTCATCTTATCTTTGATAAAGGAGGCAAGAATATACAGTGGAGAAAAGACAGCCTCTTCAATAAGTGGTGCTGGGAAAACTGGACAGCTACGTCTAAAAGAATGAAATTAGAACACTTCCTAACACCATACACAGAAATAAACTCAAAATGGATTAAAGACCTAAATGTAAGGCCAGACGCTATACAACTCTTAGAGGAAAACATAGGCAGAACACTCTATGACATAAATTACAGCAAGATCCTTTTTGACCCACGTCCTAAAGAAATGGAAATAAAAACAAAAATAAACAAATGGGACCTAATGAAAGTTAAAAGCTTTTGTACAACAAAGGAAACCATAAACAAGATGAAAAGACAACCCTCAGAATGGGAGAAAATATTTGCAAATGAAGCAACTGACCAAGGATTAATCTCCAAAATATACAAACAGCTCATGGAGCTCAATATCAAAAAACAAACAATCCAATCAAAAAATTGGGCAGAAGACCTAAATAGACATTTCTCCAAAGAACATATACTGATTACTAACAAACACATGAAAGGATGCTCAACATCACTAATCATTAGAGAAGTGCAAATCAAAACCACAATGAGGTATCACCTCATACTGGTCATCAAAAAATCTACAAACAATAAATGCTGGAGAGGGTGTGGAGAAAAGGGAACCCTCTTGCACTGTTGGTGGGAATGTAAATTGGTACAGCCACTATGAGGAACAGTATGGAGGTTCCTTAAAAAACTAAAAATAGAGCTACCATATGACTCTGCACTCATACTCCTGGGCATATATTTAGAGAAAAACGTGATCCAAAAGGACACATGCACCTCAATGTTCATTGCAGCAGTGTTTACAATAGTCAAGACATGGAAGCAACCTAAATGTCCATCAACAGAGGAATGGATAAGGAAGATGCGGTACATATATACAATGGACTATTACTCAGCCATAAAAAAGAAAGAAATAATGCCATTTGCAGGAACATGGAGAGACCTAGATCCTTAACTGCTCTCATGTCAGCAGTTGGGTGATGACACCTTCTTCTCAGCTGGTCTGAGCATTCAATTCTCTGTGAAAGGCACCTGGTCCGTTACTGTGACCTAATAAATGTACAGTGTTTTTCCTACTAGGCGTAATGTCTCCTAAAGGACTAACAGAGCCAAACAACTCACATTCTCAAAAGGAACTAGTATGTGATTTATGTGATTTGCTTATGGAGAGATTTAATAAAAACTAAGCTGCACTGCTAATATTTAATAGAATCGTAGAGATCACTGTGATTACATTAAAGTATAGGAAGACTGATTATTGAAAAGGTCTAACTCACTACTTTTCAAACAATATGGCATCATATTGACTACCTACAAAAAATCCAACAAAATAGTCATAGAAAAACAAAGGCATTCAGTAAAACTACTAGATATTACATAAATCCAGAAATGTCAATATGTTCCCATAGGAATATTAATAAGATAGAAAATATAATGAAGAAATCCAATTTGCAACCAAAAAATGAGAGTTAACTCAATAATGGTACACATGAGTTTTGCTTAGCATTAAAAATGAAAGAAGTAAAAATTTGTGTAGCAGAAAGACATATCCTATCCATGAATTAGAACATTTAATACATTCAAATAAGATCTCTTTCCTAGTTAATTTGTGCTTTCTATGCTATGCCCCCAAACGTTAATATTTCAAAATGTCTTTGGAACTGAGATTTTTGACATATAACACACATACACAGAGCAAACAGTTTTGCAAAATTCCAGCCATCATCTTATATTGAAGGGATTCAACTGGCCTTTCCTCACAAAATAAAGTTTTTTTTTTCTTTCTGTCAAAAGTGAGCTATCACTCTTGCCTTGGAATTTATACCAGCTTGCCAAGCTAAAAACAACGTCTTGAAAAGTTAAATGCAAAATAGTTAGAAAATGTTTTAAAACATTTAGATGGTGAGAGGGAGCAAATCCTTCACCCAGAGTAAGTACTTTAAGGATGAAAAAAGTCTTTGAAGGTTAGACTTCAAGCTGTCACCTAGCAAAGGCCTGTTTGGGTTTGCTTGTCTAAGTCAATACCGCATGTGTCTGTACCTTGGCTAACCCACTTGCTACTTTATGATCAAGATATGAAACTTTGATCACTTTTTTTTACATCAAAATGTAAACATAATAATAGAACTTATTAATTCTCTATTGAAGTAGGAGAACATTTCACAATGACATCATGAAGGTAAAGTTCTTTTATCAAGTACAGGTGCAGAGACACAGAGAGAACCTATAGCTTCTGTTCCACAACTTCAGCCACAGGGCAACACTAAACACCAAAACTCCCCAGTTAAAATCTCAGAGAGATTATTTTTTCCTTCTAATTGGTACAAAATTCTTAATTGACTTAAGCTCATAAATAGACAAACAGAAAACCAGAAAAGATTAACAAACTATATTCTCCATTATCTCTCTCACATCAGAGAGATCATTCATCTAACATATATCACCAGTGGTCAGACCATAAGACCAGAAACTCAACACATGGAAAAGGGTACCAAAAAGCAGAAAAGTTTATTCATATTGATCTTATTGTCCAAACTGTCCCCAAAGGTCCCAAATTCGACATATGAAGTAAATGTGCATATGGGAAAGTGCATGCAAATTCTTCAAGTGTGTATTGGATATTTCTCATGTTCTCATCCTTACAGTGAATTGCTTGGATTCAATATCTGAGATCCCACCTATGAACCTGCATGGCAGGGGGAGAGTTTAGTGTAGTTTTGACAAATTCTGATGCTGGCCTGTGCCCAGATGCCAAGGTCAGTAGCTGGGGAGATTGCTCTTGAAATCGGTGACCCACTATCTGTTTCATTAAACTCCCCTCTGTGGGCTTTCCCTAACTCCAAAAGGTCTGCACTAAACCTTTCGGGTCCCAAACCCCAAGGAGAGGCCAATTTCTGCAGATCAAATATCCAAGAGACAAGATACAAACCAGAAAGCCAAACTGTTAATACAGTAAGGATCTACCTAGCAGACTAATTGCCCTTGACATAAAATTCTATTTAAGAGATTGCCATGCAGGTCACTATACTGTTGGAGAACCCAGGATAAAAGGATGACAATGAATTTGTCCAGATGGGAGCAAACTCTTCCAGCCTGGAGCACTCTTGGACCACCTTCTTCTACTCTCTTGCAGACACCAAGTCACAACTACTAACTACAGTCAACTTACAGGACCTCATGGTGGACTGGTCATTTGCTCACATCAGCCTTTGAAAAGAAATACTTCCCCAAGGATCCCTGAACATGGAGAAGGCCAGGGCACTGTTTGGGGGCAGTGATTGGCAGATTAAAAACAACTAGTAGAAAGGAAGCTTCTAGGGATGTCCTTTAACCTCTAGAAGTTCTAAACAAAAACTTATTTTCAAGACTTGTTTTCAAGCAATTATACTTCAATAAAGATGTTAAAAAAAATTTGTTTTCAAAACAGTTGCCATCTAGAGATGGCAGAGATGGTACCTGATTCAACACCCAGTGTAAACAATGACCCAGGAGGGGTGTCACCAAGACACAAAGTTCTTAATGTGGTTCCTTGAGCCCCTCATCTCACCCCTCACAGTCAAGCCACAGTCACTATGAACTCATGGTTTCCTAAACATTCCTAATTCTTTCATACCTCAAAGTGTTTGACAAATCAGTCTGATCTTTCTAAGGTGCCTTGCCCCACAATGTCCTTTGGACAGTTTTCTCTCTCCGTTCAAGTGTGAAGCATTCCCATGACCCTAAGCAGCCCCAATGCCTCTCCGCTCATAGATCTTTAAACCTCTTAAGAGCACCCATCTCTGTATCACACTTCTTGATTTCAAGCTATAGTAACTAAAACAGTATGGTACTGGAATAAAAACAAACAAATAGATCAATGGAACAGAATCAAGAGCCCAGAAATAAACCCAAGCCTATATGGTCAACTAATATGTGACAAGAGAAGCAAGAATACTCAATGGAGAAAAGACAATCTCGTCAACAAATTGTGCTGGGAAAATTGGATATTCACAAGTAAAAGAATGAAACTTGAACCTCAGCTTACACCACTCACAAAAACTAACTTGAAATAAGTTAGACTTAAATGTAAGACCTGAAACCATGAAAATTCCTAGCAGAAAACATAGGAAAAAAAGCTCTTTGATGATTTTTTTGAAAAATCACACCTAAAGCACAAGCGACACAATCAAAAATAAACATGTGAGATTACATCAAGCTAAAAAGCTTCTTTACAGCAAAATAAACCATCCAGAAAATGAAAAGACAACCTACAGAATGGGAAAAAAAATTTTTGCAAACCAGGTATCTGCTAAGAGGCTAATATCCAAAATAGATAAAGAACTCACACAAATCAATAGCAAAAATCAAAAAATCAAATTTAAAAACGGGCAAAGAATCTGAATAGATATTTTTCCAAAGAAGATATATGAATGGACAACAGAGACATGGAAAAATATGCTCAACACCACTAGCCATTAGGGAAATGCAAATTAAAACCACAATGAGATATCACCCTCCCACCCATTAGAAGGGCCTTTATCAAAAAGACAAGAGATAACAAATACTGGCAAGGATGTGGAGAAAAGGAAACCCATGTGCACTGTTGGTGGGATCGTAAAATGGTACAGCCACGGTGGAAAACAGTATGGGGGATCCTTAAAAAATTAGAAACAGAATGACCATATGATCCAGCAATTCCACTTTGGGGCATATATCAAAAAAATGAACACTAACTTGAAAATATACACCCCTATGTTCATAGCAGCATCATTTGCAATAGCCAAGACATGGAACTAACCTAAATGTCCATCGATGGCTGAATGGATAAAGAATTTGTGGTATGTATATAAAATGGAATATTCAGCCATAAAAAATGAGGAAATCTTACCATTTGAAATAACATGGTTGGAGCTTAGAGGCATTGTGCTTATGAAATAAGTCAATGAAATACGTATATGTATGATTTCACTTCTATGTGGAACCTAAGAACAAAAAACAATCACAAAAAAACCCAGCCATCTCATAGAAAAAGGGATGAGATTTGCGGTTGCCTGAGGTGGAGGATGAAGGGCAGGGGAGAGGCATTGGAGAAAGGTGGTCAAAAATGTATAGACTTCCAGTCATAAGATAAATAAGTACTAGAGGTTTAACATGTAACACGGTGACTGCAGTTAACACTGTTGTATGATATATAGGAAAATTATTTTTTTAAGAAAGTAGGTCCTAAGAGTTCTCATCACAAGGAGTATTTTTCTTTTATTTTTATTATATCTATATGAGATGACGCATCTTAACTAAAGCAATTGTGGTACTCATTTCACAATATGTGTAAATCAAACTGTACATGCTGTACACCTTAAGCCTACACAGTGATGTATGTCAATTATTTCTCAATAAAACTGGAAAAAAAAACCCTGCTTCTGGGAGAACTCTTACCATTCTGGGCTTTAATCCAGGGACTCTGAGTTCTAGTACTGTGGCATATACATTTTTGTAGTTCTGGCATAATGGCAGGCATAGACTAGGTGCTAAATAAAATAAAAGAAGAAAGTAATGCAAGCAAAAGTATACACAGAAAGGAAACCAGAAAGGAAAGCTGGAAGAGCTCAGGACAAAGTGAGGAGTAAGTGCAATGTGAGGGAGGGCAGTCAGGGTATCAAGCTGGCATCAGGAGGACCAAAGACATAATCAAAATCCAGGTCAAGGTTCTAGTAGTTGGGATTCAATAGCATGATGAGTCCAGGACACAAACAGACAGCTCCAAGTTAAACCACTTCAATGGTCTTGCTTTTCAAAACTGAAGTGCATTCCTTAGTCTTGGGATGAAAGGAACGCTGCACTGACACTAACCGGAAGTGGAAGACCGATGTGTTTCTTACTAGCTGCACCCCTTGCAGGAGGTGAGGGTTTGCTTAGTCTCTGTAGACCTCAGCTTCTAATTTGTGAACTTGGAATCAACTTGAGTCAACACAATGTAGGAAGATTCCTGGGCCACAAGTCAGGATAAATTGTCTTTACTTCAGCCCTGCCATTACTCTTGGTGGGACCCAAGAGCATTTGGGGCTAACAGGGATGGAGCAGGACCCACAGGCTCTCAAATCCCATGATTGTCAGGCAGAAGAGAAACACACTCCAGTGTGAAGTAAAGTCCTCCCACCTTGGTTCCTTGACTGTCCAGAGCAACCTTGTTCGAAAAGAGGGGTTGGACCTCTGAGTCCCTTTGCTTGTGTTTCTCAAGGATGAATGGATGAGGATCTTAGAGGAATAGGGGTCATTGGGAAACAGAAGCAGGTCCCTCCTGTGTTCCATAGGCCACAAGTGTGCTGAGAATGGCCTGGAATGACCTGAGTTGACATCCCTGCCTTGCCAGTCATTATCTTAATTCACATGTGGTTCTGTTTTAAGCACATATTTGCCCTTCTCTTTATTCCAAAATTAGAACCATTTAGGATTACATTATTCGCCATTATAAGATATTTGCATGCTTATTTGTTGAGTTTTTTAAAGCTTTTTTCTTTTTAATTTATGGGAACATTTTGGTATTGCACTACAACGTAGCATTATACAACATGCTGGAGAAGCAGTCTTTAAAATATTGATCACTCTTTTACAAAAGTCACATTGCCTTGGTGGGTTCTGAAAGTGCTTATGAAAGGTTCTCATCCACAGATGAGTGTTAGTTACATTTATGGTGAGGCCACAGTGGTGTTTTGAGAAGAACTAGGAGAATAAGTTCTTTTCTTGGTTCTGTGATCTGAGTGGAGTCTTTTCATCTCCATATTCAATTTTTTCACCATAAATGAGAGTTTGGGCAAGGTCATGGTAGGCTGAATAAAGGCCCCCTAAGTAGTCAATGTCCTGTTCCCCAGAATTTGTGAATGTAGCCCTCTAAGGCAAAAGGGACTTTTCAGGTGTGATTAAGTTAAGGAACTTGAGATGGGAGATTATCCTGGATTATCTGTGAGGGCCCAGAATAATCACAAGTGTCCTTATAAGAGAGAGGCATGAAATTAGAGGAAAGAGGAGGGAATGTGAAGATGGTCAGGTGCAGCTACAAGCCGAGGCATGCCAGCAGACTCTACAAGCTGGGCAAGGCAAGAAACGAATTCTCCCCTGAACTCTCCAAAAGGAATCAGCCCCCTGACACTGTGATTTTATTTATTTTTGACACTGTGATTTTACACCAGTGAGATCATACTGGACTTCTGACCTCTAGAACTGGAAGAAAATTCATTTGTATTGTTTTAAGCCATAAAGTTTATAATATTAACCGATGACACAGAGGGGTGGGATAGGGAGGGTGGGAGGGAAGCTCAAGAGGGAGGGGATACGGGGATATATGTATGCATATGGCTGATTCACTTTGTTGTACAACAGAGACTAACAGAGTATTGTGAAGCAATTATACTCCAATAAAGATCTATTTTTTAAAAAAAGAAAACTAACACACAACTTTTCTTCTTTAGGCTGCAACATTACTCTAGCAAAGAAAATTTTATTAACAGAACAAAATGTCCACATTTTACAAGGATGGAGATTTGTAATTGAATTTTCCTCATATGGTACTCTTACCCTTATGGTAAGAGTAAAATCTGAAAATTGACTTATCATATTATTGGAATTACTGAAAGTATATTGTATGGCTATCTCTTTAAAGCAAATAGGTAAAATTATACTTTGACTAGTTAGGCAGTAAAGTTGCTGGGGGTAAAAAAGAAGTGATTTCATTTGCAACCAAATGCAGTCAGCTCACATGGTGGGGGAGGGGGGAATTGACCAACTGGTATTTGAGTTCTTTGAGCATCCTTTAGCATGTCTGATTACCTCCTTAGACTTAAGAGAGTAACTTGAAATTAAGAGCTATACAGTATTTATTGCTCTTTTCCTAGCCTGTGGCAGACTCCCTGGCAGAGAGCAACTCAGTAAACATTTGTTAAATTGAAAGAAGGGGGAGAAAATTAGAAGTGTTAAGTGCCAAGTATGACCAGGAGCACAACAAACACCTTCAACATTCATTGTTGACCTTGGTGCATCATTACTTAAAAACATGAAATGGCTCCCTGGAGATGGACAGAATATAGTCCAGTCTTCTTGGCATCATGAAAGGTGGGAATAAGGCATTGAATGCCTCCTCTACACTCTTCTCCAGAAGGATTGCTTCCCAAGGTTCCTCTCTCTCTCTGCTCAGCCAGGTCCAGTCCTCTCTTCTCCCCCTTTTTTTCCCCACCAGTGCTTAGCTTTGTTCCCTTTAGGAGTTCCCTTGGGCATATGGATCCTGCTTCTCAGCCAGACTCCCAGATTCTGGAGGCTGCTCCGAGCCCACTGGCCTTAACCAACCTCAGTCTCAGGATGGTGAATCTCTCTCTGCAAATATCATCTCTGGCACAGTGGGAAACCCCACGTAGCATCATCTAATCCAGCCTGTGACCCTCCAGGGAAGTGAACTGAAGATGGTGATATTTGGTTTGAGTGTCAGGATACTTTATAAAGATGAAACATCAGAGAGAAAAACATAAAGAAGGGAAGAAAAGAAGTTGGTAGGCAATACAGGGCAGCATAAACAATAGCCAGGCCACAGCCCGTGTGAAGACAGAGTGACAATGCTTTTACTGCTGCCAGATGCAGATTGAGAACCAAGGAGCAGTGAGCAGGTAGATTCTACAAGTTCATGATGCCAAGGAGACTGGACCATATTCTGTCCATCTCCAGAAACCCAGATAATAGTCTTCAGTAATGATGCAGCACATCACAGTGGCTGTCTGTGGATCACTAGTGTGTGGTTATAAGGAGAAGAGAATTGAGAGGTGAATTGGAAGCCAGGACCAGTTAATTTGAGCAGTAGCAGAGCTGAGAGATGAAGAGTGTTTCTACCGGGGAGTCATAAAAGGATTGAAAAGAGGGACAATTTCAAGAAATGTTTAGGAATTAAAATGAGTAGGACTTGGGAATTTATTACATTTACAGGGTAAAGAATAGAATTAGAGTCAAGAATGAGATCTAATTTTCTATCTTCAGTGACTAGTTGGAAGAAAGCCCAGCAAATGACACTGAAACTATACAGATAAAGGAATATTAAAGAATTTGATGATAACTTCAGCTTGGGACATGGGAAAATAGAGTGGTGCGGGGCTCAAAATATTTGTCATCACCCTAATGAGGTCCAGGAGCCAGTGGTGTCACGAGATGAAGTTCCAAGCCTGAGCTGAAAGACACGTGTGTCAGTCATGTACATGGGCTGATGCTAACACTTAAGCACAGTGACAGAACATAAGAGGGCAGCACATTTCCAAATGACTCATGGGTCAAAAAAGAATCTCCAGAGTAATTTTAAAATATTTCAAACCAAATTAAGATGAAAATACAACTTATCAAACTTTGTGGGATGCAAAGCAGTGCTTACAGGGAAACATCACACTGATGCATATATTAGAAAGGAATAAAGATCTGAAATCAATAATCTACCTTAGGAAGCCAGTAAATAAGAGGAATTTATGCATACAGCAAGCAGGAGAAAAGAAATAACAAAAATTAGAGCAGAAACCAATGAAGTTGAAAATAGGAAAACAATAGAGAAAAAAGTCAATGAAATCAATAGTTGATTCTTTGAAAAGATATATAAAACTGATACACTTCTAGCCAGTTTAACCAAGAAAAAGAAAAGAAAACACAAATTACTAACATTAGAAATAAAAGAGGAATTATCAATACTCACCCCCATCGATGTGAAAATGTTAATAAAGGAAAAATTCAAACAGCTCCATGCCCACAAATTTGATACCTTAAATGAAATGGACCAGTTCTTTGAAAGACACAAACTAACAAAACACACACAAGGAGATATAGATAACCTGAATATCTGACATCTACTGAATTGATCAATTATTAGAAACCTCCCCCAAAAGAAAAGCACCAACCTAGATTGTTTCAGTGGTGAATCCTATCAGACATTTAAGGAAGAAATTATACCAATTCTCTACAATATCTTCCCAAAAATAGAAGCAGAAGGAACACATCCTAACCCATTTTATGATGTCACTATTAACCCAATACCAAAACCAGAATAAGATATTACAAGAAATTTACAAATCAATATTTCTAATGAACATGGACACAAAAATCATCAACAAAATACTAGCAAATCAAATACCACAATGTACAAAAAGAATTATATACCACTACCAAGCAAGATTTATTTCAGGTATGCAAGACTTGTTCTACGTTCCAAAAGCAATTCATGCTTGCAACTATTAATTAAGGTCTGAAATCAGTTAATGTGTAATCTATCACATCATCAGGCTAAAGAAGAAAATTATTATATCATCATAACGATTGAGGCAGAAAAACATTTGACAACATGTAACACCCATTCATGATGAATACGCTTACAAAACTAGCAACAGAGAGGAATTGCTTCAACCTGATACAGAACATTTATAAAAACTTGCAACCAACATCTTACAGGTCCATTAATAGTAACCGATATGCCATGGTCAGGTAAGAGATTAATAACAAGGGAAAAGGGTGTGAGGTAGATGGGAACTCTACTCTCTTTGCAACTTTTCTGTAGCGTAAAATTATTCTAAAATTAACAGTTTATTTTTTTAAAAAGAAGGTGATGTGATCCTTTCTTTAGTAGAGAAGAGAAATATTTTCATAGCCAATTATAAAGCAGGGCAGAACCTGGAATAGGAATTTTCTGTTGGCCTTAAGTGATGGAACTCTAATCAGCTGGGGAAAATAAAGTTGAGAAATTTTAAACTCCACATAAAAATTCAAAGCACTGCTTGGTTGAGAGTCCGCCTGCCGATGCAGGGGACACGGGTTCGTGCCCTGGTCCGGGAAGATCCCACATGCCGCGGAGCGGCTGGGCCGGTGAGTCATGGCCGCTGAGCCTGCGCATCCGGAGTCTGTGCTCCGCAACGGGAGAAGCCACAACAGTGAGAGGTCCGCGTACCGCAAAAAAAAAAAATTCAAAGCCTTGCTAAAGGAAGCTAAATGAACGGCCTTGGGAGCAGGACATCCAGTCACCAGGGTCATTATGCAAACAGCAAACGTGGGAGTCCTTGCCTGCGTGGTGTCTCACTCACAGGAGGGGGTGCCAGACCGTGTCTGTGCTTCTGTGCTTGTCCGTGCATTAAAACCAAAAGAGATGTTCCTTAAAAAGACCATTCCCCGGACCACCCATGGTGATGTTAATTGAGTAGGTCTGCAATGGGACCCAGGAACTTTTCTATTTAAAGTGGGTGTACATTTCAGCCCTAAGCCCTTCTGTTTAGATGTTTACAACCCCCATTCTTTCAAAATAAATTATTCAAATAGTGGTTAGAATCCACATCCACATCCTTTTCTCCTGACTGGAACTGAGGAAGCCATTTCCCGTTAGCCCATCCTAGACACGTATGAGTCATTCGTCACTTCCCTGTTACAAACAATGCCCATGCTCCGTTGTTTGATGAATGCAATTCCAGGTACTAATCTCATTTGAACAGTTTCCTCTACGTTTGCACAGCTGCCTGTTTGTCTTTGTCAAGGTTTCACGGTCCCTCCATATTTCAACACATTTGCTCAAGTCACAAGTTCAAGCCTGTGAGCTAAGTGAGGATCAGTCTTTAAGCTAGTGAGAATGAACCTAGGAGTTAGCTAATTTGAATGAAAAGTGTAGCTCAGTAAAGCCTGCATTGAATCATTGTGCTTCTCAAACTTCAGTGGGCATTTAAATCCTCTGGATCTTTTATAAATGTCGATGTTTTTTCAGGAGGTCTAGCGTGGGGAAGAGATTCTATCCCCAGGTGTCATGGGCACTCTTGGTCTCTAAGTGACCATGACCCTCTCCAGGTGATGGGTGCTGTGTCTCTAAGGCAGTATCCGCCCCAGGGGAGTGAATCTCCAGTTACAGGAGCAGCACATAATCATTTCTCACTGAACTTTCTATAAGACAGACCTGGGCTTAGAGGATCATGCACCTCGGTATGTATAGACCAAGTCTTTACTTGAAGCTCAGAAATGATGAAAGGGGCAGAATGGCATGACAGGGCATCAGTAGAAACTCATCATTTCTTCCTGGGAATCTTGCAGGCTGAGCAGATGCCACAGGAAGGGGGTCTTCTCCTACAGTCCCTGAGTATCCAGACAGGTTTCCCAGACAGAACCCCACCCTGTGAGCAGTTCAGAGATATAGGAGACACTCCACTTGCTGGAGAAGACTAGGGTTGTTACTACTGTTTACTTGTAAGGTACGTCATTAGTCCCTTCAAGTGCGCTATTAAAAAAAAATCAGGAACTTCCCTGGCAGTCCAGTGGTTAAGACTTTGCCTTTCAATGCAGGCGGTACAGGTTCAATCCCTGGTCAGGGAGCTAAAATCACACCCACATGCCTCGGGGTCAAAAAACCAAAACATAAAAAAAAAAAAAAAAAAAAAAAAAACAGAAGCAATATTGTAACAAATTCAATAAAGACTTTAAAAATGGTCCACATCAAAAACAATTTTTTTTTAATCTGTATTGTAATTTGTGCTATGAACTTGAAATTCTGAGATCTCCTGTAGTGAGATTGGAGCAGCCTTCAGCTGGTAGATACAAGTTGTACCCCTGGTTCTTCCGTTCAGGTTCTCACCCATTTTAGGAATGTCCATGTGTACAATGAGGAGGAAAACAGCCTCTGTCCTCACATAGCCTTCACTGTAGCTCAGGAGACAAGTACGTCAATTCATAAATCACAGTGCTGTTCTATATAAAGGTGACAACATTTACTCAACAGAGATTTTTTTTAACTTCCTATGATATATCCGCACCATCAAAATTTATAAATGGACAAATAAATAGCCAAGAAAAGAAAATCTGTGTCTCCATGGAGTTTACCTTCTAGCAGGGGGCATTGAGTAACAAATGTAAGGAATAAGTAAATGATATACCATGTGCCCATTAATACGTGCTATGAAAACACGGAGCAAGATAGGAGCTTGGATTCCAGCAAAGTGCAGAGAAAGAGAAGACGGGTCAGGCCTCTGTTGACAAGCTGTCTGGAATGGCTTTCTGGATGAGATGGCATCTGAGGTGGCCTTTCAAAGAAGCTGAATATTTAAAAACGCTTCCAGAACACCAGAAGGGCCAAAGCATGTCGACCAGAGAGAAGAGCTTAGGAAAAGCACGTGGAAAACCAACCCTGTGCTTTGAGACGCACCACCCCCTTTACAACTTAGGAACCCGAGACCAGGAACTGCAGGTAGAGGCGGTGTCCTACCCTCACCCCGTCCTTCCTTCAGGGCCCCAAGTTTGCCCTTACTTTGAAGAGAAAGAGTCCTACTTGAGTATTAAAATTCCTCTTCATTTAAGAGGAAAGGGCAGACATGGCTTTGAAAGCCTTCCATGCTCATTGCAGCATTATTCACAACAGCCAAGACGTGGAAGCAACCTCCGTGCCCATGGACAAATGAATGGATAAGGGAAATGTGGTCTATACACACAGGGGAATATTATTTGACTTCAGAAAAGAAAGAAAGCCTGCCATTTGCTACAACATGGATGAATCTGGAAAGAGTTATACTAAGTGAAATAAGCCAGACCCAGAAAGACAAACACTACATGACACCACGGAGATGAGGAATCTAAGTCAAACTCAGAGAAGCAGAGAGTGGAATGGTGGTCGCCAGGGCCTGGGGGGAAGGGTAGTGGGAAGTATTAGTCTAAGGCAGGGGTCCCCAACCCCCCAGCCAGGGCTAGGAACCGGGCCTCACAGCAGGAGGTGAGTGGTGGGCGAGCTAGAGAAGCTTCATCTGCCATTCCCCATCGCTCGCATTACCGCCTGAACCATCACCCCTGCGCTGTGGAAAATGGTCTTCCACGAAACAGGTCCCTGGTGCCAAAACAGTTGGGGACCACTGGTCTAAGGGGACAGAGTTCGGTGTATGCAACATGCATCAGTCCTAGAGATTGACTGTACAGAGCAGTGCCTGTGGTTTACAATACCATGTCGTACACTTAAAAGTTTGCTAAGAGGGTAGATCTTATATTGAGTGTTCTCATCACAAAAAATAATAATAACTAAAGAGAGTAGGAGGAAACTTTTGGAAGTGATGGCTGTGTTTATGGCGTTGATGCTGGTGATGGTCTCACAGGTGTATACTTATCTCCAAACCCATCAAGTTGTGTACATGAAGTATGTGCAGCTTTTTGTATGTCAACCATACCTCAATAACACGGTTTATTTTAAAAAAAAAAGAAAGAAAGGGCAAATGATCACATGCTAAATTTATATGAAATTTGGGATAGAACAATTTCATAATGAATACAGACAAGTTCAAAATTAATAACTTACTCCTCCTCTCTGGAGGAATAAGGTCAGTCCAAACACGAAGCACTTACGATGGGGCTTGGCAAGCAGTGTTGTCCCTGACCCGTCTGTGAGTGTCTTTCCTCTGGTGCGGCCCTTGTCTGAGGGGAGAGGGGTGGCAGGCAGGCCTTCTGCAGAGGTGAGCCTGTTTTGACCATGAGCTGTCAGCTCTCTGATGAAGATGGCAGGCAGGGTGAAAGCACAGGCTCTCTCCAGGGTCAGCTCCACATGCCAGAACAATCGTGCAAACCAAAAAACCTATCTGACTACAGCCGGGCGTGTGGCGGCATCTAGACTAAATGTCATGATCATTCGATTTTCAATGTTCACTTTTCTTCCAGATATTTTCTCATTGTATAGCCGTGACCAACTAAGTACATTTATTCGCTAAAAAGTAAATGTTCTTGTTTGAGGAAACACATGAATCTTGTTTTCCTTTACAAGGATATATGTCTACACATAGTTTTACCCCAAAAGGTAAATAAGAAGACAATCAGTCACCAGACATCACACCATGCCAGTAGCATCTCTTAAATAACGGGCAGCATCCTCTATCTCTGTATTCCATCCTTCAGCACAGAGGGAACCTGGGTTCCACTGTACTCAGCCCAGAGGACCAGGAACTGGGAGAAGTGTTCCTGACACAGGGATGCTGAGAAGAGTAGACTGAATAAATCCATACAACAGACTGCAACGTGCACCACAGCCGAGGAGCCCCCAGAGCATGTGCGAGACCCCTGAGGATGGATAGCGGGGGAGGGCGGGGGTTTGAGACTCAGCCGGGAAGGAAGAGCTACAACTGTGGCAGAGGAGAAAATTAGGAAGACTAGGTAGAAATGTGTACTCTACCATTTAAGCGAAAACTGGTTACAAACTCGTATTTCCTTTTCTCAATTGTATAAAAAAAAAGTGCTTATCTGAGAAAAATGATAGGAGTTGTTTTAAGATGTAGAAATTATAGGTGATTTCTGGGAGGGGTTTAATTTTTATTTAACAGAGGGTATATTTTAGTTTTAACATGAAAGAGGAAAGCCACAAATAAAAATGTCAAAGGTAAATTAAAGTATATGAAGAAGATTTAAAGGAACTAAGGTAGAATTTGACACCTTTCTCAGGACTAAGACAAATCAAGCCATTTGGTCAAAAAGAATACAGAACACTTCTGCAGAGGTTTTAAAAATGACTTGTTCTCATCTGGGTGAATTCTGGTGTCTTTCTGTCCAGAGTTTAAAGCATACTCTAGATGCTATCTCTAGATCACCCTCTAATCTGATTTCCTGAGTATTCAAGCCAATTCTCTGAGGTTCCAGGAATTAGCCAAGCCAAGGAGCAGAAAGAAGCAGCTCCTTTGGTGTAAATCTGTCCTCTTACACCCCTGCAAACTCACGCGGTAAGAAGCAAGCCTCCCCTGAGCTATGCCTGAGCCTGTGATAACACAGAACAGCCCCATGTGCAGGGAAGTCGAGAGTCAAAGACCTGATCTGCATCCAGACTACCCCTCACCTTCTGAGCAGCAGTATGTCACCCCACCCAGCTACCAGCCCCACATGTCAAAGTCAGGATGATATGAATGTTCCCACGATTGCTGTGAAGTGCAGTTTTGTAAACTGTGACATGAAGCAGAAAAGTGGGTGGTTCAAGAAGTCCTTAACATTTATGTGGTGTGGATAATGTCAAAGCCTTTGTTTTAAGTAAGTAGCATCTAGGGACTCAGGCTCCTGGAAGAACAGATGTGTGCATTAATAATTCTGATGAAAGGAGACGAGGGTTCTGCCATGGAGTTGGAGAGTCTTGAGATGGTATCGTGAGGGTGGGATGGGAACAATGGTATTTGCAGATGGTGACAAGGGCTTTCTGGAGCCAAGAAACATAAAAATGCCTTGAAATTGGAAAGTTGAAGGTGTAGCTCAAGAAATGGCAAATTCTGGAGGCTGGCTCTAGAAGGTGTGATGAGGGGAGAGGCCAGACAGAAAAGGAGACCAGACTGAGCAGGGCTGAGAAGCAAGCCTGGATTTCATCCCACCAGCAATGGGGAGTCACTGAAGGCTCCTCAGGGAGAGCATGGCTCGTCTGGAAGGGCAAACACCAAAAAAGCAGAGTGGGGTGGCTGGCCAAAGGAAAGGTGTGATCTGCCAGGCACTGCCTTCCCAAGCGACTCTTTTTTTTTTTTTTACATCTTTATTGGAGTATAATTGCTTTACAATGGTGTGTTAGCTTCTGCTTTATAACAAAGTGAATCAGTTATACATATACATATGTTCCCATACCTATTGCAAGCTCTTTTATTTGAGTTCAAAGAGCATCCAGCCTTTGTGGTGACGTTCCTGCTGAAGTTTCTACAGCCCTGATCTCAATGAGATCAGCAAAATCATACTGCCTCGTGTTTTGGTAACAGGTTCTTCAACTGACCCAAAATATGGCAATTTTTCTCAGGATTCCACAGGATAAATTAAACTATCACGGTCCCAGCTCCACAATCTGGTTCACTGCAAGCCTTCTTAGAATTTAAAAACTAAAGAAATTGTGTTATCAAAACACTGTATGTACTCAAAGCAAGACTTCAAGGAAGAGCAGGACCTGGCCTTCAGGGGGAGGTCGATGCCCACTGGACCTGTCACCCCAGTCCCCATGGGTCCCCAGCCCCAAAAGGTGACTGCACACGATGCTACTTTTTTTTAAAAAGATAATGGATATTTTTTAATAGTGCCAATTTGTAGTTAAAAGCAGGTTATCAGAAGGAAACAAGCCCTCCACTCAGAATGCTGTCTGAGATGTAGACAGAAAAGCTGGCCAGACAAAGCCCGGTGCTACACAGGCGGCTCTCACGCTGGTCACATGATTCCCCAGTCATGCAGTGGGGAGGGAAGTGCCTCATTCTCGTGTCTCTGTGGCCGAAGCCTCACAGCCAAATGATCTTCCCCTTCCAGCCACAGGCAACCAGGTGGGGAGGGAGGACATTGGACGCATGGACCAAACCAGGAAGAGCCAGGTCTTCAGAGCTCCGCCCACCTCATCTTCCCTAGGATGTCACTTTCTATAACCACAGTCGCCAACCTCTGGACAAAGTTCGAATCATGGTGCCAGAGTTTGCATGAGAGTAATTTCAGATAAATACCCTGAGACAGACGGTGCTGGAAGGCGTTGCGGGCCAGAGGAGAGCCAGGGGCGGGGAGAAGAGAGACGGGCCAGTGGGCTTCCCGGTGGGAGGACGTGGTCCTGGCCATCCACTTCACCAACTCCACCTGCCCCGTTGGCTTCTCCAAGGAAAATTAAAGAATTCTATATTTGAGCAGAGGGAGAAAATAGAGCACACATGTCACACTGTGCAGTGCTCAATTCAGTCGCACAAATACTTGCTGTTACGTGCCCTGTGCCAGGCCCTGTGCTGGGCGTGTGACAGGGGTGCCTCCTCGGTTCAGTGGACACTCAGGGCACACACGCGTAAACGCACCCACGGAGCACAGAACACACGTGTACACACAACATACGTGCACGCACACACACTTCAACCCCATCCACTGTGCCAAATAACAAGCTGTGCGTCACTGTCGTCACACCCCGTCTGCACTCCACATGTGGACTCAATGTAGATGTGATGGGCAGGTGGACGCGGGAGAGTGAGCTGACCTCAGGGGTGATGCGTGGAGGATGAGGATGAATGATGTAGCCTGGGGGGGGGGCAGGCAAGTGGGTGTCCTGTGATGGCACCTGCCCTGACGGAAGAGACCAGGGGGGGACTCACTCTCCTGTGTCCAGCCCCGGGGAGGCCCCGGACAGCAGGTTTTGTTTCGTTCCAGGTCGGAAATCAGAGGTAGGTGCATTTGGAGAGTAAGTGACAGGAGGGTACATTCCAGGTTAATGTATGACGGGTTTTCAATAATTAGAACAGTTCTGAAATGGATGAAACTTCTTCTCAAAATGAAGAGGGGCTCTCTCACCCTGGGGAAATCCCCAAGAGCAGCCGAGCAGCCACCTGTTGGGGAAGAGGTCCCAGCACTAAGTAGAGCACAGGTGTCTCCAGGGAAGCTCAGCCCTCCCCGCCATGTGCCACTGGCATTCACCCAGCCCACAGAGTCTGTGACAGAAACTGAGAGCGGAGAAACAGGGAACGTTAGAGCAGTCAGGCTTTTGGAAATAATTCACGTATCCATCCCATTTTACAGATGGGAACACCGAGGCCCTGAGAGGGAATGGGGTTTGACAAAAGTCACAGATCGTGTGCATTTATACTTGTGAATATTTTGAAAATCTTTGTGTATATTGAAGTATAATAGAGTATAATAATAAAAAAGTGCAGGATTTGTCAATGCACCGCTGCCACCCACATATCTAGATACAGAAGTGCTGGCTATGCTGCCTCTGTCACAACCCCCTCAGAGATGACCGCTTTGCAGACCACTCACACCACTGGTCATTTCTGACTTTTTGAACTTTAAATAAATGGAATCATACAGTGTGATTCTTTTTCTCGACATCACATTTGTGATATTCATACAAGTTGTAAGAAGGAGTAGTTTGTTATTTTTCACAGCTGCATTGTATTCTATTGTAAGCCTACAATGAAATATACATATCCATTAAATTTTGCAGACATTGGATCCTTTCCAGTTGGGAGCTAGTGTAACACTGCTCGTGTGAATATTCTTGTAATGTCTTTGGTGATTATATATGTATGCTTGGTGATTATACATCTTGAAGTGCAACAGCTTGGGTGCAAGCGTGTGCATGTGTTCACCTTTAGTACACACTTCCAGAGTGTCCCAAAGTGGTGGCTTTGATTTGCACATCCCCTGCAGTCATTCACTGCATGACCCAAATAGACCCCAAGAGGCCGGTCTCCACCGTGAAGTCGCTGTGACCTGGAAATGCATTTCACTTCCTGGCACCTTTGTTCTTTCATCAGATGTGTGCGAAAGTAACTTCCAGCCTTAATTTTTTTCTGATTCTGGAAGACACATGTTTATGTCTGTTCAGGTACCATAAAGAGAGAGAGATTATAAAGGTACATTTATGCTGATGGTATGTACATCAAGACTTTGTTTCAAAATGCAAGGTTTTCTGATTATCTGAATCACTCTGAAAGTAATGATGGAATTAAAGAGACAATAATTTTGCTACAATGAATAGTAAAAAACACAGATCTTTTTTTTTTTAAAGAAAGCCATTCTGGCAGACATGTGAAGGACAACCTAAAGCACTCATATACTCATTATGAGTATTTGAAGTGTTGACAACAAGCTATGCTTAAACAGGAAACATCAACTCTTATAACTCCTAGGTTGAGTATTGTGATGTCTTTGAGTTAGAAGCCCAATTTCGCATGAGAGAAACACACGTAACTGCTGTGAAAGGGTCAGCCAGGACCTCGTGGTTATATCTTGTGCAAAAACATAGAGCTTTTTACATAATCAATTAAGAAAATCATTACTACCTGCTCCTGAAAGGGGAAAATAAAGGAATACCCAAATATAGTTGGCAGTATGGTACAGACATTCCCCAGCCACCTGCTTGTTTTTGACTGTTGGAGAGGAAGCAGACAGCTTCATGGAGAAACTTGCACTAGAATCGAATCTTAAGGACATGTAGAATTGCTATAGACATAAATAAGGTAGCAAACATTACAACCAGAGCTTGGGGGGCTGTACACAGGTATTCCAACCATCCATCTAATAGAGAGAAAGTACAGTAAAAGAGCTAAGGGAGACATGCCTGTCTGTGTTGCCAGAGAGACCTGTGTAAACAATGGGAGAACTCGGTTCCAGGACTTTCACAGAATTCTGGGATTTTTAAATCACCTTTCTGGGTCAGTTAACTTTGTTCCACTTCACATGTTTTCCCAAGAAGCTTTCCAAAGGGATTCCTAATAAAGAAAAAGGTCAAGAATTCTTGGCAAGATACAGGCAGTAACATGTGTCTCTCTACTTAGTCCTCTCTGAGATTGTCACAGTAGAATATACAATATAGAAAATCTTAAAACAATGCTGGGAATGACCAATCCATGTACCAGAAACAGTGAGGAATTGATGCCAGATAAATTAATTCATGGGTCCAATATGAAGGACGTCCAAGAGGGTGAGTACAAAGCCATCAGGCTGTCCGGGAAGATATTGACCCCCCTGACATCCCTGAGCTTAGAGGTGAAAAGGTGGGTGTTTGCAAAGGTCCATGAGGCAGGACAGGGGGAACACCAGACATCCTTCTCGCCTCTGTGATCTAGAAGTAATTGGACCCCACCAAGGCAATGGACAATCTCAGGATACTGGCTAGTTGTCCCAACACTGTTGAGCAGAGAGGATGGCACACCGGGGCCCTGAGTGGATGCCTGCACCATTCAGAGACTATAAATTCTCTGTCTCAGCTCCCAGAGTTGTAACCCAATACTAAATGTGGTCAAAGCCATTTCCCAAACAGTGAAAAATGAAGGCAAAAAAGAAATTGCTGTTAAGAGTGACACTCTTATGAATCTAAAGAAATGCTCCATGCTGAAAACATTTTCCCCAGGAAAGCAGAAGAGTTCCTAATTATGTTCTCAACAAAGATGAACACAACATTATATTATATTCACCCAATTAGAACCAGTATTCAGTAGGAGGAAAAAAAAATTAGGAATCAAAAAGTGAAGTAGACCGAGACAGTCATGCTAAATTAGAAATAATGACAGAGACAACACAAAGCTGAATAGACAATGTGAGATATTGAGCTATTAAAACAAAAGGCTAACATGAAGGATTCATGTAAAATGTGGAGGAAGGTGGATGAATAGAGGAGCGTAGTTTGGGAAAAGCCATGGAATAAGGAGAATGGATCCAGGAAAGCCATGTTGGCTCTTATCATGAAAGAACATGAAGAAATGGAGCCAAATCGATGATCAAAGAAATGAGGGCAAATATCTGAACCAAAGAAAGATTCAAGTACCAGGTACAGGCATAATTTAATGAAAAAAGAAACAACCTTGACAGTCTTTAAAAATAATGAAGGTGGGCTTCCCTGGTGGCGCAGTGGTTGAGAGTCCACCTGCCGATGCAGGGGACACGGGTTCGTACCCCGGTCTGGGAAGATCCCACAAGCCGCGGAGCGGCTGGGCCCGTGAGCCATGGCCACTGAGCCTGTGCGTCCGGAGCCTGTGCTCCGCAACGGGAGAGGCCCGCGTACTGCAAAAAAAATTTAAAAAAAATAATAATTAATAATAATAATAATAATGAAGGTGTATAGATAAAGAAACAAAGTCATCTACAAAATAAATATGTATTTGTTTCCAATTCCAATACTAAGTTGTAATTAAAAATAATTTTTAAGAGAAACTATTTTCACTCCAGAATTTATTTTCTGGGTAAGTTTTCTTTCATGAATAAAGACAAAAGAGTGGCATTATTCAGGTACCCAGGACATAGAACATCAACACATACACTTCCTGAGTATTGCTGCCTGAAAATTAATAACAGCCAAGCAAAAGGTTAATCAACACACAGAACTCATGACAGTGACTGGAAAAGAAAATAAGTTATGGCAAACATTTTGGTTGGAAATCTAATGTAAGGAACAAAATAATTCTTGAGAGAAATGAAATACTGTTTTAAAAGTACAAGATAATATTAAACTGGCCCTAGAGGAATGAATTATATCAAGAACTGTAATGGAAATCATTACTGGGGGAAATTAATAGAAATAATAGCTTATTAAATTATTCATCTTATTTACTGGTCAGAGGAATTTAATATAAACTGAATTACATTGGGCATTAGAGGGAAACTGTATTAAGTATTAGAGTTGGAAAGAATAAATAACTTCCAGAATATTAGAGAAATATATGAGAAAGGAGACATATTCCACAAATGAGCAGAAAAGAGGAAAGAACGCACATAAGATTGAATAGTAATAATACAACTATCACATATAACAACAAAATATAAATGTGTTATATTCTTCCATTAAAAGTGATTTTATACTGAGGCAAAAGTAAAACCAATTATCATTTATAAACTGTACACCCACAAAAAAAGAAAATATACAACACATAAAAACTTAATATTAGATGTGGTAGATTGCATTAATGGTCCCAAATCTTCTGCACAAGTTCTACCCATGCTCTCTGCCATGTCAAGATGCAAGCTCTCCAACTATGGGTCCCATAATTCCCCAAACCCAGACTGAGTCATGTGATTACACTTGGCCAATGAGACACTAGCAGACACGACATAAGTAGAGTCTTGGTAACTGCTTGTTCCCTCTTGTATTCTGCAGTCACCAGGAGAAGAGCCTGCCTATGCTAGCCCTTTGGTTACAGAAGATTACCACAGACATGTGCAGTGAGCCACCCCAAGCTTCACCTAGACCTGCTCAGCCAACCCTCAGCTGATCCCTGGAAACATGAGTGAGCCCAGCCAGGAGGGACTTAGAAAGGCTAAACCCCCAGATGCAGGAGAAACGTTATTGTTGCATGCCCCTGGTTATTTGTGCTTCATTGTCCAGAAAAAGCTAACTGATCAGAGTCTTTCAACCATAGTACTACTGAGATTTAGAGTGGGATAATTTTAACTTAACAACACCATCAACCAACAGAATCTAACTGACATTTATAGAACACTCCACCCAACAGTAGAATACAAATTCTTTTCAAGCACATGGAACATTCACCAAGTTAGGATGAGGGAGATTTTGTGGTGATGGAACAATTCTGTATCTTGATGGTACTGTTGGTTATACAAATCTACACACGTGATGAAATGGTATAGAACTACATACACACACACTCACACACACACACGCACTGGTGAAATACAAGTTAGCTCTGTGAATTGCTCCAACATCAGTCTCCTGGTTTTGATATTGTACCATGGTCATGTAAGGTGTTATCAGCTGGGGAACTGGATGGGAACACAGGGCCTCTCTGTACTATCTTTGCAACTTTCCTTAAAGTGAATCTGTAATTAGTTATAAATAAAGAGTAAAGAAAAGACACTGTGGGTTATGGTTTATACCCTTCTATACAACGTAATTAAATTTACAAACCAGAAGACCAACAAAGGCAAATGTAACTTTGAGTTAATTTCCTGGTGAATCTAATACTGGCCTTATTTGAAATAGTCTTGGATTAGTACCTGTTACTCGGCCCCTTCTCTTTTTAAATGGCTGATTCTAATTAAATTAATGCTTCCTGACAACAAAGCAATCTTAAACACAAGCACAAATTTGGTCTTTGGAACCACAAGGCAGTGCCGGAAAATGATATTTTTATCCACATAATCCAAAATATGCTTATATTTTAATTTATTCTTTATGTATTATCAAAATGAAGAAATAAAATGAAAAATTAACTTTTAGAAATCTCACAAAATTCTGAGAATAACTCTGACTCCAATTAAAGAAACATGTAATGTCAAATCTAGCTCAACTGTATCACCGGTATATGTTATACTATCATCCAGTTTAGCTTTGTCGGCCTCCAGTGACAGAGTGACAGATTAAAACAAAAAGAGACAGGAAAAAAAATAATGTGCAAAAATGCTCACAAGTTAAGCAATGTGATATTTTTAAAAGCAAGATACAAGGCTATGTATATTCACTATAAACCCTATTTTTGTTTTCATATGTGTGTACATTTATGAGTCAGAAAATAAAATGGTGTGTCAGTAGTGGTTTTGCCTGAGTAGCGATATGACATACCCTTTGTATTACTTTTTTTTTTTTTTATAATTATAGATGTTTATTTACCTAATACATTTTATTTTATTTTTATTTATTTATTTATTTATTTATGGCTGTGTTGGGTCTTCGTTTCTGTGCGAGGTCTTTCTCTAGTTGCGGCAAGTGGGGGCCACTCCTCATAGCGGTGCGTGGGCCTCTCACTATCGCGGCCTCTCCTGTTGCAGAGCACAGGCTCCAGACGCGCAGGCTCAGTAATTGTGGTTCACGGGGCCAGTCACTCCGCGGCATGTGGGATCCTCCCAGACCAGGGCTCAAACCCGTGTCCCCTGCATTGGCAGGCAGATTCTCAACCACTGCGCCACCAGGGAAGCCCCTGTATTACTTTTATAACTATTAGATTTTCTAATGTCTACTAATGAACATGCATAACTTGGGCCCAAGAATCATGTTTTTAAAACAAATTCTGTGACGATTGCTCTTTACGTTGCCGTGGCTGACACACCACCTTTCCACACTGTACTTTCCCAACCCCATGCTTCAGAATGTTAGTATTCTTGGTACCTTTCTTTTGAAAAATGCTTCACACTTTCCAGGGGATGAAAATAATCTTGAAATTGGGAAAAGACATATATAAAAACAGCAGTTGAGCTAGGATTTCCCAACACTGGCAGAGCAAATATTTCTATCCAAGAAATCTTTAGAGCATATATTTTCAAGAGAACGAAGCTTTTTTTAAAAAACAGATTTTTATTGAAGTATAATTGCTTCACAATACTGTGTTAGTTTCTGTTGTACACCAAAGTGAATCAGCTATATGTATACATATGTCCCCATATCCCCTCCCTCTTGAGCCTCCCTTCCACCCTCCCTATCCCACATCTCTATGTCATCGCAAAGCCCCAGGCTGATCTCCCTGTGCTATGTGGCTGCTTCCCACTAGCTATCTGGTTTACATTCGGTAGTGTATGTATGTCCATGCCACTCTCTCACTTCGCCCCAGTTTCCCTCTCCCCCTCCAGTGTCCTCAAGTCCATTCTCTATGTCTATGTCTTTATTCCTTCCCTATGCTAACACATATATATGGAATCTAAAAAAAAAAAAAACAAAGGTACTGATGAACGAAGCTGTTTTTGAAATGGCAGAAGAGTAGCAGTGTAATCCCTCCAACCCCGGGTATGGGGGTAGTGCTGTGAGAACTGAGAAGTATCTCTTACTTGTGAGCAAATGCCCGGGTTTTCTATTCAAGCACATACATATTTCTAATAGTGCTGGATGAGTCCATAGGAGAAATTAACTAAGTTGCACGTTTTAACCTAACGGTATGTTTTGGTTACATTGGAGACACAGGTGAGTAAAAAGATGACAACTCCACATCACTGATCAAATGCATCCCCTAAACTCTTTGCCGAGTCCTTGAGAGATGGCAGGGTGCTGGCCACTGTCCCTCTTATAGAAACTGGACCTCTCCAGGACACATGTTCCCAGTGCACAGCTCTTGTGATGAGCACGTGTTTTTACAAGGCACCTGTGGATTAATGGAAAGAATTCTCACAACCAGCCATCTGAGCCACACCCCTGAGAATGAACGAGGCACGTGAAACCTGCCTAGAGCGGCACAGAGAGAATCCAAGGAGGAGTCTGGTGATGGGTGTGAAATGCTTAGGATCAGGCTCACATGCCATGCCTGTCCCTCTTGAAGACATCAACAACATAACAATGTAGGAAAGTGATTAAATTCAGCTCACATTTATATGCGTACAATCGTTCATTTGTACCTTGAATCAAATGTAAGGTATAATTTTCTTCCAAATATTTCTCCTTAAATGTACCTGGTCGTCGGCAATATCAGTAAACATTCAGAAATTTACCGTCACCATGCCGCTCGGCTTGTCAAATGGAGCTTTCAGTATCTCCCTCTCTCCAATTTAACAAGCATGTGCTTTTAAAATAATTACCTCACTTACATTCTGTATGGTTGATAGTACATTACCTAAGTACCTAACACAAATAAAATCCATTTAACTGGCCAAGTAGACTACGCAGTTAGTAATCTGGTTATAATTGTCCCAGTTTAGCTGGGCGTAACTGTGGGGCTAGGTGGACGCAGAAGATGTGGAAGAAAGAGCTCAGGTCGAGATAGAACTGGTGAGAATAAAAGGCAAGGTCCTAGCTGTGCAATCGGGGCAATTATTTCAAGTTGGGGACCCTCAGTTCCCTTCATCAAAATTGAGCAGAACAAAACTGACTTGGAAATTAAAGGAATAACATGCTTCCGATGCTGGCCTATCACAAGATGGCTGCTTTCTAACAAATATCCTCTCTTCTGATTCAGAATCAAAGTGCTTTGTAATACCTCCCATGAGTGGCAGGTATTATATCTCCCAACACTGTGGAAATGGAATAAGTATCAGTCTCGCACACCAGTGTTTTTTCCTTTTGAAAATATCAGCTGTAACAATGTAGGCAAATAGTTAAACGTAACCAATTTTTTACAATACTTACTCTATACCTTGAATATAGGGTCTTTTGAAAAAATAACGATGATCTTATATTCACAATTTTACTTTTATTATCAACAAGAGGAACATGTAGATGCGAAGGGCAGTGATGCAATTTGCAAAAAAAGAGCCGATGGTCTCACGAGTAACCTTCACCTGGCAGATGTTGAAATATGCTACAAGAGTTACCATAGAAACTGATGCCAGATTCCTGAAAATAGGCGAGGGCTTACAACCACTGTGGCAAGTTTACTTTAAAACATTCATCCCATGTGGGACAGGGTGGTATGTGTTTCCATGGAAACAGGAGCTGTTTGCTGTTAGGAGATATCTAGGGTGTCTAGAATCCGGTTTCCAGGGGCATGTACTGGTTTTCAAAGAACCCACAGTCTTCTGTGTCCCAAATTCCCCCAAATCAACTGGTTCACAAGCTGAGAAGTAACTTCATGTCTCTTTGAGGTAAGGAGTTGAAGGCGCGTAACCCCACAATCCGAGTGTGGTGGATGCAGCAGACCTGCCTGTCTGCTTCTCAAGCTGGGTGTAGGCTGCAGTTCTGTCCTTTATGAGCTGGTTTGCCTGCGTGAAGCCTGAGCTTCTGAGAGTCAATGTCCTTTCCTCCAAGAAGGAAATCCTGCACTTGTGTGCAGGGATCAAGGGATGGGACAGGTCGGCCCTGCAGGTCTGCCTAACAGATCACTTAACAGAGCTCTTCCTGGAGAAATGGCCACAACACAGAGCCTGACTTAGTTGACGGAAGGAGGATATTCCCCTAATATTTTTTTTTTTTTACTGGGTTTACTAAAACTGAGCCTAGAAATCTAAACCTGATATTGAAAACAAAGCACATGATAAAGAAGATGTGGCACATATATACAATGGAATATTACTCAGCCATAAAAAGAAACGAAATTGAGTTATTTGTAGTGAGGTGGATGGACCTAGAGTCTGTCCTACAGAGTGAAGTCAGAAAGAGAAAAACAAATACCGTATGCTAACACACATATATGGAATCTAAGAAAGAAAAAAAAGGTCATGAAGAATGTGGGGTAAGACGGAAATAAAGACACAGACCTACTAGAGCATGGACTTGAGTATACGGGGAGGGGGAAGGGTAAGCTGGGAGAAAGTGAGAGAGTGGCATGGACATATATACACTACCAAACGTAAAATAGATAGCTAGTGGGAGGTAGCCGCATAGCACAGGGAGATCAGCTCGGTGCTTTGTGACCACGTAGAGGGGTGGGATAGGGAGGGTGGGAGGGAGGGAGATGTAAGAGGGAGAGATATGGGGACATATGTATATGTATAACTGATTCACTTTGTTATAAATCAGAAACTAACACACCATTATAAAGCAATTATACTCCAATAAAGATGTTAAAAATAAAATAAAATAAAATAAACAGAGCACATGACAGGGAGTCCTTGGATTTCTTATCTGTAAAATAAGTGTGAAAGAAGATTAAATTCGAAACATCAATGTGAGTTCCATCTCAGACGCTCTCAGACGTGTTGAACAAGTCCTCATAATTCTTCATGATGTAGTAATATTTTAAAAAACAGCCATCCTTGTGGAGGGAGCTCAAATACAAAACCCAAAAACCCTTAACTGAGATGAGGAAGACCCAATAATTTCTAACACTGATCCCTAAAGTTAACTTTTTTTGTTAATCTAAAAAAAAAAAAAAACCCACTAGAATTATGCCAGTTAGCTTCTGCTGTGTAATAAAACACCCCAAAACTCTGTGACTCGAAGACAATAGTCATTTATTCATCTCTTGATGTGGGGATGGTAAAACGTGGTTCTTCCCATCTTGATTGGTCTCATTGATGTCTGAGGTCAGCAGCTGGCCAGCTGGAAGCAAGTTGGCCTGGGTGGGCCTCAGCTGGGAGGGCATGTCTGTTCCATGAGGTCTCTGATCACCCAACAGACTAGCACGGGGTTATTCACTTGGCAAACGTGTCAGAGAGGGTGGGGGGCATGTGTGCAGAGCTTAAACTCAGAACAGTCCCAGCGTCACTTCTGCTGGGTTTTTTGATCACAGGGCATCATCACAAGGCCAGACTCGGGGTGAGGGATGGCCTCCACCTCTTAAGGAGAAGGGTTGCATCATCACAGTGTGAAGGCAGCAAGATGGGGGTGGAGCCACTACAGCCATTTTCATGATCTATAGCCGTAAACCAGTGGCCACATACATCCTTTGTGGCACCAACTAGTGCATATATATTAGAAAAATGCTAATTTATAATAGTTTCACGGGAGGAAGATGGGCTTTGGGTTTAAACAAAAATAAAAACACTGAATTTAAGCCCAGTGTTTCTCTGCACGTGTGAGCTGTTACCTAAACACTCCTCCCTGCGTGGCCCAACCCTTAATTTGTCACTTAGACGTCAGACTGAAGTCGGCCAAACCTAATTTCACAGCCTTTGATGGTTCACATCACCTTTCCTGACCTCTGAAGATTCCTACAACTTTACTCATTTTTTTACTTCTGCTCACCTCCCACTCTGCCCACAGGGTCAAGGATCAGCGCCAAGGCTCCCCAGTACACACAGTCCACCCCCTGGTTCCCACAGAACTCCACTGATTTCAACCTGTTAACGGCATCCATGGGTTTTGTAAAAGTGGTTGGGACTTCCCTGGTGGCGCAGTGGTTAAGAACCTGCCTGCCAATGCAGGGGACACAGGTTTGATCCCTGGTCCGGGAAGATCCCACATGCCCGCGGAGCAACTAAGCCTGTGTGCCACAACTACTGAGCCTGCGCTCTAGAGCCCGCGAGCCACAACTACTGAGCCCGTGTGCCACAACTACTGAAGCCCACACGCCTAGAGTCCATGCTCCGCAACAAGAGAAGCCACCACTCTCAGCAACTAGAGAAAGTCCCTGTGCAGCAGCGAAGACCCAATGCACCTAAAAATTAAATAAATGAATAAATAAGTAAGTTTTTTTTAAAAAAAGCGGTTGACGGTGAGGATGGCTGCCCATTGCACTAACTCCCCCCATCGTCTCCACCTTCCCTCTCTTCCCTCATAGCCCCCCACACAGCTTCCCACCCCCCCCAAACCCCACACATGTGCTAGCGCACACAGGGCCTCTCCCGGGTTCCCCATCTCCCCCCAGCATTCATCCAAGGCACCATTCTTGCCAACACGGGTCCCCGTCCAGTAGCACTCTGGTGTTTGGTATCATTTCACTCTTTCATACTAAGTAGGATAAACTTCAGGTCAAAGACTTGCTCTTAGCATCAGAGCTGAAGACGTTAAAACACCAAGACGAATTCTTGGCTCTTTAGAAATGACCATCATTGTTAGGATTAGCAGTAATAGGAATAATAATAATTTTTTAAAAAAACATCAAGGCAAAATGCACCGCTAGCAAAACATAAAACAGGGAAATCATGAGGTATGAAGTTGTTTCCATCCATGTCTTCTGTTTCCTTGAATAGGAAGGAGGCACTCATTCCTAGGATGTGGCCACCAGCACCTGAAATGAACACGAGCTCACGTCCGGGAGCAGCTCTCTCTGAAGCCGGGGGTTTCTCATCTCATCCCTTTCCGTTTCCAGTTCCTTGTCTGTGAAAATAGGAGAGCGGCATCCTGGCCGCAAGGACCTCTCAGCCCCACCCAGAGCTGGTGTCACCAATTCTACCAGCAGAGCGGTGGGGATCCCACCCAGCGCTCAGCTACATGCCTGACGTTCCGCCAGAACCTGCTCCAGGGTAAAGTGACCCCCTCTTTCTGCAGCGTGTCTCGCTTTCCCTCAACAAACAGGCTCCAGCCTGCACGCTTCCAGCGCTGGGCACGGTCACAGCTGCTGCTTCACTATCAACCTCTAAGGCAGGTGTTGTTACCCGTTTTAAAGGTGAGAAACAGAGGCCCCCGGAAACTTGCCTTCTCCAGCATCACCGAGCCCCTAAGATGCCCACGCACCTGCTTCCGGCCCTTCACCGCGTGGTCACCGGCTGGTTTCTCATGACCTTGGGTCTTCCCTCTCCGCAGTCCCGAGGGGGCTCAGTCCAAGAGCCCCAGATGCCGTGGTCTTGTCAAAACGGGAGCCAAGCACAGCCCAGCCTGCCCTAGGTCTTTGGTGCTGATGTCAGGATGCTGCTTCACTCAGGAGAGCTCCCGTGTCCGCCGCCGCAGTTCCAGGCGCTGCTGCGGGTTCCTTCCTAGACGTGTGAAGGGATCCCTGCTCTCCGATAAGAGTACAGGGGCCAGGTACCCCCACACACACCCAGGTACCACGTGACTCTGCCAGGTGGTCAGAGCGAGTTCAGAGTTCACAGGAACACGTGTCCCGAGAGTGAGCCCCAGCCATCGGGGTGGGGTAGGAAGGGGCCACAGGAGCTGTGTCCCCACCGTGTTCTCAGGTCCCCTGCACCCGGCCCATCGCAGCGTGTGAGAAGCGGGAAATGACCTCTGAGAGCCAAGCCTCACAGCTTTGACCCCCAACTCCCTGTGGGCAAGATTTGGGAGAAAAAGATAAAATAAAACTATGGAGGGAGGCTTTAAAATCTGGATGCTTCCTGCCTTTCTAGAAATAGAAATGAATATTATTTATTTTCAAAATTTCAGGCAGGGAGTAATGTGACTAGCCCCAAGTAAAATGCTCAAGATTTCTCATTTTGGTCACAAATTGTGCATCTCAATCAGCACAAGTCAATGGGCCACTGGAGGGCAGGTGGTTAGAGACCATTTATATATCAAGTTCTGGCCCCTAAGGCCTGCTGTCTAGATATTTGGATGGAATAGCTTCCAAATGCTGCCAGCAAAGTTGCTAAGAGACTAGATCTTAATTGCTCTCACTGCAAAAAAAAAAAAAAAAAATCTGATGGATAGAGGTGTTAGCTGCCCCTGCGGTGGTGATCACATTGCAATAGGTAAGCATGACAAATCATCACACTGTACACCTTAAACTTACATAATGTTTATGTCAATTATATCTCAATAAAGTTAAATAAATTAATGAATAGGCAAGCAAGCCACACACGATTCCTTGATAATTGCATCAGGTAAGCAAGCAGGGTGAGGAGACAGCTCTCAGCACATGCAGACACAGGGATGACAGGGTGTAAGCACCACTGTAACCTTTCTACCCAGAGGTGGGAACATATTTCTATCATCAAAGTGTTTACTCCAAGAAAGCTTTCGATTTAGAATAAAAACCATGGTTCAGTCAGTAGCAGAGTGACTAGACTAACTAGAAACCAAACTCAAAAATTACAGCGTTACCATCTTATATCATCACCCCTGAAGAAACACACCTTTTAATTCATTTATTCACAGTCCACATCATGGGTATAAAATAGTAAGGGAGAAAAGATAATCTAGAGAGGAAGAAACATTTTAAATCATGTAAACTATACAAGAATTTGTCGGTAATTATAGCAATGAAATGTGTATGTGTATATATATATATATATATATATATATATATATATATATATATATATACACACACACACATACACATGTGGGTGAATGTGTACTTGTGTGTTACTGAGTGAGTGTGTGTGTATATGTGTTTATAGTTTTTAAAGACGCTCTGGCCATATGTGGAGAATGGATTGGATGAGGGGGCCTTCTGGGGGTAAGATAGTGAGGGGCAATCAACAACTGGGGCCTCAAGGTTGAAGGTGATAGCAGCATGACCAGGATGGAGGTAGTGGTGGTGAAGTGAGACAGATGGGTTTGAAAGACACTTAGGAAGAAAAATCAACTGGACATGATCATGGCTAGAGGTGCAATGTCCAGTATGACTCTCAAACTTTGGAGTAAACAGGTGCATGGGTTGCTATCCACCGATCAGGAAACCATGGAAAAGGACCACATCTGGGGCAGGATTTCATGAGGTTGATCTGTGTTTGATGAGTTGTGAAGCCTTGGAGAAATCCAAGTGAGGATGTCAAGCGAGCCCTGGCTGGATGTGCCCCCATGAAGTTCAGATGAGAGGTTCTATTTCCAAGAATGCACCCAAAAGTCATTGTCCAGGCCTCAGGAGAGCCCACCAGAGAAGGGGTTGGGGGCTGTCTTCACGATCTCAAGTTAGGCAGAGAGGCCATCAAAGAAGCCCCGAAGAGTAAAAGCAAAGCCAGGATCCTGCGATGTAGCTGGAAGATGAAGTAGGACCAGGACCCAGAAATAACCACTGTATTCCTGACATTGTCAAGTGAAGGAGTATCGTTTACTCAGAGGGAAATCGCCCCTGAAGTGTAGTAAGGGAGAGCAACGAGCAAAGGAAACTCACTTTAGAACATTTGACATGAAAGGGGGCACAGGGTCCCATGGCTTGAGGGAACATGTATTAGAGTGAGGGGTTGCTTAAAACAGAAGTTTGGCGCACTCAACTGAGACAAAGCAGAAAGAAGAGACAATTGATATCTTAAGATCTTAAGAAGGGAAGAAATCTAGAATGTGCCTGGGAAATCTAGCAGGAGACAGGAACAAGAAATGAGGAGATGCTCACTCAGTAATGTGACTTTAGCCAACTTAATTTGTCTAAATGTGGGCTGCATCATTTGTAAAGTAATATCAGTTTCTCCGTCCTTATCTATTCCTCTTTGCTTGCTCTCTAACGACATTGGCTTTCTTTTTGTTCAACAAGCATGTGATCTCAAAACTAGCAACCTCCCCCCTGCCACAAGGCCTTTGCATGTAGAGCTTCTTTTGACTGGAGTCTTTGCAGGGTTCTCACTCTCATCGTGTTGAGATGAAATGATAAAGGTCCCTCTTTCTGGCCACTGTCACATCACCCTGTTAGTTCTTTTCATTGTACTCACCACCACTTGAAATTACTAGTGTATTTATTTCATATTTGAATGAGAGTTCCCTGAAAATCAGCCCTATATCTATTGTAGATCATGGAACCACAAGCATATGGTATAATCATTCCTTGTTCATAGAAATTTATCAGAAAAACATTTGATGAGTGGATGGATACAATGAATGAGTGAATGATATCTTAGTGATTAACTGATGTAAAATAATGAAAGTGAAAATATCTAGAAGTTCCATCCACACATGTCAATTCTATTCTTGCTACTTGAATTTCCCATTGAATCACTTCTCAAATGTGGGGATAGTTCCTAAGACCCCAAATCAGGAAATGCACACCTTTGGCGTGACCATGCAGAAAATCAACAAATACCCCCGCCTTTTCCCTTCCCTGTGTGTGTTGACATGTGTCTGAGCTAAGTGCAGAGTATCTGCATGGAGAACAGCCTCTTTTCGGCATCTCCACACACTTCAGATACTGACTTGATCCACAGGGTGTGAAGGGCAGTGAGGGACCAGCCACGGGGTGGGGGGCGGAAGTGGGACATCCTGACATCACCATCAATACCTGCAACAGTGTTGAGCGTGTTCTTGAACAAGGATGTCTTCCTCAGGGAACAGGGAATATTCATAACTGTATTCACTTTCTACACTGCGGAAATAGACTGCCACAACTGTAGCAGCTTCAAACAATGCAGATTTATAATTTTATAAATTTTATTTATAATTTTACAGTCCTGTAGATCAGAAGTCTGGTACAGGTCCCACTAGACTAAAATCAAGGTGTCCTTTTCAGGGGTTCTAGGGGATGTTTTCTTGCTTATTTGGATTATGGGCAAAATTCAGTTCTTTGGATGTTATGGGACCGAGAGCTCCATTTCCTTGCTCGCTGTCAGCTGAGAGCTGTTCCTATTTTCATTCCTTGGTTTGTGGCCTCTTCCTCCATCTCCAAAGCCAGCAACAGCTTTATGAAGCTGTCAAGGTCGGCCATGGTGAAACAGAGGGCCTGAGAGAATGCCAAGGGTCCTCTGGTCTTTGTCATCAGGACGTCTCCTGATCCAGGGACCCACTTTCACTCCTGGACCTGGGCTGGGGAGACAGAAGCCCACAAAGAGCTGGTCAGCCAGGAGATACGCCGTGAATCCTGAGGGGTGGTGCTTCCACCTGGGCCAAGCCCACATCCTCCCAAACTCCCAAAGAGAGCCCCCCAAGAGGTATTCCTGCAACAAGTTACAAGCGAGAATTCCATTTCTGCATGATGCCGCAAGGGTGGGGTGACCAAATTTAAAGTGTATGTCTATGAACATTAGTAGGCTGAAAACATTAACCACCATGGGATTTTGAAGATAACCTATTTCAAAGGGAACCTATTCCCAAGCAGCGTTGATTTTTACTGAAACCACAGGAAGCCATCATTTGTCTCCAAGTCCCATATCAATCCAGGCTCAGCTCCCTTCCAGTCTGGGCTCACACAGCACTTCCTCATTGGGCTGCACACAAGCAGAAGAAAAGTCTACTCAGCCATGGCCTCCTTGCTCTCCTGATGTCAATAGCCAGCGTGATTCTCTTCATCCACTCACTTCTTCTCAACAGCCATTTATTGAGTTGGTTCTGTAAACCAGGCACTGGTAATAAAGTTAGTTAAGATGTCCTGAGGCTGGTATGAAAAGTCATACCAGGCTGCATTTTGAAGGGATGGGGCAAGAAAGGGCCACTAAATTGACCGGCCACATGGACCATCTGTATTCTCCCTAGAGCAAAAACAAAGCAAGTGACATTTTGGTTTCCATCTTGAAACAGTAAAAACGCATCATGTGCTCTAAGTTTTTGAAATTGCAAATTCTTGCAATTGAATCTTAGCATTATCTAATTTCATCAAATGAGGCATTTGAATTACTGAATTCCACAAATGTTACATCCGACTTTCAATTTCCTTAGTAAATTTTCCATTGAAAAGCAGTGGAGCACAAACATAATTCCTACTGAAAAGCTAAGCAAGGCATTAGGGGAAAAAAAGTCATCAAGAAAAAGTCTGCAAAGGCCACATTTTCTCACAGATTCAGTAAACTAATTTTAAAAGTTAAAACAGATTGCTGTCTTTTGCAAAAGCTTTTAAGTATTGAGTAGCCATGAGAATTTACTTGTGTTCATTATTCTGGAGATGAGGAAACACATGTTTTCACACATGTAACTTCGCATTATAGGAAAAGGACCCTGAATTAAAATAAGGTGGTATGGAATGTTTGCCCTTCGAAACCAACCTCTCTGGGCTCCCGTATCTGCACGAAGGGTGAATTTTTCCTTCCATTTTTTCCGCCCAGTGCCTTTGTCAACACAGACCCCATCCTGCATTGTGCTGTCCCCTCCTTCAAAGCCATTCTCTTGAAAACACCTCCTTTACCTTCCAATGTCGGGGAGGATTCCATTCAAAAATGCTTCTTCTCTACTCACAAAGCTATGGACTCCTAACAGGCAGGTCCTTAGGAAGGGTGGGCGAATTCTGATCAGAACCCTGTGGTGCTGACATCCCAGCCTTCCCCAGCCAGCACCGACCCTCTGGACAAGGCAGGAGGGGGACGAGCTCTGAGACACATTTGTAGTGATATCAGCCACCACTATATATCTGGCCATTTCTCATGCTTCAGGATGTAACTTCTAATGATACTGCTCTGGGAAAACTTGACAGAAGTGGCTACAGGAAAGCAAGGTGGGGAGCATGGCAAGGTACTAGCTGCATTGCCCTCACTCAGCTTCTGTTGACTTTGCCAGACAGATACTCATGTGTCCGGCCCATTTCACACACAGCACTCGCTCCTATGTCTTCTGCAGGCGTCATCCTTACAGTTCACTTGTTCTTCTTCCCAGACACGCTAGGTGACTGTGAGGGTTAATTTTATGTGTCAGCTGGACTGGGCATGGCTGCCCAGACAAGTGGTCAAACTCTATTCTTGGTGTGTCTGGGAGGGTGTTTTTCTGTACCAGATTAACATTTGAGTTTGTTACCTGAGGAAAGCAGATTGTCCTCCCTAATGTGGCTGGGCCTCATCCAATCCATCGAAGTAGAAATTAGAACAAAAGGACAGTGTAAAATGGAACTCCTACTGTCTGACCTCTTGAGCTGAGACACCGGTCTTTTCCAGGCTTTGGACTCATCCTGAAACATCAGTTCTTCTTGGGTCTTGAGCTTGTTGGCTTTTGAACTGGAACTCACACCATCAGTTCTCCTGGGTCCCCAGTTCACTGACTGCACATCCTGGGACTTCTCAGCCTCCATAAGGTTATGAACTAATTCCTTATCATAAATCTCCTCTTATATAGATATAGATATAGATATAGATACATAGATGATAGAGATACAGACAGAGACAGATACACATCCTACTGCGTAACTTCACAGAATACCTCCCCTCTCAGAATCACCCTAAGCTATCAACATCAACACATAACGGATGAGGGCCCCAGAGCTCATGGTGACTGGTCCAGGATGACCCTGTGGGTGAGTTGCGGGGTTTGGGAACCCAACCATTCCATGGAACCTCCCCTCAGGGTCCCTCTGACTAGCAATCGTTGTTTCTATGCCCTCGGGCACAGGATTTCTTTGCAAGATCTGAGTGTCTGAGGTGAAGCGATCCTCTTCCATCCAAAACGCCACATCGTAAGTTGGGCAACTGGCAACACTGTTTGCTTTTTAAAAACTTAAAAGCTAAGAAAGCACTCATATTTTTCACGCTTAGGCTTGGGAAGCCCTTTAGTGTTTTGGAAAGAATAGGAGAAAAACAGACTCCTTTACTGCTCACTCTGGCCCTTGGTACAATTTACTTTCTTGTAAGATCTGCATCCTGCTTTTTATTTTTGCTCACCAAAGCATTACACTGCCATGCGCCTATGAAGGGAGGACACATGCAAGAGCATCAACAGCTGTGAGGACATCCAGGCACATCCCTCACCAGGTGACCCCACCGGACCATACCTACTCTAGAGCCTCCTATTTCATAGGTGACTTTTTCTGCATATTTGTAACTGCACAGGTCAGCCCCATCCTCACTCAGGGGGCAGGTTTATTATCAGTCTAGGCTTTGGCCCCTGGCGCGAGTGTGGTGGGAAAGAAGAGAGGCTGGTCCTGTGTATGAGTGGGTATCAAAGCATGGGAGAGGAGTCCCTCACCCCAAATTCTGTGTTGACTTTTATCAATGGCACCCATCCTTTGAGAGAAGAAATTCAGTGTCTCTCTCTTCCTTCACCTTCTGTCTAAACCTCAGTTCTTTATAAACAAACTTGCTTTGAAACCACAGAGGCTCATGCTAAATCTTACCTTGGAGGAACAGAAACATATGCAAGCAGAAGTGGGATGTGTGTGTGCCTTTGAACATAGGCTGCCCTTTCTGAAGTGCAGATTCTTGGGACCAAGATGTTCCAGGGAACCAAGCAGAGGCACACAATTCACCAAGGCTCCTTCTGGGAAGATTCCTGCCATCGCACATACCTACCGACCTCTTCATTCCCCAAATCCAGATGCCTGCCACTGCCAGGCACTGTCCCCGTGACGACAGGCTCCCTCACCCCAAGGTCCATGACCATCATCCACCTGATGCTCCACTGTTCTTTATGTCCATCTGTATCCTTTACCTTCGCCGCCCAGTTTACTCACACCGTGGGACAGGTGATTAGCATCAGCTTCCTTCACAACTGGGGAACCCAGGGCTCGAGGTAATGCAGCCACACATTCTACTCAAGGAGGCTCTTCCAAAAACAGTCACCGATGGAACTTAGTGCACGTGGCAAACTGTTGAGCTAAAGAGGTGAGGAAGCTGACATGCGTTTTGCTTTTTGGCAACACCAATGTAAGCAACATTGTTCTAATGGAAGGTTAAATGTGTAAGAAGGAACCTGGGACAGGATTTGGGCTGGGTGGGAAACTTGCGGGAGGGTCCACAGAGACAGGGTTTTGCTCTAGATTGGATGCTGTCAGAAAGCGGGGGCAATTCTATGATTGGATAAAGAAGTAGAAGTCACTTGTTTTGTAAAAGGGGGATATTAGTATTTTGTGGGTTGCAGTGACCTGATTTTTGTCTGTATATAGACACAGTTATGAAGATACCTTATTCTGTCTCCTTTTCTTGTGGTCTCAGAGTAACCTTGTCTAAAGTTTGTATTCTGTGAGATTGTTGTTATCTAATAACCAAATATCTTGAAGTAGCTGTGAGTTTCAGGGGCTCCTTCATGGATAATAGATAGATGATAGATAGATAGAGAGATAGATACATAGATAGATAGATAGATAGATGATAGATAGATAGATAGATAGATAGATTTTAAAAGACAGATGATACACAGTCAGTGCCTCAGTGCTACCTTTTCTAGCCCCAAGACTAGGCCCCAATTGACTGACACCAGCCATCTTGGTTGCATGGCCCTAAACAGACAGTTCCACAAATAGAGTTGTGCACTTCCCAAAGCCCAAACTGTTGAGTGCTTTCTATGGTCATCATGTTAAATATACAAAGGGTTTATAAATGACATAGGCTTTTGATATAATGTTAAACGTTGAAGACAGGATAAAAATAAGATGTAGATATAGACACAGCTATAGCTATAGGTACAGATGTTCTCCCTTATCCAGAATGAAACTTGTAAGGAAGCTCGTATCACTTTTGTCACTGAGAAGAACTGGGTCCTCAGGACAGTCTCCAGGCCCCTGACCCCTAACCTCTTTGCTCTCCCCCAGCTCCCTCCACTGTCCTGAGCTGCTCCCCTTCCTGGTGTCCTTTCACCAGAACGCCTGCTGGATTGACCCCTCACCTCTCAGGCGAGGCCCACCTGAATACACTAGGAAACTACAGCCCAGCCAGCCCCAGGCACCAGACCCTATGTCATCTCTGCTCTGCCCATTCCCCCTCCAGCCTACCACATCATGTACCTGCTCTTTTTGTTATTGCCTTTCTCCCCCAAAAATCTAAGTGCAGGAAGGTGGTGATCTCTACCCATCTTGCTCACTGGTGGTGTCTGAGCACCTAAAACAAAGCCTGATGGAAGGCAGTAATACACGTGTGCTGAACTTGTGAAACTGCACGTGAGAAGTGAAACACCACATGGAAGATGCCATATTAGAAGTTGTTATTACCAGGCTGTTGGATAGATTATTGACTTTTCTTCTTTATGTACCATTTGGCTTTATTTCCAATGTACAGACAATGTTCAACTTCAATTTACTCATTAAGAAAATGGGATAATGATTTGTCTTCTCACCTTCATTTTACTAAACAAATATTTATTAAATATCGATTTTTCTGCCATCAAAGTATAGAGTGATGAAATTATTTTTCTTAATTATAGTAAGTGCAAACAACATATGTTTAAGATACACAATTTTAAGATAGTGATAAGTAACGTGCATATCCATTGGCTGCTGGGCAGCAGGCTTTTTGGGGACAACTTTAGAGAGAAGGGTTAGGTAGGGAAGAGGAAGTTGCACACTAAGACCTAAAGGAATTGTGTCCCAGGCAGAGAAAATAACAAGGACGACAAAAGAACCAAAAGGAAGGCAACTGTGACGGGGATTTCACTCACTCATTGTTCTGAGTGGATTTTCCTCTTCCTGCGGGAAGTGTACACATCCCTGCCCGATGGTTCTGTACCCAATTTCAATGTGTGGAGATTTTTCCCACACCACCAAGCAATTCTCCAACACCAGCTGGTGTCCCATAATTAAATCAATTCTGACGCTACTTGCCTAAAGATAGCTTCAGATTCCAAAGGTTGAAAGTTCAGTTCTGCAAGACTTCCCACCCCTTTCAGATGCAAATCGCAAGCCCAAGTGCCTCTGACCGACCAGTTATAGATCCCAGTTTCCCAGAACCCCTTCTTTGGGTTTGATTAATTTGTAGAGCAGCTCACAGAACTCAGTGAAACATTTTACTCATAGATCATCAGTTTATTTTAAAAGGATATAATTCAGGAACAGCCAGATGGAAGAGATGCAGAGGGCAAGGTATGTGGAAAGGGCACAGAGCTTCCACGCCCTTTCCAGGCACCCCACTCTCCCTGAATCTCCACATGCTCACCAACTTAGAAGCCCTCTGAACCCCGTCCTTTTGAGTTTTTATGGAGGCTTCATTACACAGGTATGATTGACTAAATCACTGGCAGTTGGCAATTGAACGCAATCTCCAGTACCTCTCCCCTCCCGGGAGGCTGGGGGTGAAACTGAAAATTCCAACTCTCTAATCACGTGGTTGTTTCTCTTGACAACCGGCCTCCAACCTTAGGTTACCTAGAGGCTTTCCAAAAGTTACCTCGTTTAACATAACAAAAGACACCTAGATCTTCTCAGCACTAGGAAGTTCCAAAGGTTTAATAAGCTCTGTGCCAGAAACAGAGACGAAGACCAAGTATATATTTCTTGTTATAAATCCCATTAGTACATTGCCCATGGGGTGTTGTTTGCAGGCCCCAGTGGCACGAGTCTTCCCTGCCCCATGGATGGTGAATGATGGTCATGATCGTATGACTGGCTTTCCCACTGGAAGGGGCGATGACAGTACCATTTGCATGCAAGGAGAAGAGTTACAGCCACTGTGTGCTTTAACCACTCTGTCCTCCCACAGCTGTGGAATGGTGTGTCCCATGTAGGGGTGCCCCTTGGCCTGGATACTGGAGGGAAGGTGGTGCATGGAGCAGAGATGTGGCAGCCTTGCGAAACTGGCTACTGTGAACCCAGTGAAGATCAGAGCTTAATGAAGCTTTAAAAACTGCCCAGGGCTCAACAAACAAAAGTGCTTATTGAGAATTCCAAGAAGCATGCAAGTCTTAGTGTTTTGGTAGATTGGGAGATTCCTTTCCAACATGCCTTTGGGAATGTGTGCCCTTCCTGGGGCCCCTCCATGGTTGACTCAGGGTTTGGTCTGCAAACTGCCTTGGCCAATGGGTTATGAACACACACAATCTCAGAAGAGGCTTTGAGGACCTTGGACATCGGGAGTCACTTCCTCTCTTGCTGGTTTTGAAACCAGCCCCCATGAGAAGAAGCCCAGACCAGCCTTGGACATCTATAGCCCATGGGGTAACCAACCACCAGACACAGGACAGAGGCCATCTTAATCCAGGCAGCCCCAATCAAGACTGTAGATCAGTCCGTCCAGTAGGACTTTCTGTGCTGGTGGAAATGTTCTGTAGCTGTGCTCTTTTCCACTGCCTTGTGTAGCTAGTTTGGCTGAAGATCTGAAAAATTTTTTTAAACTAATTTGAATTTTAAGAGCCACATGTGGCTGGTGGCCACTGTACCAGGCAGCATAGTTTCAGATGACTGTAGCTGCCAGTGACCCCAGGCGAGACCAGCAAAGAAGCACAGAGCTGAGTACAGTCCACGTTTCAGACCTGTGCAACACAGTGACGCTGCTGTTTTAAGCCACTAAACTTTGGAGTCGTTTGTTACCCATTAATTGATAACTGATCCACTGTCCCAGAGTACATAAATAAAAATCTTAATTCATTGCCTGCCTCCAAATCAGAGGCAAACTTATGTCTGGAAATCATGTTATTTCAGTATAAAAATCTCCATTTTTAGGTTTCACTTTCAAGTGGTATAAATTCCCACATAAGGAAATTTATTGTCCTGAAATGTCATATGCTTTCCTGAAAGTCACAAAGCACACATTCTTGGTCAAACAAAATACATCTGGATCCAGAAACTAGCAGTTCAACCTAGAGTAGAAATTACAATCAACACTTACTTATCATTAAGAATGGACCCAGACAGTATAGTCAGAGTCCCAAACCCATCTCTAGGAGCTTTGCATCTCAAGTTATCATCTTGGAGCCAATGAAAAGGAAAGTAACACAGCTGTGAAACAAAATCACAAACAAAATAAAGAGCCGAACATACAAATCAAGTTGAGGACCACCCGGAAGCTTCCCTCAGGACCAAGGCAGCAACCACGCGTCCCCAGTGGGGTAACTGAGCGGCTCGGCTGCGATCTCAGCTCTGTCTTCATGACTGCCAGTGGGCTGCACACTGATGTCAACCAGGGGACCCTTCCTAATTGCTATAGTTATGTTATACATCAAGCTTTAAAAATTAACAAAAATCTATCAATCACACTCCTTGATATTTACCCAAGGGAGTGAAAGACTTCTGTCCACACAAAAACCTGCACATGGATGTTTACAGCAGGTTTATTTGTAACTGTCAAAATTGGAAGCACAATGTGCTTCGGATATACAAACTGTGGTTCATCCAGACAATGGAATATTATTCAGTGCTAAAGAAATGAGCATCAATCCATGAAAAGACATGGAAGAAACTTAAATGCATATTACTAAGTAAAAGAAGCCAATCTGAAAAGGCTGTAGACTGTATAATTCCAACTACATGACATTCTGGAAAAGGCAAAACTATGGAGACAGTAAAAAGATCAGTGGTTTCTAGGGATAGGTGAAGGGTGGGATCAACAGGCAGAGCACAGAGGATTTTAGGGCAGTGAAACTACTGTATGGTACTGCTGTAGTGATGGATACATGTCATTATACATTTGTCCAAACTCATAGAATGAACAAGGCCAAGAGCGAGTCCTAATGTAAACTATGAGCTTTGGGTGATTATGATGTGTCAGTTTAGATTCCTGGATCCAACAATTTTTCCATTTTCGTTTCTAATTTTATTGATTTGTGTCCTCTCCCTTTTTGTCTTGATGAATCTGGCTGAGGGTTTATCAATTTTGTTTATCTTCTGAAAGAACCAGCTTTTAGTTTTATTGATCTTTGCTATCATTTTCTTTGTTTCTATTTCATTTATTTCTGCTCTGTATTTATGCTTTCTTTCCTTCTACTAACTTGGGGTTTTCTTTGTTCTTCATTCTCTAATTGCTTTACGTGTAAGGTTAGATTGTTTATTTGAGGTTTTTCTTATTTTTTTTCTTGTTTCTTGAGGTGAGATTGAATTGCTATAAACTTCCCTCTTAGAACTGCTTTTGCTGGATCCCATAGGTTTCGGGTCATTGTGTTTTTCTTGTCATTTGTTTCTATGTATTTTTTTATTTCTTCTTTGATATCTTCAGTGATCTCTTGCTTATTTAGTAGTGCACTGTTTAGCCTCCATGCATTTGTGTTTTTTGCAGTTTTTTCCTGTAATTGATTTCCAATCTCTTAGGTTTGTGGTCAGAAAAGATGCTTGATACGATTTCAATTTTCTTAAATTTTCCGAGGCTTGATTTGTGACCCAAGATGTGATCTATCCTGGAGAATGTTCTGTGTGCACTTGAGAAGAAAGTGTATACTGCCACTTTTGTGTGGAATGTTCTATAAATATCAATTGAATCTATCTGGTCTATTGAGTCATTTAAAGCTTGTGTTTCCTTATTTATTTTCTGCTTGGACGATCTGTCCATTGGTGTAAGTGGGGTGTTAAAGTCCCCTACAATTATTGTGTTACTGTCAATTTCCCCTTTCCTGGTTGTTAGCATTTGCCTTATGTATTGAGGTGCTCCTATGTTGGGTTCATAAACACTTATAATTGTTATATCTTCTTATTGGATTGAACTCTTGATCATTATGTAGTGTCCTTCCTTATCTCTTGTAACAGTCTTTATTTTAAAGTCTATCTGATATGAGTAGTGCTACTCCAGCTTTCTTTTGATTTCCATTTGCATGGAATATCTTTTTCCTTCCCTTCACTTTCAGTCTGTATGTGTCCCTAGGTCTGAAGTGGGTCTCTTGCAGACAGCATATATATGGGTCTTATTTTTGTATCCACTCAGCCAGTCTGTGTCTTTTGGTTGGGGCATTTACATTCAAGGTTATTATCGTGTGTATGCTCCTGTAACCATTTTCTTGTTTGGGGTTTGTTTTTGTGGGTCATTTTCTTCTCTTGTGTTTCCTGCCTAGAGAAGTTCCTTTAGCATTTGTTGTAAAGCTGGTTTGGTGGTGCTGAATTCTCTTAGCTTTTGCTCGTCTGAAAAGCTTTTGATTTCTCCATCAAATCCGAATGAGATCCTTGCTGGTTAATCTTGGTTGTAGAGTTTTCTCTTTCATCACTTTAAGTATATCCTGCCACTCCCTTCTGGGCTGCAGAGTTTCTGATGAAAAATCAGCTGATAACCTTATGGGGATTCCTTTGCTGCTTTTAATATTTTTTCTTTGAATTTAATTTTTGTTAGTTTGATTAATATGTGTCTTGGTGTGTTTCTCCTAGGGTTTATCCTGTATGGGACTCTCTGTGCTTCCTGGACTTGGGTGATTATTTCCTTTCCCATGTTAGGGAAATTTTCCACTATAATCTCTTCAAATATTTTCTCAGACCCTTTCTTTTTCTCTCCTTCTTCTGGGACCCCTATAATTTGAACGTTGGTGTGTTTGGTGTTGTCCTAGAGGTCCGTGAGATTGTCTTCAATTCTTTTCATTCTTTTTTCTTTATTCTGCTCCTCGGCAGTTATTTCCACCATTTTGTCTTCCAGCTCACTTATTCGTTCTTCTGCCTCAGTTATCCTGTTATTGATTCTTTCTAGTGTATTTTTCATTTCATTTATTGTGTTGTTCATCTCTGTTTGTTTGTTCTTTAGTTCTTCTAGATCTTTGTTAAACATTTCTTGTATTTTCTCAATCCGTGCCTCCATTCTGTTTTTGACATTCTGGATCATCTTTACCATCATTACTCTGAATTCTTTTTCAGGTAGATTGCCTATTTCCTCTTCATTTATTTGGTCTTGTAGGTTTTTACCTTGCTCCTTCATCTGCGACATTTTTTTTTCCATCTCTTTTTTTTTTTTTTTTTTTTTTTTGAGTAGGATTGTGTTCCTGTCTTACTGTTTTTTTGGCCTGAGGCTTCCAACACTGGAGTTTGTAGGTTGTTGGGTAGAGCTGGGTCTTGGTGCCAAGATGAGGAGCTCTGGGAGACCTCACTCTGATGAATATTCTCTGGGGTCTGAGGTTCTCTGTTAGTCCAGTGGTTCCGACTCAGAGCTCCCACCACAGGAGCTTCAGCCTGACCCCTGGCTTGTGAACAAAGGTCCCCCAAGCCATGCAGGGCAGGAAAAAAAAAAAAGAGAACAGTTTGCTTGGGGGTTCCTGCCATCTCCTTGGGCATCAAGGTCTCCCACCAGCATCTGGCAGGTGCCCTATTTATGGGGAAATGTAAACTCCATGTCTTCCCACACCACCATCTTGACTCTGCCCTCCAAGAGTAAAGTCTTAAAGGTAAAAATTAAATTTTAAAAGTAAAAACAAATAAATAAATAAATACACATAAAGGAAAGAAGTCTCCCCAGGTTTCTTTATCCCTAGTCTCCTCTCCCCAGAATTTATGCCCCTGGGTCCAAGCACCAGGCTCAGGGTGGTGGACTGAGGCCAAAGCCAGGTGGCCCTGCACATCAAGGCACATTGAACAAGCAGCACCACAGAGCCCGGAGCTAACAGGCAAACTGCAGGTATGGGCATTTCCACTGGTTCATAGGCCCAGCTTCACAACCCCATGCCAGGGAGCGTGTGTCAGCGCACAAGTGTGTGTGCACAAAACCCCAGCTCCACACACCCCCAGGCAACTGCAGCACCTCTTGGGAAGCCCCTTGTTCCTGCCCCACAAGAGTGCAAGCAGATGACCCCAAACAGGAAGGAGCAGCGGGGCCCAGCACTCAGCTCTCCTCTGGACCTCACTTCTTCACCTGACAGTGAGGAATGACCACTCGAGATCCCTCAGTTGTTTCTGATTCCTCGAAAGACGTTAGTATTAAGACACCACAGTCTTAGCTTCCTAGGAGCCATGAGGAGCAGAGGTGATGCCCACTCATCTTCCTCCTGCCCAGGACTCTCCCCTCAGCCTGGTGCCTCTTTCCTGCCAAACACGTTGGAAAACTCTTTTTCCTGCCCTTTGAGCTCACTCAGGCAGGAGGGCAGGGTTCCCTACAGCAGGAACTGAGGGAGGAAGTGACAAGAAGCTGAAACGTGTTTTCCCAAATCAGTATCAGCCAGGAAGAGCAGAACTGGATACTCTTTCTTGGCTGCTGAGCACGTAGCTGGGGGAGCGCGGATCGAGCCCAGTGATGCTGCTTCCCCTCATCAAGAGCCTTCCACCACCAGGCAAACCTCCTGTGGGACTGCCAGGCCCAGGCCTGACACAGGAGTGTCCTTTCTTCACTGCTCGCCTGCCCTAATGTGTCCTACTGACCACACCTTGCTTCTGGAAACCCTCCTTTCCAACACATTTCTCTCCAGACATGCTTAGGTAAACCCCCTTCTTGCCCATGTCCTGGATATGTGGACTCACCCAATTCAATCCTCATCCCCTTTTCATTCACTCTCAACATGCTCTGCCTGGCCAAGCTCATCCAGACTTTAATTGCCGCCCACTAATGGTCCTCAAACCCCAAAACACCAGAATCCTAAGGCACCTGCCCTGGGGTCCTCTCCCCTTGAGTTATTAGCAAGCTCAGCACATCCAACATGGCCCTAGCCTGTGCCTGCTGCCCCTGGTCTTCCTCCTCTCATCCTTTCCCCTTGGATAACATCAATATTCCATGGAAAATACTCCACAGAACCATCACTGATTCCTTCCTCTCCTCCATACATAGATCCAACCTGATCCCTTGTTACCACGCCTGCAAATTCAAGCCTCACTTCCATCCACTCATCCCCTCCTCTTGAGTCTCCCTCTGGGTCTCCATTCACTTTGTCAAGATTATTACCACCCTCACCTACTTAGGTCTTATTCTCTTGATGATCCTACCTCCATTCAGCTCTGCACAAATACTCAGAGTAATCTTCCTGACCTACACACCAGGTCAAAATGCAGATTTCCTTATAAAATGAGGTTCGAAGTCCTTCTAAGTGAGAGAGGGTGGCCTGATTTGCCCTCTCCCCTTCCTGCTTTCTGACCTCGTGGAATGACTGCTGTCTCCTTCTACCCACTGCCCCCCTGCCTAAGATGCCTTCCACAGACCCCATTTCACATCCCTTCAAGATCCTACAGATCTCACCTCCTCATGATGCTTTAGGCTATAACTACATGTGGCCAGTGACATGACTCTCAGATTCTAGTAGTTGAAGCATAGGTCTTTCAGACTCTACAATATTCAGAATCCCCCCGAAATGTTAATACAAGCTTCTTGGAAATGGGCTAAAATTATACTTAGGAAAAACAACAAAACTCCAGGGATGACTTGATGTACTTTCAGAAGTAAAAGACAGAGATTGGGAGAAAAAAAGTTTCTTGTTGTATATACCATAGGTCAAATTTAATATTGTCACAAATGATATACCACAATCTCCTTGGGAGTGTTTCCTCAAGGGCTGTTTCTCATGCAGTTCAATTCTCTGGGGAGATGTAAAAATGAGACAACATGATTCAATAAACGTAAGACACTAATATTTCACAATCGTATAGCTCTTGAATGTCAACATTTATCCTTATATGACGTCATTCAAATTTTCAATGCCTCTTAGAATAGCTGTTCCGTGGTTATAACCAGTTCTTCTCAATAGTTTCTCATAGAAACTTATTTATCATGGTATCATGTTGCCTGTCTTTCAAGCACTGCCCTTGGCATTGAAGGGTTGTACACACAACACAGTGGGGAGACTGCAGCTCCCTTAAGTCTCCCTACACCTGCATGAGACACACAAACACTCTGAGGTCCAGGGAAGTGGCATTGGCTCCCTGAAGTACATATTTATCCTCCTAGGCTTACTTTATTCTGGCCATATCTCCTCCCTCTTGTCCACAAACATAGTCTCTTTTCTGTTTTTATCTCTAAGAATGAAATTGTCTTATTCTATGTTCAGTTTGCCTTGACAATCCACAGATGCATATACCTATGATAGTGGTAAGTAACGTGACTGTCCATTGGTTGTTGGAGAGTCAGCTTGTTGGGACAACTTTAAACAGAAGCATCTGGGGAAGAGGAAGTCAGAATAGTAAAACCTGAAGGAATCACATTCCAAACAGAGAAAATGACACAAGCAACAAAAGAACCAAAAGGAAGGCTGATGTGACAGGAATTGCACTCCTTGTGACGCCCTTTGGTCGATTGAATTATTGTTCTGAGTGCTTTCCTCTTTTTGTGGGAAGCCTGTACTCTGCTGCCCGTGGTGTGTTGCTTGCAGGCCCGGTGGGAGATTTCCCAACTGGACATTTCTATGGCCAGAGCAATCCAATTTTCTCTCCAGACCCATGCAGCCTTCTTCAAGGAGCACGGGCCTCTCACTGTTGTGGCCTCTCCCGTTGTGGAGCACAGGCTCCGGACAGGCAGGCTCAGCAGCCATGGCTCACGGGCCCAGCTGCTCCGTGGCATGTGGGATTTTCCCAGACCGGGGCACATACCCATGTCCCCTGCATCGGCAGGCGGACTCTCAACCACTGCGCCACCAGGGAAGCCCAGAATAATTTTTTTATTGTAGTAATTCTCTACATCTTGGGAGGCAAATAATGAAACAAAATAAACCCTGCCATTTTAATAATAGGATCTTACAGAAAATGTCTTCTCCATTCTTAAAGGGTCACGTGGTACATATTTATGTACAAAGTTAGAACAAAGTAACATTCCTTCAGACCCCTGGAAGTGGAGACAGCAACCACGCAGTGTGAAGGACACACCTATATGGTCTGAGTGGACTTCTCACAGCCCTGAAGAAACAGGACAGTGTTTGGTCAGAATTCTACAGACATTTACGGTGAAACTCTGCTACTGGATGCTCCTCTGCCATTCCTGTTGGCTTTCTCTCTACCTCAACATCAAGTCTGGCTCATAAACCAAGTGTATTCCCACTTTATAAACTCAGCCATTTACACCAGACACCCTCTTGTAAAGGGCACACTTTCAAAGGGTGTGGGCTAGATTTGGACTTGAAGTCAGCCAAGTCAGGAGTGCTAAAACTTTGTAACCTTGGTCATGTTACATTCACGCACCAAAATACATTATTGAGCAAAATATTATACCTCAAGGTAAGAGTGGCACTAAAATACATAAAAAGCTGAATCAAGGTGGTATTCAGTCTAGACTCTGTGACTGTAAAAGGGGCCTTGAGTGTGTTCAGATCCTTTTCCCAGCTCTGAGCACCATCCTTGGCTTCCATTGGGGCTGCCTCTAGTGCCACCTGGGGCCTTCCTCCAAGGACTGCCCTCAGGCTACTGGACTGAGTGTTTAGGGCAGTTGACATCCCCAGGGTGGTCCCAGTTAATATCTCATTCCAGCAGGAGAATAAAAGTCCAGCTCATTCCTTCAGGGGCAGAATTTCTTCAAACACACTGCTCCTCCCCCAGAGTCCCCAAGTGTCACCTGAGCCTGGATATTTGCCTGGATCGTAATTGGTTCCTTCCTATACCCCATCCCTCCTCAACCCCTTTTCTTTTCCAGTTTCTTCTTGGAGCAGATGTTTAATAATTGTTTTATACATGAAGCCTTGGCTCAGTGTCTGCTCTGGGATAACTTGATCCAAAACAAGCTTTAAAGGGCAGGACCAGGACCAATGTGGGGAAGCTATGACAAAGTAGAGTGTGTTTGACTCAATATGAACTACCTTTCTCATGGACTCATTGATAAAAGAAATAGTGTTTTCTTTATCACTGGAGGCTTCAAGACACGAGTAAACCTTTTGGTCCATTAGGATCAAATCAAACATAAAAATAATTATTTCAGAGCATTTTGGACTTGACCATGGGCACTCCATTGGGTGACATCAGCCATAGAGGTAGGTGGTCGTCAACTCAAGCATAAACATACACGTGACAGACTTCTCAACTTTTGTAAGAGGATATCAACCAGAGATGTCAGATAGGACCACACAGGCTTAGAGCACACAATACCAGAGCATGTACAGCGCCCCCTAGAGCTGTGCAGAGCACAGTGTAGCCAAGTCGATGGTTCTGCATAAGCATCATGGTGGCGCTTCACTGCACACCTTGGAAGGGCCCTTCCTTTTGAAAAGGGTTGGATTAGATGCTCTCAGGGTCTCTTTCATCTCCAGGAGACAACATTTGCATGATCTCTGATCATATGAAACCTAACACATCACCATGACTCACTGTTCACCTTCAGAGGAGGATTCTGCTGATGCATGTAGACCCACAGCAGGTGTCCTTGATCTCCGCGAGGAACCCTGATCCTCCCAGCAAAGCTGAGCTGTGAGCAGTGACCGCTTCTCGAATATGCTCAGATAGTCTATCTTTACTGAAATTTGTCCCTAAAGAGGTGCACGGCAAGAAGCAGTGAGAGCCCAAGCACCTGCCAGCTGAGCCTGTGGGTGGCACACGGATGGCCCAGGGCAGTAAGTAATAGCAGTGTGTCATAGCTCATTGAGTTCGGGAGAGAACACACAAGTTCCGACAATGGAGCTGTGAAAATTAGAAAATACCTCTGGCTCACAGATGAGTTCTCCTCTCCTCTCTGCACTTCATGGAATGCAGGAAGTTAAAACACTCACTGTGAACACCAAATAACAGCACTGAAAGAAACTGCCCCAACCAAGCTGGCTAAAATCAAACACTGGTCTGTGCAGCCCTACCTGTATGTAAGCTCAACACTCAGCAAGAGCTGCCCAGGTATTTTCAGAACGAAGCTTCCCTTCCAGGGTAGATGGTAGAAAACTTCAGGGTGGAATTTACTGCAATCATTAGAAAGGATTCCCTCCATTTCCCATGACAGATTATTAAGGCTCTCAATGCCTCACCTGTTTAAAGCATAGCCAAAGATAGAAAAAAATCACAGTGCAGGAAAAATTTCCCTTTGCTTGTGCAATAGCTTTTCTTGTGACAACACCTTGCTTATGAGACTATTCTGAGTAAAAGCTCTTCCAGATGAGACTTCGTATATAGAATAGAAATTTTTGCAGAAATTCTCTTATTGAGTCATGAGTTAACGGGGGAAAAAAATTGTACTGCTTTCATTTGGTGGATGTTTGCACAGAGGTGCGATGTTTATTCAAAGCTGAAGCAAGGCATGAACAATTCCATGGAAGGTGTGGGCTGTCCTTCCCAGACTCTGCATAATGCTGCTCAGACAGCATCTGATATTCTTCTGTTGACATCTCAGTCGGTGTCATGGAATGGTTCTCTAACTTCAGCATTTATATGGTTCAAACTGGGCAATCTAAAGGACTTTGGTGACTTTGTGGGCATTTAGTGTTCGCTTACATTTAAAAACCACTTGGTTCTCTTTAACAAATGCCCTTGAGAGAATCTTCCATTTACTTGAAGCAGTGAATTAATACTTTAATTCTGAAGAAAAGTCCCTAAATTCATGTTGACTTTTTAAATAATTCATTGAGTGAAGCCTTCCTGTTTCTTGTTTATTGTTTTCAAGATTTCTGCTGCAATAGGATTATGCAAATCCAAAGATAAACAAATAACATTATTACACTTAAAGGGAATCTGTTGAATGCATTACAGAAATAATTGAACAAAAAATGCATCCCTTTAAGCGCCAAGACTATTATTAAAAGGAACAACATTGCTCATAAACAGAAAAAGAAATTCTGAGTTGAAATGAATAATTATCATGGCCCTTGTCCTAACTGTATTTGAAATGGATTTCATCCCTTTAAGAATTATTTGACACAGGTGTTACTAAAAACTCTTCCTTCATGGGAACAAGTAAAATCATATAATGTAATGTTGAAGAGGAAGTGAATAAAAATTGACAGTGGTGATTTTGTGTGTGTGTGTGTGTGTGTGTGTGTGTGAACATTTTAAAAAGTCATTGAACAAGAGATGCTACAGAATCCTGAAGAATGGAAAAGTAACTTCTACCAGAGAAGGTGGTATGATGCGCCTCCAGAGCTCAAATTTGCTGGACAGTTCTCAGAGCTGCCGACTTTCTGCCAGTACATGCTCGGTAGACCAGCTCACAATGTTGGCACTGAGCACGTCTTCTCACTAATAAATAGTCAACAGACAAAGGAATGAAATAAGGGGTAGGTGGAGACTTATCATTTATTTCAGGTAAATAAAAAGTAATTTTTAGTATGCATAGCTCCCATGCAATATTTTCTTTTATCTCAATGTACACATGCATAGGCAATTAGAAATCAAATTACACTGGGCATCCTCTGTTTTTATTTGCTGAATCAGGCAACTGTACAGTGAACCCAGCCTGACTTGGAATTGAAACTGGAGTTTGTGGGCTCAGCTTCCAGGCTGGCCTCTCCCAAGCTGGAGGACGTTCAGCAAAGCTCTTGCCCTCTCTGGTTTTTCTCCTCATTTAAAGAACAGGGAGAACACTCATTTAATAGGGCTGTTATGTTGATTAAGTGAGAATGTTTACGAGAATGAAACTATATGTAAATGAACACAAATGTGTTAATTTCAAAAGAAAAGTGAGTTGCTTACTCTCCTCCCCTTTTTTTCTATATGCCTTAAAAGTCATTTATTATCTAACACATTCCTAATGTCTTTACTTATTTGACCTAACTATTCAGCTCAATCAATGTCTACTTCAGTCATTTTTAAAATTTATTTTTCTTGTTTTTTTAATATTCTATTTCTGATCCACAACGTGTATTCCCCACTGAACCATCTTCAGCTTGACGCCTTGTCGAGGTGATCCTTAGCTTTTTGGATCTTCTTCAAGCTCCTGAATGAAGAGGATGAATCTAGGGTGTGCGTGTCCCTTGGCCCCGACCGTAGCACGGAGGAAGCCACAACACGGGACTGGACCCTTGTGTTCCCAGATATCCTGCACCATAGCCAGATACAGGGGACCCATGCCCACTCCCCTGGAATCCTCGTCCAGGATCGGGGCTGGTGCCAGGAGCTCTGCATCCCCAGGTAGGGCTTCTCCCCTCTCCTCAGGGGTAAGATGGGGTCCCAGAAGCTGCCCCCCTTCCCCCCACCACTCACACCTGGGATCTGCTCTTTCTCACTTCTGCAAGGCTCCAAACGCAGCTCCCACTCTGCTCCCCATGCGGTAGGCCTGCCCTGTATTTCACAGCTCTTCCCAGCCCTCCCCGCCCAGTAAGGCCCTTTCACCATCTCTCTGGAGCACTCCTTCAGTAGCCTGGTAGCAGACCCCGCCCTGGGCTTCTCCGTGGTCCGTTCACACAGCAGCCAAGCGCTGTTTCACCAGGAGCCTGACCGCTCCTCTCACAAAGCACCTCCTACGTCTCTGTCTCAACTCCACCCGTGGCCCTGCTCACTCTAGCCTGTTGCTCCAGCCTCCTTGCAGCCACTCGCGCTCACCTGGGGCTCTTTCTGGTCTGTCTGGGACCCTCGGCCCACAGTGCTTTCCAGGCGGCTGAATCCCTCTCTCGCCCCAGTCTCTGCTTCTGAGAACCAATCAGACCACCGTCCAGCAGTTGCACCTCACCCCTCGCCCCCGCCGCGCCCGAGCCCCTGTACCCGCACACTCCTCATCCCTGTATTTTGCTCTGGCTTCTTTTTGCCCTGGTGCTCAGCACCTGACAACTCCTCTGTGATTCACTCACGTATCCTGTCTATGGTTTTTGAGGGTTTTTTCCCTGTTCGAACCTAAATTCTGTAAAAGCAGGGATCTCTTTTGTTCAGCAGTGTGTCTTAAGTGCCCCCCGTAGAGACCTCTACGTAATAGGCACCTGGGAAAAATATGTTGAATGAATCAATCTACACCGTAGGAGGGATGTGAGGGTGCCCTCCAAGGATGCTGTAAGCCCAGCACTCATGTGGGTTGGACTTGGCTTGTGGGAAGCAAGCCTGCAGCACACAGCCTGGGCATGGTTCTAGGTGATGCTTCACGATGCAAAGTCTGGGGAGATGGTGATACCAGCAATGCCAGGCTTCCGGGTCATTCTGCTGCCCCAGGAAGGTGAAACACAATCACTGGACCCGCATGCACTAAACATACCAGTGGCCACCCAGCATCTTCTTTTCATAAATGCGCTCTTTGACCTTTGTCTCTCTCCCTACCCCACTTTATGAAATGTCTATATATTTTAGGGTTACAACTGAAAATATATCAGTTATAGAAGAAAATCCATTTCTTTTCATTGCTGACAAATCTACTTTCTGAGGAAGAGAGTATGGTTCTTATTGTTTTTCTTTATTAGAGATGAAATAATTGATTGATGAAGTCATAATAAATTCTCAAACATTTGCCGATATCAGGAAACAAAGTTGAATTATACCATTTTTTTTCAAATTCTGCAGAAACTTTAATTCCTTAAAAAAATTAATAAAATCTGGTTTCTGGCCAGGAGAGGAAATGGAAATGTCAAACCTCCCCCAGAAAACCATATTTGGCCATAACTTGGAATAGCAGAGCCAGAAATCCCATGAGAAAGCCTGATTTTATTGCCCTCCCAGCTTGGTCAAGACTGAAAACAGCTACACCCCAGCTTCACCCCTAACCATTGTCACAATGAACCCCACACTGCCCTCTTTTCATACATCCATAATGGAGACGCCAGGAGAAGAGCCTGGCTGTCAGACAGCCACATAGATAGTTAAGATTACCCTGAGTCTCTATACATTACAAATTAAGTCCAAGGATAAAATGTAGTTAGCCTGACATGCCTTTGAATAACTGTGGAAGTAGAGACAATGGAAAACAAGGTGGCTTATTATTATTGCCCTAGAAAATACCCTCTTTCCCTTCCAAGCCCAATGTTCTAAGAGCTCTGAGAAGTCCAGAGCAGTGCTGGGTAGAAGAGATCAGAAAGAGGTCCAAGCAGGGGGCACAGACTGCGAGGAAGTCTGGCAACTGGGGGGTACATACTGAGACCCAGTCAAAGCAAACTGGTCCCTCTATAGGGGTTCAGGTAGACTCCAGCCAGGGGACAGAACTGGCAAGAATCTTGATTCTCGGTAGGTTGGCTGAGCCTTGCTGGCGGGGGAAGAAGATGATAGCAAATCCCAGAGGATGGGCCTTGACCCAATGACAGGCTGGGCAGGGCAAAAGTTCCTGGGTCTGGAGCCTGGAATCAGGGCAGCCTGGGAGGAACAAAGTCACTCAAGGTCATGGCTGACTAGCAGGGTCGACATCACTGACCCTGACCAGAGGGGGGCCATTCCCCTTGTGAATACATAAGGAACCCATTCATACCCCAGCCTAGATCCTCATGTTCTCCGGTCTGAACGATTAACAGCCTCCAAATGGGTCCTCCTGACTTCAGATGCCCCCCATCTGTACTTCCCACATTCCAATCCTCCCTACACTCACCTGCAAGGATTTATGAGTTCTCAGGGTTCGCCTGCATTGAGTCACAGGAGGGCTGGCCAAAACCCAGATTGCTGGGGGCACCTCCAGACTTTCCAATTGCATAGGCCTGGGGAGGGGCCCAAGAGTTTGCATTTCCATGAAGCTCCTAAGTGAACCTGTGGCTGCTGGTCTGGAGACCACACTTTTAGGACCTCTGATGAAAGGCTACGATGCCAGGGGAAGAGGCCTTCAGAAAGCCAAACAATCAGCAAAGAATGGAGACAAAATAGCTTAAGGTCTTCAGAACGCACATAGCAAAGCCATGTCCTAGACCAAAGAACCCAGCAATGCCTTGTGAGAGCTCAAGTAATGAGGTGTTAACGGGACTGATCTTACTAGAGCCAGCCCCAAATGAGCCCATTTACCCAGGAAATGGTATAAGGACGTTCTATGAAATGAATAGGGTGTAAGGAGACGTAATCACTCATCTTACTTCTGGCTTTTGAGGGAGAGAGCAGGAGCTGCATCGAGAGAGGAAGGCCTGGGTGCCAAGGCCTAGGCTCCAGGGAGACTCAGCTCAGCCCCCTCACCCCTCTGTCTGTGAGGATGCCTCCCTCCAGCCTGATCTGTGCTTATTCCTCACCATGGTTTGTTCTTATCTCCCCTTGTAAAGACAAGGGGAGGAGGAATAAGACTAATGATGGGGAGGCTTATGCGTTAGTCTACCAGGGAAGGGGCAGGGCTTTTCCTGAGGGAGTGGGGTGCCACCCCCTTTTTATCCTTTTTTGGTCCTTAATGTCCCATCATGGCCACCGGTAGGTGTGTCACTTAATATGCTAATGTAGTAAAATCAGCGTATAATGAGACTCAGGGTCTGTTGGAGGTCAGATTCGTCACCATCGTGGTCCCAGCTGGTTCACTTTGGGTTTTTTTGTTTACAGCTTCCTTCTCTCTGGACCTTTAACGTAAAGATTCATGCTAACTCCTGCTAAAGATGGGGGTTGGCAGGTTTTGAGCAAAGACCTGGAGCAGCTCCGGCCACAAAATCCCTAGACCTTCATCCCAGAAGGGGAAGACGATGTGAAGGTGGACAGTGCAACTACAAGGCTGCCACCCGGTCTCTCCATTCCTTCAACAAATACTGAACTCGGCAGGAGACCAGCTATCATCCCCTAAGTGCTGGGAGACAACAGTGAACAAACCAGTGAAGGCTCAGAGCCAACTAGACTTTGACAAAAAAGAGGCCACTGAAAGACCACATGTTTGAAAGATTGGCCATAAATGAGAGAAAGGGCTCAGAATGTGAGCATCAGGGCAGCAGACAGAGGTGAAAGGGAGAAAACACCAATTGTATGTGAAAGCCCAGAGTAAGAGCCAACACACAGGGCACAGAGAGGAAGGACGAGGGAGAAAAGGGCTTTAATGCTCTGACACAAGGAAGGTCAACTCTTCCATTGAAATGCAAAGAAAACTGAGCAGGTCCGCAACAAAAAAACATGAAGAAAGGAGATGTCTAGGACGCAGGGAGGATGATAAGCTTGCTTCAGTGTATCTGTGGTGCTGGTGGAACCACTGGGTTTGATTGGGACTCAGCCTCTGTAGCGAGGACAGGGTGCCACTCAGCCAGTGAGTGAGGGGGAGAGAGAGTGGCTGCTTCCTGTCACCCCCAAACCCACAGAAAATCAGACCACAGTGCAGGCAAGGGCTCTGTCCTTTGACCCCAGGTGATAAAAAGCAGAGGAAAAAGTCTTTGGGAGTAGAATTTCTGTACTCAGCACCTGTTCTCAGAGTTATTTCTAAGCCAGGCCACTTCCTACCGGGTGTGAGGACCAACTCCAAGCACGAACAGCCTAGGATCACATCCAGGCTTTTGGAGGTCAAGTCCAGGTCCGTCTTCTGCCTCAGCTTCCCCTTCCTCCCCACCATGACCAATCCAGTCCCTACTCCAGGAGACGAGGCATGTATTATTTTTCTTTTAAAATGTGTCTGTGTATTTCCTTCCATCTTTCTTTAGGACCCATGTGCCAATGCTGTCTGGCATGTAGCAGATGTTTAATAAATATATAAGTAGGAGAAGAGAGAAAGAAAGGGAGGAAGGGAGGGTGGGTGAGCTCACTAGTATAAAGAGTTTAAAACCAAGTCAGGAGGAGAACTTGGTGGGGATAAGGGTAAGGATTCAAGTATTGGATATAAGGGTTGGTTATAAGACTTACAAGTTCCTTCCAACCTAATTTTTCATATCTTTGATTTCAAGCCCTAATCAGGACTTGAACATTCCAGGAACTCTTCTTAAGGAATTACCTACAGATTTGGTGGCATGTGAGATCCTTGATACCCATTCCTGGGCCAGGAGCTGGTTGTCACCTCCCTCAGCCCTCCTAGAGGCCATAGAGGTTTGGTGTCTGCACTGTGACAATGAGAAAACAGGCTGTGAGATTCAGGCAATGGTGCCCAGCATCACAGGAGGGCAGACTAGAGCTGAGCATGGTCCCGCACCTCTGGGTCCAGGACTCCTTCAGCCCCATGTGCTAGAGCCACCTTGTGAGGCTGGGCTTAATTCTGTAAAACATTCAAGTGTAGTAAGAACTAACTGAGGTAAAATAAAATTAAATTGTTCCTGTTATGTGATAAGCTCACTTTGGTGTTATATGTCACCTTAACTTAAACCACCTCCCAGGATCAATATGCTGACTTCCAGGACCTTCATGCCCTGCTACCCTTCCACCCTGGGAGGGTAGAACTGTAACTCTGGGGTCTGAGCCCTCAGATCAGGTGATGCGATGGTCTCCTCCCCCAGGGCCTCGGTCTAATTGCAGGGCAGGAGGGCAGGCAGGAGGCTCCTGAGCTTGAGAAATGAGTCATCCACACAGGGCTCTGCTCACGGCCACCTTGCCAAGGACAAGCCAGGGCAGGACTTTATTTTGTCTTATTACTCATGGTTTTTAGAGGGAAAAAATTTTAGGTGGCTATTTCAGTACTCCAAAGATTAATCAAATTTAATCAAATCAGCCTATTTTCAGATAACAAAGGAAGCAAATTTGAAGAAGCAGAGAAATTACTCTACACCATAGATGGCCATCTTTCACAGATACCAGATGTTGAAGAAGGGAAAGACCTGGAATTGGCCCATTGACTCTATTCCTTCATTCCAGTTCACAGATTGAAACGCCGGTGTGTGTTACTGCACTGATTCAAACTCTGGGCTGTGAAATAAAATTCATATTTTATGGCAAGACATAAAAAATGTAAACATAAACAATTTTCTCTGCCCTTTGGCCTCTCCTCTCTCCCCACTGTACATTGTGTGCCTGCTTTATGCATCGACCTCCCCATCAGCAGAAATACCTGCTCAACCATAAAAAGCAACATTCTTCTACCACCAACAAGACTATTCCTTAAATGATAACCTTCCTTCCTTATCTTGTAAGGGGTCATGATGACGCATGACCCACTACTCGCTAGATGGTGTTAACTGTCAATAATACGTCATTTAGTGTACAGCCCTCTGTCTCTAAAACTTATATAACTGTGCTTTGACCTCTAACCAGCGGGGTTTTCTGAGAGGCTGTTCCTGGGTTATAGTCCTCAAACTGGCTTGAATAAAATTTTCCATTTCTTTCTTAGATTACTTTTTTTGTTGACAGGACCTAAGTACTCTCCTCCTCAATCCTTCTAGGTCATATTTTCGTCATTGTAACTAAATTAACATTCAACATTTACATTCACTTCGCATTCAACATTGTAATCCCTCAGAACCTAAATACATAAAGCAAACACCATGGGACAGGGCTTCCCTGGTGGCACAGTGGTTGAGAGTCTGCCTGCCGATGCAGGGGACACAGGTTCATGCCCCAGTCCAGGAAGATCCCACATGCCGCGGAGTGGCTGGGCCCGTGAGACATGGCCACTTAGCCTGTGCGTCCAGAGCCTGTGCTCTGCAACGAGCGAGGCCACAGCAGTGAGAAGCTCATGTACCACAAAAAAAAACATCAAGGGACGCTTATGTTGCTTCCATGTCTTGACTATTGTAAATAGTGCTGCTATGAACATTGGGATGCACGTATCTTTTTGAATTAGAGTTTTCTTCTTTTCTGGATGCATGCCCAGGAGTGGGATTGATGGATCGTATGGCAGCTCTATTTTTAGTTTTTTAAGGAACCTCCATACTGTTTTCCATAGTGGCTGCACCAATTTACTTTCCCACCAACAGTGTAGGAGGGTTCCCTTTTCTCCACACCTTCTCCAGCATTTATTATTTGTAGGGTTTTTGATGATGGTCATTCTGACTCATATGAGGTGATATCTCACTGTAGTTTTGATTTGCATTTCTCTAATAATTAGTGATGTTGATCATCTTTTCATGTGTCTGTTGGCCGTCTGTATGTCTTTGGAAAAATGTCTGTTTAGGTCTTCTGCCCATTTTTGGATTGGGTTGTTTCTTTGATATTAAGCTGTATGAACTATTTGTATATTTTTGAAATTAATCCCTTGTTGGTAGCATCATTTGCAAATATTTTCTCACATTCCATAGGTTGTCTTTTTGTTTTGTTTATGGTTTCCTTTGCTGTACAAAAGTAACCGAAGTGTCCATCAGCAGATGAGTGGATAAAGATGTGATATAGATATATAGATATAGATATATAGATATATATATAATGGAATATTACTCAGCCATAAAGAAAGACTGAAATAATGACATTTGCAGCAACATGGAAGGGCCTAGAGATTATCATACTAAGTAAACAAAGTCAGACAGAGAAAGACAAATATTATATGATATCACTTATATGTGGAATCTAAAGAATAGTACAAATGAACTTATTTACAAAACAGAAACAGACTCACAGACATAGAAGACAAACTTATGGTTACCAAAGGAGAAGGGCAGAGGGAGGGATAAATTGGGAGTATAGGATTAACACATGCACACTACCGTATGTAAAATAGATAAAAACAAGGATTTACTGTATAGCACGGGGAACTATATTCGATATCGTATAACAAACTATAATGGAAAGAATTGAAAAACTAGTATATACATGTATAACCAAATCACTGCTGTACAGCTGAAACTAACACAATATTGCAAATCAACTACACTTCAATATAAAAAAAATTTTTTTAATGGGACAGCACAGCTTTCAACATCAATTCTTAAAGTTGTTTTGCTAATGGAGTGCTGACACTTGGTCAGTTTAGTTAAATCTACAAAGAAGTGGAGAAGTCTTGGCACGTGATGCAGAAGTGCCCTAAGTGATTTGCTGCCAGGTCAAGGTTGAATACAGAGGAAATCAGTGTACTGGAGTCAGAGATTTAACTTCTAGACCAGTGCTGTCACCAGCTCCTGTGTGACTTTCCCTGTCTGGAAATTGAGGGTCTGAAAACCCAGACCACAGCCAGCAATCTACAGTGGTTATTTAGGCAGAATCTGTGTAGTGTTCTGTGTAGCTGTGATACCGTGATTTATAATAAGAGATATACACTTCATCTTAGTCCTGTTTCTGGCACAGAGCTCCTAAAACCCTTGAAAGTTCCTTTGTTGGGAGCCATAAAGTTGTCTTTTATTATGCTAATGAGGTGGCATTTGGAACTGGGCACTGGAAGTTGGCTGGTTGCAAGGGGAAAACGAACCACCTGATTAGAGGATTGGAAATGTTGGTTCCCCCTCCTGCCCCCCACCTCCTGGGAGGGAAGAGGAGGCGGAGATTGGATCAGCTGTCAGTGGCCAATAATTTAATTGATCATGCCTAGATAATTAATGAAACCTTCATAGAAACCCAAAAAGAGGGTGTTCAAAGAGCTTCCTGGCTGAAGAGTGCATGGAGCTTCTGGAAGAATGGCTGGCACAGAGAGGGCATGGAAATTGCCTCCTTTCCCCATACCATGCCCCGTGCATCTCTTCCATCTGGCTGCTCCTATGTTATACCCTTTTAGAGTAAATTGGTGATCTAGTAAATAAAGTGTCTCTCTGAGTTAATCAAGCCCAATTGGGGATCACTGGAACCTCCAATCTATAGCCAGTTAGTCAGAAGTACAGGTGACAACCTGGACTTGAGATTGGCATCTGAAGGGGGGGGCAGTCTTGTGGGACTGAGTCCTTAACCTGTGGGATCTGACCTTATCTCCAGGTAGATGGTATCAGAATGGAGTTGAATTGTAGGACACCCAGCTGGGGTCAGCATGGATGCATGGGAAAAATCGACCCAAAACATTTTGAAATTGGGTGCAGAACCCTTGGTAGCGTTGTGTGTAGGGTTCTGTGTAGGATTCTGTGTAGGGTTCTGTGCTTTGGAGAAAATGTGTTGAACACTTTTGAGGAGAAATAGCAGCACTTTCTCCATGTCCATTGAGGAAATCAGGCACAGAGTGACAGATTACTGCTGCCCTCTCTGGATAGTACACTGTTCTCCAATATAATTGGGAGATGGTCAAACTTGGCCTGCGAGAAAGGGCCATGGTGCTGGAAAAACACCACTTCCAGCTCAGTGGGAGAGTCTCCCAGGATCCCACTGTGGTGATTAATTTTGTATGTCAACCTGGCTGGGTCATTGTGCCCAGATATGTGGTCAAACAACTCCATAGGTTTCTGTGAGGGATTTTAGGGGAAATTAACATTTAAATCAGTAGACTGAGTAAAGCAGATTGCCCTCCATAATGTGGGTGAGCCTCATCCCATCAACTGAAAACCTGAATAGAATAAAGACTGACCTTCCCTGAGCAAGAGGGAATTCTGTGAGTAGATGGCCTTTGGACTTGAACTGCAAGAACTGCAAGTCCCCAGTCCAGCCCACCCTGTAGATTTTGGACTTGCCAGTCTCTATAGTTGTATAAACCAGTTCACATATAGATATAGATATTAGATATATAAATAGAGATAGAGATAGATTAGTTCTGTTTCTCTGGAGAACACTGATAATACACCCAGGCAGTGATTCGAGGCCCCCCAGACCTGACTTAAAGCTCAGGGACTCCACCAGCAAGTTTATCTAAGAATATATTAGCATATAAAAAAGGCAGAGGGGCTTCCCTGGTGGCGCAGTGGTTGAGAGTCCGCCTGCCGATGCAGGGGACACGGGTTCGTGCCCCGGTCCGGGAAAATCCCACATGCCGCGGAGCGGCTGCGCCCGTGAGCCATGGCCGCTGAGCCTGCACGTCTGGAGCCTGTGCTCCGCAATGGGAGAGGCCACAACAGTGAGAGGCCCGCGTACCACAAAAAAAAAAAAAAAAAAAAAAGGCAGAAATAGCCAATGAAGTTCTAGGCTTGAACTTGCCCCCTTGCAGTGCAGATGGTTCCAAAGTCCCTCCCCAAAGGCAAACCCCAGGTTAAACACGTTTACATTCACTGCCTACTAATCCACTGGTGTGGAAGCCCTGGCCTCACACCACAATCCAAGGAGGCTGGCCATCCTACCATAGCCCCAGACAGTGGAGCTATGACTGAAACCAGAAGTGAGCCCATCAGCCAGAAGTGTGGGAAGCAGGACAAATCCCAGACTATCCCACTTATGATCCTGATAGGGCGTCGAGTTCTATGGAAGCCAGGGCGGCTTCACAGCGAGGATGAGGCTACAGCACTGGCACCTCAGACAAGGAAATTCTCCCTTATGATGGCCCAGCAAAACTTAATGCTAAGCCTCCCACCCCTGTGTTTGATTAAAATCTTAGAAAGTGCCTTTGAATGATTACCCATTGGAGGAGATAAAAGGAAATAACCATCAACTATTCATTAAGCATCTACTAGATGCATAGCACTTGCTATGACCAAGGGATAATAATATAATAAACCTTCATTTTGAGTTTTCCCAGGTAGCTTGCTATTTGATATTAACAACAGTACTCTGGGAATAAAGGATATAATCACATTTTATTGATCATTTTGCTGAGTTTTAGAGTGTTTAAATCAATTTGTACAACATGAGGAAGCTGGAACTTGAATCCAGGTGATCTTTCCATCTTACCTATGAGAGTTTTACTAGCATGAATTTGTCTTCAATGCAGGCAATATTGCAGATTTAATCTTCATATTTATGAACTCGAATTCATCACTCTCGGGCCTCCAAATTCCTCCAGCCTCCTGGCCTGAGTTTGGGGGATTTTTTAATATTACCTATTCGGGACAAAACCTTCTGTAAGCAATTTTACCTTTGTAGAAAGTTATCTTGTCCTTGTGAATCCATGAGAAATATATCAATCTGGAGGAAGAAACAGAAAAAAAAAAAAAAAGGAAGCTACGTAATTACTGGTCTTCTCAAGTTGCAAATCACACCAAATTTAAGAAGTCTATTCTCCCTTCACTGAGGCATAATTTATGGAATATTTGTCACTGGATATGCACTTTCTACAGGTGAATTTATCACGAGGGAAGTTTTTGTTTCTTCGCTCCGTAAGCCCACGTCGTATAGACCTGGTGAGGGTAGGTAGGCAAGTTTTGCACATCTCAGTCGTTCACCTGAAATATTCTCAGAGCAGTTCCCTAAATGTGAAAGCCTTCGTTCTGTGTCCACTGCGTGCTGGGTAGTGCTCCAGGCACTGGGACAGGACCTTCACAAGAACAGAGCCGAGGCACTGCCAGGCAGCACCCTTTTTTTTTTTTTTTTTTTTTTTTTTTTTTTTTGTGGTATGTGGGCCTCTCACTGTTGTGGCCTCTCCCGTTGCGGAGCACAGGCTCCGGACGCACAGGCTCCGGACGCACAGGCCCAGCGGCCATGGCTCACGGGCCCAGCCGCTCCGCGGCATGTGGGATCTTCCCAGACCGGGGCACGAACCCGTTTCCCCTGCATCGGCAGGCGGACTCTCAACCACTGCGCCACCAGGGAAGGCCTGGCAGCACCCTTTTTGTTGGGGGTTGGGGGATAAGTAATAAGCAAAAGGGAAAGTCTCAGGCAGTTGTGAGAACAGTCTCAGGCAGTCACTGAGGGCTCCTTTAGATCAGGTGGCATGGGGGAGAGAAGCCCCTCGAGGGGGTGGCATTTGAGCTGAGATCTGAATTCAAGAGCCAGCCCACAAATCACCTACAAACACACTGAGAAGAGCATGGGCAGAGGGGACAGCAAAGGCCCCGCACAGAGCTGCCGAATGAGGCCAGTGCAACTAGGACGCCATGATCACTGAGGAGGGTCTGAGAGGCAGCAAAGGTGGACCCGGGAGACAGAGCTGCAGAGGGAGCTGCTGTCCTGCTCTTAGTAGAAGGGGCTGGATGCTTGGGGGGTGGCCTCCTCTGCCTGATGCCCTGGCTGCTGTGGAAGAATCAATTGTGCAAGGGCAAACTGGAAGTAGGGAGAAAGCTTCAGGGTTGACATTGAATTTCCTTTTCACCATTCAATAAATATTGGTTTATTTCATACTACCCATCAGACAGATGACATAAATACATCCCCGATCATTTTGAGGGTTCAGATATGAGAGTCAGAAAAGGCCTCCCAGGAGAGATGACCCCAGGGCTCCAGTGGAATGAGTAGGAAATGAAAGAAAGGGGCATGTCTTACACACAGAATGTTTGGCAAGTGCAAAGGCCCAGGGGCACAGTGAGGGGCAAGGTGAGAAATAACGGTCCATAAGAAAGCAGGTGCCAGCCTGGGTTGGGATGAGGGCCTTCCCTGGCACAGTGTAGGGCATGGAGTTCATCCCCAAATTTGTCAGTAGCATGAAATGATTTTCATATTACATTTTAGAAGGGTGACTCAGGTAATAAGGTGACATTTATGCCAGTCACATGCCAGGCACTGTGCTAATCAGTTGGGACCCAGAAATGAATAAAGATGTCCTTTCCCTGAATGAATTCAGAGTCCAGTGACTGGACGAAAACACACACATCACCTACAGAGCATGACTGTCCACCTTGTGGAGATCCCATAACCGTGGAAGAGAGGTTCTGACCTGAGGGTCTTAGCAGGGGTTTAGAGAAAGTGGAATCCTTTCATCTATCCACCCACCCATCTATCCAACCTGCCAGACTCCAGGTTCCTTAGGAAGTATCTTCTATGTTTTTTTAAGTACTCAGTGTTGAGCACGGTTTTATTCTATAAACAATGACAAGCCCATTTGCTTGATAAACGATTCCCTTGATTTTTTTATTATATTTTTTCCCTCTTTTAAAAAATTCTTTTGAGCCTTAAAATTTTTAAATCTTTAATTATGGAAGCAGGTGTCAAGAAATGGATTTCCAATGATCATCTCTGAATTGTCAGTCAGGAATGGACTTTCTACCTTACTTCAAGAATTTATCCATTAGATGACACATCTCAAAATACCAACAGCCACTTAAAAGGGGACTTCAGAAGCAGCCTGTTCCAATCTAATGCAAGACAAGGACTGGGCTCAGAGGGACTCACTATTTTTCTAAACACATGTGCAAGCTTTTGCCTGGCTAATAAAATGAAGTAGGAAATAAATGATCCCTTTGGTAAGAGGGCGATGCAAGTCACAGCAGAGAGAATATCAGGTCCTACCACGTGGAAACTGTGCAATTTTGGAAATTTCCAAGTTAAAAAAAGAAACTTTGCAGATTTTATGGAAAAAAGCAAATGTCATATTAACAGCAAATATATTAAAGAAAGTCTAGAAAACACATATGCATGTTGTGACTTTTAGGAATCATTTGAAGAAGATACATAAAATATATATGTCCACCCCCCTCATTCAAGGCAAACCAGTAACCAAGTTAATTGCTCACTTGGTTATGATAATTTTCATTTTACTTTAATCCTTAAAAATGCTAACAGAAAAGTCCAAAACTCCTTCAGACAATCAAACATAAGTTTCTGGAGAATTGAAATGCCATTCATACTAAAAAATGATGTGGAACATATGGTTATCATGAACTGCCTCTTCAGATTAAATTTTTAAAACGTTATTTTTTTAGATCACTTTTACACTTACAACAAAATTGAGAGGGGCACATAGAGTTCCCATATACTGCACACACCCACACATGCATGGAGCCTCCCTGTCCTCAACATCCACCACCAGAAAGGTAAATTTTTACCAGGAATGAACCTATATTGACACAATTAGAATCATACAAAGTCTATAGTTTACCTTAAAATTCACTCTTGGTGTGGTACATTCCATGAATTTGGACATATGTAAAATGACATATATCTATCATTACAGTATCATTCAGAGTATGGTCACTGCCCTAAAAATCCTCTGTGCTCTTCCTATCCATTCCTCCTTCCTTCCAGTCATTGGCAACCACTGGTCCTTCTACTGTCTCCATTGTTTTGCCTTTTCCAGAATGTCATATAGTTGGAATCACATAGAATGTAGCCTTTTTAGAGTGGCTTCTTTCACTTAGTAATATGCATTGAAGTCTCCCCTTGTCTTTTCATGACTTCATAGCTCATTTCTTTTTATAGCTGAATAATATTTCTTTGTCTAGCTGTACCACAGTTTATTTATCTATTCACCTACTGAAGGACATCTTGGTTGCTTTCGAGTTTTGGCAATTATGAATAAACCTGCTATAAATATTCATGGGCAGGTTTTTGAGTAGACATAAGTTTTCAACTCTTTTGGGTAAATACCAAGGAATGTGATTGCTGAATCATATGGTAAGAGTATGTTTAGTTTTATAAGAAACTGCCAAAATCGCTTCCAAAGTGGCTGCACCATTTCTCATTACCACCAGCAATCAGTGAGAGTTCCTGTTGCTCCACATCCTCATCAGCACATGGTGGTGTCAGTGTCCTGGATTTTGGTCATTCTAAGGTGTGTAGTGGCATAGCACTGTTGTTTTAATTTGCATGTCCCTCATGATAAATGATATGGAATGTCTTGTCGTATGCTTGTCATCTGTATATCTTCTTTGGCGAGGTGTCTGTTAAGGTCTTTGGCCCATTTTTTCATTGGGTTATTGGTTTTCTTATTGTTAAAAGAGAAAAAGAGATCCTTGTATAATTTGGATAATAGTCTTTATCAGATGTGTCTTTTGCAAATAATGTCTCCCAATCTGTGGCTTGGCTTCTCAGTCTCTTGACATTGTCTTTCACAAAGCAGAAGTTTTTAATTTTAATGAAGTCCAGCTTATCAATTCTTTCTTTCATGGATCGTGTCCTTGATGTTGTATCTAAGAAGTCTTTGCCAAGTTCATCTAGGTTTTTTCCTATGGAGTTTTATAGTTTTGAATTTTACATTTAGGTCTATGGTTCATTTTGAGTTAATGGTGTAAGGAAGATTTCTGTCTAGATTCCCCCCGTTTTTTTGCATGTGGATGTCCAGTTGTTCCAAAACCATTTACTGAAAAGGCTATGTTTGCTCCAATGTATTGTCTTTGCCCCTTTGTCAAAGACCAGTTGCCTACATTTATAGAGATCTATTTCTGGGCAGTCTACTCTGTTCCAATGGTCTGTCTATTCTTTCCTATACCACACCATCTTGATTGCTGTAGCTTTATAATAAGTTCTTCAATCAGATAATATCAGTCCTCCAACTTTGTTCTTCTTGTTCAATATTGTGTTGGCTATTCTCTGTCTTTTGCCTTTGTATATCAACTTTTGTTTGTCGATATTCATAAAATAACTTGATGGGATTTTGATTAGCATTGCACTTAATCTATAAAGTTGCATTTAGATTATTTACATCCAAAGTGATTATTGATATAGTTGGATCAGATGAAACTTTAAGGAAGTTTTTAAACTGGGGGTAGAAACATGGAAAGTTCTGTGTACCTCCAAAAGCATTTTTGAAAAAGATACATGCATTATCTAGGGAGCAGTTTCAAGCATTTTTCATAGTTTTGAAGGGCTCAAGGACTTTATAATCTGGGGACACCCTTGCCCTAGAGCTGATACCACAAACATGCTAACCATTTATAGGGAATCTGCTGTGCTACGCAGGACAAATAATGTTTTATAAGAATTTCTTTCTTTAATACTCATGGCAACTGTGTCAGGTGGGAATTATTTTCCTTATTCAATAAATGAGAAACGTGGGCTTCTGTACGCTTCGTAACCTTGAGGAAAAAGACACAGCAAGTGGTTACTGGATCCAAAACGCAAAATCATGTCCCATCTTCTACTCAGCGGTAGACTAGAAAGTCAGTATTACTTTTACTCACAGGTTTCAATGCAGAAATTTAAAAGATCTCCATTGAATCACTGATTTATTCTAAACATGTATATTCACTGGATTGTTTCCTAACCAACTGCTCCTCTTTTCAACTGGTTTGTAAGCCCCTCCAATTCTACGTAAGAGACCACTCATCTTCCATTTTGACACTCCTCATAGCTCTAGCAAGTCCTGGGAGGTGCAGGGTACAGGGGAAAATAACTCTTTTATGCCCAAAAGATCTGAGTCTGCATCCCAGCTCCTCTGTTTACCCCTGATTCATCACTGGACAAGCTCTACATCCTCTATGTCTTCTCTGTAACACGGGGTGATCTTAGCACCTGCCTGTTGACCTCTCAGGGTTTGTCAAGGAGCAAATGAGATCAATAAAGTGAGAGCTTTGTAAACTGTAAAGCATTCTATGTTTGTTTATTTTGGTGGGCACTTAGCAAATAATTGCTAAGTTGATATCAATAATGAATGAAACTCAAGGAACGATTAATGGAATTTTTATCTAGAAAACATAAGTAATACATTTTATACAATATTTTGAATTATATTTTGTACTCTTTTTTATTTATAGCATGGTAAAATATGGACCTAAGACAAAAGCATTAATAACCTAGCCTAGTAAAAGACAATATGAGTGAGCAAATTGTCCCTGTACAATTTATGAATGAACAGAAAAAATAGACATTTTATGAAAACCTTCACAACCGTGACCTGGTTCCACTTATTCTAATCAAAATAACCATTGTCAACCCAATATTTGAATGAGTGAATTCTTCAAGATTTTCCCTGACAAATATTATTTGCTTCTAAAAAGGTTCCTTTTACCCATGAGTTGTAGTCTCTCCTATGTAATCATATTTTAAAAGTTGATGAATATAGCAGCAACTCTCATCAAGACACAGTGTTCTATCTTTCTAATGAAGTCGTGAGAATGAAGCCACGTGCCTGCTATTTGTCAAAACCGTGACCATCTACAACAGCTGTTTAGGGTGAGCGAGTTCATTCAGCCGTGAGGTTCCAATTTTGTTCCACCTGTTTTGAGTTTTCTTATAAACTGCACGTGCTTCTGTCCATAAATTTCAGGAATCCCATGTTGGCCCTCAGACTTCCTGCAGGGGGTTTGTAATGAAGTTATACAATTAAGTGGTCTAACAAAGCTTTGTCCCTACAGCTGCAAATTATAGGTAATCATCTGTTCCAATGTAATACTAACCTTATGGGTCCCATGAGTGCAATTTCTATGGCCATGAAAGCTCACATAACTGGTGTCTAGTTCCACATTTAGAAAAGCAATTTTGTAAACTTTGAATATAAACATTGCAGATATACCGTGCTAATTGGCGCATACTATTTCTCTGTGTTCTGAACCAAAGAGGAAAAAATAAGCAAATTTTTAGACAAATCAAATAAATATTCATAAATAGATGAATTTAATGGTTTTAAAGCAAAACTTAGAATATACATTTCGGAGAAGATATACTTTCAAATGACAGGTTTAAATTATGGGTTTTTTCCTCTTCACTGTGGGAGAAGTACTGTGATTTTGAGAAAATAAGTCCAAAATATAGTCTGACTTGAATATTTTGGAACAATCTTCATTATTTTGCTTCTCAGTTTAAAAATATTCTCTGTGTGTGTGTGTGTGTGTGTGTGTGTGTGTGTAAGGAACAATGGTATGTTTTACAGAATTCAACACAGGAAGGAATGATAATTCTCAGAAAATTATCCCTGAAATTTAAATTACAGGTTAAAATTTGTATTGCATATGTTCATGATTCATAGAACTTTCAAACTGAAAGGTATTTATATTTCATTTATTTGATCAAGATACGCAATCAAGACTCCCCTCAATGACACCCACGAGACATTTTTCCAGGCCCCATCTGACTGTGCCAACAGTAGAGAAATGTCCATCCCTTGGACTTAATTCTCACTGGCCACAACCAACCAGAGGCTGGAGGTCAAGGGTGCCCAGTAATGCCACTTGCAGAGGTCAGCCCTGTAGGAAACAGGACTAGAGGGGCCAATGGAGAACATCCCGCACAAACCAAATATGCCCCACAGTCATGAATGTTAAGGATTAAGCAGTTCTTAGAATTCTTGTCCAGACCTCATTCTCATATAAAGGGTCTGAGGCCTGGGGGAGGAATGTCACCTCCCCAGGGTCACCTAGAAAGGCAGGAAGGCAGGTTTGAAACTCCAAGTACAGTAAGTCCCCTACATACAAACATTCAAGTTGCAAACTTTCAAAGATGCAAACATGTGTTCCATCAACATCAGGCGTGAATGAAATTGCAGCTTGCCCTTTGTCCTATTGCTGACGATCCTTCAGCTCTACCATCTCCCACCTCCTCTCCCTTCTCCAGTCAGTAAGTCTTCTTGCCTGTTCACTCAATGCCAGCCCCTGTATGTCAGCTGTTGGACTGTACTACTGTACTTTTCAAGGTACTGAGCTGTAAGATTTAAAATGTTTCCTTTATTTTTTGTGTTTGTTTTTATGTATTATTTGTGTGAAAAATATTATAAACCTATTACAGTACAGTACTATATAGCCAGTTGTGTTACTTGGGTACCTAGGCTGAGTTTGTTGGGCTTACAAACAAATTGGACTTATGAATGTGCTCTCGGAACAGAACTCATTCATATGTAGGGGACTTTCTGTGTAAAACTTTTTCATGCTTTAGGTGGATTTGTATGGCTTTCTCTTAGGACAGGGATGATTAATCTGTTGTTGTGAGAGAAGGCAGTGAAGTGTCCCCATATGAAACAAATCCAAAAACTTGGCCTTAAGAATCTTGTGAATTATCCAAATGAGTGAAACAGTAAGAGGACCACCTCCTCATCTCAGAAGGCAAGTTGTCTTGATCGGTAGGGCAAAAAGACAATCAGTGCTCTAAAAAAATGCTTAACCCTTTCTAAAGAGCCAAAGTCTGTGTCTCTAACCCTTCTTCATTTGGAAATTGAAAAATTACAATGAATAAAATGAGAATTTTGTTTGCAAACCACATTTTAATGAAAATATAATAAAAAAATAAATTTTAAAATATCATATAAAATGTGTTAGTTATGTTTTATAGATGTGAACTCAGAAATTCATTAACTTGGTAATTATTTCCAAGTGCCCACCAGAGCTAACAAACAGAATGAGTCACAGTTTACAGACTAATTGCTTTGAAAATATCAAGGAGCTCAAAGTAAAAACCTAAGAGCCCAACAGGCACATGATGATAAAACAGAGAAAAGATAACTTTTAAAAATGGGGGCAGTGAAAGGGAAATAAATACTGACAAACTTTAAAAAGAGACATTTCTCTGCATCCTGAGAAATGCAGCTAAAATTAAATGGAAATAAACGTTTAAAACAACTAAAGGTAAAATGTTAGATAGGGAAAAGAAACAAAGGAGTTTCATGAATATGTAATTGGTATAATTGTAGAAACAAACTATATAGATGGAAAGGGAAAAAAAACTGAAGACATAATTCAAGAAAATTTTCCAGAAATAACATGAGACGAATCTAGTCATTAAAAAAACACTCCATCTCAGGGAAAGTTTTCATAGGGCAAAGCATACCTATAAATATATTAATAAACTGACTGGACTTCAAAGATAAAAATGAATATTTGGGGCATGAAAGCATAAGAACCAAATTGCCCATAAAGGAGAAAAGACAATAAAGATATATTCAACCACCATCATAGTGAGAGAAATGTTAATTGAAAAAACAATGAAATATCATTGTTTTATAAAAATTAAACATGTATATAGTTTTTGTCCAGGAATTCCATTTCTAAAAATTTATCCAACACATATAGTGCCACATATGAGAAGTTAGGTATCTATGTCGGTGCATATGACAGTCAATTTTTTTCTCAATACCACTAGATAGGAAACAACCTAAATATCCATCAAAGGGAAATGATTGAATCAATTATAATCAGTTTGTAGAAAGGAATTCTAAAAAGCCATTAAACAAAATGCTACCATTCCATGACTGTCATGTCCAGTGTGTTTATTATTTGCATGTTATCTATATATACTCTTGGCACATGGAAGCATGTGTCATTGTTGGCATATAAAGAAAGGCTGGATATGAGCCCTTGGAAGGGCTGTGTATCTGGAATGATAAATAGGAAGCTGATAATGGTGACTGTCCCCAGAAATGGGGTGCAATGGTTATATAACAGAGCAGGGCCCTATGAGACCTTCCCAGGACAGACCACCCCTCCGTGTCCTCTGCCTGCCTGTTGCCTGTAGAAAGACTTTAGTCAAAGAATAAATTTAATCAGAAAATGCAGAAGTAATGAGAAAATGCAGAAGTAAAGGAAAGCAGTCAAACAAGACCAAATAATAATAGTTTAGTCATTAAACAAAATCAAAGACCTTTAGTTCCTCCTCAAGGGCTATAGATAATATTGTGAGTCATATCCTTTGAGTCGTTCTGTAGATACTGAAACCCCCACCAGGTGGAAGAAGTTAACTACATAATGACCAGAATATAGCCATGACATAAGCTGCCATAACTCCATGAACTGAGCTCAAAGAAACGGGAACAAACTGACCCTGGAACTGAAAATTAACTGTACTTAAAACTATCAAGATGACGTTGATCGGACTACTGCATGACTAATTTTAAGGTGACTGTCAGAGCTGACTGTGCTGTTCTGCATGTAGCCCCCTCCTTCTTCCTGTGCACCCATGAAACTCCCCTTTAAAAACTCTTGCCCCCTGATCAACAACAGAAGTTAGTTCTTTGGGACATGAGTCCACCTTCTCCCCAGGATTTCTGGCTTCCTCAATAAAGCTATCTTTCCTCCTAGCCAACACTTGTCTCTCAGTATTGGATTCTTAAGTGACTAGCAGCCTAACCTGACTTCATTAACAGTTGGGACAATGGTGGAAGCTGACGTCTGCTCCATCATTTTAATTTTGTGCCATGCACATATGCAGCAGAGAGTGACCCAGAAACACGGGGAGTCAGGTAGAATGCAATACTGTTGGTTCGTAAAAATTAAATTTCTTAAGTAGAATGATGACATGAAGAGTGAAAGAGCAGTCATCCAGTGACTCCAACTCTAAGACATCTGTGCTGCAGAGCTGACACCCACTCTGGCCACAAGTTCCCCTTGGTGAATTCAGGACACGATGATCTTGTGGTCGGGGAAAGTTCCAGATGTGAGCCCTGCTGATGACTCCACACCATGGGTAAAGTGTTGCTCTGCTTTGCAGAAATTCTTTCCTCAGAATCCTGGTTGATTTGCCCTAAGGATCTCACTTACTTTCTCTTACTCAAGGGTGAGATCACCTAGGAAGGTGGGGAGGCACCATGTGTTTTCTCCCTACTCCATTTGGAAATCTCCCTAACAAGCATTACTAAGACCAGTCCTGCCTAACTGGTGAAAGCCCACTAATCTCTTGCCCGGGGCACCGCAGCTCCAATGACAGGTGAGTGTGGGGAGTAGAAAAGCAGGTTTCTGTGTAGTTTCAGCTGCCTTAGTTGTGAAGCAGGCTATACCAGGAGGGTGCCACCCTGGAAGGCTCCAGGTGCCCCGCTTCTGCTCCAGGCAATGCACATCAGCAGGCAGTGCTCTCGAGGGGCGGGGGTGGCCCCTTGCACCCCCAGCACATGGTGGGAATAGTCATTCACCCCAGCGGAGAACTTTCAGTTCCATGACCAGCCCAAACTGCTTTTGTGCCACATTACAGAAGCTGCCCTTCCTCCCAAAAGGTAGCTGCTGTGGTCAGGAACACACACCTGCAAGGTTTGCTTGTGAAGAGATTCCTGTCCTCGGTGCCCAATTCAGAGAGCAGAGACATGGCGCCCATGTAACAGTGTGGACCACGGTTTCAGAAGCACCAAATGATGCGCCTCACGTCACACAACCTGGAATGGATTAGCTTTAATTCCATGAGGAAAAACAAGACCTAACACATGGGCAGCTGAAAATGGTCAAGTATTTATGGGAGATGCCAACATTGCAAGAGAAGAGCCATTTAAAATCTAAAATGTGCTGGAAACAAACAACCCTTGTTTATGACTAAGTCTGCATAAAGTATGATTAAGATGGCTAAAGTGTGAATTGGCAAAAGAAAAAAATTCCCGGTAGCTTACATCTCTGATGTGGCATCTCCCTGTTGCGTGCTGGTAAATCTAACACTCATGTAGACAGGACATATTGGAAAAAGACAGAATCCTCCACATTTTGATGCTAGGGGGACTGTGAATAAAAGTTCACCAACACAAGATATTCAGTGACAAAGTCCAAACGTGTAACATCATTAGTTGTCAGAAAAACACAAATCACATAACACACCTTCTATAGTGGCTGAAATTCATAGCACTTGCCATGTCAAGCATGGGTGAGGATCTGGTGGGAACATAAAAGGTACCACCGCTTTGGACATGTTTGGCAATTTTTACTAAAGTTAAACACATAATTTCCGTGTGATCTAGCAGTTCTACTCTTGGATATTTACCCAAGTGAAATGAAAAACTTCTCAGAAAGTCTTGCACACAAATCTTCAAAATAAACTTCTTTAAAATGGTGAAGGATGAAAGCAAAAGATACGTCATGCCTGCAGTAATCATGAGAAAGTTTTGCTTGCTAACATCTCCAGGTCTCCCTTCCCTGGACCTTAGCTAGATGCACATGAGTGCCTGCCTTCATTTTACATGCTCATCTGGCATTCAGGGTCACATGTATGGAAGCTAAATATGGAATGTACAAGGAGAATCTGTCTAAGCATTAAAATGAAAGTTTTGCCCAAAATGTCAAGACGAAATAGAAAGAAAATCCCAAAGGTAGACCATCATGAAAATTTTCCAGGGGAAGTTCAAAACTGGTTTTTTAATACACACACACACAAGCATACACACTAATATTTATATATGTTGAACCCTTGTTATTGGGTTTTAAGCATTTAGGTTAAAAAAACTGGAAACAACCCTAACTTCTGTAAACAAGCAAGTGGATAAACAGGCTGTTGTATATCTATACAATTCAATACTACTCCGTGATCACAAGAAACAATGATGCACACACTGACAGGAGTCTCTAAAACATTAGGCAGTGTGAGAGAAGTTAAGATTTTTTATATTTATTTGTTGGCTGGTTGGTTTGCCTGACAACATACACATGGTTTCCAGGTTAGAGACAGAATTTTAATTATTCAAAGAATACCTTGTGATTTCCCCAAGCCCCCACTCCCTATGGGCTAATGCCATGAGAGCAGGTGACACCTGTGCATGAAGTGGGGTTTGTACCCTGGAAGAAGAGCTCCAAAATTCCAAATGTATAATTTTGGTCTGTGGATACTGCTGTCCATCCTCCCCTCTGAAGAAGAGAGAGTAACCCCATCTTACTGATGTAGCCAGGTCTTCTCCTGGTAGGAAGGAAGGGGGAGGGCTTCAGGTCCATTACCTTTTGGAATGTAAGCTAGTGGTTCCAGGGTAGATACACTGTGAATGTCTCTGGAGAGGTTCACAGGCTCTCACCTCCCTGACATGGCTACATCCTTCAACCCTGGTTGGCAGGACATTTTCCTCAAAAGCCCTGATCATGTGAAAACTTGAAAACACTCACGGAGCATTGTTTCCCAACAGAAGCCAGCCATAAGAGACTCCACGTGGCATAATTCTATCTTTATGAAATTTAAAACATAGACTGTAATGTACAGGGACAGAATCTAGTCAGTGGTTGTCTGGTGCTGGGACCAGTTGCATGACTTGCTGAAAAAGGCACAAGGAAAATTTTTGAGGAGATGGAAACATTCTATATCTTGATTTGGGTAGTAGTCTCGCCTCTGTAATATTTGTCAAAACTCATCAAGCTGAACACTTGAAAGTGGAGCATTTCTATTCATGCTGGCATCTTCAGTAGCATTGCCCATGAGCCCAGCTTGGATAGAGCCCTTTTGAGCTGTTTCTATGGAGATCGTTGGGCACCTTCCAGCCACACTGCCCAACTCCCCTATTTATAGATCACTCTTTCTCATCCTTCATCAATTCACACATATATGTGATTCATGTGCTTAGCAATGTATACATAATGTGCTGCTATAGCATAGGCACCAACAACTACAGCCTTCTATTTTCCATTTCTTACACATTCAGGCTTTATCCTTAGCAGACCACATGTTCTTTGCAATTATAGTAATATCTCGTTTGTCAAGCATGCTACCGTTGCAGGGATGGTTCTATAATTGCTACCACTCCACCAACAGACATAGGAATATGTCAGTAGGAAAGCTAAGGGTCTGCATTGTGTTCTCACCATATCTAAGGGTTTACTGAGCTCTTTCTTTCCATCTGTGTACAGAATACTCAAAAGTAACAAAACATCTCTTTCCTTGGTTAAAATTTAGCTTTTGCCATATGGCCTTAAAACTGATGACAAAAGTGCAGCTTCTCTAAACTTGCAACCTGGGTCCACAGAGGAATGTTTAAGCATACTTGGTCTGTTTGTCTTTTCACTGGTGCTAAAGGGTTGAACTCAAACCGTATCCTCTAGCAGTGAGTGATATATCAGTGTAAAATATCTTTTAAATATTTTCTATGTGTTACAAACATAATATATTGCCATTTAGAAACATTTAGAAGACAAAGAAAAAGAAGAGGGAAAAAATATCAGCCACAGCATATATTCAAGGCTTTAGAAATTGTTTTCTGCTAAAGGACTCATGATTTATTTACTAGCTTTCCTCTTGCCCCTGACTTACCCAGTGATTGCTTCACTTCTCTGCTTTGCAGACTCCTCTGCCCCATGAGCCCAGGAAAAGTCATCATTTTTGTGCCAGCAATCAACGTCATTTAAGGTTTTCACAGGGTGAGAAGGACTTTTGCTTTAGAGACTTGCCATCTCGTGTTTCATGTGGAAATGACGCATGACGCATGACCCAGACGTAATCCACTTTGCTAATTTTGTATCATTCTTTAGTCTGGAAACACCTTCTTCACTCCAGCTGCTTCCTACTCATGTTCATACCCATCATCACATGCTTTTCTTGTTAACAGAAGTCTAAAGTTTGCATCCAGTTATCCCTCAGAAAGTGAAGCACTCCTTCTGAGGGGGTCCTACGGAATAGGGAAGAATCAGGTACAAATCTGTATGTAAGACAAGCGCATAAACACTGATACAAGGCAGGAGAGAAGTGATAGCTTAAAAAGTGAGTGGAAAGAAAACTCGGATAGCTATAAATGCACACTGGGATTCAATGATTAAGTAAATGGATGGTGGATGGTGGCAGCTGGGTTTCTCACTGTTGGGTGGAAGTTTCAGACAAGCAAGGGGAGAAGGCTAGAATGACCCATGTGAAACGGATTACAGTTGGAGACGGATTACAGTATGAACTCATGATTAGCTTAATATAATATAAATACAGATGGATATATATAGAAGTTTTTATAGAACAAAATGAACACAAATGGGTTAGTGTGTTTACATATTGTCTTGCTCTGTGAGCTGAAACTCAAAGCAACCACACTCCAGTAGCAGCAAGCACACATACCTCGCATCCAGATCTTGGTTTCTAACACAGTTGTCTAATAAAAGAAACCAAGGGTCCTCAGAGAAACGGCTGGTTCTAGGGCCAAGGCAGGAAATATACAAGATGAGCCTGGAACATCTTATAGAGCCCGAAAGTAAGGAAGTACTAAAAAAACAATAAAAACAACAACAAACACGATGATGGGGCTATGTCAGAGGGACACAGAAACCTACCAAAAAGCTCCCAATGGGGCTTCCCTGGTGGCGCAGTGGTTGAGAGTCCGCCTGCCGATGCAGGGGACACGGGTTCGTGCCCCGGTCCGGGAAGATCCCACGTGCCGCGGAGCAGCTGGGCCCATGAGCCATGGCCACTGAGCCTGCGCGTCCGGAGCCTGTGAAAAAAAAAACTCCCAATGGCCAAAGCTGGAACAATTTGAGAACAAAATTAAGTAATATTGGATTATAATCCAAAATAGGAAATAAGTCAACATGAGCCCACACTGATAAAAATCAAAGACTGAATAAATAAATAAATGGGGGAGAAGAGAGAGGTCAGTGCAAAAGCATTCAAACTACTTTATGTAGATTCTCTGCCCTCTGGGAGGAAAGCATGACTGCTCCTCCTTAGGTGCGAGCTGCACACAGCGATGTCCGGACGAAGAACAGAGTATGGAACGCTAGGCAAAAAAGTGTAACTTTATGGTGGAGAAACAACAGGACCCGACCTCAGCCAGGTGATCAAGATGGCATCAGCAGTGACAAGTCACACTGACAGCAGGGCCCCTTGATATGAGGCGGTGAGGATGGCACTCTGCCTCTGCTGTTCTCATTTCAACTGTGAAGAAACTCAGAAATTCAGCTACTTATCCAGTGGCACAGAGCAAATTCTGGGTAATGTATATATGTGTGTGTTTATAGTATTTGCTATACTTTTCTATATTTGAATATGTTTACCAATAAAAACAATCGCTGCTGACTCAATAAATACAGCAGCAGAGAAGTCAGGAGAATAAAAGATCTTGTCTACATTTAGTAATCATTCCCCAACATTTGCCTGGTATTTAGGGACATTTTCTTCTCCTTCCTCATGTAAGTTTGGAGTGGGGCCTGTCAGGTAGACTGTAGAATCCTGACCTTCTACAGCCATAGAAACTGACCAGTCAGAGACCCCTGGTCCCCTGACCTGGGCTCCACTGGGGTCCATTCAGGAACCCCGAGGAAGACAGAGAGCACCCCTCTCCTTCCAGGATCGTTAAGACGGACTCTGAAGACCTGACAGTTCAGAGACTTTCTTTCCACCCCAGAGAGAGGTCAGGCAAGAAGGATGCAAACATCACTGAGAGAAGCCTTTCTGGGGGCGGGGCGTGAGAAGCACCTCCATCAGCCCTGCTTGCCAGGTACCACCTTGGGTCACTCACTTACTCAAGCAAACAGATTTCCCTCTTTGCTCACACTATTTTGTTATGTTGTATGTAAGTTTATTTTTCCACATCATTTCACGCATCTACGAGCTACATACAACCCTGATCCAAAAATACCTGAATATCTTTTAAGTGCCAAACGCTACGAAGGCTGGCCGGGCATCCGAAAGAATGACCCATTTGTCTGCTTTTAGAATAAAGCATAAGTGCTGTGGTAGGGGTATACTGACAATTTAGTAACATGGCAAATACATACATACATATACATATGTATAGATTATATATATATATATATATTTAGATATTTATTTATTTATATACACACACTAAATGTCTATTGAATTAATAAAGGAACAAGTTAATGAGAAATAAAAGTCACCAAAGTCACAAACCCATGGTCTCTAACCACGAGGATTCCACAGGCACATCTTCACGCAGAGCAGACCCAGGGATGCTCTTCTGACAATGTGTTCTCCTCCATACTCCATCTGGAAGGTTTTCCAACCTGAAGATGGGGCAGTTAGGCCCTCCCCCTACATCCCCTCCTAACTGCAAGCCTTGCAGAAACCCTGAGACCATTACTGTTTAATGCTTTTCTTCTAAGTTGTTTGGAGGAAATAAATTGGATAAATCATATATATCAAAACTGTTTCCCCACATTTGACATCTCCCCTCTGGGCACCCATGGGAGGGTCTGGGTAAGGACCACCTTGCACATCCTGGAAATGTTGATGACAGCTGGGGGTCATGTTTTTGTTTTTTCCTTTTTCTTTTCCTGAATTTTGCTTATTGTACAAACATTATTGAAGAATGAAAATTTTTTAAATCCCCGATACCCCAACACTCTAATTTGTAACTGTTTGAATTTCTTCCTGCACTGAAGGAACTATTGAGGATGAAATTGACTTCTTAATTTCTCTTTCTGATAGTTGTTTGTTGATGTATGAAAATTCAACTGATTTTTGCATATGATTTTGTCTCTTGCAACTTTACTGAAGCTTTTTTGTTTATAAAACTTCTTTAATAGATTATTAACTTTTTTATGTAAGCAAATCACTAACAATGAATTTTGGGGTTTATGACAAAAGAGGAAGTAATATTTATGTCAAAAATAGCACAAAGGTAGGGAAACATGTAATCGGAGTATATTGTTGTAAGGGTCTTACATCACATAAAAAGTGCTTTAATATTATTTGGAGGCATTTTGTGATAAGATATATATATAATTTGGATGTGTTTAAACAAATTAATACCCCTGTGTATCCCCCTAGAGGGGTGGGATAGGGAGGATGGGAGGGAGACGCAAGAGGGAGGGGATAAGGGGATATATGTATACATATAGCTGATTCACTTTGTTATACAGCAGAAACTAACACACCATTGTAAAGCAATTATACTCCAATAAAGATGCTAAAAAAAAATTAAAAATAAAAGAAAATAAAATATCCATCTTGCAAGGTTGTCGTGACAATGAACTAGTACATACAGGGACCCAAGAAGTAGCAGCTACTAGTGCGTTAATATTATTAATGACTTTAATTATTAAAATTAATAATAATAAAGATTTTTAAATAATTCCACTGTAATATCTTATTGTCTTGTTTTGTGCTTAGTCTTTTATTCTGCATGTCTTTTTTTAATCGGTGGTGTTATTTGTCAGCTTTACATTGTGTATCTTCACAGGTTCCATGTGTGTGTGTATACACACATGTAAGTGTTCCAACAGGAGTTCCCAGTTTCCCATTAGAAGTTTTCCTCTGGAGTCTGTATAATTACAAAAACAAAACATTCAAAAAAATACCCCTGTGTAATCTCCACCACAAATAATAATCGTAAAATATTAGATTAATAAGACATTTCCAAGATCCCTTCTCAGTCAATGCTCCACTATTTCAGCACCAGGAAATTATTGATATGTTTTGTGACACTAAGACAAGATTTCCTCTCCCTACAGTTTCAATAAAAATGGAATCATACAGCATGCACACTTTCGGGTCAGGCTTTTTTTTTCCCCCCAGCATGTTTTTGAGATTTATTTATATTGTTGTGTGTTCTAGCATTATATTTCTTTTCACAGCTGAGTGGTGTTCTGCTGTATGACCATACCACAGTTTGTTTATCCATTCATGAGTTGTTTTCAGTTTGGAGTCATTATAAACAAAGCTGCCTTGAACACTTGTATATACATTTTATGTAGATATAGGCTTTTATTTATCTTGGGTAATTACCTAAAAATAGAGTTTCAAGATTGCATGGTGAGTGAATGTTTAACTTTAAAAGAAACAGCAAAATTGTTTTCCATTATGTTATACCATTTTATATTTTCAAAAAATATATATGCTAATACTTTTTAATTTTAGTCATTCTAGTGAGGGTTTAGTATTTCTCACAAGAGCAGTCAAATGATTTCGACAAGTTTGCTAAGATCATTCAATGGAGAAAAGACAATCTTTTCAACCAGTGGTGCTGGGAAAACTGCATATTCACATGTAAAAGAATGAAACTGGACTCCTACCTAATACCATGTATAAAATTAAGTCAAAACAAATCCATGACCTTAATATAAGACTAAGGTCTATAAAACTATTGGATTAAAAGAAGGCAATAGCTTCATGACATTGGATTTGGCAGTGATTTCCTAGATATAACACTAAAGGCATAGTCAACAAAAGAAAAAATAAACAAACTAGACCTCACAAAAATTTTTTTTAATTTTTGTACATCAAAAGACACTACCAACAGAGATCCCACAGGCAAACCAGAGACTGGGAGAAAATATTTGCAAATCACATATCAGATAAGGAATTAATATCCAAAATATACAAAGAACTCCTAAAACTTTACAAAAAAAAAAAAAAAAACCCAACCCTGATTCAAAAACAGGTAAAAGACTTTAATAGATATTTCTCCAAAGAAAATATACAAAAGGCCAATAATTACATGAAAAGATGCTCAATATCACTAATCATTAGGGAAATGCAAATCAAAACTACAATGAGATACCACCTCACATTGTTTAGGAAGGCTAATATGAAACAAAACAAAACAAAACTGAAAAGAAGTGTTGGCAAGGATGTGGAGAAATTGGTATCCTTGTACACTGTTGGTGGGAATGTAAAATGGTACAGCAACTGTGGAAAACGGTATACCAGCTCCTCAAAAATTCACAAGTAGAGGGATTTGCCTGGTGGTGCAGTGGTTAAGAGTCCGCCTGTCAATGCAGGGAACACAGGTTCAAGCCCTGGTAAGGGAAGATCCCACGTGCCACAGAGCAACTAAGCTTGTGCACCACAACTACTGAGCCTGCGCTCTAGAGCCTGTGTGCCACAACTACTGAGCCTGTGAGCCACAACTACTGAAGCCCGTGCACCTAGAGCCTGTGCTCCACAACAAGAGAAGCCACGGCAATGAGAAGCCCGCGCACTGCAACGAAGAGTAGCCCCCACTCCCCGCAACAAGAGAAAGCCCGCATGCAGCAACACAGCCATAAATAATGCAGCCATAAATAAATAAATAAATTTATTTTAAAAAAAATTTACAAGTAGAATTACCATATGATTCTGAAATTCCACCTCTTGGTATATATTCAAATGAATTGAAAGAAGGATCTTGAAAATATTTGCACATGCATGTTCATAGAAGCATTATTCACAACAGCTAAAACATGGAGGCAAATTGTCCATCGACAGATGAATGGATAAACAGAATGTGATATACACATACAATGGAATAGTATTCAGTCTTAAAGAGGAAGGAAATTCTGACACATGCTACAACATGAATGAACCTTGAGTACATTATGTTAAGTGAAATAAACCTTTGCCATTTTATCAGATTATTTGTTTTGCTATTACTGAATCGTAAGAGTTTGAATATTCTGGATATTCAAGTCCTTTGTCAGATATGTAATAAAAATACATATATATGTTCATTTTCTTAATAGTACATTTTGAGGAATTGAAGATTTTAATTTGATGAAGTCACATTTAGAAATTATTTCTTTTATGGTTCCTATAATTTGTGCCCTGCCTGAGAAATACTTGCTTATCCCATGGTCATAAAAAAATTTCCACTGTTTCCTTCTAGAAGTTTTATGGTTTTAGCTGTTATCTTTAAATCTATGACTCATTCTGAGTGACTTTTGTGAGTTAATTTTTGTGTATGGCATGAAGTAAGGGCTGAGGTTCATTTATCCTCACATATGGTTACCCAGTTTTTCCAACACTGCTTGTTGAAAAGACAATTTTCCCCCCAGTTAAATACATTGAAACTTTTGTCAAAAGTCAAGTTGGTCTATTTCTGTACTTTCTATTCTATTCCACTGACCTACAAGTTTACTCCTCCCATGCCACACCGTCTGGGTTACCGTAGTTTTATGATGAGTATTGAAAGAACATGGAGTGATCTCTTTAACTTCATTCACAGTTTTCAAACTTTTTGGATAGTTTACACTATTTGCATTCCCCTCTAATTTTTGAATCAATTTGTCAATTATAAAACAAAAAATAATGATGTCTTAAATGGGATTTCTTTGAATCTCAGAATTGGAGAGTGAAGAATTAAAATCTTAATAATGTTGAGTCTCCTGATGCATGAACATGGTATATCTCTTTATTTAGATCATCTTTCATTGTTCTGAGTAATATTTTTTTACCTGGCACATATTTTGTTAAATATATTTCTGATTATTTATTTTAAATGGTATGATTTTTTAACTTCAATTGCAATTGTTCTTTACTATTATATGTATGCTAATTTTTGTGTAGAGCCTTTGTATTCTGTGTCCTTGCTAAACTAGCATGTTAGGTTTAATAGAATTTTGTAGACTCATTAGGATTTTCTATTAATTTAAACATGCTACTTGTTAAAAACAATTTTACTTCCTATTTCCTAATATATGACTTTTGTTTCTTTGCCTTGCCTTATTGCCCTGGATCTCCAGTTTAATGGAATCAGTGAGAGTGGGCATCCTAGCCTTGTTCCTATTCATAAGGGAAGCATTTGGTCTTTTACTGATAAGTTTGATGTTAGCTGTAACTTTTCCATAGATGCCCTTTATCAGGTTGAGGGAGTTTCTTTCTATTCCTAGTCTGCCAAGAGTTCATTTTTTTAAATCATGGATATGTGTTGAATTATGTTTATCTATCTATCTATCTATCATCATCTATCTATCCCTACATACATGTATAGATAGATATGTATATATAATATACATACAAAAATTATATATATACATAACTTTTTGCATCCATTGTGATAATCATAGGACTTTTTTCCTTTATTCCTTTAATATGATGAATTACATTGTTTGATTTTCAAATGCTTACATAATCTTGTATTCACTGAATAAAACTCATTTGGCCATGATTCTTTCTGCAATTTGATAAATTCTACTTGCTAATATTTTATGAAGGATTTTACTGTGACTTTTCATGAGGGCTCTAGTTCTATGATTTTCACTTCTTATAGAGCTTTGGTCTGGTATTGGTATTAAGTTAATGCTGGTCTTCTGAAATGAGTTGGGAAGTATGCCTTCCTCTTCTATTTTATGGAAGAATTTGTATTTCCTTCCCAGGGACGCATCCCCTACAGCTGATGTGGAGGCTTGGAAAGATGTTTCAGAAATGAGTCCAGCTGGGAGAGTCAGTGGTTGAATGGGAATAATTCACAGCAGCTGGTAATGTCTGAGCTACAAGTCCCAAAGACCGCCAGCCATGGAACAGTGGAGGGAGAAACTTCCCTGCTCTTGGGACACCTCAGGGCAGGGGTGGGACTGACCTGCTGTGTAACTGATGCTGTGGACAATACAGCCCATGGGTGCTGTTACTGTGAGATGCTCACAAAAGTGCCAAACTTCTGGAGTCATAGAAGGAAGAAGGAGGAGGAGAAGAGAAGAGGAGGAAGTGGGGAGAGAGGGAGTGTTCTTCCTCACAGAGCCTTCCCTCTCTGTTTCACTCATCCCTTGTGGTTATCACCGGAGCTGTGGTACCAGCAAGTCGGGACCATCTGAGATACTGACAACCATTTTAAGTCTGCCCAAAAGAAAAGGATGAATGACAATCTGTACAGTTTTAAGACCAAGTAGCAGTAGTTGTGTTGTGAGCCAAAACGCTAACTTTGAAGGAGTCTCCAAAGCCTTCAACAAGCCTAAATGGAAAAATCCATTTTCTTCCCCAGCAGAGGCTCTCTGCCATAGCCATCTGCGTGTAAACCCAGTTACCATGGGAGAGAGAATTTTTGTGGCGTATCAACTGAAAAAATGACCGACTGCTCTTTCTTGTGGTTTTTGAGCTGATGAGAAGCAAGCCTTCCCAGCAGGACCTGCACGGGGCCAGCAGGGTGATTCTTGAGGAAGGAAACGTAAAACACAGCTCGTGTTAATCAGACGGAGGGAGAGCCTGAGCAGGGTGGAGAGAGAAAAAGAGAAAATGAGCATTTTCCACTCAAAGCTATTTGGAAAATATCTTTTTGATACACTGACTATTCTAATGTCATTTTGTCCGAGTACATGAAGGCATATTCTATTATCAAATCATTCTGTAAAAGCATTTTCCTCTCTCACAGAATTAGATTACGGATATCACAGAATAGTCATAAGGACTCAAAAGTTTTGCCTTTCTTCAAAGTTTGCTCTAGCCAGAGGGAGACTACTTCAAACATATTTCACAGTCTTTCCTTCATGTTCTAATTGATCCACATCTCACTTTACTTGGAATGCATCCTAGGATGAAATGCTTTTATAATATAAACGGTTCACGGAAGTTGCAGTCACTGTGGTGATGCCCAGAGTGGGTGCACCAGCCCGCCACCTGGACAGGCCAGTGTTTCCAACCCCTCCACCACCTGCTGCACACCTGCTGCCCTCATGCCCCAAGTATCTGCCAGGTCTCACCGCAGAACTGCCACCTTGAGATTCTCCCTAGATTCCTCACCCTGTACCAAGAGGGTTCATACGAAAACAATCTACCCATGGAAATGTCTGCTTTGAAAACTTTGCTCTTCAGACAAGTTTCAATGGCCCACAGCTGCTCTGCAGGCTCTGGCTGTAGCACTGGCTGACCCCACAGGGCCACCTGGAGACCAGGGAGTGAGTGAAAGCCTACTGCCCTCTGCACTCCACTGCAAGCCAGGCTCCACTCTGCTCAGACTCATGGGCACAACCGATTCTGCCAGAGCATGCTTCCCCCTTCCTTGTCCATCAACTTCCAAGCATCCTGCAGGGGTGAGGAACATCCTCTGCATCAGCATCGCTGGACGGGCGCCAAACCCATGCTCCCTTCCTTCTCAGTGCACACAGCTCGGCCCTGTGTCCCAGCGTCCCTGGCAGCCCCGAGTGGCTGATGATGGAGTTCTGGCAAATGCCATGCAAGCAGCAGTCATGGTGACTCTTTTCATCTGGGTCCTGCAATCTCCTCCTGAGAGGCGGCGATACCCACAGCAACAGGCAAGTCACACACTGGAAATGAGAGAGTAGTGGCCCTCCTGGCTTCTGAGTGACCATACGGAAGAGAATGGCAGCCGACCAGAACACTAGTCCAGGAATGTCACGAGAAACACGCTTCTGGAGCTTCAAGCGACTGCAATGTTGCTTACTTGTTCCCAGCCTAAATCATATCCCCTCTCTGACCACCTCCCAGCTAAGTCAGGTAGCCTTCTTATGTATGTCTCTAGACCCTCTACTTGTGTGCATTGTTCATTCAAAAATGTGATGAAATGATTGTTTGTGGAATTATGTTTTTTATATGGGTACTCTTCTGGGAACTATAAGCTCTATGGAAGATTTCAACCTAGCACAAAATAGGTGTTTAACAAATATTTGTTGAATGAATGAACAGTATGCACTCATATTTGTATTATCCCGCTGAGTTGGCTTAGTGGCCTGGAGTGGTGGTCTTCATTACCCTCCTTATTACAGGTAAGTAGGTAAGATGAGTTATGTAATTTGCCAAGTTCCCACAGAAAAATAAAGTTAGCTCTGAGATTTCCACCCAGGACTGCCCTCCATGAAGTATGGTAACCGGGATCACACTAGGGACATAAAGTTCATGAGACAGCAGACATCGTGTCTGCTCTGCAGACCCTCACTCTAGTAAAACAGACCTGAGCACACCACGGAAGACAGGTGACATCCACCTGGCCTTAGAGAACGGATGGCACCTTGTTGGCATAAGGAGGAAGGGCATAAGAAAGGACAGTGCAGAAGCCCAGAGGGAAAGAGAGGCACATGGCATAGTCAGGAGGGGTGGAAAGCTGCTGCCTGGGTTCCCAGGTTCAGGACGGGTGAGGAGTATGAAATATCAGCTCAGCACTTGGCCTCAGGGCTTCTGTTCTCAGGATCTCAGCCTTCACGCTGCAGGCCAGGAAGGAGGGGAGGTGGCAGGGACGGAGAGCCTGAGGCTTTCAAGCATAACGGTGATGTGATCAGTCGGTTCTTGGATTTGGAATGATGACTCTGGCAGCCAGGACAGGGGACGACAAGCTGGCTGCATCTGGAGGCAGGAAGAGCAGTTGGCACGTCGACGTGAGGCTCCCGGATCCAAGAGCAGCACATCTGGCATGAGGAGGAAGCAGACACAGAAGAGCGGGTCTTCCTGGGGTGGAACCAGCCGGACGTGTGGCCGTGGAGAAGGGGGCAACACGTGAGGAGGAGGAGACAGAGCCAGATGGCGTGGGAAGGGGAGGGGGGTGGCGCGGGCTTTCGAATGAGATCTGGTGCAAGTGAAGTGCAAGTGAAGACCGGCTGACTGACTCGGTCCATCAGGTCTGAGTTTAATTCAGAGCCACGTCCTGGGTCTTCAGGGATCTTCTACACTAGTTGGTAAATGAGCTGTCCATCCTCTCACAATGCAGCCTAAAGAGTTGTGCTTTTTGCTTTGCCTTTGAAAACTATTCCATGAGCAGGACTTCCCTGGTGGCGCAGTGGTTAAGAATCCACCTGCCAACGCAAGGGACATGGGTTCAAACCCTGGTCTGGGAAGATCCCACATGCCACGGAGTAACGAAGTCCGTGCGCCACAACTACTGAGCCTGTGCGCCACAACTACTGAGCCTGCACTCTAGAGCCCGCGAGCCACAACTACTGAAGCCCGCGCACCTAGAGCCTTTGCTCCACAACAAGAGAAGCCACCACAATGAGAAGCCCACACACTTCAACGAAGAGTAGCCCTAGCTCACCACAACTAGAGAAAAAAGCCTGCGCGCAGCAACGAAGACCCAACGCAGCCAAAAAAATAATAATAATAATTTTAAAATTCCATGAGCAATTTTATACAGTCAAAATCTAAGCTAAGAGGTGAGAAATTCATGGGGCTGTGCCCCAACCAAGCAAAATATTTGATTAAATATGCAGTTAACTACCCTACATCATTTTTTGAAAGAATCAGCCTCTAGATGAAATGAGTTGTGTAGAGAGAGCAAAGCTGCAAGCAATTTCTGGTCTCTAAGTGAAAACACTTGCATTTTAAAAAGCTGTGTTCATGGAATCTAGAAAAATGGTACAGATGAACTGATTTGCAAGGCAGAAATAGAGTCACAGATGTACAGAACAAACATATGGACACAAAAGGGGGAAAGCGGAGGGGCGGGGGGGGATGAATTGGGAGATTGGGATTGACATGTATACACTAATATGTATAAAATAAATAACTAATAAGGACCTGCTGTATAAAAAAAACAAAAGAAGTTAAGGGAGCCTAGTTGATACAGTCCATGGAGGTCAACCTTCCAGCACTCAGAACAAATGGGAAATAAGCAGAATATAGCCTCTTATAATTAAGTCATTAGTTATGCAAAATAGAAGTGGAACAATCAACTCTACAAAGAGTACAGCTAGGTTTTCCACTCACCTACTTTCCATTCAGTCCTTCTTAAAGTGAAAGACTCCCCCACTTTTCATAAACTCCGTTGCAGCAAATTTAATTTAAAGAACAACCAGCTCTGGTGAAGAAATAAATATTCTTCTTCTTTTTTTTAAAAAAAAAAAAAAAAAGCTATGTTCAAAGACTGATTTTCCTAATTTTTTCTTGGGAGCTCTGGGAACTAAAGTATACACTCCTGGCAACATATCTGCTCCTAAGACATTGTGAGAATAAGAACAGCAATCCATTTTTATTGAGCACCTACTGTGTTCCAGGGAATGGGCTAAGTGGTTGGGGAAGGGGGTATAATTCTGCAGAAAACATATTTAACTTTCTTAACTACGCTGTCAGGAGAGTTGAGGGTCCAGTGGATGCCACCTCCTCTTCCTTAGCTCACTCTTCCCCTCCTCTGGGAGTCCCTGTTTTAGCAGCCAGCACTACCATGCAGCCAGTGTCTGTAGCAAATCTCGGAATCCTTCTGGACTCCGCTTTGACTTCTCAACCAATAAATCCATCCACAAGCCTGATTGAGGGTATTTCTGAATGCATTGACTTCTATTCCCATTGCCGCTGCTTTCTCTAGGTCTCTGGGCCTCCCAGCCTGACCCTTCAACAGCCTCTTCCCTGGCCTCCCTGACTGTAAATTGTTCCTGCTCCAATCCAGCCCTCAACCCACATCCAGAATGGTCTTCTCCAATATGTCTCTCATCTTAAAAGGAATGTGAATAACTCACATCACCGTTTACAGGGTGTTGTCAGGACTCTTGGTGGTACTTAGTTGAATGATTTCCATTACTTAGGAAAGCTGAACATTGAGAGGCAGCAATGTCAAGGGACGTCCAGAGCAGCCCTGTTGATGAAAATAAAAACTGGAGACAATGCAAATGCCTACCAAGATACTGTACAGCGGTGAGTGTCTTGTGATAGGTTAACACAATGGAGAGTATAAGATAGGGAATACGAATGCATCTCAGCTACAAAGTCAGGAGAGATAAATCTCAAATACATGCTGCATTTGAGAAAGAAACACAAGTGTCAGAGGGACACATGAAACATGATGCCACTTACATAAAGCTCATCATCACTCAAGTCAGGCAATGTTTTGCTTAGAGAAATATATACGTGATAAAACTAAAAAGCAGGGCTTCCCTGGTGGCGCAGTGGGTGTGAGTCCACCTGCCGATGCAGGGGACACGGGTTCGTGCCCCTGTCCGGGAAGGTCCCACGTGCCGCAGAGTGGCTGGGCCCGTGAGCTATGGCCGCTGAGCCTGCACACCTGGAGCTTGTGCTCCGCAGCGGGAGAGGACACAACAGTGAGAGGCCCGCATACTGCAAAAAAAAAAAAAAAAAAAAAAAAACTAAAAAGTAGGGGGAAATAGACACAAAATATGGAGAGGGGAAGGGGAAGTAATTGGGGTAGATTCAACAGGGGCTCAAAAGCTCTGCTAAGCTCTCCTTCTGAAGCTAGGCTTTGTGTCCTTTGGTTTTCATTTTAGTATTGTTCTTTGAATGGTATAAATAGGTTTTACATATTGTGCATATTTTACAAAAAAATAAAATAAAACAAAAGGAAAAAGGATTCGATGGGAGTTCAACCCCCAGGATGAAAGCAGAGCTCCCCAGCATGGATCGGAGGCTTAGATGACCCCCGCATTCTGGTCACCCTCATCGGTGGGGCTTGTCCTTCTGGGAGCATCCTTGCCCTGGATTTGGTTCCCTTATCAGCTCTGTCCCATAGAACCTGCCTCCTTTCCTCATGGACTCAGTTAATGCTCACCAGACTTCGGGGTCGCTCCAAGGCTCAGTCGGTCTGGGCTCCCCTTCAGCAGGTCCCTGTGCCCATCAGGTTCAGAGCACTGGGCTCCCTTCCCCCAGCCACTCACTGCTCCTGACACCAAGCTGGGACCTCGGAGCACCAGGACCACTCTCGTCCATTTCTACAACTAATAATGCTGTGCCTGTGATGGGCACGTGAGCTTTTCTTAGAGAAGGTGTAAGGGAGAAGGAGAGAAAATGAGAGAGACAAAGAGAGATTAAAGCCAATAGATACCCATCAAATATAGGGAACATTCTTTTCAAGAAATATGCTTCAGTTCAATTTCTGCATTACCCGTGTGAGTTAATATGCTGAGTTTAGTGTCCTGTTTTTATATCCCTCTCCTTACCTATTTAACTACTAATTAGTGGAGCATCTGGTAATTAGCTTCACACTTGCATCAGCTGGTGATTCTTCAAAGTAACTGGTACACAGTCATATCGGCCAGTTCCCGGAGTTGAAATTGAGGCAGACATCTGTAGAAGTTCTGGTGCCAGAAAGGGATTCAATTGAATTAATATGATTACTTTCACCCAATTTCAAAGGCACATGATTGACTACTAATTTCTTCTGTGGTTTTTAAAGTTCAGGTCTGCTTAAAATGAGAGCAGTTGATGAAATACAGGACTGCTTTAATTGGGATATTGAATAAAGTATGAAATAACAGAATAAGGTAGTACAACTGAAAGAGCAGGGTGGGCTCTGAGCTAAACCCACTAATCCATTTCCCTATTTTTCATGGGAAGAAAAACAGAGTCCAGAAATAACTCCCCAAGTCACCCAGCTCCTCCCTGGTGGAGTGAGGACCAGTTGTCTCCTGAGTCACATTTTGGTGTCCATTCCTCTCCAACCTCTACCACGCTGTCTCAGATGATAATGTTACAAAGTATAAAATAATGAGCACCGATCCAATGCAGGGTGCCAAGCACTGCTTTTAGCATTTTGTGCACATGAACTCAGGGAACACGGGGGCCATCTCAGGATAGAACAAGGTCATGATGTCCATTTCACAGACAAGGACACAGAGCTATGGGTGTTCCCACACATCACCCAAGGTCCCACCACCAGGTGAGGCCCAGCCAGTACCTGGACCCTCCCACCTGGGAACACACAACTCCCTCTATAGCATTCACCTTGGTGAGTGGTCGCTCCATCTGGGGGCTGCCTCTGAACTCCCACACCTGGATGGTTGTTTCCTGAATGTGGAATGTTTTCAAAGTAGATCAGGAAAATGTTCAGACTCCTACACAGAAACCCACACACACATACACAAAAGCTGATTCCACCTTGCTGAAGATTCCCATCTAGAAACTCCAAAGCTAAAAACAGCATCACCTACAGGGAATCCACTTTATAGACATGCAGTAAAATGTGCCATCAGATAGCAAGAACGGCAGGCCACATGTCCCAGCCACTTCTGTTCTCTCTACACGGAAGTGGATGTACACGCTTAAGATAAACATGGGCCTCCAGAACCAAGTGTTTAAATGGTACTCTACACTGGAGGGCCAAGGAGAATCGCGTGTATATCCCAGGGCTGGCGTAGTGGTGGGGGCAGGGAGGAATGATGGAATGAATGAGAGCTGAAAGGAGACTTAACCATATCGTCAAATCCCTGGTTAGTTACATATTCTATTTCTGCCCACGACAACCCCAACCAGTAGAATCCATCTTGGCTTGCAAACTTTCCAGTAATGGAATACAATTTATTGATGCAAAATCTCCCCTCAACCCACTCTCCCTCCCTCCTTCTCATTCTCATGGCTTCTTTACACAGTACCCGTGGCACATAAATGACATGAAGGCAATAGAATTATAAAGACAGAGGAAATGCTAAATTTTCTTACCAGCATCAAAAGTCTTGGAGAAAAAAAAATAACAGGTTCAGGTCAACCAACTATCCATTCAAGGAATGTCTGACAGTCCAAACAGCCTCTCTGACAGGATAGAGAGAGAGAGATGCTTATCTCTTGCTGCTACAGGGTATCTTGCACTGAAACTCAGACTTTAATTGTAATGATACCATTTCTACAAAGATAGCTAAATGCATATATTTGACAGATAAACTATGCCAGGGTCAAGGACCTGATAGGACATTGGATGACTGACACTAAGAATGCTTCTGGGGGCTTCCCTGGTGGCGCAGTGGTTGAGAGTCCGCCTGCTGATGCAGGGGACGTGGGTTCGTGCCCCGGTCCAGGAGGGTCCCACATGCCACGGAGCGGCTGGGCCCGTGAGCCATGGCCACTGAGCCTGTGCTTCTGGAGCCTTTGCTCCGCAACGGGAGAGGCCACAACAGTGAGAGGCCAGCATAACACACACACACACAAAAAGAATGCTTCTAATTTTATGTTGATGTAAAATTTATTCAATATGTATATTGAAATCAACAGATTTTAACTATCCAATTAACACCTTGAACTTAAATGAAAAGAGAAAAAAGAAAAATATTACAAAACATCCAAAAAGAGTGAATATGTTTCAAAAAATATAACATGCACCTAATTGGAATAACAGAAATAGAAGAAAGAGAGAGAAGAAAAGAAATATTTGAAGACATACTGGCTAAGAATTTTTCAAAATTAATAACAGACACCAAACCAGAAATCCAGGAAGCTCAGAAACACCAATCCAGGTAAATACAAAAAAAACCAAACAAAAAAATCTGCACCTAGGCATATCATATTCAAACTATGGAAAAACAAAGCAAAGAGAAAAATCTTGAAAGAAGCCAGAGAAAAATAAAGTTTACCTATAGAGGGATAAGGATAAGAATTACATTGACTTCTTAGTAGAAACCATGCAGTAAGAAAAAAGTGGAGTGAAATATTTAAAGTGTTGAAAAAATATGTATATACGAACCTAGAATTCTGTATCCAGTGAAATTACCCTTCAAAAGTGAATGTGAAATAAACATATGCTCACATAAAAACTGAGGGAATTTGTTTCCAGCAGATCTGCCCTGCCAAAAAACACACATAAAAAAAGTTAAAAAATGTTTCTGAGGGAGGAGGAAAATTATTCAGGTCAGGAATTAGATCTACATAAATAAAGGAAGATCAGAGGAGGAGTAGATGAAGGTAAATGAAAATCTTTGACTTCCTTTTCTTCGTTGATCTAAAAAATAACTTGTTTACAGAATTAATAGTAGCAATGTATTGGGTGATTATAGCTTATGGATAAATTGAATTAATGAAAGGAATATAAGGAATGGAAGGGAGGAAAGGGAGTAATATGTTACAAGGTACATGCACTACACAGTCTAGTATTATTTGATGGTAGACTCAGAATACTTGAAAGTGTAGATTGCAAACTTTAGAACCTCCACTACATTTTTTAAGAGACTTAATTGATACCCTAGGTGAAGAGATAAAATGGAATCATATAAAATGATCAATTAAAGCCAGAGAAGACAGCAGTCTGGAGGAAAGAAAAAGAAATGAAGAACAAGTATAATGAAGAGAAAATAGCTACAAACATGGTATGTGTCAATCCAAGTATGTCAATGATTATTTTAAATATGAATGGTCTAAATACACCAATTAAAAGGCAATGATAGAGTGGATAAAAGAAAATAAGACTCAGCTATCTGTTGTCTACAACAAGCCCACTTTAACTACAAAGACTCGGGTTCAAAATAAAGGAGGAGAAGGAGATTACCATGCTAACGATAATTTAAAAACTGGTGTAGCTGTATTAATTTCAGAAACAAAACATCAGAACAGGGAAAATTATCAGAGATAAAGAGAATTACATAACATTAGAGGAATCAGCTCTCCAAGAATATATAACAATCTTTAATGTGTATGCACCTAAAAACATAGCTTCAAAATATGTGAGGCAAACAGTGGTAGAACTGAAATGAGAAATGGGCATGTCTACTATTATTGTTGGAGATTTTTTCACCCCTCTGTCAGTAATTGCTAGGAAAAACACAGTAGAAAATCATGTAGTTGACCTGAACATAATTATCAGTCAAACTGATCTATGGAGTATTCTACCCAACAACAGCAGAATACACATTCTTCTTAAATTCACATGGAATATTCACAAGATAGATTAAATTCAATGTCATAAGACATCTGAATAAATGTAAGAAAATAGCAATCAAAGTATGTTCTCAGATCAAAATGGAATTAAACTTACAAATCAATAACGGAAATATAGATGAAAAATCCACAAATACTTGAAGATTAAACAACACACATTTTTAAATAGAATATGGGTTAAAGAAGAAGTCTCAAAAGAATTAATCTAGTTTACACTGAGGAAACTAACAAGAGAGCAGCATTATAAATCTAATGGGAGCAGAGGGAAAGTGATAAAAAATTAGAGCAGAAACAAATGAAATTGAAAACAAAAACAGCAGAGAAAATCACCAAAACCAAGCTCGTTATTTGAAAGGATCAGTTAAGTTGATAAGCCCCTAGCCAGGCTAACTAGGAACAAAAATATAGAAAACACAAATTACCAACATTTAAATGAAAGAAAGTTCATCACTAATGACCCCACAGACATGACATGAATAAGAAAGGAAATCTAGGAACAACTCTATGCCCTCAAACTTAATAACTTAGAGAAAACTGACCAGTTCCTTGAAAGACATAAAGTATCCAAATTTTCACAAGGATAAATCGATAAGTAATAGGCCTATATTCATAAAAGGAACTGAAGAATTGAAAATTGAAAACTTTCTAAAAAAAGCATCATGGGCTTCCCTGGTGGCGCAGTGGTTGAGAGTCCGTCTAACGATGCAGGGGACGCAGGTTTGTGTCCCGGTCCGGGAAGATACCACATGCTGCAGAGCGGCTGGGCCCGTGAGCCATGGCCGCTGAGCCTGCGCGTCCGGAGCCTGTGCTCCGCAATGGGAGAGGCCACAACAGTGAGAGGCCCGTGTACAGCAAAAAAAATAATAAATAAAAAAATAAAATAAAATAAAATAAGTATCACATCCACATGGTTTCACTAGCAAATTCTACCAAATAATTAAAGAAGAAATAATACCAATTTTCCACAGTCTCTTCCAGAGAATAGAAGTAGAAGTGAAGTAAGTCACACAGAGACAGACAAATATCATATGATATCACTCATAGGTGGAATCTAATTTATTTTAAAAAGATACAAATGAACTTATTTATAAAACAAAAACAGACTTACAGATATCAAAAACAAACTTCTGGTTACCAAAGCGGAATCATGGTGGGGAGGGATAAATCAGGAGCTTGGGATGAACATACACACACTACTGTACATAAGATAGATAACCAACAAGGACTGACTGTATAGCACAGGGAACTCTACTTAATATCCTATGATAATCTATATGAGAAAAGAATCTGAAAAAGAATGAATATATGTATATGTATAACTGAATCTCTTTGCTGTACACCTGAAACTAACACAACATTGTAAACCAACTATACTCCAATAAAAGTAAAAAAAAAAGAAAGAAAAAAGAAAACAGTAGAATCTGAATGAATTGGAACATGTATGATTTAAAAGCATGATTCACAACCAGAGGCACAAAAATTGTAAATATTGCCATTATTTTCTGAGACTGTAATTGTATACTTATAAAAACACTTATAGGGCTTCCCTGGTGGTGCAGTGGTTGAGAGTCCACCTGCCGATGCAGGGGACACGGGTTTGTGCCCCGGTCCAGGAAGATCCCACATGCCGCAGAGCGGCTAGGCCTATGAGCCATGGCCTCTGAGCCTGCGTGTCCGGAGCCTGTGCTCCGCAACGGGAGAGGCCACAACAGTGAGAGGCCCGCGTACCGCAAAAAAAAAAAAAAAAAAAAAAAAAACACTTATAAAGAATAAAATATTTCACTCTCAAATTTTCACTTTAATATTTCATATTAAAGAAAGGAAAACTACAGACCAGTATCTCTTACGAAAAAAGACACAAAAATCCTCAACAAGGTATTTGCAAATGAAACCAAGCAATGTACAAAAACAATTATACACCACTTCCCAGTGGAATTTGTTCCAAGTATGCAAGGCTGGTTCAACATTCAAACAAAATTAATCAAATATTAATTGGCCACATAAACATGCTAAAGAAAAAAAAATTGTACAATCATATCAGTTGGTGCAGATCAGCTTGTATCTACAAGCCAAGGAATGCCAAGGATTGCCATTGCCACGGGAAGCTGGAAACAGAGGCAAGAAAGAATTCTTCCCTACAATCTCCAAGGGAGCATGGCCCTGCTGACACCTTCATTTGGGCTTCTAGCCTCAGAACTAAAAGTAGATGGCTCACAGATGTCTCAGCCAAACGGGCATGAAAGGTCAGGATAGTCACGCAGCTGGCATGGAGATCTCCAGGGTCAGGGCCCCAGAGAAGGGCTGGTCAGGGACACATAGGCTTCATCAAGGCCCAGAGGCACAGCGCAAATTCACAGGAGCAGGTCCCAAGGGGCCATCTGGCAAACTAAAGTTCAGCTGCAGGGGGAGAGTACCCCTGGAGTCAGGGGAGGGGGAGGCCAGTATTCAGAGAAGCTTCAACATGGGCAGCTGAGGCAGAGACCTGCCCAGTTCTCTGGACAGCAGTGATGCCCCCATGATAAAGCAAGATGGAGGGCGCCTCCCATCAGACACAGATAGGGCTGGCAGGCTGCAGAGCCGCGGGCAGCACTCCCTTCCTTCTTGCTGCCTTTTGGGGGCTCTGAGGAGGCCTTTGAGCCTCAGGGAAGGCAGTAGAGAATCATCAAAGCTGGACAGTGCTTGGTGATGACAGAACTTGTATAGAGATAAATATTTGCCCAAGAAATAGTTCCAAACTGAAAGTGAATAAAAAATTGCCAGAACACACTGAGGCTACCAGAGTGGATTTTTCTTATCATTATTTGTGGCTGTGTTGCAATGGCACTTGCAGGGGGGCTCATAAAAATTATGCAACATAAAAATGAAGTAACTTTTACCTTTTCAACATGATGTCTGATTCTCATTCACACCTGCTACACTAATACATTTTAACATCTTGTTGAAATAGATATATTTCTAGAGAAAACAATTCCAAAATACATTTAAGAAAATAAGGAAAGCCCATTACTATGAGAGAAATTATAAAATTGACGCCACACACACACACACACCAAAGAAATCTAAAAATAAAAACCATAAGAGTTCAATGATTTTACCGTGAACTCTAGTGAGACTGCTGAAAACAGGTAATTTAAGAGGTTTTGATTGTTCTCCTGCAGCACAAAAGATGCATAATTTTCAAGCCGGCAGGAAAACGTATACCCCAAGAGAAAAATCAGGCAACAGAATCCAGAGACAACTGACAAAAGAAGAAATCCAAATGTTCCATAACAATAGGAAAGTAGACAAAAGATAGAGTCCTGATTTTCATGTATTGAAATGGTGCCGCATCAGCGCACAAAAGGAGCACCTTCGTGCTGTGAATGCAAAAGCCTCAGGTAGGTTTAAGTCTGAGCGCAGGATGGCAGAGACCTGCCTGGACGCACACCTGACACCCTCCAGGGACTGAGCTTCGGGTTGAATGGGCTGCTTATCTGGCACAGGGACAAGTCCAGGCCGTCGTCGTGGGAGACCACAGCCGGAGCCTCGCTCCTGGGAACCTGAGCCCACCTGCCCTCCCAAGAGGATGGCAATGCTCTAAACCTCACCGTCTGGATAACACAACAATAAAGCTTAGAAAGGAAAGGAAAGTCTTTGGCCAGGAAACAAAGAAAAAGTGACCTGGGGAGTGAATGCCCTTTGCATTTGTCAATGAAAATAATCAATAAACATCTATAATCGGAATAGAAAAGAGGTTTTTTTGAGCCAGACTGAGGACCATAGCCCGGAAGACAGCCTCCCAGATAACTCTGAGGAACTGCTCCAGAGAAGCATGGTTTTCAGCACAGTTTGTCTTGTCAGAACAAAGAACATCAAACAAGTCAGGGTTTAAAAAAAAAAAAAAACAGATCAGCACGTACACAGCGCATCAGTAAGGACCTGGCCCCTGAAAAGGGAGTCTAACCATGGAAGGAGGACCAGCACTGGCGTCCCGGAAGGGAGGCATTTAATCTTTATTTTTAACACGGACATTCCTTACTTCTGGTCAATGTGCTTTTTTCCTTAATAATTAAAGCAGATGTACAATGTATGTTTGATAGGCCACAAACAGGCTGTTCTAGCTAGCGTAAAATTCAAGTTAACTTGTGTACAAGCCAGAATGACCGCCCCACACCTCAATATGTGAAAATTTCTTTATCACATTGATGGAGCCCAGTGAGCACGGTCCGGTCCAGAAGCTCCCTGGAGAGAGTGGTACCGACTTCCGGGGTGACTGGTGATGGAGGGAAGCAGAACCACCCACTGTCCTTCAGTAGGGAGGGGAGAGCCGTGTGGTCACGACGGATTGCGGACCCCTGTGAGGCCCCTGTGTAGCAGGGGTGGCTACCGCAGGGTGGCCTTCTGGAAGTTTCCGGCCACCCCAACACGGTTTCTGCCTCTGGGTCTAGCACTGCTTTCTCCTGCTCCGGGACCCTCTTCCCCTGCCCTTTGCTTCCTCAGCTCTTCCTCAGCTCTCTGCTGGGGAGGCCACTTGCCTCCACTCAGCCTCACTTGCCTTGCCCCGGCTTGGCCTGCAAGTGCTGCGTGCTGCATGGCCCTGAACTATGGGGACACTTCTCACATGGCTGGTGGCTGCCTCCTGCAAAGGGACAGAGCGTTTATAGAGATGTGACAAGCACTCTGAAATGCACCGTGCTCATTCTTAACGGGTAAGACAAGATGAGCCCTGAGGCACGTGGGCACAGCGCCCAGCCTGCAGCCCTGCACCCGGAGTAGCCATGGGACTGAAATTGCCCTCGGCTCCGAGCTGGGTTGACATGACTTCATTTGTCTTTGTCTTACGTGAGAGAATGGCATGGACATATAGACACTACCAAATGTAAAATAGATAGCTAGTGGGAAGCAGCCGCATAGCACAAGGAGATCAGCTCGGTGCTTTGTGACCACCTAGAGGGGTGGGATAGGGAGGGCGGGAGGGAGATGCAAGGGGGAGGAGATATGGGGATATATGTATATGTATAGCTGATTCACTTTGTTACACAGCAGAAGCTAACACACCATTGTAAAGCAATTATACTCCAATAAAGATGTTAAAAAGAAACAAACAAAAAAAGGTAAGTATGGGTAAATATAAGACAGTATAAATGCAAAAAAAAAAAAAAAAAAAAAAAAGATGGCAACCCCTGGACTGACCCGATGCTTCCAGGGCCACAGGGAAGAGAGCTGTCCATCCCCAGACCTCCGTGAGCCCCGGGCTGGTGGCTGCTCCTCCTCTCGGCCTGGAGCAGTGCTTTCCATTGTGAGACCAGTGCCTCCAAACCCTCTACTGAGCTGTGCCCCCTCCAGCGCCAGCTCCTCCCACTGCTGTCTGATTCTTCCACTTGGCCCTCAGAAACGTCGTAGAAAAAAACTGTCTTATAAGTTGGGGGACAGTGATCAAGTTCCCTCACACATCACCCCTCCAGACTTAGCATCTCACGTCCTCATATAACAGGGCTTTCAGATGCCTGTTAGCCATTTTTATTAGCACAGTTGTTCTCCTAAAAGCCAGTAAAGTAGCTCTGCTTTCACTAATTATTTGAAAGAACTGGCTTTAAGAAAAATCAAGGCAATCTGTGTTGCTGTGTTTGGCTGAGGTCAATCTGTTCCCATGACGTTGTCATATAGGCATTAATGATAGAGGCTCCACGGACCCTCGGTGTCCTCATTACACGAGGGAACAGCTTCTGCGATGATGAGCGGTCCCCCCTGCAAACCAGAACTCATAATGTGAGTGGCAGTGAGACACTGGGCTTTGCCGTGACTGCTTAGGTGTGCCTGCCGTATCTCAGACACAGAGAGACGTGGTCCACCAGTTGGGAGGTTCTGTCCTACAGGAAACTGCATATTCTTCCAGAGCATATTTTCAGGCCTATTAGAGGAGAATGGTACGCAGGGTAGCAATCAGATATATGAAGATTAATAACTCCCTTTTATGCAAAGGAAAATTTAACTTCATGAAATTGATAACAATGGTGCCCTAGTATTCTGGCACATTTGTCACTTCAGAAGAGGGTAAAATTTTTCTGTGGGATAAACCCTCAAAACTAGAATTGTTCTGTAAAAATAGAATATTTTTGCTTCGATGGATATTTCTCAGTTATTGTCCATAGATGTTTTAGCAATTTATACATGAACTATAAATTTACGAGAGGATGTAATTTATGAGTTTTTCCAAAATATATTTTTGACAATCTCTTAAATTAAAAAAAAAGAGTTCTCTTGTTCTGTGTGAGGTTGAACTTATTGTCAAATATTTAAACATTTATGTCTTTTCTGTAAACTGCTCGGGCTATTATACATTTATCTAGAGGTTGTGTTTGTCTTTTTCTAGGAGATATTTTAATATCAAGGAAACTCACTCTTTGTGATAAGGAGTGAAATGTATTTATTTATTTTGCTGTAAGAAATGGACTAAGTGTCAAATTTCCAATAGTCTCTCAATGTCATTTATGGAAAATCTATCACTTCCCAACTCATTTTCTAGATCATATGTTTCTGTTTGTGTTATTTTTGGACTCTATTCCATTCTATTGTTTATGCTATTTATTCACAGATCTCTGTCACATTGTTTTAATTATAATAGCTTTATAATATGTTGTTCTATCTGCCTATAGGGCCAGTGCCCCTTTTTCATTCTCCATTTTTCAAAATATTTCTGTATAGTTTTACTCCTCAACATGAGATTTTAGAACCAACTTGTCAAGTGTAAAACAAAAAAAAGTGCAGTGTTTCATTGTGATCATGCTAAAGTTTTAAGTTAATGTGGAAAGATATAATGTCCAGGGGATATCGAAGCTCAGTGTGCTGTTTTCTAAGTTTGTTAGTTTCTTAGCTCACTGTAAATTTATTTTTAATACTTTTTCATAAATGTGTTTTCTGTTATATATGAAATATATTCTTTGATATATTTTCTAACTGGTTCTTTTTGACGCATGAGAGAGATGATTTTTATATATTTGTACTCAGCTATCTTTCTATATTGTTTTATAATTATGTTTTATAATTTTCAGTTTTCAAATTTTCCATGCATACAATTATATCATTTCCAATGAATACAAATTGACTTGTTCTTTTCCAATTTTTACACCTCAATATTTTCTCTAATTTCTTTTCATCACTAGTACCTCCAGGGCTTTCCTGAAAATCTCAAAATGTCTTCTCATGATTTCATCTATTTCATCTTATAAAAAGAATCTTTTTATTCTAATTTCATTAAAGATTTTTGTTTCCTTTATAAAGAAGAAGGGATGCATATTTTCATTGCCTTTTCAGCATCTATGTTGGTAATAACAATATTATTTTCTTCTATGTGATGAATTAGAACATATTATATTGTATTGCATTGTGACATGTTATATTACACTAACACATTGTCTTATTATATTGAACTATTCCTGAAATAAATTCCTCTTATTTAGAATATATTTTTCTTGTGCTCCTGGCTTTGGCTTTCTAATAGTATTCATGGATTTTTGCATTTATGGTCATAAATGAAGTTGGACTACAGTATTTTAGTATATTTATTTGGAGGAGATTTATTGAGATATAATTCACATACCATATTATTCACTCATTGTAAGTATACAGTTAATTAATTATTAGTATATTTACCCAGTTGTGCAACCATACCACAATCAATTTCAGTACATTTTATCACCCTGGAAGAAACCCAGTACCCTGTAGCTGTCACCTTCCAATTCTCATGTCACCTACTCTACTCCTAGCCCTAAGCAACTTTTTTTTTAACATCTTTATTGTAGTATAATTGCTTTACAATGGTGTGTTAGTTTCTGCTTTATAACAAAGTGAATCAGCTATACATATACATACATCCCCATATCTCCTCCCTCTTGCGTCTCCCTCCCAACCTCCCTATCCCACCCCTCTAGGTGGTCACAAAGCACCGAGCTGATCTCCCTGTGCTATGTGGCTGCTTCCCACTAGCTATTTTATATTTAGTAGTGTATATAAGTCCATGCCACTCTCTCACTTTGTCCCAGCTTACCCTTCCCCCTCCCCATGTCCTCAAGTCCATTCTCTATGCCTGCATCTTTATTCCTGTCCTGCCCCTAGGTTCTTCAGAACTTTTTTTTTTTTTAGATTCCATATATATGTGTCAGCATATGGTATTTGTTTTTCTCTTTCTGACTTACCGCACTCTGTATGACAGACTCTAGGTCCATCCACCTCACTACAAATAACTCAATTTCGTTTCTTTTTATGGCTGAGTATATGTTTAAGAGTTTGGGTAGTGATACTATGCTGGTTTCAAAAAAAGCTTTATTTCTTTCAAATTTTACAATAATTTAAATATCGTTAAAATAGCCTAATTTTTAAGGTATGCTAGATAGAATTCCTCTGAGAATTTTAAGACAAGTAGATACTTGATTATTTTTTCACGGGTTAGCTAAATTATTCTTATTGTTAATATGGTTTTTCTAACGTTTTCTCTTTTACGACTCACTAATTTTCATTTGTGTATTAATCCTTCCATTCTCTTTTCTTGGATTTATTGTGTTGTTTTTAGCCACAGATTCTTAAATAAGATTCCCAATCAATTTATATATGTTTTCCACTTTTACATTAATTCTTGTATTTAATAACATAAATTTCCTCCTTAATAATATTAAAATTCATAATTCCTATATGCAGTATTTTGTTCATTTTTTAAATATTCTTCCAAATGAATTTAGTTTCCAAGGGGAGATTTAAAGATAGTTTTGCTTTTTATCAGTAGTATTTTTAAATTCTAGGTGGTAGGGTTTTGTTTTAAATTATTTTATCAGTTTGTGGTTGTATTGCATTGAGGTCAGAGAACATTGTCCTGTTTCTACTATATGGAGTTTATTGACCAGATATGTGGTCCATTATCATGAATTTCCATGGGCAATTGTAAAAAAGTGTATTTTCTATTTTCAAGCTATAGAAATTATTATATATCAATTAGACTTGCCTTGATAATGTGCTTATTATTTCTTCAAACTCATTTTTTCCACTTTATCTCTTAGTGAATTAAAGTCTTCTACTGTATTTTTTTAGTTCCCTTTTTAAAAAGAATTTTTAAATTTTGTTTCCCAGTGCATAGATACTTTTTAATTTCATATGCTTATTGTGGATTGTGCTTTGTTCTTTTGTTGATATTCAGTGCTTATTGACCAGAATTTAAACTTGTCTTACAAGAGGATCAGTGGTCACCATTTTCATCTGCTTCAAAACAGCAGGTTCTCAGGTGGATATTCTTCCCCTGCCACTTGTTCCTCAGATTCTTTTTTTTTTTTTTTTTTTTTTTTTTTTTTTTTGTGGTACGCGGGCCTCTCACTGCTGTGGCCTCTCCCGTTGCGGAGCACAGGCTCCGGACGCGCAGGCTCAGCAGCCATGGCTCACGGGCCCAGCCGCTCCGCGGCATATGGGATCCTCCCAGACCGGGGCACGAACCCGTATCCCCTGCATCGGCAGGCGGACTCTCAACCACTGCGCCACCAGGGAGGCCCGTTCCTCAGATTCTTTTTCTCCTTTTCTCCTGGAGAATGTGTAGTTTCTTTGGGTCTTTATCAATAGATTATCATGTTGTCTAAGAATAAAGAAAAAGCTTTATTTCTTCATTTCCAATCTGTAGGTCTTTTAATGTCTTATTATAGTAGCTAAAACTTTTGGTATGATGTTCCATAATTGTGGTGGGAAACAACATTATTGCCTCATTCCTAATTTTAGAAAGCACATGTTCATTCTCTCACCAGTACATATGATGTTAGTTGTAAGGGATTTTTTTATGTATACCCTTTATTAAGTTATGAAATTTCCCTTATATTTCTAGATTTTTTTGGAAAACTTTTGTCATAAATGAGTTTTGACATTTGTCAGATGCGTTTTCTGAACGAGTTAAAATCATGTATTTTTATTGTGTAACTGAAATTTTGTACCCCTGGACCAACATATCCCCAAAGCCCCCTCCTCCCCAAACCCTCGTAACCACCGATCTACTCTCTGTTTCTGTGAGTTTAGCACTTTTAGATTCCATATATAAGTGAAATCATGCAGTATTTGTCTTTCTTCATCTGGCTTATTTCACTTAGCCTAATGTCCTCCAGGTTCATCTGTGTTGGTGAAAATGGCAAGATTTAGGACTTCCCTGGTGGCACAGTGGTTAAGAATCTGCCTGCCAATGCAGGGGACACGGGTTTGAGCCCTGGTCCAGGAAGATCCCACATGCCGCGGAGCAACTATTCCCGTATGCCACAACTACTGAGCCCGTGCGCCCAGAGCCCGTGCTCCACAACAAGAGAAGCCACTGCAGTGAGAAGCCCGTGCACCACAGTGAAGAGTAGCCCTGGCTCGCAGCAACTAGAGAAAGCCCGCATACAGCAACAAAGACCCAATGCAGCCAAAAATAAATAATCAATTAATTTAAGAAAGAAAGAAAATGGTAAGATTTCCTTCTTCATAATGCTGAAAAATAATCCATTATAATATTATATATATAAATCACATTTTATTCATTCATCTGTCTACAATCATTTAGGTTGTTTCCATATCTATTGAAATAATGCTGAAATAAACATGAGAGTGCAGATATCTTTTCAAGACACTGATTTCTGTGTTATCCTTTTTAACACAACCAATTGTATTTGCTAATATTTTGTTAAAGACTTCTGTCTATTTTGTCTATGTTAATGAAAAGATTAATGAAAGATATTGGTCTGTAGTTTTGTTTGTTTTCTTTATTGTAATAATTTTATCAGGTCTTGGTATTAGGGTACTTCTGGCATCATAAAATCAGTTAAGAAGTGTTCTCTCCTATTTTCTGGAAGAAACTGTGTAGGATTAAGTGCTTGGTAGAATTCATCTGTGAAACTATATGGGCCTGACATATCCTTTTCTGCTATGTGTTTAACAACTATTCAATTCCTTTAGTAAAAGTAAGGAGAGTCAGAGTATCTATTTTTGCTTGAGTTAGTTTGATAATTTAGTAGTTTGAATCTTTCAAGGAATCAGTCCATATCACATAAATTATCAAATTAATGGCATGTGGGTCAGTACTGATGATCCCATTTACATTCCTGATGTTGGGAATTTGTATATGCTCTCTGTTTTCTTGGTTAACCTGGCTAGAGGTTTATTAATTTTAGTGATCTTTTCAAAGAACTTATTTTTAGCTTTGTTGATTTTCTCTATTTTCCTATTTTCCATTGATCTAGGCTCTAATTTCTTGAACTTCCTTTCTTCTGCTTGCTGTAGGTTCAATTTACTCTTCATTCTATAGTTTCTTAAGGTGGATGCTTGGGTTATCAATACATTTCTGCTTTTCTAATATATACATTTAATACTATAAATTCCCTTCTAAGCAGTGTGTTAGTTGCATTTACACATTTTAATGTTGTATTTTCATTTTTATTTAGTTATAAATATTTTAAATTTCTTCTAATAATTCTTTGATTCATGAGTTATTTTAATGTGTATTCTTACTTCCCAAATATTTAGGAATTTTCCAGCTAGCTTTACATTATTAGTTTTTAATTTGTTTTTTTCTTAAAACATACACTTTTGGTTTCTTTTCTTTAAATTTGCTAAATTGTGTCCAGAAAATGGTCTCTCTTGGTGAATATTCTCTGAGAAGAATGTCTGTTCTGTTCTTCTTTCATGAAGTGTCCGATAATGTAGAATTTGAATAGCGCCTCGATGGTAGTTTTGCATGGATATACACATATTTAGATCTTCACTCATCTTTGAACGAGTGAATCAGTGTTTCACACCAGAAGGTATGCTTCCTGTTCAAAGTGAATTTCTTTGTCGCTGAGTTACATTTTTGTGGGTTATAATTCTTATCATCTCCCAAGCCAACCAAGACAGGCGACTTTAACTTAGTTTTAACTCAGAGTATTACTACTTTCCCCTGTATTTTCTTACCTAGGGATTGCTCTCCACAGTGATGGCATGTCAGTATGCCTCCTCCTTTATCTTTCTTACTCTGCTTCTCTGGGCTACCAAACAGTGTTTATGAAAGATCAGGGCACCAAGTCACAAACATCATGTTGTCTCTCAAGTTGTCATGATACTTGAAGAATTATGGCCTGGAGGTCCTTTCTCAGACCTGTGGTCACTGGAGTCCTTTTTAGGTATGTCCGTGAGTTCCTGTTGGGGATTGCATTGCTTTTCAGCTTTCTTTGTGTTTTAGGGTAATTTTTAAAGAGAAGTATAATGCAATTTTTAAAACAAAAAGTCTACTATTGAACAACTTTTGCTATTATTACTCATAACCAGAGGCTGAGAACACAAGCCTGAATCCTGGCAGAGGCTGCTGCTACAGGACTGGAAAATCAACAGAACTTTTGGTTCCTGACCAGAGCTGGAGCAATAAAATTGTTGGCTGGAGGAACCTCAGACGCACAACTGATCTCTTCTTCAAGAACTTTACCAAAGTATTTTCATACTCCATGTACTGAAAAGCTGAAGAGTTAAGTACAACTTTCAAAGTTAAAGTGGAAATTCTCCCAGTCTCTTGTTGATGAGGAAACAATAGTATGCCTTGATCTTACTTAGCTCAAGAGGTCCCAATCTAAAAATGAGAATATACCAGAGGAATACTGAGCCTTACCACAACTGCAACTCACCTTTGAGTCTCTTCCATTTATGATTGAATTAAGATGATCAAGGGGCTTCCCTGGTGGCGCAGTGGTTGAGAGTCTGCCTGCCGATGCAGGGGACACAGGTTCGTGCCCCGGTCCGGGAAGATCCCACGTGCCGCGAAGCGGCTGGGCCCGTGAGCCAGGGCCGCTGAGCCTGCGCATACGGAGCCTGTGCTCCACAACGGGAGAGGCCACAACAGTGAGAGGCCCGCGTACCGCAAAAAAAAAAAAAAAAAAAAAAAGATGATCAGGGAAATGGAAAAACATCTTTTTGGTGGAAGACAGCATAATCTGGAACCTCTATAGTTTTTTAATATAAAATATCTGAGCTTCAATTAAAAAATGATTAGTTATGTAAGAAGAGGATGGACTGAGGGGTGAAAAGAGGACACTACACGCACATTCAAAATTAGTTTAGATTTGGAGATTTAAAAATAACTGCAATAAATATGTTTATTAAAGTAGAGGAAAAGTAGGATAAATTGTTGAAAAGATAAAATATTTCAGCAAATATATGTATATATATATATATATGGAATTAAATTGACATTCTAAATCTTAAAAATGCAAGATCTAAATATAAGACCTGAAACCATAAAACTTCTAGAAGAAAACACAGGCAGAACACTCTTTGACATAATTTGTAGCAATATTTTTTTTGGATCTGTCTCCTAGGGCAATGGTAACCAAAGTAAAAATAAACAGATGAGATCTATTTAAACTTAAAAGCTTTTGCACAGCAAAGGAAACCATCAACAAAACAAAAAAAAACCTACTGAATGGGAGAAAATATTTCTAAATGATATGACCAATAAGGGTTTAATATCCAAAATATATAAACAGCTCACACAACTCAATATCAAAACAACAAAGGGGCATAAGACCTGAATAGGCATTTTTCCAAAGAAAACATACAGTTGGCCAACAGGCACATGAAAATATGCTCAACATCGCTAATCATCAGAAAAAGGCAAACCATGAGATGTCACCTCACACCTGTCAGAACGGCTATCACCGAAAAGACCACAAACAGCAAGTGTTGGTGAGGGAGTGGAGAAAAGGGAATCCTTGTACACTGTTGGTGGGAATGTAAATTGGTGCAGCCAATATGGAAAACAGTATGGAGGTTCCTTAAAAACTAAAAATAGTGTGGCCGTATGATCCGACTCCTGGGCAAAACTATAATTCCAAAAGGTACATGCACCCCTATGTTCATGTTGCTGCAAATGGCATTATTTCATTTTTTTATGGCTGAGTAACACCCCCTTGTATATATGTACCACATCTTCTTTATCCATTAATCTGTTGATAGACACTTAGGTTACTTCCATGTCTTGGCTTTTGTAAATAGTGCTGCTATGAACATTGGGGTGCATGTATCTTTTTGAATTACAGCTTTCATCTTTTCTGGATATAGGCCCAGGAGTGGGATTGCTGGATCGTATGATAACTCTATTTTTAGTTTTTTAAGGAACCTCCATACTGTTTTCCATAGTGGCTGTACCAAAAGAAAATTGTTTTTATTTTTAATTCCAGCTTCCTAGGGCTTGCCTCTGGGTCATCATGGCAACATCAAAGGTGTTGCTTAAAATCCTTGAGTCAGTGAGATTCCCACCCTTTCCCAGTGGATCTGTGTTTGGTTTGGGAAACGCATTTTAAGTCCAGGCATTTTACAAGTCTTCCCAGCTTATGCTTTCTGCATGTGCAAGGCCTCACATTAATTCAACAATGAGTAGGTAGCTGGGGATTGCTCTATCTTTCCTGAGCGTGTCTTGCACATAGATACAGCTTTCAATACCATCAAAGATATGAGGTTGCTTAGCAAGACCCATTACAGTCATCTCAGGTTCCAAGTATCTCTGCTACATTTCTTGAAATTCTACCAGTGTGTTGCACATCCCAGTCAGTATTGCAACCTCAAGGCTTCTCTGATTATTTGCCATTGCAATTTCTATTACTTTTGACAATGCTCCTGGGGGCTTGGGTTTTTCCACGCCCCACTGCAAATCAAGTCATCCTCATCTGGCAGCAGGGATGCCTGTTCTCATGGGTTGCCCCATGATTTGGGTAACATAAGAGGTGAGGGGAAAATGGCTGCACCCCCAAGCTGAAATAGAACAGATTCCTACTGTTTTTAACTGAGGTTCAGTAGCTTTTCTTAAATGAATGATTCTCAATTCATTGTATGTCTTTGATCGACTTTAGTGTCCTGAGTTGATTGTTTTTGTCCAGTAATATTATTTTTGGGGAGGAAGAGAATTGTCCAAGCTCCCCACTCACCCATTCCAGGTACAATTACCTATTGATATTTTATTCCATTTTCAAATTGTTTCTAAAGTAAAAAGTATTTTATTAATCTTTGTTTTCTAATATTTATCCTAAGGCTTGGTACATATTAGATTGTCTGTAAAGTATTTTGATAAAATGAGAAAAAAAACCTATTTTAAACAGTCAGCATAAAGGGAAGGACTTTGAATATAAACCAATTTAGTGTTTCTTTACTGGTGTCACAGACTGAACTGCCTTGTGAAATGTCCAGAAGATCACACTATGAACTTTCCTAATTTAAGGCAGGCATTGAAACAAAGGTTTATAAATATCAATTGAGAAGTGCAGCTTCTGAAAGAATAATTAAATTTCCTGGAGCTAAATACATATAAGAATAAAAACAAATATATTCCTACTCTAAAAAATATGGGTTCAATGTAACAATTATACAAGTTGTAATAGTAACGTGAGAGTATATTTTGTTGTTTTAGAACAAAGAACTTCCATATTCTAACAATTGTAATGATGGCACCCATAATAATACTGAAAAAATATTGGTTTTGAAATGTGGAATATTAAAACCAGGAGTGACTCATCATTATTCTCAACCCTCAGGCCTTGTGAATGAGCTGTAATGTTATACATTCCTCCAATCATTCATTCAATAAATAAAATCTCTGTACCGCGAGTGGAGGGCAAAGAGATGAGTCATCTCATGTTTACGTTCAGGAGATCGCTATTTCACTACTGTGTCATTGGTTGAAAAATCATTGGTATTCCTGACTAAACAAATATTTGCTACAAAATCCACATCTTAGCTTCACAGTTTAAAATGGTTTTTAATTTTCCTTGTGATTTCTTCTTTGACTGGTGTGATATGTAGAACTTTTTTTTTAGTTTTCAATATTGAGCATTTTACAGGTATCTGTTACTGATTTAAAATTTAATTGTACCTTTGTTATAGAACTTGCTTTGTATAATTTGAAGCCTTTAATGTTTATTTATAACTCAGAATATGGTCTACCTTGGTAAATGTTCATATGTACCTGAAAAGAATCTATTCTATTCTTATTGGGAAGAATGTTCTATAAATGTTAATTAGGTCAAGTTGGCTGACAGTGTAATTCACTTACTGATTTTTCTTTCTTCTTGGTCTATCTGTTCTAGAGAGAGGACTGAAATCTTTGACTATACTACTGTCTTTTTCTCCTTACAGTTCCATCACTTTTGCTACATATACTTTGAAACTCTATTAGTTACACAGACATTTAGGATTGTTACATCCTCTTGACAAATTGACCTCTTTACAATTATGAAATAATCTTCATTGTTCCTCATAATACTTCTTACTCTGATGTCTACTTTACCTGACATTAATATAGCTACTACAGGGCTTCCCTGCTGGCACAGTGGTTGAGAGTCCACCTGCCAATGCAGGGGACACGGGTTTGTGCCCCGGTCCGGGAAGATCCCACATGCCGTGGAGCGGCTGGGCCCGTGAGCCATGGCTGCTGAGCCTGCGCATCTGGAGCCTGTGCTCCGCAATGGGAGAGGCCACAACAGTGAGAGGCCCGCGTACTGCAATATATATATATATATATATATATATATATATATATATATATATATATATATATATATATACTACAACTGTTTTTGATTAGTGTTTAGCATGGTATGTATTTTCATCCTCTTAATTTTAAGCTATGTGGGTCTTTCTATTTAAAGTGCTTTTGTACAAAGAGTATATTGTTGGGATTTGATCATATATAACCTGACAATCTCTGCCTTTTAATAAGAATGTTGAGGACATTCATATTCAATGTGATTATTGATATGGTTTGGTTTAAATCCACCATCTTGCTATTTTTCTCTTTTCCCGTGTTTTCTTTGTTGCCTTTTTCTTCTTTTCCTGAACTTTTTTGTAGTAATCAAATATTTTTTATGATTCTAATTTAATAGAATATAATTCTAATATAGTGCTACATCCCTCTTTTTAAGTCGTTGTTCTAGGCTTTACAACATTTATCTCTAACTTATCTCAATCTAACTTCAAATATTATTATGCCATTTCACGTAGAATTGAAGACTCTTACAACAGTGTACTTCCATCCCTCCCAGACTTTGTACTATCATTGGTGGGAATTTTATTTCAAAATATGTTATATGTTTTGTTTTAAAATGCCAATTAGCATTACAGAGATTTTTTAAATGGGGAAAAAAGCATATTATATATATGTATATACATATATATGTGTGTGTGTGTGTGTGTATGTATATATATATATATATATATATATATATATATATATATATATAATTTCCAGCATTCTTTGTTCTTTTTTGCACATCCTAATTTCTATCTGGAGTCATTTTCCTTTCCTTAAAGAAATTTCTCTAATGTTTTTTGTAGTGCTGGTTGCTGGCAATGACTGCTCTAGGATTTTGCATGCCGAGAAAAAAAAGTATTTTTTTTCCTGATTAAAAAAATATTTTTTGTATGTATGGGATTGTAAGTTTGACAACTTTTTTCCTTCAGTGCTTTAAAGATGTGGTGCCACTGTTTCCTGGTTTGCATTGTTTCAGATGCCTCACTGTCATTTTTACATTTGTTCCTCAATACATAATGTGTTTTTCCTCTGGCTGCCTTTAATATTTTCTCTTTATCATAGATTTCTAGCAGTTTTACTGCATTGTTTCCTGGTGTGATTATCTTCATGTTTCTTCTGCTTGGAATTTGTTGGGCTTTCTGGAATTGGAATATAGCTTTCATTAAATTTGGCAAATTTTCAAATGCCCTTTCTTCATTTTTTTATTTCTCCCTTATTCTTCTCTTCTTGAACTCTGATGACAGATGTGCTCAACCACGTGTCCCATAGCTCACTGTTACTCAGTTCAGTTTTTCAATCTTTCTTTTTCTTTGTGTGTGTTTTATTTTGGAGAGTGTCTATTGCTATTCCTTTAAGTCCACTAAACTTCTCTCTTCTGCTGTTAATCTCATTCAGTGTAATTTTAATTTTAGAGAATTAATAATTCATCATTGGATTTGGGTCTTTTCTTTAATACGTCCATTTGGTTTAGGGCTAACTTGACCCCATTACAAAAGAAGCACCTTCTTGAGAACTTTATATGTGGCTCATGTATCAGGAGGTCTTTCTGCTCTCTCTGGTGGGATCACAAACTATCACCAGTCCGTGTAAACTCTGGGCGTTTTTCCAGGTCCTCCTTTATGCTGGTTCCTTCCCTGTTCTGGGAGTTTCTTAACACGTATTCACAGAGCTGTGCTCACCTGGATGGAGCTGCTGGTCCTCAATGTGCTCTCTTCTCCCAGGCTTGGATCTGCTACTCCACGAACTTAAACTCTGTCTCTTCACTCAGTGATATCGTTGGGCTACATTGGGGATCTCCCCTCCCATCCTGAGGAGCTGGGCACTCGTGGGGCTCACCTCATTCACTTACCTTCTCTAAGGGATCAATTCCTTGATCTGCCTGTTGTTCTATATCTCAAACCTCTTGTTCCATATATTTTGGCTGGTCATGTAGGTGTTTTAAGGAAGGGCGGTAAATCCAGTCTTTTTATTGTGTGATAGCTGAAGACAAATTCATGAGTTATAACTCATGCTTTTGTTCCTGAGGTGTTATCACTGGAGGATGAGCACCTGGTGTGTTAACACCTGCTTCCTTGTCTCCATAGGACGTTGTACCCTGAGCTTCCTTCCACACCTGACATGTTGGTATGGATGGTTCTGGATGAGCCGTATTTGAAGTTGAGATCTTGGGATAGGAAAGGAAGTGATGCCCACTCAGCTATCTGCCCTCATGACCTCATCTACCTGAAGCCCAGGAGGCACACAGAGAAGCATTTGACTCTTCTCCACAATTGGAGTTCCGGCAGTGGCTGACTTACTTGACTGCTGGATGGGGTGCATGATAACAGAAGCCACGTTCCCAGAAGCATCCAGGGGACCCCAGGAAGACCCCTGACCTCATGGGCTAGACCCTCAAAAGCACTCAAAAAAAAATGATCAGACACCCTGGGCATAGCAAATGGCTGGGATTTATCTTACCTTTGCTCACTGAAGGTTTTGGCTATAACATATTATTAAATTCATTTCTTATGTAGTTCTTATCTTTTATTTTATGCCACTTTCTATGTTTCATTTTTACCTTTTAAGTGTTATTCCCTTCAAACACTTTATGTAAGATACAAAGATTTTTAAATAAGTAAAAAATATAAAATTATATATATATATATATATATGTATTACTGCTCATATGAATGTTGCTGGCTGTGGTAGATTAATTGCAAAACTGACTGCACTTCTTCAGTCCTTACCTACTGTATCCTCAGACCTTGCAATGTAATTTTGCCATTCCTTCCGTCCAGAAATGGAGTCTGTTTTCCCACTCCTTGAATTGAGATGGCCTTATGACCCGCTTTTGCCAACCAAATATGGAGAAAATATTGATTCACCAGTTCCAAGGCCTCAAGAGACATTGCGTGTTTAGACCTACTGTGTTAGGTTTCTCACAGCGTTATGAGAACCAGCCTGGGCTCACCTGCTGGAAAATGGAGGACACAAAGCCCAGGGGTCTCCATTCCCCTAGTCTATAGCCAGCCAACCACCAGATTTCTGAGGGGATCAATCCCAGAGTCACTGACCCACCAGCCCACTGCAGAACAAGTAAGCCCAGCTGACATCAGCCACACTCAGCCCAGAACAGCAGGCATTCCCAGCTGATCTGCTGACTCACTAATAGTGATGACTTTTTAAAAATAAATCTATTTATTTATTTATTGCTGCATTGGGTCTTCGTTACTGCTCGTGGGCTTTCTCTAGTTGCGGTGGGCAGCTGTTACTCTTCGTTGCAGTGCACGGGCTTCTCATTACTGTGGCTTCTCTTGCTGTGGAGCACGGGCTCTAGGCACATGGGCTTCAGTAGTTGTGGCATGCGGGCTCAGTAGTTGTGGCACATGGGCTTAGTTGCTCTGCAGCATGTGGGATCTTCCCGGACCAGGGCTCAAACCCATGTCCCCTGCACTGGCAGGCAGATTCTTAACCACTGTGCCGCCAGGGAAGTCCGAGTGATAACTTCTTATTGTTTTACAGCACTGACCTATGAATGGTTTGTTCCTTAACTATAGTTACCTGATAAGCTGGGCCACCAACAGAAGACCCTTCTAGTCATTAAAAACTACAGATTACACATACCTTTCAGTTTGGCATTGTGAAAGTATATTTGACAAGTAGGAGAATAAAACATTTTATTTGCCAGTTTGGATTAAATCGTAAGCTCTTACATGAAAATAACAGGAATGAAAGTAAGTGGTAGTTAAAAGCATCTCAAATATGATTAATCTAATGTATCTGTATTATTCTAGTTACATGTGGCTTGGTAAGGTAGATGGGTGGGGTAGAGACACATGCAAGTTTATATAGCTCATTTGTTCTCCAAGTGTGTTCTATGCACTACTGGTGGCATCCAAATAATTTATGTGAAAAACAATGTTTTAAATTGTTTTACATATATACATATTTAATTATTATAATAAGTAATTCTTATTTTATTTATGGCACTAATATAATGTTTAAAATAAATTTATATAATTAAAATGAGTCAATGTTTAAAATAAATTTATATAATTAAAATGAGTCAATTCAAGTGTAAATTATAGTGCAGGCAATACTGATACATAGGGGAAAAAAGATTGTAGTAGAAGAATGGCTGATGTTTGGAAAAAATTTTCTAGATTATATGAAAAAATTGTCCCATAATATGTCAAGCCTTTTAGGAAACTGGTAGCTATACAATTTCACCAAACACCTCAAGAGAACACTTGAAAGGGTAGTAGAATTATGACTGGGTCCCAACATACATGGGCTACTTATAGTCCAGCATAAATGGGTTCATTTATGATATATTTGCATTTAAAGGTCAATAGTTATCAACTTTCTAAAAAATAGCACCACTCCAATTTCAACATTTTAACATAATTCAATTTTAATTTAACTCAGTTTCTATGTGTAGCGACAATTCTTGTTACATAGTGAAAATTACATAACACTTGTGAAATCAAAGTTGCTTAATTTCTAAACAATAGCATACAGCCAGGACCAGCCCTAGCATTTAGAAGGCCCAAGGCCAAAGTGAAAAAACACACTATATACCTTATTTTTTTAAGTTATAAATCAAACAATCTCTTAAATTAAAATCTATCCTATTTTATTTTCTTGACAATTATACTTTCACAATGACAAAACAAAAATATGTATAAAGTGGGTCTTTATATGACTGAAAATCAGCAAAATGCCATCAATTAGTGAATATAATTATTATTATTGTGTATGCTCAGATATTCTTTTCATGGGGTAGCCATACTCAGATGAGTAATGGACACATATTAATGTACAGATTTTATTTCTATGAAATCATGAGTTCTATCATTTTAATCAATATTTTTCTATTTTGTTGACAGTGAGGATCTAATTCAGGGTTGGCAAACTTTTTCTGAAAAGAGCCACATAGTAGCTACTTAGGCTTTGTGGTCCCAGGTTCTCTGTAACTCCTCAGCAAGGAGCTACTCTGCCGCTGTAGAGCAAAGCAGTCGCAGATGTGCCAAAAAGCAGATGTGGTGTGCACCAACTCTCAACACAGGCACTGCACGGGGTCTGGCTCTTCTGCTGTAGTTTGCCAACACTTGATCTAAAGGCTTGAGAAATAAAATGTCATTAATTCAAAGTGTACAAAATTGAATGCATTCTCCTCAAAAATTTAACTTGAAGTAAATGCAAAGAATACAGGAATTGTCGGTATGTTTTCCAAAAAGTTATTTTATCTAAACTTTCCAAATATCTATTAAGGGAAAAAAATACAAGTAAGAATAAAATAATTTACAGTAAGTCCCCTGCATACAAACCATCCAGTTGTGAACTTTCAAAGATGTGAACGTCCGTTCGCATGTCCAATCACATAAGTTAGTTCACGTGTCTGGAGTATATTGTCACGTATGTGCATCCTCTACAAGTGGTTGTGCTTTTGTGTACTTTACTGTACAGTACTATACAGAGTACAGTAGTACAGTATCTTTATTTCAAGCCCAGGATGTCTAGAAGCAAGCGTAAAAGCAGCGGTGACGCAGCTGGTACTGCTAAGAAGTGCCAAACAATAACAATGGAAACAAAAGTGAAAATAATTGAGTGGAGCAACAAGAGGAAGGAGAAGTAACTGAAGAACCAAAGAGATTCGTGTCGCAGGAAATGGCAAGGAGATTTTCTTTATTTGAGGAGGCACCATTAGTTTTTGAGGCACAGGACCCGAACAAAGAACAGTACACGAAGGTTGCAGCAGCCGTTCAGAATGTCATCCAGTGCTACAGTGTCATCTATGATAAGAAAGAAAGAGCTACTACTCGGACATCACTGGATCATTTTTTCAAGAGGATAGATAGAATTGAATCCAGCAAGGAACCAGAACCTGTGCCATCAACGTCAGGCATGAGTGAAATTGCAGCTTGCCCTCCGTCTCCTATCGCTGACGATCCTGCAGCTATACCATCTCCCACCTCCTCTCCCTCCTCCAGTCAGTAACTCTTCTTGCTTGATCACTCAATGCCAGCCCTTGTATGCCAGCTGTTGTACTGTACTACTGTACTTTTCAAGGTACTGAGCTGTAAGATTAAAAATGTTTCCTTTATTTCTTGTGTGTTTTTTATTTTTTATGTATTATTTGTGTGAAAAGTATTATAAACCTATTACAGTACAGTACTATATAACCGATTGTGTTAGTTGGGTACCTAGGCTAACTTTGTTGGACTTTATGAACAAATTGGACTTACGAATGCACTCTTAGAACAGAACTCACTCATATGTAGGGGACTTACTATATTCTCCCTGAATTCAGACTACACTCCCAAGCTACAGCAATCAAAAAAGCATGGTACTGGCACCAAAAAAAGAGACACATAGATCAATAGAACATAACAGAGAGCCCAGAAATAAACCCACACACTTATGGTCAATTAATCTGCAATAAAAGAAGAATTTACAATGGAGGAAAGACAGTCTCTTCAATAAGTGTTGCTGGGAAAACTGGACAGCTACACATAAAAGAAGGAAATTAGAATATTTTATTATACCATATACAAAAATAAACTCAAAATAGATTAAAGACCTAAATGTAAGACCTGAAATCATAAAACTCCTAGAAGAGAACATAGGCAGAAGACTCTATGACATTAATTTTAGCAATATTTTTTTGGATCTGTCTCCTAAGGCAAAGAAAACAAAAGCAAAATAAACAAATGGGACCTAATTAAACTTCAAAGCCTTTGCACTGCAAAGGAAGCCATCAACAAAGTAAAAAAACAACCTACTGAATGGGAGAAAATATTCACAAATGATATGACCAATAAGGGGTTAATATCCAAAACATACAAACAGCTTGTATACAACTCAATATCAGAAAACAAACAACTTGATTAAAAAATAGGCAGAAAACCTGAACAGACATTCTTCCTAAGATATACAGATAGACGGCCAACAAGCACTTGAAAAGATGCTCAGCATCACTAATCATCAGAGAAATGCAAATCAAAACCACAATGAGATATCACTTCACACCTGTCAGAATGGCTATCATCAAAAAGGCCACAAACAGAAAATGTTGATGAGGATGTGGAGAAAAGGGAAGTCTTGTGCACTGTTGGTGGGAACGTAAATTAGTGCAGCCACTAAGTAGAACTACTGTATGATCCAGCAAACCCTCTCCTGGGTATATATCTGAAAAAAACAGAAACACTAATTCGAAAAGATACATTCACCCCAATGTTCATAGAAGCATTATTTACAAAAGCCAAGACATGGAAGCAACCTAAGTGTCCATGAACAGATGAATGGATAAAGAAGATGTGGTGTATATATACAATGGAATATTACTCAGCCATAAAAAATAATGAAATTTTTCCATTTGCAACAACGTGAATAGAACTAGAAGGTTTTATGCTTAGTAAAATAAGTCAGATAGAGAAAGGCAAATACTGTATGTTATCACTTATATGTGGAATCTGAAAAACAAAATGAATGAATATAACAGACAGAAACTGACTCACAGATCTAAAGAACAAATTAGTGGTTACCAGTAGGGAGAAGAAAGTGGGGAAGGGCAGGACTGGAGTAGGTAATTAAGAGAAAAAAAAAAGAATAAAATAATTTTAAATCAAAATTACTTTTACTCAAATTTTACTTTAAAAGCTGAAATTTTAGTTTACTTTTGGAAAATTATAGTAGATCTTAAATAGTTTAATAAAAATCAGAGCATTCAAAATTTGAGCATTAAGCACCCATTCATCTGGCTGCTGATGTAAAGAATTGGAATTGTGATTTACATGTCATATCCTATCATATATGTATATTTAGGAGTAATAGGAGTCATCAAATAGTGTGAACCCTCTACAGAAAGCATTTCATTCATTCAGGCCCATCACCATGGTTCCTCAGGCTGTGAACTGCAGTGTCCACAGGTGTCAGTGATGTGGAGCATGACATAGTGATGGCCTCCACAGTGAAGCAGGGCAGCGGCCTTGCATTTATCCTTTCAACAACATATGTTGTGCACCTACTGTGTTGCAGGCAAACCTCTTATTATTGGAGATGCACAGTGAACCAAGGTCTTTGCCCTCATGATGGTTACATCTAAGTCATGTTTGTAGCTAAATCATTGTTTGGACTAGCAGGAAAACGTGGCTGATTTCCACAGCTGAGAAGAGATGCAGCCAATGGCCTCACCCCAAGTCCCATGTTTAGTAATTTGTAGGAAAAGACTTGAACACAAATAATGAAACCACAGTTTTCAACTCCCAGGAACTCTGAAGGCTCAATATACCCCCGGAATGGAAGAGTCACTTGGGAAATCAGTTTCTAAGCAATTACATTTGCCTTTTAACAATTCTGATAGTAAAAGACCTACCATGTTCAAAGTGTCAGGTGAATATATGCATACAAACATACATGCATACATGCATACATGTGTGTGTGAAATCTCAAAGAATCACAGAAGCAGCATAGAGGACAGAGAATGTAGGGAAGAGCTTTAACTATGCCTGGTACCCACTCTGACAGAAGGTACAATTACTCCCTATAACATATTAAAAAAGAGGCTAAGAGAACACAAGGAAGTGAACCAAGGTCCACTCCAGTGGAGCCCAGATACAAATCCAATTTGTCTACTGCCTGTCCCACAAGCTCACACTGCTTCCCTGGAGGGAACGCTAAGTGTGAGTAGAGAATTCAGGAAAGACTCTACAGAAGAGGAGCTTCTGAGTTACGCCTGGAAGAATGGACCCCTTGTTTCAGAACAGCAGCTTTGTAATGTTTCTTTAGAATAGTTACACTTCTGGTGTTTGGTGAATATAAAAATGAAAATCGACAATTAAGAAAGTGCAAAAATTTTGTCAGCTTAAAAATGGCTTTTGGATGGTTTTTAAATAAAACCAATAGCACCACTAAAAATATGATCACTTTGCTGTACAGCAGGAATTAACACAACTTTGTAAATCAACTATACTTAAATTTTTTAAAAAAATTTATACTAGTTTGTTGTTTTGGGGGTGGATTTGGGGGCATATCGCAGCAGGGATGTACACTCTCTAGAAATTGTTCCTGTCAGTGGAGTTTTGCCATCAACTCACCTTGCACTCTACTGAAATGAAAGATTTTTGCAGTGATCATCCATGCTGCTCACTTCACAAGAAGAGACACCACCGGATGGGTGCTCATGAGACCATGCTGCAAGATTCTCCCACAAGATTGGATTTGAATATGATCAAGTCTCTCTATCTAACCACCATAAAGGAAATACAGGAGGCAAGAAGTGCATGTCAAAGCACACCAAGGAGATGCAGTCAGCAAAAGGCAGCATGGGAAATTCTATAAGACAGATGACGTGGTTTCTTTACCAAATAATTTGCAAAAAAAAATTTAAAAAGAAAGAGGAGGAGGGGGAAACAGGAGGAGAGAAAGGAAGGGAAAAGAAAAGTCACCCCCAAAATTTATAGCGATAGAATGTCAACCGATTGTTTTAGAGAGAAAGAGAAAAAGCTCTTATCTTTTAGAGATACATTCAGAAATATATACACATGAAATAATATTTGAGATTGTTGAGATATCTGAAATTGCTCAGAATAATCTAGGTCTGGGGGAAGTGAGGAACAAGACTGACCATAAATTGATCATTGCTGAAGCAATGGGGTTCATTTTACTCTTCTCTCTGTATATATATGTATATTTTATGTTATCCATAACAAGTAACTTGTGTGTACACCGTGGATAGCTGGTTCATTCGCCCAATTCTCTGGGCTTCTTTCTATGGGTGGCTTGTGCAGAGCCATTAGGAAGAGGAAACACACAATCATCTGTGGTCGAAGCTGAGTGATCAGAGTAAAAAATATATAACCAACTGCACAATGGTTACCCACATATAATAAATTACTTGTGTCACAGACAATTATAACAATTATGGAAGTAGAATAAAAAGTCACTTGGTCAAAGTGTGGCCATTTGGTTGGGTTCAGAAACCACAGAGAAAAAACCAATATGCTAGTTCTGTCAGTGAGATTTCAATGAGGCTTTCTCTTAAAATCTGGTATTCTTCATTTTTCTTTTTGTTTTTTAAATCTTGTTTTGTGGGCTTTAACTTTGAATTTTTTCACCTCTATTTTCTGGAAAGAAAAGCTAAGCCACTGTGATGTTGTTTTTAAGATTTTTTGTTTGTTTCATTATTTTTATTATACCTCTACCTCATTATTTCTTATAGTAAGTGTTATCAAGTTGCACTGAATAGCACTTATTATACGAAGTTTACAAATGCTAGTAGAAAATAATGATATGCATATTTCTATGAATATCAATCAAGCAAGCATCAGACTTTGGGCAATATAGCCTGTTACTTATCAGGCATTGTTCTGAGCCAAAAAAAAAAAAAAAGTGCTATATCAACTTATCCCCATTGCAAACTTTTGCCCACTTTGGCTATAAGATCTAAATCTCAAAAAGATAAAAATTCCCAAAGTCATATGGATATAAAGTGATAAAATATGTTTTATTTATTCAAAAGTTGAGAGAGAGGGGTAATTTGATACACATTTTCTAAATCTAAGTCTAAAATATTTAGAAAAAAATTGAAAGAATGAATTTATTAGGGCAAGTTTCTTAACAAAAGACTACAATGGCCATAAAGTCCATCAACAGGTGAGGCACCAGGGGCAGAGTCAAGATGGCATACCAGGAGGATGCGGAATTCACATCTCCTCACAACTAGGGCAACTACCAGGCACCGGTGGGGGACCACGGACACCTAAGGGGACAGGAGGAACCCCCAGCGACCAGGTAGGATGTGGAGCTTCGGGGGAGTGTAGGGGGAAGAGAAGTGGAGGCTGGACGACACTGGCACCCCTGAGGGGCGGCTGGAGGAGGGAAAGGGATCCCACACGCAAAGGGGTAAATTAGGGAACCACTGGGAGGGCAGAGGATCAAAAGGGAGGGTGGCCAGGTTTCCCCTGCCCAATTGGGCCCCCAGGAAACTGCTGAGATCCCGGGCCTGATCCTCTGCCCACCGAGGCCCCCTCCAGCCATGCAGGTCCTGAGGGAGTGGGAGCGAGGGAAGGGGGAGCAAAAGTAAAGGCCAGACCTCCGGAACCGGCACCCCTAAGGGGTGCCTGGGGGAAGGGAGGAGTTCCTACACACAGCAGGACCCACCCACGGTTAAGGGTCCAGCTGCTGCATTAGGGGAGACCATGTGGAGATGGTGAGGGAGGGGCGTGAAGGAACAGAAGGGACCACAGCCAGTGCTCTCCCTGTCCACTTAGGCACTGGGAAGCCTGTTGGGCTCCCAGGCCTAATCCTCTGCCCTCGGAGCCTCCCTCCTGCCACACAGAGCCCAAGCCCCGTCCCTACACCCCCACCCAGGGCCCCACCTCTATACTCAGAGACCCCCTCTGAGACCCCCTCCAACATGCTGGGCCTAAACCCCACCCACACACCCTCACTCGGGGCCTTCCCACCAAACTCCCGAACTCCACACTCCAGAGGCATTCCTTTCCACGTGCTGCCTCTCCCCTTCCACGCAGGTCCTAAGCAGAGACCCCACCCCAACCTTGAACATTGCCCTGCCTAGGCCCTGCCCCACGCTCAAACATCACTCTCCCCACCAGTCTAGGTCCCGCCCCACCCTAACCCCACCCCTGCCTAAGTTCCACCACCAACACCCCAGGCCTAAACTCTGCCCCCATAGCCAAGGCTTTTTTTTTTTTTTCCTTTTTTCCACTTTTAGATTGGGGTTGTGTTTTAGCTTGTTGATTCATTGTTGTTGATTTTGTTATATTTTTATTTTTCCTAATAAATCTTTTATTTTTCTAACTTTATTTTATTCTTTATACTTTGTTATTGTTCTCTCCTTTTGGCTTGTTCCCCCCCACTTTTTTTTTTTTCCTGTTGTGGTTTTATTTTACCTTGTTGCAGTTGTTTCAATTATAGTTTTATTTTTCCTAATATACTTTTTATATTTCTAATTTTATATTGTTTTTTATTCTTTGATATTGTACTGCTCCTTTTTTTCTTTCTTTCTTCCTTTTTTTTTTTTTCCTTTTTAAACCATGCCACGAAGCTTGTGGGATCTTGGTTCCCAGGCCGGAGGTCGGGCCCGAGCTCCTGTGGTGAGAGTTCTAGGTCCAAACCACTGGACTAACAGAGAACCTCAGACCCCGGGGAATATTCATCGGAGTGAGGCCTCCCACAGGTCCTCACCTCAGTACCAAGACCCAGCTCTACCCAACTGCATGCAAACTCCAGTGCTGGATGTCTTAGGCCAAACAACCAGTAAGACAGGAATACAGCACCACCAATCAAAAAACAAAATGAAATGACAAAAATATTGTTACAGATGAAGGAGCAAGGTAAAAACCTACAAGACCAAATAAATGAAGATGAAATAGGCAACCTACCTGAAAAAGAATTCAGAGTAATGATAGTAAAAATGATACAAAATCTCGGAAAGAGAATGGAGAAAATACAAGAAACACTTAACAAGGATCTAGAAGAACTAAAGAGCAAAACGAACAGTGATGAACAACACAATTACTGAAATTAAAAATACTCTAGAAGGAAACAATAACAGAATAACTGAGGCAGAAGAATGGATAAGTGAGCTGGAAGATAAAATGGTGGAAATAACTGCCAGGGAGCAGAATAAAGAAAAAAGAATTAAGGACAGTCTCAGAGACCTCTGGGACAACATTAAATGCACCAACATTCGAATTATAAGAGTCCCAGAAGAAGAAGAGAAGAAGAAAGGGTCTGAGAAACCATTTGAAGAGATTATAGTCGAAAACTTCCCTAACATGGGAAAGGAAATAGTCACCTAAGTCCAATAAGCACAGGGAAGCCAACTGCCATGTCATCAAGGAACCCTGTGCAAAGGCCCATGTGGGTGAACTTGGACATGCATCTTCTAAGGCCCACCAACAAGCACAGAGTGAAGCTCGAGGCAGGGACTGTCCCATCAAGCCTGACATGCCTGCAGCCCTGGCCTTAAGCTTGACTGCAGCCTCTGCAGAGACCTTAGCCAAAGCCACTGAGCTCAGCCACTCCAGGATTCCTGACCCACAGAAACTGGGAGATAATACCCGATTTTTTCTTCCAAATTGTCAAGTTTGCAGATAACTTATAAGTCATAGATAATTACTACAGATTACAAGAAGTGATGGAGCAGCAACTCTGAGAAAATTCAGAAAGTCATCACTGGTGATTTAGCAGTTGTCCCACAAACACAAATTTCACTTGGTTCTGACAACAGGTTTGTCTTAAGGTGAACAGGTTGAAAGTTGGAGCATCAGAAACAAATAGCAGGAGAAGGAAATTCAGTGGAAATTCAGAAACCAGCATGATGAAAGAATAACGTGATTTAGATTATGAAGCCAAATCCAATCAGTGTTATCTGAAAAAACGATGTCTCTTCCACAATTTTCAGTAGACGAAAAACTGCAGAACTGTTGAATTCTCCAGTGAGAAATTTTCCTTTGTAGGAGAAATATTCAAGGAGCCCAAAATAAATAAGGCAAGTCGTTTTAGAGAGCAAAACACACTGGGATATATATTATAAAGAATAATTCAGGGGCTTCCCTGGTGGCGCAGTGGTTGAGAGTCCGCCTGCCGATGCAGGGGACACGGGTTCGTGCCCCGGTCTGGGAAAATCCCACGTGCCGCGGAGCGGCTGGGCCCGTGAGCCATGGCCGTTGGGCCTGCACGTCCGGAGCCTGTGCTCCGCAACGGGAGAGGCCACAACAGTGAGAGGCCCACATACCGCAAAAAAAAAAAAAAAAAAAGAATAATTCAGAAGTTTTTAAAAACCCTCCAGATGAATAAAGCAGTTTTATGACAGCTGAAGCTCAGTTGTTTATATAAAGAAGAATATTATGAAGTTGTAAGTGGAATAATAAATTGCTTTAAAGTTTGCTATTTAGATGAAGTAGAAAGGGACAGTTTTTTTGCTGTCAAACAAAAACGAAATCGCTCTTTTGGGAAACTCATTAATGGATAGACATTTTTTAAAATGTGATTAAACAGAAGAAATTCAGAGAAAAAGTGAAGGTTTCTCAACATGAGAGGAGAAATAGATGTAGCAATTGAAGCAGCAGAAACAATGTTGATTTCTATGGCAAAACCAAAACCAGGGTAAGTAAGTAAAAAATGAAAAAGAAAATGAACTTATAAGAAGCAATATGCACACAAAGGCCCAACTTGAAGATATTTTCTCGATAATTTGACCAGCGGCGCCAATGAAAGCTGAAAGAAATTTTTGTATGTCTGAACTATTTGTCATGAAATAAAGATTAAGGCTTTTGGATAAGGTAATGCCTGCTTAGTGTATTTTAACTTTTATGATAAAATAAACCTCAATTTTAAGAATGATAAATGTTCGTATTAAATATTTGTGGTATTGACATTCAACTTTTTAATGATTTTATTTGGCATGTATTTTGTGTTACTATCCCCTTCTTTGTTTCTTTTATCAAATGATTGTATCATATAGAGATCATGTTTATATATTGTTGAAACATATGACCATGTCATAATATATTAGTTCATAATAGTAATAAACCATGCATTGCATTTATTATTATTGCTTTTTATTTTACAGAAAAATCTCTGAAACTTTTACCCTATGTCCCCAAAATACTGATTCACTCTTTATTATTTGGCCACTCCTTATTTAAGAACTTGTATATAGAGTGCTATGAAAAATACAGCATAATTTATGATTCTAGCCTTCCCAAGAACTCTGATGACTCATTTTTAGCATTCAAAGATGCACCTTTGTTGGGAATTTGGAGGCATTCAGTAGGGATGCCTGGGGCTGGAAATCAATGCAGAGCAGAGGAGAGAAGTTCCTGGAAAAACCCAGCAAAGCTGTAAGCTGACAGAAACCAGAGGATTCAGGAAACAGGGTGTGGACATTCTCTGGAGGAGGACACACGGCCATAGCCCTGGGTGTGGGCTCTGGGTGCAGGCCAGGAAGCATGTGCCTTACCCACATCTGCTCTATGTTTAACTGCTTATCTTGCTGTCACCATCTGCTGCCATCTTCCTTTACCTAGCAGAGATCCGGGGCCATCAGACGGACTGGTGGCCAGTCCAGGACAGTCAGAGACAGCCCAGGGCTCAATCCACTAAATTTAACCCAGCCACCTCCTCTGCCCTCCACATGCCAGGTCCCAAGCCAGGAGATGAGCACACAGAAAGGCACCACTGTCCAGGCTCTGAGGGGAGAACTGTGCTCTGTCTATGTGTCCGTCCATTCTGCCCAGAAGAGGGAGAGTCACAGGTGACAGAAGACATGCATCACCTTTATTTCACTTGATGTTCAGGGCCTTTGAACCAAGCAAGTTCCAACACCACATTGTTTTTCTCTCAGTAAACAAATTTCAAAATGAATGGATGATTCCAGCACATGGGGGTGTGAAGACCTCCAGTGGTCCCTAAACAGTTCAATGGTGGCCCCTCCTCCTAAGACAGGATGCGATTTGAAAACAACAGGTACCTTGAGTTCACAGGAGGAAGTGTCCACTGGCATCAAACAAAATCTTTCCCAAACAAAACCCAAGCCTACTTTCTCTAAGGGTTTCTCCTGGACCCTAGTGAGGAAGGATCAGTATTCAAAATGGAAACCACACTGAAGGTTTGGAGGAGAGTATGGGCTGCATCTCCTCGGCCAAAGATGACCACACAGCCAACCACACGAGGTGTGAGCAATTAGCAAACAGCCCTGATGCTTACACCACGTATGTTCTACCTATACGGTTATGTGTGTGCATTATTCATGGCTACTGTGCGTGTGCACGTGTGTGTGCATATATGTACAGATTTGTGTGTCTCTTCATCTAATAGCTGCATGACTTTTATTATGTTATACTTTTATTTTAAAAATAAAGGAACTAAGGCCCATAAAACCTCCTTCATCTGGGAAATGGAAATAACAATTTATCACACAGCTATTGTGAAGATAATGTGAGAACACGCAAGTGAAATGTATTTTACAAAGTCCAGCAGAGAGTAAGTCTAAATGAATGTTAGTTATTAAAGTAATTCCTTGGCTTTAATTCTAATTACATACATTATGTACAATTCTATATCTTTGGCTTTTAAAAAACTATGTTTCAGGGACTTCCCTGGTGGCACAGTGGTTAAGCATCCACCTGCCAATGCAGGGGACATGGGTTCAAGCCCTGGTCTGGGAAGATCCCACATGCCATGGAGCAACTAAGCCCTTGCACCACAACTACCGAGCCTGCGCCCTAGAGCCCACAAGCCACAACTACTGAGCCCAAGTGCCACAACTCCTGAAGCCCGCATGCCTAGAGCCCACGCTCCGCAACGAGAAGCCACTGCAATGAGAAGCACACGCACCGCAACAGAGTAGCCCCCGCTCGCCACAACTAGAGAAAGCCCACGCACGCACAGCAACGAAGACCCAACACAGCCAAAAATAAATTTCTTTTTAAAAATATATGTTTCAGTATAAAGTAATACATTTTTTTAAATTCCTCTTCTCAGGAATACTGAGAATTAAGGAGAGCCACACCTGGCATCTGGACTTGCAGACTGGGGCCAGAAGTCCACTGGGCAGAGCAAAGGAGGCCCCTCGTGCTCTGCTCTCCCCGCCACATGCCACTGCTCCAGCACTGGCTGCCAGCCCCTCTGACCCAGACGGAGGCTGAACGTCTCCCCAACTCCACCCATCACCACCAATGCCCTGTGGATGCCAGGGGGTTTCCAAAATCATGAGGATCCCACTTTCCTCAGTTCACAAAGTCACACTGTGTCCCCAACACACTCAGAGTAAAACTCAGATGCCTCACCATGGCTGACAGGACCCTGGGCATCTGGCTTGCTTCTCCACCTGCATTTCACACCCTGCTCTTTCTCCCTCCAGGGGCTCCAATATGCCCTTGCCACCCCGGGGCCTTTGCACATCTGGTCTCCCTCCGCATCAGCTCCTTCTCACCCTCAGGCTGCACTGAAAGGCCTGCTCCCTGGAGACCCCTCCCTGACCAGCCCTCCCAAGAGGCCCCTCCAGTGGTCTCACTCACTCAGCCCCTTATTCGTGCCTTTTCCACAAAGTCTTTTCATTGTCATTTCACCTTCACTCATTTGTGAACTGGTTGATTATGGGGCCCTCAGCTGGACTCAACTCTCTGAGACCTAATTCCAAACTCTATACCCCCATCCAGCCCAGCGCCCGCAATAGACAATAGGGAACACGTATTTGTTAGGTGAATTGACTGATATGTCTTTTCTTGTTGTGCAGGAACTTGCCCACTGGCAATCGTCTCCTCTGATGTAAATGACTATATTATAGGAATCCTCAGCTTATGGTTTTATCTGCCCATCTGAGGTACTGCGGACTTCAACATATGGATTTGGAGTGGGACATAATTCAGCCATAACAGGGCCCAAACACATATTCTTTGGAAGTTGAATATTGTTTCTAAAATTTCAAATAAGCATCAAGGCTGATCATTCTATTGACTTCGTTATGTAAGGTTTGGGGCTAATCTTTCAAACACTTCTCTCCCCTGAGCACCCCCTGAGTGTGTCCAGATTTAACATAAATGTCTCAGGAGCCAAGGGGTCCATGATTAGGCAAAATAACACACCCACAGAATCACCAACATCAGCTCACTGTTCACCAGGGCTTGTTTTGGGGAAGGGAGTCCACAGTCATTGTCTCATTGTCAATGATAGAGGCAGGGTAAGTTTTATGGCTGCAGAATGTGAAGTAAAAACCTCAAAGAGAAGCAAATGTTAGCTCAGAGATAGGAGCAGCCACTCCAGAGGGCTCTGGCCAAGGAAAGTCTGTGGGGGAAGCAGGAAGAAGAGGAGTTAATACAGAAATTCTGTGTGTGGCTGGACTCCTGCGGGATGGGGTGTGGGGAATGGGGAGTCAAGGTGTAGACACAGCCCAGTGGGAGCTGAGGGTCTTGAAGCACAGGGAACTCCAAGCTTGTTGCAAATAGCCTTACCCAGGAACAATCAAGAAATATTGCTAATAGGACCAAAATTGTTCTCCAAAATAAGTGATTTTAAAAATCTTATTCGTGGGCTTCCCTGGTGGCGCAGTGGTTGAGAGTCCGCCTGCCGATGCAGCAGACACAGGTTCGTGCCCCGGTCCAGGAAGATCCCGCATGCCGCGGACCGGCTGGGCCCGTGAGCCATGGCCACTGAGCCTGCACGTCCGGAGCCTGTGCTCCGCAATGGGAGAGGCCACAACAGTGAGAGGCCTGCGTATCGCAAAAAAAAATAAAAATAAAAAAATCTTATTCGTTACATAAAATAGGTCCATCATTAATATTGATTCTCTAAGAAAAGTTTAGAAAATGTCTAGGAAATAAAAGCATGAAAATAACTTCTTATTAACTCAGTGTGGGTTTATTCTTTCAATGAAGCCCAATGGGAAGGGCTTGGACTAAGGCCTGTGGGAGACATGGAGCTGGGATATACGGTAACTGCCTCAGAGAACCTTCTAGTCATATAGGACCAACACATGTTTCACTGTTATCAAAGGTATAAAATAACTTTCATCCCAAAGAATTGCCATCTGAACCTCAAATTGCCCTCTGAAATCTCATTTCTGATAGATCTATACAAGCTAATTCAGATCCATTAGTGATAAACATTAACACATTTCTTAAAGGTGTGAGTTATTTACAGGGATTAAAAGAATACACAAAGCAGTCTGTTACTGGAGTGAGAAACAGCTTGGCCAAACAATACCAGACTATATATGATATCAAATGTAGAAAATATGGTTATTACTTTTCCCTAATTTAGGGACACCGAGTGATGAAGTAGCAGACACCCAAGGACCTCTGATCTCACCATTCAAGAAACTCACTCCTGAACTCACAATAGATTTGTGGTCCTCAAGGAGCTCCAGGAGCCCCTGTGGAGCTTGCAATGAACCTTCAAGGAGTCCAGAATAGTCAAATTATTGTCACAGTAATAATGATGTGTGATTTACCTTTTTCAATCTCATTCACTCATGAGTGTACAGAAGAGGTTTTCACATCATGTGTGATATCACAAGAGGCTGAATATAGAAACAGATAGGAGAATCTGTCTTCTATTGAGCTAGACATTCAAGAGATTTGCAGTTATAAAACAGAGACATTTCTGTTATTACTTCTTTTAGAAAATGCATTTCTATTAAGAATATGTTATATATGTCCATGCAATGGGTTTATTGTTACTTTGATAATAATTTAAGATCTCAGTGTTGATTTCTGTGACAGTAAATATCAACAGACATAATCCATGTAGCCAAAGCTCTCAGAGGTCTTCAACAATTTTTAGGGGTATAGAGGAATTCTGAGGCCCAAATACTTGAGAGCTGTTGCTCTATGTGAGAACAGAGGCTACTCTATTCCTGGATGTAAGGGACTCACCAGCTTCTGAGGCAGCCAGGATATCATCAAGCTGCTCAAACTTAATGGAGATCATTTTTCTTTCTGTTGAGTACAAAATAAGGCATGTTGTTCTATCATTAAGTATGTGGGTAGGGTGGGGTTTTAGCTTCGCTTCCACTCAACATTTTTTCTACTTTCTAACTGGAACATTCTGTCTCTTTACAACAGAATGTGAGGCTGGGGCAGTGTTAAGTTACTTCTCTCTTGAGTTTTTCTTTTGACAGATAGATGGATGCACGTGTACGTAGATAATATTGAATTATATACTGATATGCACATTTAAACAAATCTAAAAGAGTCCACCTTAGTACATTTAAACTAATCTGAAAATCTTAAGAGTATTTACTTTGGGGGAAAGAGAGTGTGGTTTGAATCAAAAGTTTTAAATATTGGCGACAAGTTTAAAACTTCTGCACAGTTTGCATTTTATAGACACATACAAGCCATGTCATGCATGGTTATCTGGGTGCTGAAATTCTGGATGCCTTTGTTCATAAGTTGTAAAAGAATATATTTTTTATTTACAGTGAATTTTAATGTTTCCACTCTTACAAAATAACCCCAGTGTTCAAATTCGCTGTACAGAAGCTTAAAATTTGCGTGAGTCAAGAATTTTCTAATTCCCCTGCCAATTTTTATTTAAATAGTACTTTTTCCACATATCTTTGCCATTTGAAGGCAAAGACTGGATTCTTTTTATCACATTTATAGGCTCCACAGTGCTCAATGAATGTTAGTCAAATTAATGAATATAAGCATAAAAATTTTAAGACAGAAATAATCTAACAAGGATTGCACCTGCACCCTAAGTCCCATGTCATGCTAGTCACATGAATGATAACAATAAATTACAAGCCACGGTGGTTTTTATGACAATAACAACTGTCAACTCAGCAAAGTAAAGGGGGAAGGACTTCCTCTGATTTATTAATACTCCCTTTAAAATTGCCAAATGTTTCCAGTTATAAAGTAACACATGTCGAGATCAACTTCCAGAATGGAGGAGTGAAAACTTCAGTGAACTTACACTTTCACACACACAAAAAAAAAACACAAACATACAGCCAAACCAATAAAATTTACCATTTCAGAATGCCAGCCATTAAACAATATTCAGAACAGAATAAAAATCCTCCTTCCAGAGGAAACTACAAACCCTTGGCAAGACAATAGAGTCAGTGATGTTTTAACTTAGAGCTACTCCTCCAGCTCAGTGAAGAGGTAACCACAACCTGGAACATTGCAGACAATAGATATGGCCACTTTTAGAGATTTGTGAAAAGTACCATCCCCAGATCACAATCAATATTTTGTCTCAACTTTCAGCTACCTTAAAAGTCTATATTCCTAGAATATGATGACTGATTGATTTGATTCAGAGCTTAGTTCAGCAGGGGCGGGGACATATTCACAGGGCATTACTGTAACAATTATTTCTGGCAACACCTCAACCATCTAAAGACATGATATAAGTTAGAGCAAACAAAAGCCTGGTGGGGAAAATTACTTTAATCCTGTATAACTAGATGACCATAGGGAACTTTTTGAAAGGTTACAATATATTCCTAGACACCTAGGCTATCTACATGACCAAGAAAAACCTGGGTAAGCAGAAGTCATCAGTCACTCACCCCTGGTTGATCTTGAAACTCTACACCAGCAGCAAATGACAGCTAAGGCTGTCTTATGAAATACTTCAAGTTTGAAGGCAGGCCTTGGCAAAGGGGAAAGTCATACAGGCACAGCATTTAAGGAAATCTGACCAATCACAGTGGCTGTCCACTAAATTATATTGACCCTAGTGTTACCCCAGGAAGCTGATTTTCAAAATTAAAAAATAAGTAACTTAAATTAAAAAGATAGCAGAAAATTCAGTGGACCCACACTGCAGGGAATACAGAATCTGTAAATTAGTCCAGGAAAGTCACTAAACAAATAAGCAACAACAACAAAAACAACAACAACAAAAACCTAAAAGCAGAAAAAACAATGAATAATGAAGGAGTGGAGAAATCTGGTGCTACGTTTTTACACTATATTATATAAATGTCCAGTTTTTAAAAAATGTATGAGACATGCAAAGAAATAGGAAATTATTCCATACATGCAATAAAAAATAGAAGACAACAGAATGTGACCTCAAGACTACCTAAATTTTAGACTTAGTGTTAAAAGCCTTTAAATAAACTGTTATAAATATGTTCAAAAACTAAAGGAAACTATTTTAAAGAATTAAAGAAAAGCATGACAATGATGTCTCACCAAGAGACATCACATAGAGAATGTCAATAAGGAAGTCAAAATTATAAAAAGGAATGAAATTCTAGAGCTGAAAAGTAAAATATCTGGAATGGAAATTTCAATTCTGCTAAAAAACCTAAAAGCAGAAAAAACAACGAAGAAAGAACCAGCAAAGTTGAAGATAGCTCAATTTAGATTATCTAGTCTGAGGAGCAGGAAAAAAAAGAGTGTAGAAAAATGAATAGTGCCTCAGAGACCTGTGGGACAACATCAAGCTTACCAACATATAAATAATGGGGAGTCCCAGTAGAAGAGGAGGGAGAGAATAGAGAAGGAAAATATTTAAAGAAATAATGGTCCAAAATTCCCAAATTTTATGAAAAATATGAATCTACATATACAATAAGCTCAACAAACTACAAGTAAAGTAAACTAAAAAAGATCTATACATGCCACACCCAAATTGAAAAAAGTCAAAGACAAAGAGAGAACCTTGAAAGGACCAGGAGACTGAGGATTTGCCATGTACAAGGGATCTCAGTAGGATGAACAGCTGATTTCTCATGGAGAAACATGGAGGCCAGAAGAAAGTGAGATGATGTCTGCAAAAGGTAAGAAAAAGACTGCCAACAAAGAATTTTATACACAGCTAAACTATCCTTTAAAAATGAAGAAATTAAGACTTTCCAGATGAATGAAAAATGAGAGAATGTGTTGTTCTCTCATCCTAAAGGAGTTCTTCAGGCTGAAATAAAAAGACCCTAAACAGTAACTCAATTATACACAGAGAAATAAAGAACACTGGTTAAAAAAAAACAACTACTACATGGGTATTATGAAACACAGTATAAAATTACTTTTATTAATAACTCTTTTCTTCTGTTTTAAAAGATAATTGCATAAAGTCATAATTATATAAACTCTGTTGATAGGTTTATTAAGATGTCATTCTTATGTCAATAATAATACAAACTCAAGAGATGAAACAGATGTATATTAGAGCAAAGCTTTTGTATACTATTAAATTTAAGTTACTACTAATTTAAACTACTAACCAAACTAGATTATTTCCAGTTGAGAATTTAATTGTAATCCAAATCAACCACTAGGAAAATAACTCAAGAAAATTATTCAAAATTATCATAAAAGACAGGACTTCCCTCATGGCACAGTGGTTAAGAATCTGCCTGCCAATGCAGGGGACATGGGTTTGGGCCCTGGTCCAGGAAGATCCCACATGCCGCGGAGCAACTAAGCCCGTGAGCCACAACTACTGAGCCCACGTGCCACAACTACTGAAGCCCATGCACCTAGAGCCTGTGCTCCACAACAAAGAGAAGCCACCACAATGAGAAGCCCACGCACCACAACAAAGAGTAGCCCCCACTCGCTACAACCAGAGAAAGCCCATGCACAAGCAAAAAGGACCTAACACAGCCAAAAATAAAAATAAATAATTTTAAAAATTATCATAAAAGAAACAGCAAGAAAATTTAAAAGGTGCACTAGAAAATATCTATTTAGCACAAAAGAGGGCAGGATTTGAGCAATAAAGGAAGGAAAAAGGCATAAGACATACAGAAAACAAATGGCAAATGGCAAAATTAAATCCTACCTTCAGTAATAATTCAATGTTAATAGATAAAACACCTTAGTCAAAATGCAGAGATTGCCAGAATGGATTTAAAAAATGATCCACCTGTATGCTGTTTAAGAGACACACTTTAGATTTAAAGACAAAAATGGGTTGAAAACAAAAGGATAAAAAAGATGTGCCATGCAAGCAATAACTGAAAGAAAGCTAGAGTAGCTACACAAATAGACTTTAAGACACAAATTTTTACTAGAAACAAAGAAGGGCATTTTTAGTGATAAAAGCATCAATCCATCAGAAGATATAACAATTATAAATATATATACACACCTAAAAACAGAGTCTCAAAATGCATGAAGCAAAAACTGACAAAACTGAAGGCAGAAAGAGATAATCCAACAACAATAGGTGGATTTCAATAATGGAGAGAACAACTAGTCAGAATAGCAACAAGAAAATAGAAGAGTTATCACCACTATAGACCCAATAGGCATATATGGAACACCCCACCCACCAACAGCAGATTATACATTCTTCTCAAGGGCACATGGAATATTCCCCAAGATAGAGGCCATGAAACAAGCCTCAATAAATTTAAAAGAATTAAATCATACCAAGTATGTTTTCTAACCACAATGGAATTACATTAGAAATCAATAAAAGAAAGGAATGTGGGAAATTTAAAAATGTGTGGGAATTAAATAACTTACTCTTAAACAACCAATGGGTCAAAAAGGAAATTAGAAAATACTTTGAGATGAATAAAAACAAAAATACAATATACCAAAACTTATGGCATACAGTGAAGAGAGTACTTAGAAGGAAATTTATACCTGATTTGTTTTTATTTTACATACATTGTATCTTGGTGCTTATTTATTTACCAGGAAATTCAGAAATTAAATAAACTTTCAGTATTCTACTAGTGAGTAACATTCATTTTAAAAAATATCTGAAACTATATTTACCTGACTCAGTTCTTATTCAGGATGCGAGGCAGAGGAAAATATCCTTCCTGTCATATTAAGAAAATTGAATCATACACTATATCCTTTGGGTATAATATGAGAAATTAAGGATATTTTTCCAATTCCTAAATTTCAAAATTTATTAGCATATATCTAGAATTTTACACCACTATTAATGTTTCTATATTATATAATTTATATTTTCAAAAAGCATTTTTAAAATTTGTTTTAACTTTAATACTTAACTTTTAATACTTAGCCTCAATTATTGTATTTTCTGTGGTGTTGAATTTGCTATGCACTGCTTCACTCATTTTTTTAAAATCTCAACAAATCTTTCCTTATTTCGGGCTAATCCATCTTACTGCCTACTCTAATTTTTTTCTTGGATCTTACTGGGATCTTTAACTTGAAGAACTCAAACATTTCACCCAGTTTCTTTTATTTTAATGGAAACATCTCCTCTAATACTAAAATGTTTTCCCTGTTTTTAACAGAGAAAGTGGTGAGTTTCTCTGTTGGTTCATGCCTAGAGATGCAGTTCCGAGCTTAATATCAAGTAGGAGATGAAGAATTAGAGAGTGGTGGGAGGCACTGCCCAAGCCAGATGAACAAGAAGGTGGCACTGCCAGCCTCCTGTTTGATGGGTCTTCTACTCCAGGTGGACTTTGACCTGGCTTTTGGCTCGCCTTAGCATTCCAGCAACACTGAGATGGTTTTGGAGAAATGATGGGAATGTCTCCACTGCTCCTGTGCAGACTGCTCTGGTGCAGGTGGGAAACTATGTCAGTTTTCAGTCCTACTCCACATGTTCTGTACTCAGCTGAAATCACTTGAGTGACCTTGAGTATGTACAAATCACCCCCTAGTTTATATTTGATAGGTTCATTTTTGTCAGAATATTGAAAAAGCAAGTTTGGTGCTCATGCTAATGTCACCACTCTGTGTAGAAGGAAGGGGAAGCAGAGCCTGATGTAGGTGTTAAATCTACATTCAATGAAAACGAAAGCTGCATATACATTCTGATGTGCTATTTCATACTATACACACATGGCAACTACAACTAATACTATTTATTGTCATGATAATTAGCAAGGTCTTAAGGATGTGAACTCTAAACCAACGGTCCCCAATACCCTGTTAGGAGCCAGGCAGCACAGCAGGAGGTGAGCATCAGGTGAGTGAGCAAAGCTTTATCTGCCACTCCCCATCCCTCGCATTACCTCCTGAACCATCCCCCCCACCCCCCACCCCATCCATGGCAAAATTGTCTTCTACGAAACCAGTCCCAGGTGCCAAAAAGGTTGGGGACCACTGCTCTAAACACTTCACTTGTATTAACTCATGTGATCCCCATGGAAACTCTCTAACATGTATACTGTTATTATCTCCATTCCACAGAAAAAAAACTGAGGCTTAGCAAGGTTAAGTAAGTTTCTTAAGGTCACACTGAGCCAACATCCAAATCCAGACAGTTTGCATCCAGAGCCCACATACTTAGCTGCTGACTGTTAATGAATCCATGACCACAAGAAGAATGCAAGTGAAGTTGTTGTTTGATTTGTTGTGTCCTCTAACAGGCATGGAACTGCCTTGTCTACCTGTGTTATTCAGTTATTTCCCCAAAGCCTAGAAAACTGCAAAACCAATAACTATGCCCCTCCTATTAGTGCAGGGCTATCACATCTCACCTCCTGCCTTTCTTCTCAAGGTAAGGTGGTTGACCATCACACGACAACTGAAGAAGCTGACAGAGTTTGAGTCGTATAGTCTTTCTTGTAATCACCTCCAGTCCCAGCTCTCTTTACTGTCCCAAAAACTGCTTCATAGGAATTATATATCTGAGAGAACAAGAAAAAGTGATTGAATACTGTTATTTTCTCAAATTGGAGTGGGACTTAACGTGAACAGAAGATACTGACAGGATATCAGAGAGATGACAGTACATCTGAACCTAGGAGACCTGGCTAGAACACCAGCTGACAAGGAGAACCTCACTGAGTCACTTCTCTCCTCCAGATTTTCATGTTTAATTTCTAAAATCTGAGGGTTCAAATATGTGAACTGTGTCCCCTCTAGACACATCGTTTGAGGTCAGCGTGTGTAACACAAGGGAAGGCACTCTGTAATATTCTTGTCCATGTTTTGGTTTCCTCTATGTGAACTAGACAGATCCATATGAATAAAAAACCTGAACACACTTTTTCCTAGTGTGTATGTCCCCATGTGCCTCCACGGCACCCATGGCCCAAAAGGCCCTCAGGCCATGCCTTTGTTTCTGGCCTGTCACATAATCAAGCTCATTTTAAGTTGCCATTTGGATATCACTACATATTTTCCAAAGTCTTTGAAGCCATGAGTTCATTCATTTAGAGTTGCATCTCCAATTAAACTTTAAAAAGAGTCTACTGAGAAAGTGTCCACATATAACTGGGTTGAGCATTACTAGAAAGAGAATTCCAAGGACAGCTCAAGATGTAATGGGAAACAAATGTTTATGCTCCACACATGGGCTCAAATTAAAGGACATGTTTCTTTTTCCAAATCAATGGAAACCATATTTTGGCTTTAGGGATATATAAATGGCATTTTGCATACTTATTCAATTGGATAATTTCAAACACTTGTGATAGGAGAAGGGAATCTGTAATAGAAACTCCAGTTTCAGCTATACATTATGACATTAAATGAAAGAACAACTATTTTTAAATTACATTTTAAGGAAAACATAACTAGTTTAAAATAATAATAAAAAGGGTTAAGGAAATAGGCTCTGTTGTCCCAGGATTGCTGGGTTTCATGCTGAGCTTGTAAATGAAGGTGTGGGCCCATGACTCAAGTCTTCCAGGCCCCACTGCCCACAGAGCAAGAACAAGATTGCCTTAAGTGTTCCATGGATGTGTTGTAAGGACCACATGGATAATATTTAAGGGCATGCTTTATGATTTTCCTGTAGATTGCACTGGGAACTACAGTATGAGTTTCTTGTCTAGGCTGTGCGAAGACAGGGTGCCTGACCTTGAGAGGCCATGACCCCTCACTCTATACCCATTTCCTCACCCGGGAATGAGGATAATGGCCTAAACCATCCTTAAGGACACTTCCCACTTTAAAGCGCCATCCAAGGCAAAAGTCGCTTCATCTTACTTTAAGATGAGAATATTTATTAGTTCATGTGATGGCTAATTTTATGAGTCAACTTGACTGGGCTAAGGGATACCCAGATAGCTGTTTAAATATTACTTCTGGGTGTATCTATGAGGGTGTTTCTCGAAGAGATCAGCATTTGAATTGGTAGACCTAGTAATGCAGATGGCTCTCCCCAGGGTGGGTGGGTATCATCCAATCCTCTGAGGGACTGAACAGAACACAAAGGCAGAGGAAAGTTGAGTTCACTCTGCCTGAATGGATGAGCTGGGACATTGTTCTCCTGCCCTCCTCAGCACTCCTGGTTATCTGCCTTCAGATCTGGACTGGAATCTATTCACTTTCAGGCTTTCAAACTACATCACTGGCTTTCCTGGGTCTCCAGCTTGCAAAGGGCAGATCATGGCACTTCTCAGCCTCCATAATTAATTACAGGAGCCAATTCCTCATAATCTCTCTCTCTTTCTCTCTTTTTCTCTCTCCTTCACCATCACAAAAAAGAAAAATTCCAACCATGTTGAGCTTTGTGATAACAAACCAAAATGTGCTGGTACTAGGGAAAGGGTGGAACTGTTCCTCCACAAAACCTTGAATAAGCTGGGAAACTTCTCACCAGCCACGCCCCCAGGAACAAATTCCTACAAACCATAAATACCCTATATGCATAAGCATGGAGTGCCAGCTCTTTCTCACCTGTTCTGCTGGCCTTGTCCTCCCCACCACTCTTGTCCCCTGCCCTCCTTCTGCTTCTCATAGTCACCTCAGGCCCCTCTGGCTCTGAGGGTGTTGTGTGAGACCTTACACCACTGACCTAACCTCAGAACCACAATCTGCTCTCCACCATCTTGTCCTAAAATCCACAACCAATAGTGAGAGACCTCCTGCCTTTCCCTGACCTGTATGATGCACAGGCTCATGGCTCACCTTGCCAGGCCTCCCCACCAGGGAGGACATCACCTTCATCCATCTAGAAAGCAGCAGCAGTGGTGGGCCTTATGGGCAGCTCCCCAACATCCATGCCACCTCGGCTCTGGGGTAGGCCTTTGATTATCCCAAGCCAGTGGGCAACCCATCTCTGAAATACTTGTTCAAGGTTGGAGAGCCCTTTGACTCCCAAAGACATGCAACAGAGACTTGCTGGGGGCTTCCAGGAAGCTGCTTGGCTCTCCCATTTAGTGTGAATCAGCTTTAGAATGAAATCAACACAATGATTAATAGACCAGAGAGTTGGAAAGAATCTTGTCTAAAAAGACCAACTCAACAACTACTTGCTAAGCTCCTACTATGTCCCAAACACTGGTCTAGGTGCATGGAACACATCAATGAGCAAAACAGAAGAAGATCCAAAACTGCATGGAACTTATATTCCTGAAATAAAAGAGATATAATGCCTATAACCAGTAAAAGATTGACTCGGTAATCATAAACCTCCTAACAAAGAGAATCCCAGAACCAGATGGTCTCACTGCTGACTTCTACTAAACATTTAAAGAAGAATTAATGCCAATTCCCCTGAAACTTCTACCAAAAACTGAAAAAGAAGGAATACTTCCAAACTAATTTTATGAGGCCAGCATTACCCTGATACCAAAGCCAAACAAAGATACTACCAGAAAAGAAGACTACAGACCAATATCCCTTATGATTATTGATGCAAAAACCCTCAACAAAAAACATAGTTTTTAACAGGTGGAACACAAAACATGCCAACAATTTTAATTTTAAAATGTATTACAGTCAAACCTGGATATCTAAGAAAAAAGAAACATTTTTCTTTAAAATAATCCAGACAGGCATGAGTTGAGTGACTACATATTATGAAACATGGTAGCCTCCAGGACTGAGATGTGTAAAGTAAGATGAGTAGGCATATTCATGGTTGACCACATCTGACCGTGATCTCATCACATCTTAGTTACCCAACACATATTCTGAGATTTTACTGAGAACCCTCCCTGTCCCAAACTTTGAGACCTCTGATAGGAACTGAATTTGTAAAACTAATTCTCAAGAAACACAGTTTGGAAAATGCCTTGAATTTATCTAGTGGGCTAGTCAATGGTGGGAAAACCACGTATTACAAAAGAAATAAGTGAGTATGTGTGAACGGCAATGCTTACATGCAAGGAATGGGGGCCTTGGCAAGAATTCAAGGCAGCTCTTGGGCTCCTTCTTCCTGACTCCTTCCTGAATCCCAGGAGTTGCCTCACAGATTGCTTTTGGTCCAAGGGGTTGATTCACCCCCTCCTGTGCCACAGAGGTAAGCCTCCCTATTTGGCTTCATGTGGCCACACAGAGATATAAAGATGGAGAAGCTGAATTATCTTCTCTGTTTCTCCAGTTTAGTGATTTAAAAACATGGTGGAAAGGCACAATTCTGGCTTTAGAAGTCCTCATGGGTGGGACTCCTAGAGGGTAGGACTCTTTTCTTTTCATTACGTCTCTCCTAAGATGGTAGCACCATGCCTGGCACACATTGCTGAGCACCTAAAAAAAAAAAGAACCTGGTATCAAGATGTCGATATAAATACCCTGAATTTCTTCTGCCATATACAAATTTCACATTTTGGAAATTATTTGGAAAAATTATAAGCTGTGGAAATTCTTGTTCAAAAATAAAATTACAATAGGGAGGGTGGGAGGGAGGGAGACGCAAGAGGGAAGGGATATGGGAACAGATGTATATGTATAACTGATTCACTTTGTTATAAAGCAGAAACTAATACACCATTGTGAAGCAATTATACTCCAATAAAGTTGTAAAAAAAATAAATAAAATAAAATTATATTAAGTTCCTAAAGCACTATTAAGGGCCCTTCACAACTTTACAGTTATAACTGCTTCATTTATTTAGGTATAAATTGAGTCCAGCTTGATGTTAGAAAATGTTAAATATTTAAAACTCTGTATTCTATTAAAAAATGGAGAAATAGATTCCACTAATATAGTTACATAATTTATGGCAAAGATGCCACTCAGAAGCCATGGGGGAAAGAGTTGGCTCTTCCACACATGGTGCTGGATCCATTGGAGAACCTACAGGAAAATACAGTGACCCCACCTGACACCAGACACCAGATCCACTCAGGATGGGCTGTATGTGCAAATATCAAAGGCAAAACTGTAAAACTTGTTGGAGACAACATAGACAGCTATTTTCTTGATGTTGGAGTAGGAAAAGATTTCTTACTCAAGACAAAAAAAAGCACTAACTTAAAGGAAATTTTTATTACATTGGATATTATTAAATTGGGAATTTAATATTTAATATTCATCAGAAGAAACAATGAAGAAAGTGAATGGGTGATCCACCTAAGAGACAGAGGGAAGATGTTTCCAAGTCATCTATCTGACCTTTACTGAGAACCCTTAAAGGATTCCTACAAATTAGTGAGACAGACAATCCAATTAAAAAAGGCAAAAACTTGAACAGACATTTCACAAAAGAGGCCAAATAGTCAATAAGCATGTAAAACAGTGCTTAATATCATTAGCCATCAGGGAAATGCAAATGAAAACTGAAATGGAATGGTGAAAATGAAAAAGAAAAGAAAAAGAAAGAAAGAAAACTGATAATGCCAGATAACATCAGGTGCTTGTGAGGATGTGGCAAGTCATGAATTGCTGGTCAGAGTAGAAACTGGTACAACTACTTTGGAAAACTGAAAGTATCTACTAAAGCTGAATATGTAGATGTTTTAAGACCTGGCAATTCCACTCTTAGGCATCTACGGGAACCATTAGACATATACAAAAATGCTTTATTCTTAGTAGCCAATAGCTGGAAAGAGCTCTCATGCCCATCAACAGATGTAAATTATGCTATATTCATCCAATAGAATATTCTAAAGTGAAAATAAATAAACTACTACTACAGCCAACACCACAATAACTCTCATAGACACAATGTTGGGTGAAAGAAGCCATAAACAGAAGAGGACATGTGATATATTCCCATTTATATGGAAACCGTAGCACACAGAGCTAACCCACAGAGCTAACCCACAGAGCTAGAAGTCAGAATAGCGATTATCCCAGGGGGGAATTGACTGGGTAGGGGCAGAGAGAAGCTCTCCATGACTGGTATGCAGGGGTACAGAGTATGTTTGTAAAACTATGTCAAAATTTTTTTAACCAGGAAATATAAAGTGGTATGCTTTTATTGTTTCTACTTCCTTTTTGTCATGATTTGTCTAATTTGGCTGAACTCCATCAGGTTTATTACATATATTTTCTTAAACTGAGTCATTTTCTACATTAAGATATGTACACTTAAGAATGCATGTATGGTAAATTTCAATACGTTAAGGGAAAAATTATTCTGTTCTGGATTATATGGTCTGTTATGAGAAAGAAAGTTTTGTAACCAAAGAGCAGATCAATGGGAAAGAGAGAAACCAGACAATGTTCTCCCTAGAGATGACCCAGAACTGGCACACCTCCCGCCGCTGCAGCCCTGCCCTCACTCTCCAAGGTCTCTCTTCCCTGCCTTCTACTGCCAAGCACCCCAACGATGCTTTCACTGAGCACAGAGGCTTAGGGGAGACCTTATAAAAGAAACAAAAGTCGGCTGTAGAAGCTGATGCTATTGCTTTGCTCAGAGTAGATCACCTCCCTATGTGGAGTGCTACCTGAAGCTCCAGGGGCGCTAATGCACACCAGCAGGACGGTGACCTGCCCAGACCACACACAGGCCACCCATAGGACATGGGGGACATCACCAGGATGACCAGCGGTGACGAGATGACCAGATGCTCAGGGACACTTCATGAGGACAGATGTGGGTGTCACTTTTCCTCTGTGCATGAGGATACACAGGAGGACAGGGTGATGGATGAACACCTGGGGATGAGGTGCCCCTCACCAAGTTCGGACAGCACCAGCCCCACCAGAAGCACTGCCCCAGTGCCCAAGCTGAGAGCCACGGGAACCTGTGGGGAAGAACACCGCTGGCCAGTCTTGGGTTTCTGTCACTTTGCATTTCCTGCATCTTACTGGGAATTAGAGTAGGGTCAGTTCCGCCCACTCCTCACTGCCTTTCTCTCATTCAGTGTTAAAAGAGAAACTGAGACACCTTACAACTTCCAAGCGTTTATCTAAGCATGCGTCCATTCCAATCAGGCAGCCCCAAACCAAAGGTGGTTAGGGGCCTCCCCCAACAGGAATTGGGGACAAGTTTTACAGAAAAGACGAGGAAGCAAAGCGAGGAGATTATTTGACTGGTGATGGCTTATTCAGTTGCCTTATTTGGGACAGCCTAGTTGGCTGTGTGTGATCAGCTGCCCATCCTCCGAGAGTCGATGCATGACTCTGGCTTAAGTTTCAGTTGCTTGCGTAGGTACCAAGGCATCCGAACGGCCGCCCCATCTAGTGGCTCCGCCCTTAATTACTGCAAGAGCCACGGCCCTAGGCACACTGCCGAACGCTCCTAACTCTTGCTGCCAGGAGGCGGCTCTCCTTCACGTCCTCCCATCAACACAAGAGAACCTGCTTTTGTTCCCTCCCAAACCGGTTTCCCTTCTGACCTAGAAAATGGCGCCCACCTCACATTCAACACCTTGGAAACACTGCATGGCTAAGGCACCTCCTCCTGATTTGCAACAATCAAGAATAACGACCCCAGCAATTCTTTAACATCAAGGTCATTTTTGATTACTAGCATTTCTTCCTGTGTGTCAGGCAGTGTGGGAAATGCTTCTTGAATTGTCTCATTTAAGCTTCTGGACATTCCTGCTGGTAGACAGCGTCCTCATTCCCACGTCAGTGCGAGCCCTCCTTCCACTGCATCAGGCAATACTCATGTCTTCACTCTTTGACTCTGATCTCCTCCTTCTTCTTCTAGAAACGGGCTCAGGCTTACTGAAAATAGACGCGGGGCCAGGAACACAGAGGGGCTGGGGAAGCCGGGGCGGAGTCGTCTGGGAGCCAGGCAGCAGGAAAGCACAGTCTGCCTTGGCTTGGATGCAGGGAGGAGTTCCTGGGGGTCCTGAGAGGGGACACTGGCTGGAAAGCTGGCAGCACTGAATATTTTACCAAAACAGAGGAACCCAAGAGAAGCTGAGTTCTAGAACAGGAACCTGGGTGAGGTTGAGAGCAACAAAGAGGACCCAACTCCATTCATTCCTCAGTGTCAGGAGCAGGTTGACCCTGCAGCGGGTGCTGAGCAGCTGCAGCCTGGGAGAGGGAAGCAGGCAGAGGGCTGCAGGCCAAGGGCTTTCCGCTCTCAGGCAGGCCCCGCCCACCTCCTTTCCTTCTCCATCCCACCCCCACCGCTACTCAGGGGCTGCTGCTGAAAGCCTTTTCCCAGCTCTACAGACTTCACTGTCCCCCCGCTGCCCAGAAATAAGACATCTTCTGCCGCCTAGGAGTAAGACACCTTTTTTGTTTTTAGAACTAGGATAATTTAAAAATGGGACCACTTTCTGGTTCCTTAAAGACTCATTCCGTGTGCACCCACACACTTGCACATATACATACACGTGCACATATACATATGCACACATATCCATGCATGTGTATATGCATGTGCACATGCACACGAGTGCTCATATGCATGTATGAGCACAAGTGTGTGTACGTGTGCACATGTGCATATACACATGTGTACAGTGACACGTGCATATATTTGTGTGTGTCTATATGTGCCCTTTAAGAAGTAATAACAGAGGTGCCACTTATTGGGCTACAACTACATGCCAGGTGCCATGTGACACCATCTGTGCACATCCTCACTAACTCCTTATAAGCTTATTATTTCCTGCCCATTTTATGAGGAAAAGAGATTCTGGGAGGAACGCCCTTGCTCAAGGTCAGGTAGCCAGAAACATCCTTAACGAGCTAGGGTGGGCATCGTGCTTCTCTCTGAGGCTCGGCTGCTTCTCAGGGAGCTGGCCTCAGCCTTCTTCAGGACCTGACTCAGCTCCAGGCCCTGGAGGAAGGGACAAAAGCCCTCTGTGGATGTACAGGAAGAGCGAGGCCGAAGGAGGAAGGAGGGGTGGAGATGGATCTGGGGGCACCGGGTGAGCTGCTTCAGAGGGACAGCTGGGGGTCTCTCTGAGTGGAGGCAACAGGCTGATGCTGTTAGCTCACTCTTCCTCACTGGGCTGGTATTGTCTACACATTTTGAACCCCTGTATGAAGGTGCTACCATCCAATCCCTAACAAGAAAGGAGCAACACCATCTATTCATCCAAGAAGTACTGCTGAGCCCCTGGCTGACAGCCCTGCAAACATGATTCTAAAGAATGAAAGTGAAATGCTCTAGTTCAAACCGTAACGGTGATGTGACCCCTGCCGCCCTCTGCTCTTTCTTAGTCTGCGGTCTGACCCGCCTTCAGACACGTGCCAGGCTGGCCGGCGCTCACTCATCGGACAGAGAGGGGCAGCTCCAGGTCCCCGTGTCTGCCCTCAGCTCCACGGTCTTTAAGGTCTGTTCATTTCCATGAGCACTTTTCCCTTTTCGTTTTAGTTACCCTGGCGATTTCAGATGTTGTGCTATATATTACTGTATGGAAATGTCATCTCCCATGAAGCTGGAGACTGAAGCGGCAGAGACATGCCAAGGTCAAGTTGGAGCTATTGCTCTAGCGTCTGCAGACGTGGATGATGGAGGAGCCATGGACCTAATGTGGCATTGCTTCCTGAAAGAGCTGCAGGGCGGTGCCTCGACAGGCAGCTGTGCAGACATCCTCAGGTGCCACATGCCCTCAATGTGGAAGCCAGTCCTGGGCGTGATGCTGGTGCTTGAGGATGAATTATGGAGCCCAAGCTTCAGGGATGCAGACACAGAAGAACGAAGCCTCGAGAATATTTTCTTGGCATGGGCTCTGGCAGCTTGAAACAGGCTTTCTTACAGAAGAAATTTCCAAAGAAAATAAAGTATAATCAACTAGATGGTTGAAGTCTCTCCAGTGGAAATGGTGGCAGTTTGGGCTCCAGCTGACAAAGCCAGTATAAAATATGGCTGCTATTTATAGCAAGTAGAACCCTATCAAACCAGGATGGTGATCTTTTTATTTCCTCTATTCACCAAGGAAAACTAGGGATTATCCAGTACTACTGAAAAATCACTCTGAGGCTACATGTCAACTGGTTTTGTAGTCAATTAAACACCTCAGGTACCAAAAGGATCAGCTGAGCTCTTAAATTGTGTATGTATGTGTGTGTGTGTGTGTGTGTGTGTAAATCAATCAAACCAATCAAAGAGCTAACATTATCTGCCCAAGGTAATATGGGAAACAGATGTTTACTGACTGCGGGTACAGCACTGGTGGAGTACACTGTTGGCACGCGACAACTCAAGTGTGGTATCTTTGGTCTTCGAACAGGTTGATGGCCGGTGGCGAAGCAGCCGTCCAGGCGCAAAGCAGAAATGTCAAATTGCAAGCCTTGGACAGCGACACTAACTTTTCGTCTTCTCCTTCCTCACTCAGCCCCACACAGCTGCATTCAGAGACTTTGCAAACTATAAACACTTGATATTTACCTCATAACCAGGTAAAATCTTATTTTTCTGTGCAGGTTGTATTCATTCGTTTATTCACTCATTCCATCATCCTTTATGGAAAACTTTGCTCTGAGCCAAGGACCCTACAGATGCTAAGGGAAGAAGTGAACAAGGCGTGGGTGCTTACTCGGATTCAACAAAGGTTTTATAAAGAAAACCATAATATTATATCTATGCATATATACACGTGTGTGTAGTATGCGCAGATATACCCAGTGTATATCTATGTTTATATCTGAATGTCCATGGGTATATCTGGGCGTGCACACACACATTCACACACACAAACTCACACACACATACATACCCCAAACTGCGAATTGAAAGAAATCCTGCTCTTGCTTTGCACTTTTGAGTCACCCCCTCCCTTGCCAAAACCCCTCATGGGTTCCCGCTCCGCTGATGGAGCTCTTGGGTGGAGAAATCTGAGATTGGCGTCCACAGCTTCCTGAGAACAGTCTTCTGCTCAGCAAAGCACATCTTACAAGATCTCTGGTTGACGGTGTGTTTGAACAGCACTGATCTGTTCAAGAATGGAAAACTGAATGCAGTGTCTCCACAGAAAGTCTTCTGTTTTATACCCTAAAAGGGAGTTCTCAGTTTCGTAGAGATGCATCAAATAACTAGTGGTATGAAGGTTTCATTAATTGAACGTGATTGTAGCACAGGCTTATGAGACTTGAAAACAATTTATAAAAATCTGCTAGAACATTTCTTTCATTATTGTCAAACGTATGGTTATAATAAAGTAATTGAGTAATTTTAACAACCATATGATTTTTTCAATTACGTATTCTAAAAGCACTGGGAAATGGCTTTTCAAGTGTTTTTCAAAAGATAGAAATTATAAAACAAAATCTTCCATATTGCTGAAGTAGCAAAGTTAAAGTGGAAAACAAACAGAAGCACTATTTCGCACCCACATCCCACTGGGGATCGCAAGAGTCTGAGGCGGAGAGTCAAACCCTGCTCCGTTGCTCTGTAGCAATGGACCTGCAGCAAGTGACTCACTTCTTTGAGCCTCTGTGTGCTCAGCTGTGGAAGGAAGACGGTTCTAGCCCCTGGCTCAAAGGTTGTTGCTAGGATTACAAATAGAAGGGAAAGGGGTCATCACAGTGGGCACCACAGGCACATGCTAAGTTTCAGTAAACAGTAGTTATCATGATGGTGGACGGCAAGCATTTGCAGGCTCCCTGAAAGGGATCAGCTGTAGAGAAACAGGAATTTCCGAAAAAGACTCCCAGATGGCTGCTGTGGTGAAAGTTGGAGTCCTGCGACATCGTTTAGGGTGGAGAACTATCCTGTGTGTCCACCTGAACTTACCAACCAGACTTGATTCCTCCATAAGAAACAGTGAATTCACAGTGTTCATGATTCTTTCATTTTGCAAGCCCAGTGAGGTTTCACATGCTACTACATTTTCCTTACAAATCCAATGTTAAAATTATTTGCAGATTTGGATAATCTGTATCCAGAACTATAGCCATTGAACCAATAAAAACTGTGCACACCCTCTATCACAGTTCTTGTCTTCATTAGGTGGGTTTTCCCTGCAATGCCAAAGTCATATCAATACCAGAGTTTCTTTGCATCTAGAACTACCTCTTTTTACAGTGGTCAGGAAATACCTTGGCAAAATCAGAGGAATGTGAAATCCAAGATAGCCTTGTTCTACCCTCCAAAAGCTACTCATCATCCGTGGCAGACACTCAAATGTACCAGACAATTTGTCTGACAAGGCGTGTGAGCTGCGAGACACGGGCACCACCCAGAGCCAAGAGCTCATGAATTGACCCAAACGTTTTATAAACGCAGAGCAACATCTTCCACTTATGAAATAATTCACAACTCATCAAGAGCTTTCGCAACCTCCTAGTGGCAACGCCAATAATAATAAACATTCTGTTTTCTCACAGCCCTTGAGACTGACAAAACACACTCTATCTCATGCCATCTTCAAAAAGTTGGAAATAAGTGGACATCATCCTCTCTGGTTTTCGAAAAAGAAAATGAAGACACAGAGACGTGAAGTAATAATGCCTGCAGCCTTGAAGGAGGAAACAGAGAAGCCCAGGTCTGTGTTCTAAACACCATTGTTTTTCCTCGATATCACACCATCCTTCTTAAACTTTTCCCTGGTGATCTCCAAGGGTGGGCATTAGAGGTACCTGCCAGAGTACTGATTTCCAGATACTATTCTGATGGGGGTAGGGAATATTACAGAAAAGGGCAGAGTTTGACCCATCAGTGAACCACATGGCAGGACAAACTTGTCCACCGGAGCCCCCCAGAAGGACCCTCCGCCTGCGGGCAGAGACGGACCTAGCCCCAGCCTCTGACAGCTCAGCCTGCTGCAGTTAGTGGCCTTACTTTGCAGTGAGTCTGCATGTCTGCTCTTACGTGCCACGGCTGGCCTACCCAATCCCCTGCCCCGCACGCATCTGCCAGCGGTCCTCACTTAGGTTTGACCAGTTGTAGGTTGCTCAGGCCATGTATACGGTTGTCATCCTTTTCTCCTTATTTTTCTTCCTTCACATCCCAGATCCCCTCCATCAGCAATCCCGACATGTCTACGTCCAGAATAAAACTCAGAAACAGCCTTCTGCACTGTTCCCGAAAATCCAAACCACCCGCATCGCTGGCCTGACCCAACCAGCCCCCGACCCCTGCTTCCACGCTAAGGACCACTCTCCACAAAACACCAGAGCCACCTTGCGAGCAGCTTCCACTTCGATCAATAAAATCCAAACCTGGTACCACTCAAGGCCCACCTCCCTCCCAGGTCTCCCCTGCCCCACTCCCCACTTGCACTTCTTTCTACCCCAGTGTTTCTCAAAATGTGAGCCCAGACCAGCAACATCAGCAGTCGCCAAGGAACTTAACTGGAAATGAAGATTCCCGGGCCCCGACCTCTGAGCTGGGGCCCAGCCCCTGATGTTTTCACCAGACCCCCAGGGGATGCTGAGACAGCTGAAGAGTGAGAACAGTGCTCTAAGCTGCCAGTGATTCTGCGATTCCTGCCTCGGGCCTTTGGCATCACTGCTCCCTCTACTTACGTGTTCTTCCCACCAGCTCAGCAGGTGTCTGATGCCTTCTCATGAGTCGCTCTGAGAATATCTTAAGTACTTACTTGTTTTCCCATCTAGTTTCTCCTTTCCTCGCCCAATGGGAGTCTAAATCCCACGAAAACAGGGCCAGGGTCCTATTTGCCAGTTTTTCTAGAAGAGTGCCTGGTGTGGAGGACCCTGTCAGCACGTGCCAGGGATAAACATGTGAGGACAGAGAGCACCTACTGCCCACGAAGTATACGCTGGACCCTGTTCTCCCCACTTTGCAGATGGGCAAACTGAGGTTCAGGGAACATGATCAACTGGCCTTAAGTCTGAAAGCCAAGCAGTTAGTAAAGCTGAAACTCACACATGGCATTTCCACACCGTTTCGCTGCATCTCATGAAAACATCACCTTCTGTCCAGACTCACTTCAGGGTCATAAATTACATCTCTGAAAACACTTTGCTTTCTCCCTCATCGGCAGCCTGGGCCAGGCACTTGAGATGCACCAGCTACAAACTTCCCCTGGTGCTGGGAAGCTCTTCTCCTCCACTTTGCGGACCTGACTTGAGTGGCTCACAGTGGTGTCCCTGGCCACTGGGACCTGAGTCTGGGTTACACTGGCCACTGAAAGTCTTTGCAAATACAGGGAGGGCACAGGAGTAGCACTTTATGAGATGCCTTTGGGTAGTTGGTTGGATGTGTCCTGGCGTTCAGATAACCCAGAAGCACTGCCCAAAAGATTTTGAACATTTTTACGCTTTGATCACACCCTGATATTTGACTTTGGCTTATTTTTCCATTTTTAACATTCCTACTAATCCTGAGCTTTTTCAACTACCATTTTTCTTTCTCGACTTTAACAGCATTGACTCTTTTCAGAAAAATTGTCTCAGTTAAGGTCCCTCTGAGAAAGAATTACTTAAGAAGTTGCAATTGTGCTCTGGAAACGTGGCTTTGCCCAACATTACAAATGCTTTGGCAGGATTCGTGGTTGCTTGAAACTCACCCCTCGTTCTGCTGTAATGGATTGAAATCTGAGACTTCAGTGACTGCAAATCATTTGTCCCCGCACTCAAGTATTCCAAATTCAGAACAGCTGGGTTTAAATTGTCTGTGCATTTTCTTCTATAAGCATTACCTTCTTTCCTGGAGCCAAACCACCCTATGCCTTTCTCTTCTACAATTGAAGACAAATCCACAGGAAAAAAAAAAAAGTAGCACTTAGTGGTACCAGCAGGGCCTGAAATGTAAAATGACATTTTTATCTAATTGTGGTTCATTATGTCTTATGAAAGGAAAACCATTTAAAATCTTGTTTGTTGATTTTATGGCGTAATTTTCTCAAGTTGTTTCCAAAGCCCTGGAAAGCCATAGAAAGTATATGTAGAAAAATTGTATACATAATTAGCTAAGGAAATCAAGTTTGCATGTTGTCCTGTGGTCTGACCAAGAAAAGAAGAGAGAGGACACAAGTTACCAGGGTCAGGACTCTGCTCTGGGGCCTCCTGGGCTACAGAATGTTACACCCAATTTGGGGAAACTTCAGGTTAGAAAGCTGCCTCCTCACTTCATTGCCGCTTGGAGGGCAGGAGGTGAGGCTTCTCATCATCCTGTTCTCAGATGCCAGCAGGACACTGGCATTCAGTGGCATCAGTGTCAGTGGGTTAGTCTGAGATCCATTCCCACCAGCCTTGAACCTGTCACCCTATGGGAATGTTGCCTATCATGATGCTGGGGTTGTTGGTGCATCCCTAAGCGGGGGTGAAATTTGGCAATTTCATACTGTGCCATGGACACACACTTAATCCACTCCTCTGGTCATGATACTTCCAAAATTTCTAATTGTTGGCAACTTCCTGCAGCCCTCAACTCCCCAGGCTCCTCAACCTGCATCCTGCTCTCCATCATGTCTGCAGCTGCCCTCTATCCTTCTCAGCTGCACAGTGGCAATGACCTCTCTTCTGTCTTGGCTTTGAGCATCTCCCAGCTGGTCTCCGCCCTCCACAGAGCTGCCAGTTCTCTCCCAATCTCCTTGGCATAACTTAAGATAGCTTTCATATTTGATACCAGATAGTATTTGCAGACTCACCCGTGGTACCCGACGACCCCTTGCTTTTCTCAACATCCTGACTCACGCTTCATCCCTGTGTGGCTTCTGACCTCCCTCTCTTGGTTCATTCTCGGGTCACTCAGCCAGCGATTCCTTATCCACTTACATAATCCCACTCATCTTTCAGCTGCGTTTTGTATGTCACCTCTTCTCATGAAGTTTTGGCTGCTTCCCAAGTCAGCCAGGGAACTTTGCAGGATGACAGTGTAACCTGGGGTAGGGCTTGGTAAATACCAACCTGTGTTTTTCTGAAGTAAGAGAGCTATGTTTGCCTTATCTCCCTGCATGTCACTGGAATCCAATAACTATTCCTGCATTAGAAATTGAAGATTAATGGGATATAGAACAAAGATGGATATAGAACAAAGTTATGGCACACGCACACATAACTGAAGTGATTGTGTCATACTTGGAGTTGACCCTGTGTTCATGAAGGTTGAGAAGTCTTGGTTCAGGAAATATCACTGGGACTGCAGTCCCTGCCCTGAACCAGAAAAAAAAATGTGCTGTGGACAGGAACATGTTCCAAGATGGATGTGATTTTCCAGGATCAAGAACAATGACGGAGCAAAGTCAAAGGCCCTACCACAAAGTGTAAGAAATCTTTGATAGACTAAATGCTCCAGCTACTCAGTGGGAAAAGAGGGAAAGAACTCTGCACTAATTTTGTTGATGCCACAAAAGACAACGTTGCATTTTCAAAAATTCCCATATCTGTAGACAAATGTATATCTAGTGGCTTGAAGGACATGTACTGAGTATTTAAATTAGCATGGAGATCTACACATACAAGCAAAGAGTATAGTACTGGGAATGAAGGATAAAGGGGAAAAAATTCAGAAAAAGAGAATTGCTGAACATCTTAATGATGTTAATACTTGTAAAATAAAGAATGTGTTAAACGAAATTGTGTATAAGTGAGATTTAAAATATGTTAGACATCACTGAAAATGGCAGAGTAGGAAACTCCACATCTTTCTTCCTCCATAAAAACAAATAACGAGCTGACAAAATTGCCAGAATCAACTTTTGAAGAACTCTGGTATCTAGTCCATAACTTACAACAACAAGGGGAATCTCAATGAAGAAAGAAGCACTGTGTTGTGTTAAAGAGTGCTACGGCATATTAATTTGCCCTCCTACTTTCCCCCACTCCTAAGAAAAGTGGCAGGTATGAGGGTGGCAGCCCATTTCCCTGGGGCAGGCTGCTAGTGCCAGAGGGATGGATGCATGCTTAGAAATGGCCTGAGAAAACCCTAAACTTTCATGCCTGACTGACCCTCAGGGACTGTGCAAACAGGAAGTGAAAGCTAAGGCAGGGCTGTAAATGTCCAGTAAGGCATGGAAGGAGTGCCCCAACACAGAGCCAGTCTGAAAGAACTGGGAGTCTAAGCTAATGGGACACAGACTTCAGTTAACACAACAAAGAATACCGATTTTACAAACAGCGTTCAGAAAATCATGAAACAAACAACAACTCACAGCAAGCAGTAACAGAAAACCACAGGAAGGAGAGAGAATCTGATTTCCAGAGTTGACACATCATAACATTCACAATGTCCACTTTTCAGCACAAAATTAGGAAACGTGCCAGGAACAAGAAAGTATGGCCCATTCACGGGGGTGGGGGAGAAATTAATAGAAACCGTCCATGAGGAAGCCCAAGCATTGGAATTACTAGACAAAGACTTTAAATCAACTGTCTTAAATCTGCCCAAAGAGCTAAAAGAAACCATGGATAAGAACTGAAGGAAAAGAACAATGTTTCAACAAATAAAGACTATCAATGGAAAGAGAGTAATATAAAAAGGAACCAAATAGGGACTCTGGAGATGGAAAGTGCAATATCTGAAATTTTTTAAATTCACTACAGTGGTCCAACAGCAGATCTGAGCACACAGAAGAGAGAATCTGTGAACTTGAAGAAACAACAATTGAGATCAGTCAGTCTGAGGAGCTCAAAAAGAAAAGAATGAAGAAAGTGAACAGAGCCTCAGAGACATTTTGGACACTATAAAGTATACCAAAAATATATTAGTGATAAGAATGGGAGAATTAAAAGGAAAGTCAGTGGAAAGAACTCAACTGTTCATTATGCAAAAAACACTAGAATCCTTGGACACCCTTGCTGGTCTTGATTGTTACCAAGCTGATCCTATCTCAAGTATCTTGCATTGTGGAAATTATATACTCTAGACTAGTGTTTCTGGATTACAGTCACCTGTAGATTTTATCAAAAATTCAGATCTGTGTCAGTCTCTCAAGGCAAAAGAAATAAAAGCAAAAATAAACAAATGGGACCTAATAAAACTTAAAAGCTTTTGCACAGCAAATGAAACCATCAACAAAATGAAAAGACAACCTACAGAATGGGAGAAATTATTTGCAAGTAATGTGACTGACAAAGGCTTAATATCCAAAATATACAAACAGCTCATACAACTCAATAACAGCAACAGCAACAAAAAACAACCCAATCAAAAAAATGGGTGGAAGACCTAAATAGACTTTTCTCTAAAGACGACATACAGATGGCCAACAGGTACAGAAAAAATGCTTAACATCAGTAATTATTAGAGAAATGCAAATCAAAACCACAATGAAGTATCACCTCACATCATCAAAAAGCCTATGAATGATAAATGCTGGAGAGGGTGTGGAGAAAATGCAACCCTCCTATACTGTTGGTGGGAATCTAATTTGGAGCAAACACAATGGAAACAGTATGGAGGTTCTTTAAAAAACTAAAAATAGAGTTACCATATGATCCAGCAATCCCACTTCTAGGCATATAACCGGAAAAGACGAAAACTCTTAATTCAAAAAGATACCTGTACCCCAATGTTCACAGCAGCATTATTTACAATAGCCATGAAAATAAATGGAAAATAATATGAAATATATATACATATATATATAAATGAATCACTTTGCTGTACACTTAAAACTAACACAATATTGTAAATTAACTATACTTCAATTAAAAAATTATTCAACATTCAAAATCTAAAAAAAAAAGCTACAGATCTGTGGTCCCTATTGTCCATTAATCTATAGATTAAGACATAAATATTCATATATAATTTATAAATTATAATTTGTATAATTTATATATATATTCATATATTTTATAAATATAATTTATAGAATATTATTAAAAAATGGCTCAGATGATTATGAGATTATAGAAGCTGAGAAACCCTACAATCTGCTGTCTACCAGCTAGAAACCCAGGAAAGCTATTGGTGCAAATTTCTGTTTGAGTCTGAAAGCTGGAGAACCAGGGGAGCCAATGGTGTAAGACCCACTGTGAGAGCAGGAGAAGGTTAGTGTCCCAGCTCAAGCAGTCAGACAGAGAGAGCCAATTCAGGCTTCCTCCACCTTTTGCTCTAATCAGGCCCTGAGACACTGAGGTTGTTCCATATCTTGGCTTATTGTGAATAATGCTGCAACGAACATCGGATTGCAGGTATCTCTCTGAGATTCTGTTTTCATTTCCTTTGGATATATACCTAGAGATGGGAATTGCTGGATCTTATGGCTGCACCAATTTACCTTCCCACCAACAGTACACAGTGTTTCCCTTTCTCCACATCCTCACCAACACTTGTTATCTCTTGTTTTTTTAATAAAAGCCATCCCAACAGATGTGAGGTGATAACTCATTGTGGTTTTGATTTGCATTTCCCTGATGATTAGGGATGCTGAGCATCTTTTTATGTACCTGCACAGGGAGATCAGCTCGGTGCTTTGTGACCGCCTGGAGGGGTGGGATAGGGAGGGTGGGAGGGAGACGCAAAAGGGAGGGGATATGGGAACATATGTGTATGTATAACTGATTAAATTTGTTATAAAGCAAAAAAATAAATTAAAAAAAAGAAAAAAAAAGAAATTTCTATGTCTTCTTTGGATACATTTTTATTCAGTTCCTCTGCCCACTTTTTTTTTTTCTTTTTTTTTTTGTGGTACACGGGCCTCTCACTGTTGTGGCCTCTCTCATTGCAGGGCACAGTCTCCGGACATGCAGGCTCAGCGGCCATGGCTCACGGGCCCAGCCGCTCCGTGGCATGTGGGATCTTCCCGGACCAGGGCACGAACCCGTGTCCCCTGCATCAGCAGGCGGACTCTCAACCACTGTGCCACCAAGGAGGCCCTGCCCATTTTTTAATCAGACTGTTTTTCTTGCTGTTGAGTTATATGAGTTTCTTATGTATTTTAGATATTAGCCCCTTATCAGATATATGATTTGCAAATATTTTCTCCCATCAGTGGATTGCCTTATCATTTTGTTGATTGCTTCCTTTGCTGTACAGAAGTTTTTTTAGTTTGATATAGTCCCACTTGTTGACTTTTGCATTTGTTGCCGGGTTGTTGTTTTGGGATTTGTTTTGTTTTGTTTTTGGTGTCATATCCAAAAAAAATCACTGCCAATACCAATGTCAAGGAACTTTTCCTCTATATTTTCTTCTGGGAGTTTTATAGTTGCAGGTTTTACATTTAAGTTTTTAATCCGTTTTGAGTTAACTTTTGTGAGTGGTGTAAGATAAGGGACCAATTTCATTCTTCTGCATGTGGATATCCAGTTTTCCCAACACTGCAGAGACTATTTATTGCAGAGACTGTCCTTTCCTCATTGTATATTCTTGGCTTCCTTGTGGAATATTAGTTGACCTTATAAGCGACAGTTTATTTCTGGGCTCTTAACCTGTTCCATTGGTCTATATGTCTATTTTTATGCCAGTAATATACTGTTTATTACTATAGCTTTGTAATATAGTTGGAATCAGGAAGTGCAAGGCCTCCAGCTTTGTTCTTCTTTCTCTGGCTTGCTTTAGCTATTCAGGGTCCCTTGTGGTTTCATACAAATTTTAGGCTTGGATTTTTTCTATTTCTGAGAAAAAATGCCATTGGAATTTTGATAGAGATTGAATTTAATCTATAAAGAATGGAGATTTTATCAATATTAATTCTTCCAATCCATAAACATAAGATATATTTCCATTTATTTGTGTTTTCTTCAGTTTCTTTCATTGGTATCTTAGAGTTTTCAGTGTACAGATCTTTCACCGCCTGGTTAAGTTTATTCCTTTTTGGTGCTATTGTAAATGGAACTCTTTTCTTAGTCTCTTTTTTGGATAGTTCATGGTTAGTGTATAGAAATGTATGCTGATTTTGCATCCTTCAACTTTGCTGCTTCTGTTGATTAGTTCTAACAGTTTTTTAGTGGAGTCTTTAGGGTTGTTTGTATATAAAATTATGTCATCTGCAAACAGAGACAGTTTAAATTCTTGAAGGTTTTCCAGACTCACCTTGTATTTTCCCTGCTCCAGACCTAGAAAATATCATTTCTCCAAGGAACACTGGTGCCTTGGCTCCTTTTATGGGAGGACAGTATTTCTAGACACTAGAGACTTCTCCTTTACTATTTTTCCATAAAAGAAACCAAAGCGGGCTTCCCTGGTGGCGCAGTGGTTGAGAGTCCGCCTGCCGATGCAGGGGACACGGGTTCGTGCCCCAGTCCAGGAAGATCTCACATGCCACGGAGCGGCTGCGCCCATGAGCCAAACCCGCTGAGCCTGTGCGTCCGGAGCCTACGCTCCACAACGGGAGAGGCCACAACAGTGAGAGGCCCGTGTACCGCAAAAAAAAAAAAAAAAAAAAAGAAACCAAAGCACCAGTGCTCCTTGCAGAAATGACATTTTCTAAGGGGGAGCAGGGAAAATATGAGATGAGCCTGGAGACTCCTACAGCACCAGAAATTAAGTGCTAAAAAAAAATAAAAACGATAAAGGCATGTAGAAAAGACACAGGTGCCAAGCTAAATGGACCTCCTAATGGTCAAGATTTTAGCAATTTGAGCAACAAATGAAGTACAATAGTATTGGATGATACCCCCTTAAAAACAATTCTCCCTAAATCCATACTAATATAAATAAATAAATAAATAAATAAACAAACAAACAAATAAATAAATAAATGGAAGTGAAGAAACAAGTCTTCCTTCCAGAATAATTCCAATCAATAAATGTAGATGTAACAATAGAAAGAGATTTCCCCTGTTAGAACACCACAGTAATAATTGATGCAGGCAGGACCCACTGGAGATGCTAAAGTTAGTAGATACAACTTTAAGGAGAAACAGGGTATTTGCATAACCTCAAATTTCCCCCCCAAAAATTTATCAATTATTGTGATGATTTTGACAGAGGTTGTAAATTTAGCAAATTCTTTGAAACTCCTCCTTTCCCCTAGGAGGTGGGGAATAATCCCCTCCCTTGAGTGGGGACTGGACTTAATGCCCAGTGAACAGAGAATAGCAATGGGACAGCAGCAACATCACAGTGGAAAAACCCAGCAGACGGGTCCGTAGTCAAGTCATCAGGGTTAACATCAGAGTATTTTGCTGTGTTCATGCCATGTACCCCTGATATGATGTGATAGGAGGGGCACTTCACCTATGTGGTCTTCAATCCAAAATCCACATCCACGATTTAATTGTGAGAAAACACCAGACAAACCCAAACCAAGAGATGTTCTGCAAAACACTTCTCCAGTGCTCTTTGAAACTGTCTAGGTCATGCAAGATGAGGAAAGACTAAAAAAAATCACAGACTACACAAGAGAGGGTTGTAGGGTGACCAACCACCTTGGTTTAATCACAAGCAACAGATTTCCCAGGGCGTGGGACTTTGAGTTTTAAAAATGGGACACATGGGGCAAAATGGGATGAGTTGTCCACCCTGCTAAGAAGACATGATGACTAAATGCAATGTGCTACCCTGGATTGGATCCAGTGGGGGGAAGTGAAAACCAAATAAAATCCCCAGCTTAACTAACAGTATTATACCAATGTTAACTACTCTAGTTAAGAAAGTCTGTGAGGGAGGTGAGAGCAGCAGTGGGTGATGGTGTGGTGGTAGGGGGTGAGTGCAAGTCTTCATCTACCTGTGTCTGTCTATCTGTCTGTGAGTGCGTGTGTCGAAACCTGGGAATCTGTAAGGCGCTAGATTAGTAGGTACCAGCGGGAGGGTGAGATTATGTGTGATTTTTTTCTTCTTTCTGCACATCACTATTTTTCAAATGTCCTAAAGTACATTGGTTTTGTAATAAGAATAAAAGAAGCACTTTTATTTAATGTATTTTGTTAAATTTTTATATTGAAAAATATGACACACTAAAGAGAGGTTAATAAAGCATAAATATATGGCTTAATGAATAATTATAAACAAACACTCAGGAAACCACCAAGCAGATATAGAAATAAGAGTATTACCAAGACCCAGAAGCCCCCATAGGGATCCATTTATTTTTATTTATTAATTTTTTTTTTTTTGAGAGAAGCAAGACTTTAATGAAGAATGCTACAAGTTATGGACAATAGTTAGTTCTCATTTAAGAAATGTGGATTAGATATGATGGCTGACAATCTTGATTGTTCATGATAACTCAGAGCATCTATGATTCATTTGCATTTTCAATAAAGAATGTATAATCAGAATTATTTGATTTAATATATAAATTATACTTGGGATAAAAGGGTAGAAATGTTATCTCAGAAAGGGAACAGAACTATTAACAGGCAAGTCTTTAAGAGTCTGTAAATCCAGATACAACAAGCTCAGATGAAGTACTGATATTTCTGACTACAAAACTCAAGCATGGAGTTAGTACCTGGGATATTTCCACCTTAATAATGCTCTTAACTACTACTAGTTAGTGTCTTTTAGTACCTCTGAGCCTCAGTTTCACCATTTGAGAGGTCAAACCATTGATATCTGCCCATTGCACTTGGCTAATATAGAATAAACACACTTTGAAATTGACAGAAGCAGTAATAATAAGAGGATATAAGAAATAAAATGGATTGAAATTCAATAATAGTCACTTCTATAAGTCTGAATTAGTTAAGGTAAAAAGGTCACTCTCCACAACAAACGTGTACAGGTAGAACCATACCACCCACATACATACACACAGCACACATACACACAACTTGAGAATGGAAACTCCCAGACATTCATAAAATAAACCTACAGAATATTTACCAGATACCAAGCCAAGTACTAGTTACTGGAGAGATAAATATTTTTAAAACACAAAATGCTATCAGTGAGCTCATAGTCTCATTAGGATGAAATAAATTTATTTTACAATATATTAAAAGTCTTTAAGACAGAGATATCACTCTATAGTCAACTTGGGAGGGACACCTAATTCTCCCAGTGGTGGGGAAGAAACAGAAGGAGCTGAAAAAAGTGAGCCAATGGACGCCAGAAAACACCTTATTCACTCTTATATCACCAGAGCTGGTAGAAGACCCTGGCACACTCCTGGCAACCCAGCAAGGATTCGTAGGGCACACAGATGCACATGGCATCACAGTCAGATAGATCACTATTGTGTTAGTCAGGAATGTCTAGCCCTGGATTTCAGTGACTTAATAAAAAAGATGTATTTCTCATCCACATAGACTCAGATATGTGTCAGGCAATTTTCCAGGGCATCTCTCCCCCACGTGCCAACTGGTGATCCAGATGGTTTCATTCTTACACCACCAACATCCAAAATGTGCTTACGGTTCTCTGGAAAAGAGCCAAAAGGTCATGCACCTGCTCTCAAATGCTTCAGTGCTGAAGTGAAGTGTCACTTCTTCTCAGAGCCCATCCCCCCAGAAATAGGAACATGAGCATCCTTCCCATCACTAAAAGGGAGTGGGTAACACGGAGGAGAACTGGGTATTCACTGAGCAACAATGGTGTCATCCACAAGCATACGTAATAACGTGGAGGCCCGACCTCGTGTAGCTGGTCAGAGGACTCTAAGCAATTCGGTATGGCTGGTTCGTAGGGTGCACACAGGGTCAAAGAATCATGAGCAACAAGCCTGCAGAAAAAGACGGGGCAGAGAATGGAAAGCCTGCATGGCATGGTAAGAGCTCAGACTTTCTCTGGAAGGCAACAAAGGGTTAATGAAAGATGTTCTGCGGGGACACAGACAGAGAAAACAGACCAGACGTGTGGCTACTGTGGTTCAAGAATTTCCTGACATGTTGGACACTCAGGTGTTTCATGGTGGGAGGCCGAGGTGGATGGCAGAATGACTCACCTCTCCCATTCTCACCTCTGCTTTCCCAGGATAAACCCAACATAGAGGTGACATCTGCTGAATATTCTTGGCTTCAGTTCTCTTAAGTTTATTTCAGGACTTTTGCATCTGTAATGCTGTGCTGGTCAAGTCATCAGCAATGTTGGCAACCCAATGTCAAATGTCTATCTTCATTTTACCTGATCAGCATTGTTTGACTCACTAGACAAATGCCTTCTTTTGGACACACTTTATCATTGTGTTTCCAGAGCGTCACTCATTCTTGGTTCTCTGCCTGCTCCAGGGATCAACCTCATCCACCCCTCCTGTCGGTCTCCCTTTTCTTCCTGTCAGTGTGCCCAGAGCTCCATCTGTAGTTTTCTGACATCCTACCTACACTCAATCCCTGGATAATCTCACTGAGGCACAGAACTTCAAAGACCATTCAAAGCCAGTGATTCTTATTTTCCCTCTCCAGCCCGCATGCCCTCCTGAATTCCATGTGTCCATCCAGTAGCCCAAACAACACCCACACTAGGAAGCCTAATAGATCACAAACTCAACATGGCCAAGACAGCCCTCGCTCCTCATCTCGCCCCCTAAAAACTGCTCCAACAGACTTTCCCATTTCCATTCTGTATGACAACTTCTGGTTGTTCAAGCCAAAAACTTTGGAGTCACCCTAAGTCAACTCTATCTCACTCAACATAAGTACATCCTGTGGGTCCAGACTTAAAACAGGCCAGAATCCAAGCACTTCTCACCATGCTCACAGCTACTGCCCTTCTTCAGGCAAACGTCCTATCTGATCTGTATTACTCTAAGAACCTCCTAACTGGTCCCCTTATTCACACCATGGTTTCCTATCATCCATTCTCAACAAATGAGCCTTATAAAAAAAGTCAGAGTTTATCACTCCTTGGCTCAAACCCAGGAAATGGCAGATTATCTCACGTAGAGTAGAAGCCCACGGCTGTGCCATGCTGAGAAGGCCCCAGGCGATCACCTCCTACACCCTCTCTTACTCTGCTGCAGACCCTGGGCTACTTATTCTTCCTAGTCTGTGCTGAGCAGGATCCAACCTGGGAGCCTCTGGAGTGACTGTTCCCTCTGCCTCTTCCTCCACATAAATGCATGGCTTATCCCTCACCCCTTTGCAAGCCATGTCATAAAAGGTATTTTTTAAACTTTACCCTGACCAGTTAATTTTAAATTGCAAAGCCAACAGCACGCCAGTAAAACTTTAACCTGCTCTATTTTCTTCATTGCATTAATCACCCAATACACTAAGATACCTACTCACTTATTCTATTAATTGATTATTTTGTTTCTCCCTTTTACAAAGGGAGCTCCATGTGGACAGAATTCTTCATCTGTTCTGTTGGTGCATCCTGAGCTTCAGGACAGTGCCTGGTGCTACATGGTAGATGCTAGTGAAATGTAAGAATAAATGAATGAATAAGTTGTACCTATAATCCTTGGTTTTCATGTCTTTGTCTAATTGTGGATCAAGATTATTCTAAACATCACAAATGCTTTTGACAATTTTTCTTCCTAAGCTATATTCTGTGACAGCTTATAAAATGTAAGTGCAGACTTTTCCATAACTTTTTCACAGAAGTTAGTTCTAACACAGTTTTGGTCTAATATTTTAAACTAATTTTTTTCTTGAGTTTCTTCTGGCTAAGTTATATTTTTTCTAAGAAACTTTCAATTTTGTTTAATGTTTTTGGCTTACTCACAAAAAATAACTGATAGTGTTCTCAGATGAATTTTTTAATTTCTCATTTATCTTTAGTTATTTATTTTATATTTTTAATACCCAGTTTGAGTTTCTTGGATTCTTCATCATGTCTTTAACAAGGGAAAAAGTGTCAAGTTTTAATAAAATTCAACGTACCAGCTTTTTTCTTACAGAGAGAGTGTTTTGGTGTTGTATCTAAATCTAAAAATTCATCAAGGGCTTCCCTAGTGGCACAGTGGTTAAGAATCCGCCTGCCAGCAGGGGACACGGGTTCAAGCTCTGGTCCAGGAATATCCCACATGCCGCAGAGCAGCTAAGCCCACGAGCCACAACTACTGAAGCCCATGCGCCTAGAGCCCGTGCTCCACAACAAGAGAAGCCACTGCAATGAGAAGCCCGTGCACTGCGACAAAGAGTAGCCCCTGCTCACTGCAACTAGAGAAAGGCCACGAGCAGCAACGAAGACCCAGTGCAGCCAAAAATAAATAAATAAATAAATAGAATTTATTTTTTAAAGTAAAATAAAAAATAAAAACTCATCACCAAGATCAAGCAAATTTTATCCCCTATTTAATAGAAGTTTTATAGTTTTGTATTTTATATCTAGGCTTGTGACCCATTTTGAGTTAATATTTGTGTATGGCATGAAGTAAGGGCTGAGGTTCATTTTTTTGCATGTAGATATCTACTTGTAGCAAAACCATTTTTTGAAAAGACTCTCCTTTCTCCAATAAATTGCCCCTGCATCTTTGTAAAAAATCAGTTGACCAAATCTATGTAGATTTTTCTCTGGGTTCTTCATGTAGCACCATTGATCTATATGTCTGTACTTTCACTCTGCTCTCTTGATTAACACAGCTTTACAGTAGGTCTTGAAACCTGGTAATGTGAGTCCTCCAACTCTGTTCTTTTTCAGAATTGTGTTCCCTATTCTAGTACCTGTGCATTTCATATAAATTATAGACTAAGTTCAGATGTGTTTACAAAAAAATTTTTTTGCTAGAATTTTGATGGGGATTGCATGGACACTATAGATGAAATTTGTTGTCTGACATAAATTTTATAAAGTTTTTGGCTGTTATTTTTCCAGATATTTTCTCTACCTTATTCTTTCTTTTCCTGGCATTCCAATTATATGCATTTAAAAAGTTTTATACATTTATTCACAGTATCCCACATTTCTTGGACATTGTGTTCTTTTTTATCACTATTCTTATTGCTGATTTTTTCTTTGCATATGATTTTGGGATGTTTCTATTGACCTACACTCAAGCTCATTGATTCTCTCCTTGGACGTATCAAAGGCATCCTTCTTTTCTGTTACTGTTTTGTTTATTTCTGGCATTTCCTTTTGATACATTTTTATAGTTTTCATTTATTTTCTTTCATTATCCATCTGACCTTGCACATTATATTTTTAAATTATTGTTATTTTAGCACTTAGCATAGTTATATTAAAATCACTGTCTGGTAGTTCTAACCATTGTGTCTTATCAACTCTAGTTCTGACAAGTTTTTGTCTCTTTAGATTATGGATTTTTTTAGTTTGTTTAGTTTATTTTGTCTTTTTGCATGCTTTGTCATTTTTTATTAAAATACAAACATGTTGTATAGGGTAAGAGTTATTGAAACAAACAGGTTTTTAATCCTCAAGATGTATGTATATCTGGCTAGGTGTTGAAATATATTGAATGTTTGCTGTAAGTATAGGCACCCAAGGCTTCAAATTCCTCCAGTCAGCTTGTTTTTACCCCCTTCTTTGATACAACTGCCTCATAGAGAGTTTTTGTCTTTCAAATTTTTCAGCTGTAATCTACTCATTATTACTGGTGGCTTGTTAGGATGGTGTACGGTGAGAGGGATAAAGCGCACTCTCTAATCTTCCAGTTACGTCTCAGTACTTTGGTTGTTCTGTGTCATGGTGTGTGTCCTTCAGAAGCATTTCTGGTTTCCCTCAAGGGGTAGAACTATCCCTCCCTATGCCCCTTACTCCCTGTCCTTGAAGCCACTCTCCAGTAGATTATGACTTTTATTTCCTTAAATGAGAGAATGCTGAAACAGGCTGGAGTGGGTGGAATTCCCTGCCCTCACAAGGGATAAGTTTCAGAACTGTCCTCTGCTAAGGTCCTTCCTCCTGGAGGTTATGTTTTTTTCAAGGGGAATATTTGGGGAGAGGGTCACAATGGCTACACTTCCCCCTCACCCCACCAGGGCCGTATCGGGAGCTTTTTCTAATCCTCCCGTGAGAACCTGTTTGAGTTCTGCAATGGGTTGAATTGTGTCCCTCTAAAAATACATGTTGAAGTCCTAAGCCCCCATACCTTAGTATGTGACCGTATTTGTAAGTGGGGTCTTAACAGAGGTAATTAAGTTAAAATGAGGTCTTTGGAGTGGCTCTAATCCAGTATGACTGGTGACCTTATAGGAAGAGGAGATTGAGGCACAGACACAGAGAGAAGACGATGTGAAGACCCAGGGAGACGATGGACATCTACAAGCCAAGAATCACCTGCGACCACCAGATGCTTGGAGAGAGGCATGGAATAGATCCTTCCCTCACAACTCTCAGAAGGAAACAACCCTGCTAAACCTTGATTTCAGATGTTTAGTCTCTACAACTGTGAGACAATAAATTTCTGTTGTTTTAAGCCACCCAGTTTGTGGTACTCTGTTACAGCAGCCCTAGCAAATGAATTTCTAGAATAAAGTGTGCAAAAGTGTGGGTGCTCCTTATCACTGAGCCCCTGGACCTTCTCATCCTCATGGTTAGTCTACCCTTGACCTCCAAAAGTTAGTGAAAGTTATAGTTAAGTGTTTCTATCAGCTTACGGCATCAAGTGGCTTCTGCTCCAGGTAAGTGGCTCTCGTCTGCCTCATCTCTCTGGATGTATCTGCCTCTCTAGGTTTGAGGGGACAGCTTGCTCTGTGACCTCACTTCTCGGATGAGTCCAGTAAAAGTTGCTGATTTTTTTTTTCTTCTTCTTTCTGTAAGGCTAGCAATCATTATTCACAAGCTCTGCATCTTGGAGGTGAAACTGGAAGTTACTTGGCATATTTTTCTAAACACTTCATTGTGATTTGATTTTCAGCAAGTGCTGTTTCTCTGTTAGTACTCCTTGTGTCCTAAACTTCAGAGAAGTTTTTGTATTGGCTATTCCTGAAAGATTCAGGAGTCCCATGTTTTTGATAATTCTCATTTTGAAGGACTGGACTACCTGCAACTACAAATTCGATGCACAATTTCCACCCAGGATGAAACAGCCTCAGTGGAACTTCTACACCCTGAGATAAGGAGTGTAGTTGAATTATTTAAGTAACTGATTAAACTCTTTTTATCCAAAGAGTTTAGTTCACTGCATTATAAGTGCTGAAAAAATGCCAGGTGAATGAATGAAAAAATGAAGAAATATGTGAATAAAAATACAGTCCTCATTTACTCTTCCCAAAGTAAGAGTTGCTGAATGGTTGCCAAATAACCTATACTGAGCAAACTCACAGGCACAGGGCTGTTGTGTCTGCACTACACAAAGCCCACTGGATACACCACACAGGCATTGCACTGGAAGAATGACCATGACTGACAGGTGAGGGGATGGCGAAGGGTCCCATAGACTTGGCATGTAGTGCAGCAGGGGCCCTGAGGGGATGCATGGGGAATGGGAAGCAGACACGTCATATACTGCTCTTCAGGACAGAGCCAAGGAGTGACAGGTACACATCAAAGGTCACTGCCTGCAAGTGTTTCTCTCCACTTGGAGACTCTGTGGGTGAGAGTAGAGGCCAGCCCTGAAGGTAAGAAAAATGCCTGTTATTAAAAGGTGTAGGCTGGATATTACACTCTCATCTCTTGGATCCAAACCCACCTAGGTCACTTTCTGACCTCTGCAAACCTAATTTTTCCTGGGCTACCTCAGTGTTTCCTTCTTGGCTTCTTAGTCTTCCAATATCTGTTTAACAAATTCTGGATCAGCAATCAGTCATGCTCAGAAATCCTACATAGCTCAACATGTTTGGAACTGCATGATAATGAGCTCAATAAACTCCCACTAGAACCTGCAGAATCTTAGAGCAGCCATGTTTCCATGTCAACATTTATGCCTGTTAGACTTTCTGCTGTATTAAATCCTAAACTGTGAATATGCTCTGGGTCCTATTCCACTGACTGACACTGGGCAGTGAGGAATTAACCTTCCCAAAGAGGAATCTTTCCTTTGCCCAGGCTCCTGGGAGTGATATTTAGGCCCTTGGAATGTTCTGTTGATAAGAGTGTTTACCTGGGTCCTGGGCCACACTGGGCTGTCTAACAACATAATTTATGGTGCAGCCATTTGGCCATGCAGTATCAGCTTGACCCCTGAAAGGGATGGAGAATAAAGTGTCCACATGGGCAATCAACCATGTCTGTGTGATTGAGGCCCTGTAAAAATTCTGGATGTGATGCTCAGGTAAGCTTCCCTGATGAGTAACACTCAAAGCTCTTACAGCAAAATATTTATATTTATCTGAACATCCACATTTTGTATAGAATTTCTGTGACAGATATACCAATAGTATCAGTATGAATGCACCTAACATATGGAAGAGCCAGAATCAGGTAGGGACAGATTTAAAGAAACAACTAATCCATCCTATAAACTCATTTCATACACTGTCCATATTTTCCTACTCATTTGATTATTCTTCACCCCTCACCCCAATCTGCAGCTATTTGTTCCTTATTATAAATGTGTGCAGAACTATTTAGCATGGAAATTAACTTATGGTTAGCTAATGCCAATCTTCCTCTGCCTGTCATTTTTCATTGGTATTTCATCCTGAGGATGCCGTAACCCAGTCTCCTGATACATTTGATCATCAATGTCAATATCATCATAAACTTGTTCCATAAACTTCCTATAAGGAAGTTGAATATTACCAAAAAGGCTAGTGTTACCCACATCTTAGGACAGTAGTAGATGTAACCTGAAAATGAGCCAAGCTACTGGTGTGTCATTCAAGTCCCACTCAGTCATTAACAATTGGTCCGGGTCATCTTCACAACATGTGACCAAATGATCAAATGTCTCCCAGAGCAATGCCATCCAGGTTTGCAGGCTTCTGTTTGACCTTGTCAGGTTCCAAAAGCAGAAGTTGTCTTGGCAATATATAGCTTCACCATTTGGGGCATCTGGTATAACTGAGCTAAGAGACAATATCATCTCTTGTTCTGAATCTCTCTCAAGGCACCAGTGTAATATTGGATTGTCCTTGTGGCATAACCTTTTTATTCATCCCTTCAGCCCCAGCTACTCTTTCTCCTTCTCTCCATTTGTCATTGATTTTTACCCACACTTTTCCACCTTTGGAAGGGACTTCAAATTAGTATTGGTCCAGACTGCAGGCAGCAATACTAGTCTAGCAATGCCTCAACCCAGTCCAAGCCCATTCATGTAGGGCAGGGTTACACTGGTGCAGAACTGGTGGACCATCTCAACAATGAGGCAAACAGCTGCATTCACTGTCAACCCCAATTTTTCCAAATGGGGATTCCACTAATTCCTCTAATTTTCATATAGAGGCTGAAATCAAGAATCCCTAGGAATTCTGACATAAGATTTAAAGATAAAGTTAACAGTTTCTTATTTTGGAATTGTGCTTGCTCTCAGCATCTGCTGTTGCAGCCCTGGTTCTGTGACCACTGCATCAGGTAGGAAAGAGAAAGTTGAAGTCAGGACAAAAAGCCCTGGCCCTTTAGTCAATGCTTACACTGATTAGCTTGTAGGAACATTGACCAAGACAATTCAAGTCCAAGTTTCTCATTGTCACCTGAGCCTTCTGACTTTTTAAATTCTTCCAAAGTATGGCAAATATAGTAGATTTATTTTGGACCTTTCCATGCTGGGGAAGCACCCCGGGCTACCGCCTGCCCACGCAGTCTCTGATAGTGCTACATTAAAACCTTTGTTTTCCCCATCAATGTTCACTTTTTTTAAAACCTCATTTCTTAATAACCATTCAAAGTTTTACAACTTGCTGGAATAAATCCCTTGACTCTTACTTTGTCTTTCCTCATTCTCTTACAAATCATGCTAAACTTCTTAGCTGTCTGGCATTTCAATAAGACTTTCCCTTTGGTAGCAGCCTTGAGACTAGTGGCTATAGTTCAGACTTGCTGGAATTCAAGCTTGTCCCAGCATCAGGATCTTCCCCAATACTTTATTTTCATTTTAACTCTTAAAAAATACAATAGCTAAGGGATTGTATATTTGGCTTATTTACAGTTAACTTTGCATTTCTTTATGCGGTCAGTGAGCCAGCTACTCAAAAATTGAATCTATCATTTCTAAATTCCATTGGTAACTTTTTCCTCCTTTAACTGATTGTAGCACAACTGCATTTTCATACCACGGGTGACTCCAAGCCCTTCCAGAAATCAAATGTTTTTCAGTCCCCACCACCTCACCCTTATTTTTCCTAAACCACATATTTCAGTGAGACAGGGTCAGTCTAGTGAATCCCACTTTTTTTTTTTTTTTTGCAGTATGCGGGCCTCTCACTGTTGTGGCCTCTCCTGTTGTGGGGCACAGGCTCCGGACGCGCAGGCTCAGCTGCCATGGCTCACGGGCCCAGCTGCTCCATGGCATGTGGAATCTTCCCGGACCGGGGCATGAACCCGCGTCCCCTGCACCGGCAGGCAGACTCCCAACCACTGCGCCACCAGGGGAGCCCGTGAATCCCACTTTTAACACCAACTATCGAGTTAGAAGGGCAGCTCCCAATACCACTCCCACTTCTGACATAAACCGCAGAGGCTGGGGGTTCCCAGGACCACCCCCTGGTTTACTAAAAGGATTCACAGAACTCGCCGAAAGCTGTTATCCTCATGTTTGTAGTTTTTTTTTTTACAGTCAAAGGACACAGATTAAAATCAGAGATGAGACAGCTGAGCCCAGGAGGGTTACAGTGCAGAGCTTCCTGTTGTCCTGTCCCAGGGGAACTAAGAGCAGCACCAGTTCCTCCCAGCAAAGATATGTGACAGCACACAGAGTATTGCCAGCCAGGAAGGTCGCCCGCACCCTGGGGGCTTTGGGCCATTGCAGCATCACTCTTTCTCTGGATGGGCTGGAGACCAAACGTTGGTCAACCTTGCCTACATGATCAAGATCCAGGAGAAACTCTGACACCAGCACCCAGGTGAGTTTCCCTAGTTGTCAATCCTGTGTGCGTATGATCACACACAGCGCTACTAGCAGGAGTGAACACCGCCCACACTCCCCCAGGAGGAGATAGATGGAAGCTCCCTGTTTGGAACCCTTCTCAGCTCTGCCCCCACTTCCCTTCCCTTGGCTGATTTTAATCCATGTCCTTTTACTGTAATGAACCATAATCACGAGCAGAGCAGATTCCAGTGAGTTCTATCAGTCCTACTAGTGAATTATCAAACACAGGGTGGTCTTCAGGACTCCTGAACTCTGCACTGGTGTCAAAATGCAGTCTTGTGGCAACCGCCTAACTTTACAAACACAGAAAAGGAATCTTTTCCAGAAACACTGACCTGCACATGAAGCCTCTGTAGGACTGGACCAGCACTCCCTGCCCTCTGCATGGATGGAGTCCACCCCCGCCCCGCAGTGGGAGGCACGTGAGGAAAGCCAGGGAAAATGATGTGGTCTCATCATCTTCATCCCACTCAGGATGATAATTCTGGGGGCCAAGAACAGAACAGACGAATCTCAGAAAATGAAAGAATTTGACAACATCTCACAAACATATATGTAGAAACATTTTTCTCATCTTTCTTAAGAAAATACTGATCCACGAAAATGCACATTTTGATTAATCATCCAATTAAAATTAGGCTTTAAACCACAGAAAACTCCAAAGACACAGTCATGCCAACATCTGCTCCCTACTCCAGCATTATAAATACCAGCACTTCCCAGTATAAATGAACGCAAGGGTGCTGTGAGATAATAAATAGGGACAAAGCGGAGAGAAGAAACCAAAGGAAAATGACTGAATAAGAGAACTACAAAGAGCATAACAAGGGAAACAGGAAGAGAGCATAACCCAAGAATGGACCATCAGCCACGAATGGGCCTCCCAGCCAAGCCCAGACAGTCTCAGAGTCTTTCTCAACACAGTACACGGCACTACAAATAGATGACATAAAATGCCTTCACTACTCCAGAATTTAACTAATCAAGAATAGAAACGTGGATAAAAGGCATAAAAGACCAGAGTGTGTTCCATTAGTTCATGCTTGGCATTGTGCTGGATCTGTTTGCATATATTCATTTTCATACTGTTTTAGAATCTTCAGACTGACCCTCTTTTGAAACGAGGATCGTAAGGTACAGCAGGAGAATGTGACAAGCCAGTGTCACACAGCTAATAGGAAGCTGAACTGTGTAATCTAGGATAGGAGTTGGCAAACTACAGCCCACAAGCCCAATCCAGCCCTTTGTCTGTTTTTGTAAGTAAAGGTTTACTGGTACGTAACCATTCTCAACATTTTTGTATTGTTTACAGCTGTTTTTGTACTAAAATGAGACAGTTGAGTATTTGCAACAGAGACAGTATGGCCTGCAAAGTCTGAAGTATTTGCCATCTGGTCTTTTTCAGAAAAAGTTTGCTGACCCCTGGTCTAGGACACTTTTCACTATGCATAGTTTTAAAGCCCCAGAATAAATAAGCACTGTCACTTGGACTTTATGCTTAGTACTATTTTAAATTAGGTTTGCCAGTGATCAGCTTCTTCCTTTGTGAGAAGAGAGTAAAAGAAGAAAAAACAGAACAAAATGTTTCTTTCTTCCCAACCCTTTGACCCACAAATTGATTTCCACAAAATTAGAATTTTATATCCCAAGAGCATTTGGCATATGACAGTTCTAGAAATCAAAAAGAAAAATATCAATATGTTTTAGGCATTTCTGCAGTTGAGAGGTATTTTATTCTAAAAGTAATAATAGTTACCATGAATTGAGTATAACAATGAACTAGAAATACGTTCAATGCTTCCTAGTATTTTTCTACCTTCAAAACAACCCAATGAGACAGATACTTTTGCCCTCTTACAAAAGAGGAAACAGGCTTGTAAAAGTGAGAGAATTTTCGCGAAGACAGTCATGGAAAAAAAGAGCCTGTATTCGAGCTCAAGGCTGTGTGACTTGAGTAGGCGCCCTCTGCACCGCGCAGAGTGAGGAGTCTGGAGTGGAAGACCAAGGAGCATGAAGGTGTGCGGGAATCACCACCCGCTGCACCCCAGCTATTTCAGGCACCAGAGCCAGCATTCATACACATGACTGAGTGCCAGCCTCGGGACCTCCAGGCACACATTCCTCCCCGTCTGCTGGAGATGGACAAACTGAGGCTTCGAGAGGTAAGGATGTTTTCCCAGACAGTTCTCTTTCATGGCACATCTTCCCTGTCCTCAGTGTTTTGGACAATCCATGTTAATATCACACATCATTCAATGACTCTACACCAGTGTTCCATGATAAGGTGGGGTGTCCCAGGGGAAGCCATTCTCTCTCCTGAAAACCATTCTCTATAATTACCACACATCGCTGGCCACATCCCTGCCTTTGTTTTACCATGTCTAGCAATCCTTTGCACCCCTGAGATGAAGTGTAGCCCAGAGAGAGAAACTCACATGAAAATTCAGCCAAGAAACCAAACTGGCCACCTGAACCTCTATTTTCTTGCTGTGAACCAGAGATCCCTCTCTGCCAACTACAGCTGCGGAGACCACATAGAGAGTGTGTCAAGGGCCCTTTTCATTTCCTTGTCACTATCCTGGGAAAGAGACAGTAAACACCAAGACAACAGGACAGGTAAATAAAACCTTAAGCGACTAATTATTGTAAAAAGCTCCACACAGGTTTCAGGAATGAGGATTAACAAGAGAAGTGAGGGGAGACCCTCAAGATGGCAGAGGAGTAAGACGTGGAGATGACCTTCCTCCCCACAAATACATCAGAAATACATCTATACGTGGAACAACTCCTACAGAACACCTACTGAACGCTGGCAGAAGACCTCAGGCCTCCCAAAAGGAAAGAAACTCCCCACGTCCCTGGGTAGGGCAAAAGAAAAAAGAATAAACAGAGACAAAAGAAGAGGGACGGGACCTGCACCTCTGGGAGCGAGCCATGAAGAAGGAAAGGTTTCCACACACTGGAAGCCCCTTCGCAGGCGGAAACTGCGGGTGGCGGAGGGGGGAAGCTTCCGGGTAGCAGAGGAGGAAAGCTTCCGGGTGGCGGAGGGGGAAAGCTTCCGGGTGGCGGAGGGGGAAAGCTTCCGGGTGGCGGAGGAGGAACGCTTCCGGGTGGCGGAGGGGGAAAGCTTCTGTGTGGCAGAGGGGGGAAAGCTTCCGGGTGGCGGAGGGGGAAGCTTCCGGGTGGCGGAGGGGGAAAGCTTCCGGGTGGCAGAGGGGGAAAGCTTCCGAGTCGCGGAGGAGAGCGCAGCCACAGGGGAGTGGAGGGCAAGGAGGATCGGGGCCGACCGGCACTCACCAGCCCGAGAGGCTTGTCTGCTCGGCCGCCGGGGGCGGGCGGGGCTGGGAGCTCAGGCTCGGGCTTCGGTCGGAGCGCAGGGAGAGGACTAGGGTTGGCGGCGTGAACACAGCCTGCAGGGGTTAGTGCACCACGGCTAGCCGGGAGGGAGTTCGGGAAAAAGTCTGGAGCTGATGAAGAGGCAAGAGACTTTCTTACCTCTTTGTTTCCTGGTGCGCGAGGAGAGGGGATTAAGAGCGCTGCTTAAAGGCGCTCCAGAGACGGGCGCGAACCTCGGCTATCAGCACGGACCCCAGAGACGGGCATGAGACGCTAAGGCCGCCGCTGCCGCCACCAAGAAGCCTGTGTACGAGCACAGGTCACTATCCACACCTCCCCTCGCGGGAGCCTGTGCAGCCCGCCACTGCCGGGGTCCCGGGATCCAGGGACAACTTCCCCGGGAGAACGCACGGCGTGCCTCACGCTGGTGCAACGTCACACTGCCTCTGCCGCCGCAGGCTCGCCCCGCACTCCGTACCCCTCCCTCCCCCTCCCCCGGCCTGAGTGAGCCAGAGCCCCCGAATCAGCGGCTCCTTTAACCCCATCCTGTCTGAGCAAAGAACAGCCGCCCTCAGGCGACCTACACGCAGAGGCGGGGCCAAATCCAAAGCTGAACTCCGGGAGGTGTGTGAACAAAGAAGAGAAAGGGAAATCTCTCCCAGCAGCCTCAGGAGCAGCAGATTAAATCTCCACAATCAACGTGATGTACCCTGCATCTCTGGAATACCTGAATAGACAACCAATCATCCCAAATTGAGGCAGTGGACTTTGGGAGCAACTGTAGACTTGGGGTTTTCTTTCTGCATCTAATTTGTTCCTGGCTTTATGTTTATCTTAGTTTAGTATTTAGAGTTTATTATCATTGGTAGATTTGTTTATTGATTTGGTTGCTCTCTTCCTCCTTTCTTTTTTTTAATATATAGATTTTTTTTTCCTTTTTCTCTTCTTGTGAGTGTGTATGTGTATGCTTCTTTGTGTGATTTTATCTGTATAGCTTTGCTTCCACCATTTGTCCTAGGGTTCTGTCTGCCCATTTTTGGTTCTTTTTTTTTTTCTGTATAATTTTTAGCACTTGTTATCATTGGTGGATTTGTTTAATGGTTTGGTTGCTCTCTTCTTTCTTTTTTTTAATTTTTCATTTTATTTTTAATAATTATTTTTTATTTTAATAACTTTATTTTATTTTACTTTATTTTATCTTTGTCTTTCTTTCTTTTCTCCCTTTTCTTCTTAGCCGTGTGGCTGACAGGGTCTTAGTGCTCTGGACGGGTGTCAGACCTGAGCCTCTGAGGTGGGAGAACCGAGTTCAGGACATTGGTCCACCAGAGACCTCCCGGCTCCACATAATATCAAACAGCGAAAGCTCTCCCAGAGATCTCCATCTCAATGCTAAGACCCAGCTCCACTCAATGACCAGCAAGCTACAATGCTGGACACCCTATTCCAAACAACTAGTAAGACAGGAACACAACCCCACCCATTAGTAGAGAGGCTGCCTAGAGGTGGATGGACCTAGAGTCTGTCATACAGAGTGAAGTAAGTCAGAAAGAGAAAAAAAATACCATATGCTAATACATATATATGGAATCTAAGAAAAAAAAAAGTCATGAAGAACCTAGGGGCAAGATGGGAATAAAGATGCAGACCTACTAGAGAATGGACTTGAGCATATGGGAAGGGGGAAGGGTAAGCTGGGACAAAGTGAGAGAGTGGCATGGACACATATACACTACCAAACGTAAAATAGATAGCTAGTGGGAAGCGGCCGCATAGCACAGGGAGATCAGCTCGGTGCTTTGTTACCACCTAGAGGGGCGGATAGGGAGGGTGGGAGGGAGGGAGATGCAAGAGGAAAGAGAATAACTGATTCACTTTGTTATAAAGCAGAAACTAACACCATTGTAAAGCAATTATACTCCAATAAAAATATTAAAAGAAAGTAGAGAGGCTACATAAAATCATACTAAGTTCACAGACACCCCAAAGCACACCACCGCACGTGGCCCTGCCCACCAGAAAGACAAGATCCAACCTCATCCACCAGAACACAGGCACCAGTCCCCTCCACCGGGAAGCCTACACAATGCACTGAAACAGCCTTAGCCACTGGGGGCAGACACCAAAAACAATGGGAACTACGAACCTGCAACCTGCAAAAAGGAGACCCCAAACACAGTAAGTGAAGCAAAATGAGAAACACAGCAGATGAAGGAGCAAGGTAAAAACTCACCAGACCAAACAAATGAAGAGGAAATAGGCAGTCTACCTGGAAAAGAATTCAGAATAATGATAGTAAAGATGATCCAAAATCTTGGAAATAGAATGGAGAAAATACAAGAAACATTTAACAAGGACCTAGAAGAATAAAGAGCGAGCAAACAATGATGAACAACACAATACATGAAATTAAAAATTCTCTAGAAGGAATCAATAGCAGAATAACTGAGGCAGAAGAACGGATAAGTGACCTGGAAGATAATATAGTGGAAATAACTACCACAGAGCAGAATAAAGAAAAAAGAATGAAGAGAATTGAGGACAGTCTCAGAGACCTCTGGGACAACATTAAATGCACCAACATTAGAATTATAAGCGTCCCAGAAGAAGAGAAAAAGAAAGGGACTGAGAAAATATTTGAAGAGATTATAGTTGAAAACTTCCCTAATATGGGAAAGAAAATAGTCAATCAAGTCCAGGATGTGCAGAGAGTCCCATATAGGATATATCCAAGGAGAAACACATCAAGACACATATTAATCAAACTATCAAAAATTAAATACAAAGAAAAACTATTAAAAGCAGCAAGGGAAAAATAACATACAATGGAATCCCCATAAAGTTAACAGCTGATCTTTCAGCAGAAAATCTGTAAGCCAGAAGGGACTGGCAAGACATATTTAAAGTGATGAAAAGGAAAAAGCTACAACCAAGATTACCCAGCAAGGATCTCATTCAGATTCAATGGAGAAATTAAAACCTTTACAGACAAGCAAAAGCTAAGAGAATTCAGCACCACCAAACCAGCTTTACAACAAATGTTAAAGGAAGTTCTCTAGGCAGGAAACACAGCAGAAGGAAAAGACCTACAATAACAAACCCAAAACAATTTTTAAAATGGTAATAGGAACATACATATCAATAATTACCTTAAATGTAAATGGATTAAATACTCCAACCAAAAGATGTAGACTGGCTGAATGGATACAAAAACAAGACCCATATATATGCTGTCTACAAGAGACCCACTTCAGACCTAGGGACACATACAGACTGAAAGTGAGGGGATGGAAAAATATATTCCATGCAAATGGAAATCAAAAGAAAGCTGGAGTAGCAATTCTCACATCAGACAAAATAGACTTTAAAATAAAAACTATTACGAGAGACAAAGAAGGCCACTACATAGTGATCAAGGGATCAATCCAAGAAGAAGATATAACCATTGTAAATATTTATGCACCCAATATAGGAGCACCTCAATACATAAGGCAATTGCTAACAGCCATAGAAGGGATAATCAACAGTAATACAATCATAGTAAGGGACTTTAACACCCAACTTTCACCAATGGACAGATCATCCAAAATGAAAATAAGGAAACACAAGCTTTAAATGATACATTAAACAAGATGGACTTAATTGATATTTATAGGACATTCCATCCAAAAACAACAGAATACACTTTCTTCTCAAGGGCTCATGGAATATTCTCCAGGATAGACCATATCTTGGGTCACAAATCAAGCCTTGGTAAATTTAAGAAAATTGAAATCATATCAAGTATGTTTTCCAGCCATAACTCTTGGAGACTAGATATTAATTACAGGGAAAAAGCTGTAAAAAAATACAAACACATGGAGACTAAACAATACACTACTTAATAACCAAGAGACCAGTGAAGAAATCAAAGAGGAAACCAAAAAATACCTAGAAACAAATGACAGTGAAAACACGATGACCCAAAACCTATGGGATGCAGCAAAAGCAGTTCTAAGAGGGAAGTTTATAACAATACAATCCTACCTCAAGAAACAAGAAAAATCGCAAATAAACAACCTAACCTTACACCTAAAGCAATTAGAGAAAGAAGAACCAAAAAACCCCAAATTTAGCAGAAAGAAAGAAATTGTAAAGTTCAGATCAGAAACAAATGAAAAAGAAATGAAGGAAACAATAGCAAAGATCAATAAAACTACAAGCTGGTTCATTGAGAAGATAAACAAAATTGATAAACCATTAGCCAGATTCATCAAGAAAAAAAGGGAGAAGACTCAAATCAATAGAATTAGAAATGAAAAAGGAGAAGTAACAACTGACTCTGCAGAAATACAAAGGATCATGAGAGATTACTACAAGCAACTATATACAAATAAAATGGACAACCTGGAAGAAATGGACAAATTCATAGAAAAGCACAACCTTCTGGGACTGAACCAGGAAGAAATAGAAAATATAAACAGACCAATCACAAGCACTGAAATTGAGACTGTGGTTAAAAATCTTCCAACAAACAAAAGCCCAGGACCAGATGGCTTCACAGGCGAATTCTATCAAGCATTTAGAGAAGAGCTAACACCTATCCTTCTCAAACTCTTCCAAAATATAGCAGAGGGAGAAACACTCCCAAGCTCATTCTACGAGGCCACCATCACCCTGATACCAAAACCAGACAAAGATGTCACAAAGACAACTATGTCACAAAGAAAGAAAGACGTCACAAAGAAAGAAAACTACAGGCCAATATCACTGATGAACAAAGATGCAAAAAGCTACAACAAAATACTAACAAACAGAATCCAACAGCACATTAAAAGGATCATACACCATGATCAAGTGGGGTTTATCACAGGAATGCAAGGATTCTTCACTATATGCAAATCAATCAACATGAAAAACCATATTAACAAATTGAAGGAGAAAAACCATATGATCATCTCAATAGATGCAGAAAAAGCTTTCAGCAAAATTCAACACCCATTTATGATAAAAACTCTCCAGAAATTAGGCATAGAGGAAACCTACCTCAACATAATAAAGGCCATATATGACAAACCCACAGCCAACATCATTCTCAGTGGTGAAAAACTGAAATCATTTCCACTAAGATTAGTCATGTTCTTGTTAATGAATGATTGTCATCCATTACCCCTCTTTTCTGCAGTATTCTCTAGACTGGTCCTTCCCCTGCACTGCTTGGTAGTTTTAGCACCTGCATCACTGTGATCTCTCCAATCTCTTTTTAATATCCACAAGAGACGTCCTTTTGGTGCCTGACTTTCCCTTCCTTTACTTCCTCTTCTCCAAAGGGTTGATCCTCTGCACAGCCTCACCACATCCATAGCCACGCCCATACGTTGACATTGATGATGACTGCTCTGAGGCTTTGGGAGAAGATATCATGGAAATAATAAGGGTGGAAGAGTGAAAAGATAGAAATAATCTGGGCTTTTATGACATTGTTGGGTTGCTGAACCAACCCTTGAACTTTTTCGTATGTAAGACAAATAAGCTCCTTTTGTTAAGCCAAAAAACAACAACAACAACAACAAGAGAAGCATAGGGCTGGATAAACATGGTTTATGTGATTCATTCTTCCAAATTCCTTCTATATATAAACTTCAAGTGGAGCCCAAGACTTAAAAGCTAGGCTGTTTTACAACATCATGGAGCTGGAAGCTCACAAAGGGCTACAGCCCAGCCCAGCCCAGTCAGCCTGGCACTCAAAAAGGTGCCTCCAAGAACAGGTGGGATGGGGCCGGGCAGCACCCAGGCTCTGCAGGCACTGGTGTAACAAGGGTCTGCACCCAGCAGGCAGGGAATGGGGTTAAAAAGCTTCCTGTGGACATTGGTGGCATTTAGCTTTTGTAATCTATTTTCGCCTTTTTAGTTTTAAAATGAAACACAGGCCAGGGAATGCTTTTTCCCAAAAAAGTTGTATTATAAGGAAAAAGCTGTTCTCCTGGTTGGTTAAAAGAAAATTTCCATGAACCCCTTGGAAATCATAAATAACAAGAGGGTATGATGTCATCCTTGCTTTCTGAAACAAAATCAATAAGACATTTTGATGGGCATCAAAAACAGGAGAATGTATCTCTCCTCGCCTCAGTTCAAAAAATCTCCCCTAAAGATGGATCTGTTTACCTTTGACTGAAGTCATAGTCATGTCAAGGATACGAAGTGAACTAGACCATCAAGGCGATTACTAGTTGATTCAGATCAAAAGGCCAGGGCAGCACCCCCGCCATAGCTGTGTCTGACTCAAACAGACTATTGTGCTTTCTGTGATAAGAAGCAGGCAGATTTCAGGACTATTTAGAAGGTGGAGCCAGTTGTTTGTAATAGATTTGAATTTAGGTCATGAAAACTGTGGAGCTGAGAGGGCTGATGAACTGGAAGGATGGATATGCCATTACTGACCTGGATTCCTGCAGGAACCTCCTGCCTGGTCTCTCTGCTTCTATGCTCAGTCTTCTAGTATGTGTTCTCAACAGAGCAGCTAGAGTGAGCCTCTCAAAAGCCAAGTGAGTCTGTGATACTCCTCTGCTCTTGTGTCCCTGTCCCAAACCTGTACTATGGCCTGCAGAGCCCTGCATAATCTGGCTCACTGAGACCTCTCTGTTCACATCTTCTAACTCACTCTGTTTCAGTGCTGTTCCATGCTGGCCTCATTGCGATTCCTCTAATTCACCTTACAGGCTTCTGCCTCAGGGCCGTTGCACCTAAGTTCCCTGATATGCATGGCTCCTCCCTCACTTCTTTGTGGATCTATGTAATATCACTTTATTAGAAATGCCTTCTCAAACTGCAAATTTAGCCACTCCAGCTGCCTTGGCACTGCCTCTACTCCTCCCTCTGCTGCATTTTCTCCACAGCACTTATCTCCACGTGTCACATAGTTGTTTCCTTATTTAACTATTATCCTTCCACACACCCTTGCCCCGTAGAATGTTAGCTCCGTGAGCATAAGACAACTGTTTTTCTCAGGGCTGTATCTCTAGCACCTTGAAAAGTACCTGGCAGGTAGGAGAGCTAAGTTAATCTTTCCTGAGGTCATAAATTGAGACAAACAGTTTCATGAGAGATAGAATCCTTCTGTCCAGAGATTCCACAGTTGAGAAGGAAAAAGGAACAAGCAAACCATTGCATTGAGGGCACAGGCCCTGTGCTCCAGATGGGCACAGGGGAGTGATGAATGTTCACAGGATGTTCTCAGGACTCACTAAATCAAATTGGCACAACTGCACCAGGGGAGCCAGACAGCCCGCAGGCCCCATCAGAACAATTCTGCCCTAATCGCTTCCTACTGTTGGTCCACATAAGACTTTATTTGACAAAACGTTCCTTGGCCTTAAAATAATGTTTGAAAATGAGGGGTCTACTCCACAGTCCTAGTTGGTACCTAATTCCTACTGGTTTGAACTAATAGATTATGGCTCCCTGCTTTGGGTGAGCCCTGCCACTAACCTGCTGGAGGTCCCAGGGTACCACTATCTAGTTCTTAATTCTGAAATGGACATGTTGGAAGAGGTTTCCATTGTGGTGTCCTCCAGCTCCAATGCGTGTAGTCTGGGTCCCTACACACTTGGCCAAAATAAGACAGAGCATCCTCATGACATAAACAGTTAAAACCAAGAATTTATCAACTACTTTATTTCTCCCAAGAGACTTTTCAACATCTCTTTGCTTTCGTTATTATTCCTTCCTTGGAGTTAAGTTTAATGAGCAGATGTGATTTATGCCATGTATTTATAACAATCTGAACTTTGATATTACATTTTTCTATCATTGGCTTCCTTGAATCTGAGATAGTTGCACCAGTTTTAGAAAAGCTCTTTTCTCTGTTTTGTTTACAACAGATGCTAGAGAAATATAGCCAAAAAAGAAAAAAGCAATCATCACTTATCTCCATAGCCTCCCACCAGTTTCTCAAGTAGATATGAAAAATACTGCAGCAGCTATATAAATAGCACAAAAATGCAAAAGGGTCATCCTTTCTTAAAGATGCACAATCCTTGGGTCATATTCTTTAAAATCCTTTCTGTTTAAAAGTATGGCTCATTCATACAAAAGCTATTTTGGAATCATTCTGATAGGCTTGTAACACAAAAACAAATACCATGGGGTTCTTTATCATTAAAGGGCTTACAGACAGACTTAAAAAATAGGAATAATCAATATTTAGAAGTACCACACTGAAGAATGGAGACTGTCTGGTAATGGGTACTGGTTTTTGGAGGGGGTGACAAACATGTTCTAAAATTAGACTGTCATGATGGTTGCATAACTCTGTGACTGTACTAAAGAACCATTGAATGTACAATTTAAATGTGTAACTATAAGGTATATGGGCACAGGAATTACATCTCAATAAAAGTGCTACACTAAGGTGTCTGCCCAGAGCCTAATGGGTCACTGAAGATCTGAGTCAGTTTTGATGAAATAAAAAGTCATATTTTAAGGCAGGACAAGAAAATGTAAACATAAAGTTTTTCTCTGCCCATTGAGGCCGCCTGCTTCTCCTCTAGTGTTCATTGTGCATCTGCATGATGCATTAACCCGACCTCCCAATGGCAGAGATATCTGCTCAACCATAAAGATCAACTTTTCTTCATTTTCTTCAATTTTCTCATAGCCTTGTAACCCCTTAGGAGACAACATTCCTTTCTCAAACCTGTAAAGGGTCACAATGACCCACCACTCATCTTGTATGTGCAGACATCTTTGATGAACTTTATGTGCAATGCCAATGTACCGTTTCCCTTAAAGATAGCAATTGGTGCAGAACTGACTGGTTAGACGACCTGGGGAGATACTGGGCAGCACGTAATGGAAGTTCTTAGCTTAAATACTTATGACCTATTAATGTTACTAGCTATATTACCTGTATTCTGCTATTTTATAAGATTAGAGTTTCTTGCATTACCAAATGTGTGACTGAGTCTCAGATAAAATCAAAGACGATTAGGTGACTTGAAACAATTGATCAAATATGTAGTTCTATAAGATCAACGACTGTAATAATATAACAAGTCCAGATATGGGGAGAAGCAACAAGAGGGGACTGTTTCCTGGACCACAAGAGACTAGTAAGACAGGCGGTCAAGAGACTTTTGGTTACCGTTAACAGGGCTAGTCCAGTAATAGCACATTGAGTGGCCTATCAATTGAAATCCTCACCTGACCTGGGAATGAGCATTCCTAGCACCATGGGACAACTCGGTCACAAAATGCCTCCCAAACCTTGATCCTAACTAAGATCGAAAGGGAAGGGATCTTAAAATAAAGAATAGAGCCCACCATCCAGTTCTACAAGAATCAAGTCGTTAGTCACTGAAGTGGCTGACCTACAATACACCCTGAAAGGAATCTGGGGCAAAGATCCAGATGAGGCACTTCGTACACTAAGAAAACTGGCAGAACCGGTCGTCCGATAGTTAGATATTTTAAGGAGACATTTTTATCAGCCCAGTTTGTTGCATCTTCCCATACTTAGAAAAGCACTGAAACCATTATCTAAGATACCTGTTTCTCGAGAATAGCAGTAACCTTCTACCAAGATGTGTGCTTGGTTACATGTACCCCTTCTTCAAAATCACATCTATACTGGCCTCCCCCTTTACCTCTTTGGAACAGTCCTCAAAGCTCTCTGAGAGACCTTCTCCCAGGTTATAATCCTCAGGTTGGCTCAAATAAAATTTTCCGTTTCTTTCTTAGGTTGACTATTGATTAATGTTTTCATCGACAGTTCTCTGCGGGGGAGAGACAGAGAAGGCAGGAGAGAGACGGCTCCACACAAAGGTCAGACTCATGTATTCCCTTGCAGCGCCCCCATCCACATACGTGTCTAATCTACATCTCAAACTCCACGTGCCCACACCCGACGCCTGGTCTCTCCTCTAGAGGCCTCGACGGGCAGTGTTGCACCTCGGATGACCATGATGCCGTCTCTGGGCGCCTCTCTGTAATTCCTCACCATCACCTCCACCCTCGCCCCATGCTGGGATGACTGCGGCAGGCTTCTCACTCATCTCCCTCAGCCCTCCCTTATCCTCCAATGTCCATTCTCAACGCAGCAGCCCAAGGGATACTTTCAGGTGGACAGTCATCAGATGAAGGTATTCCTCAAGACGCTGACAAGCTCCCACCTGCCGCAGGTCCGGGGCCTGCTGGCGTGGCATGCCTAGGGCTGTGTTAGCATGTGTCTGCTCAGAGCTGAGCCTCCAGGTGTCTGCTCTCCCCCTCCTCACTTCTGCTTCTTTCTGCTAGGAATGCCCTTACACATCGCAAGCATTTGGCTGATGGGGCCTCATTTACACATGAACTGAGTTAAGAAAGAGGAACTTCAAACAGAAATGGACTCAGACATAGAAAACCCACTTATGGTTACCAAAGGGGGAAGTGAGGGGAGGGATAAATTAGGAGTTTGGGATTAACATACACACACGACTATATATAAAATAGATAATCAGCAAGGACCTACTGTACAGCACAGGGAACTTGACTCAATATCTTATAATAAACCATAATGGACAAATGTAAAATAGATAGCTAGTGGGAAGCAGCTCCATAGCACAGGGAGATCAGCTCGGTGCTTTGTGACCACATAGAGGGGTGGGATAGGGAGGGTGGGAGGGAGACGCAAGAGGGAAGAGATATGGGAACATATGTATATGTATAACTGATTCACTTTGTTATAAAGCAGAAACTAACACACCACTGTAAAGCAATTATACTCCAATAAAGATGTTAAATAAAATTAATAAATAAATAAACCATAATGGAAAAGAATCTGGAAAAGAATAGATAGATGATAGATAGATAGATAGATAGATAGATAGATAGACAGATGTATAACTGAATCACTCTGCTGTATACCTGAAACTAACACAACATTGTAAATCAACTCGACTCCAATAAATTTTTAAAAGAAAGAGAAACTTTGCAAGATGTGACACTATTTCTCAAAGCAGAGGCTGGAAGCAGAGTTTGCGGGGAGCCAGAGCAGCCTAGGTCTCGAAACGAATGAAAGCCAAGCCTCTGGGCTGCTGCCTGTGAGGCCCAGAGTCAGAAAGCTCTTAGAGGCTGGCTGCGGGGCTGATTGCCTCTCCTCGCCCTGCATTGTTTTGTCCTATTGCTTGTTCCCTTCTGCTCATGTCCCCGAGCTCAATCCCCTCCTCTGCCACAGGCCCTCTCACCCCACCCCCCATTACCTCTTTCATGGACGTCCACTGGCGTGTTCAACCTTAGTTCTTTAACAATCAAACATGTTTTATTAAGTTTTTACTAAGTATGAAATCAGAAACTGGTGGCAACTTGCTATACACTTGCTGTACAGGCCGCTATACTTAAAATGGATAACAAATAAGGACCTCCTGTATAGCACAGGGGAACTCTGCTCAATATTCCGTAACAACTCATAGATACACGTATAACTGAATCACTTTGCTGTACACGTGAAACTAACACAACATTATTAATAAACTATAGTACAATATAAAATAAAAAGTTTTTTTTAAAAAGATTACATTGGTTACATTATTTGGGAACTTAAACTGCAATGAATAGCATTTGTTGCAGGGTCTGTGACTCTGTTTTCAGGTCCATAAACCTGGCTTTCCTCAGGCTACACAAGGAGATAAGCCCTTCTAGGCTCCAGCCAACCAAGCTCCCCCAAAGCTGACAGATCCACATGCCCGCAGATGGTGACCCCAGGTCAGTGACAAAGGCACGTGCTCTGGAGGAGAACACACCCAAGAGCATGGATCTGTCAAGTTTCAAGGTTAAAAGGAACGCTCTCCTGTTTATTCTGTCTGGTAAGGTCTCCATCCTCCTCATCCTCAAATTAGCCAAGGCACGGCTTAGAAAGTCACTGTTAGGATTAGAAAAAATGGCCTGCACATTCTCAAAGATTTTCCACGTTGATCTGGGACGTGTTAAAGGGCCCCTTGTGGGGAGCTTCCTGCCAGCAGGAGCAGGGGGACCACCTGGAATCAGAGCTTCCTCTCCTGGCAACGCCACGGTGGCTGATAGATGCTGGTGCCCTGTCTCTCCCCCCGGGCCTCTGGGGGACGACCCCCCTTCTGCTGTGATGACAGAACAGCGACTTTAGTTGTGATGCAAACCCAAGGATAAAAGCTGGTATTCCTTGCCTTCAAGGGCCTTTATGAGCCTGGCTAGATGTGGCATTTGACCTTTTCCTAAGGATACACCCTGTTCACCTTGATTGGACTCTAGAAAACACTGCCTTCTCCATTCCCCTTTCACAAACTGTCCCCCAGTGTGGGCCCCTGGGGAGGGATGCACCCACCATTCTGTGATCTTTCTCAGGAGTAGTTAGATTCCTCAGGACCCTTTTAGCTCCAAGTAGCACAAATTCAATTCAAACCAGCTTACACAAAATGACAAACAAGATTTACTGCTTCACACTGAGGTGTGGACTTCAGGAGCTGCTGGATCCAGGGAACCAAACTCAACCAGGCTCTGGTCTTTCTCTCTCCAACCTTCATTTTGCCAACTTCTTCTCTGGTTTCAACCCAGACTCCAAGCTCCATCAGCTCAAAGTTTCTAAACCAGAAAGGACCCCAAGGGGCCTACATGCCTTCTGGGTTCGAAGAGACTCAAGCGGCCTGCATGCCCCCCAAATCAAAAGTAAACACACTTGCTCTCGCCTGGCCCAGGGGACCTCAGCGATACCTATCAGCCAAGGACTCACTGTCAAAAACTTCTGACCTTAGCAAAGTTTAGAGCCTTACACATGCCCTGTTTCAACCTGCAGAATTTTACAAGAGTAAAAGCAGCTTCCTCTTCTGCCAGTCCGACAGCTCCTGAGACCCTGTTTGGACCCAATTTGGACAGGGCACTTGAGGACAAGACCTGTCAGGGCTGCTGATCCAGGTTCGGGCCCAGCCATGGAGTGGGGAGAGGGGAAAAGAGGGTTTTTACACCAAGAACAGCTCCACTCAGGGGTGCACGAGTGTGGCCACTCCTGCTTTTAACTTGATCCTTTGACTCTGGGAGGGTCGTTTCTGAAACGCCTGGGAAGGGTTCAGGGTTTACACCTGCTGACCAGTGAGGGCTGATGCATGTATTCCAAGCGCCCCTACCCCCAACCCACCTCTGCAGCCCCAGCCCTTCCTTCACAACCCCTCACAGTGCTGGGAGGATGCACGTCCACACGGCCAAGGGGAGGTCACCACAGGGCGTGCCAGTGTCCCTGCCAAGGGCTCAGGCTCCAAGTCCCCTGGGATTGAGGGGAAAGTGCCACACTTGGGGGCTGTCTTACCTCCACAGCTGCACCTCCTGCCCCCAGCCACCCATGAGCAGCCTCCCTCCGACCCTTGCTCTGCCTAGCCGGTCCCTCTGCCCTGAGGGTCACCCCAGTGTTTTCCAGAACACTGGCCATGTGATGGGAAACCAGAGGTCCTTGTTTAAGGCGTCAGGGCGTGCAGGCCCACCCTCCAGCTCTGTGATGGCGTGGCCCTGTTTCTGCTGCCCAGACTCCACCTCTATGCTGGCTTAGGGATCCTTCTGGCCTTTCAGCTGTGCAGCTGGCTTCATGCTACCCTCTGGCTGGTACCAGAGCAGCTTATTATGTGCAAGGATGGGGGAGGAAGAAGAGCAAAAGGGGCCACAGCTCCCCAGGTCCTTGTGCAAGGTGGTGCTGAGACGAGGGGGGTCAGAGGACAGACAAGGCAGTGAGTGATGGGATACCTTGGCATGCGACAGAGAAGCAGTTCTGTCATCTAAAGGGAGGTGAGCAGGAGGCCTCACACATCCTCAAAATCCAGGAGGCAAATGAGAAAACACTCGTGATAGCCTTCTTGATCCAGTGAAGCGACTGAGAGATGGCAGCCCCTCACAATTGATCCCGGGGTCTGGGAGGACCACAAGACATTCTGAAAAGACTTGTCTCCAGCCTTGCCCCATGGCCTATGTGGACACTTGAGGTCACCAGGGTCCCATGGAGGAGATAGCCATCTTTCAGGGGAGAAAGTTCTGGGTGGAGGGGGTGGACAGGGTGATAAAAGGCAAGACTGAATGGTGAGAGCTTTGTTCAGCACCTGGGATTTCTTCCAAAGGGCATCGGGAGCCCTCAGGACTTGAAGCAAAATAATCACCTAATCAAGATGGCACTGTTTGTTATTTTTCCTGAAAGCAGAAAACTCTTTGCATATGTAAATCATCCTTAATAGGGAGGGCAGATTTTTTGGTTAAATAATATGAAATAGCAACAGATATTAAATTTGGCTCTCTGTAAAGTCTAAACTCCATTACTCAAGAAACTAAGAAAAACATTTTTTAAGATTTTCTTACTGGATTATGATTTTTCCCAGAGTCCATTGGACTTCCTAAGTTCTTCAGAGTATATTATATGAGATACCAGCTTTTTAGCAAGTATTCCAAAGAAGGGGCTTCCTGCAGGGGAAAGGTTTGGGATTCTGTTAACATAGATTTTAGAAAAGGTTGAAGTTTTAGCATGAAAGAGAGTATCAGCTTTGTTAATATTTATTTAGTATTGCAAAGTCAGGTCTGACTTTGGAAGTAACAGTCCTGGAAAGGATGCTATTCTTAGAACTTCTCCTGGGACCTCTGTCCCTGAGGCCAGGAGCTCAGGAGCCCTGAGGCACCAAGAAGGCCTGTCCTGGGCAGGCCCGGTGGCTGTCTGTGTTTATTACGTGCAAGGATGGGGGAGGAAGGTCACCTGTCCTGCGGGGAAGGAGAGCCAGCTGGAGGCCCACTGTGAGGGTTACTAGGTGGGGACCAGGGTTGCCTCTAACCACGCTGCCCCAGGGCCTGGTCAGAGCAGAGGCAGGTGTAGCTGAAATAAATGAAGAAGCAGCTTGCATAATCCATCCCTTTTTCCGATGAGAAAACGAGGCTCAAAGAAGTAGGCTGTCCCATGTGGACAGGCCGTGATGCTCTGGTCTGATCCCCCAGCGCATGGCCAGCAGCCTGTGAACAGGGCAGCTGCTCTGAAGCCCCACCTCCTCACCACAGCCCCATTTGGTCCCTGACCTGCTTCCCCCTCATGGGTGGGTTCCGCCAGGTCTGGATCAGCCGGCACGGCGTTGGACCCCCCGAGCCATCCTGGACAGCTGCAGGCTGCTGGTCAAGGACTTACACTGCAGCGCGAGTCACTTTTTTGTAAATAAAATCTCCCTGGAGCCATTTCTGGCAAATGACACCTGGACAGCTGGAGTCTGTGTGGTTTCCTTTTCAGAGATTTCCTGATTGCTGGTGGTGGACAGCCAAGGCGAAATCCAAATTCCCATAATTTAGACACATGAGCCTTGGGTCTGTGTGAAGCTGATGGGACTGAATCCCTGAGTTCCTATCAAAGGGTGTGACTGGTCTTATCTTTGTCAATCAATCAAGAACAACTCACATGTGAAACAGCGGGCTTGCGGGTAACAGCTCAGATACGCACACCCCCAGCCTGGGGAGGGGAGGCTTCCTCATTGCCTGCTCTTCCCATGGTCTTGGTCACTAGTTGTTTTCAAAAAATATACTTCATAGACTCCTTTCTTGTAAAATAGTTAGCAAAGAGGTAGGGGGATTCTTTTTCTTTTTCTTTTCTTTTTTTTTTTTGGCAATGGCTAATGACTCAACTTGACAACAGCGTTTCAGCCAGCATAGTTCTGTTTTCCTGATGAATCTTCTTGGTTTCATGAAATCGAGATTCATAATGTCAGAAGGAACATGTAAAAGCTGTGAAATACATGTACTGAAAATGGACCCAGCTGAATGCCTGCATTTTGGGGTGGTTCTTTCTCAGACCATTTGTGAGGATCAACTGCCCAGATCCTCCGATGAGCCCTTGGGGACCAGGTATGTGTGTGTGTCCCAGCTTCTCTCTAGGAGCACCTGCAGAGCTTGACAGCCCGAGGCCACTGACTCAGGGGGCCCTAGAGGATGTGAGGGGCCCACCCAGGCTCCTCCATGCTCCCTGGGTGCAACTCCTTCCAAGTGAACTCACCTTAGCTCTGTATTTGAACCTGCTGAGTTGTTTCCTGCCTCAGGGCCTTTGCACGAGCTCTTGTCCTGCCTTCAGTGCCTTCCTCTGTTCTTTCCACGGCTGACCCCTCACATTGTTCAGTCTTAAATCGAGTGCCATGCTTCCAACAGGCCCTCCCGTCCTCTCTATCACTCTGCCTTCATTTATCACAACCTAAAGTCATCTTGGCCATTTTGGTTTGGTCATTGCATCTCTCCACTCCACCCACATTAGAAAGCAAATTGGTTGAGGATGTGGGGCCTTCTCCTTCTTCCTGCCTCCTTCCTGCAGTCATTCAGCAAACAAGCACTGAGTGCTTACTCTGTGCTGGTCCATGTCCCAGAACTGAGTGAGCCGGACAGTGCCCTGCTCCCTGGAGCCTGTGTTCTGGGTGCTGTGGAGACCGGGACAGGGTGGGGCAGCAGCTTCAGAAGGGGATGGGAGAGGCTGCTTTAGCTGGTGGTCAGGAAAGTTCTCTCCAGGAGCCCAGGGGTTGAGAAGGAGCCACAAGACCTGAGGGAGCTATCAAGGTGCAGAGAGAAGCCCTCAGGTCTTGAACCTTGGTACCTCCACCACCACCCCCGCCAACCCCCAGTGGAGCCCGGCACACGCCTGCATCACTGTCCAGGTTCCTGAGCCAGACTGTCCCGTGGTGCCAGGTCAGCTGGGCAAAGGTGGGGACTGAGATGGATGCAGAAAGAGTAGAGGCTTCAGGGGCTTAGATTTAGGCTTCAATCCCAGCTATTTCATAGCCGAGACCTTGGATAGTCCTTAATCCTTATAAAATGGGGCTAACAGTCCTACCTTGAAGGTTGCTGTGAGGCTAAAGTAAGGCGTTGACACAAAGTACACGAGGTACAGCCGCAGAGTCTTGTTCGTTACTACGGTCAGGGAAGAGCTGACTGTTGAGGCAGGAGAGAAGTTGAACACCAACACAGCGCCCAGCATTTTGCAGTCAGAAGGGCTGTTTGGGGTTATCTGACTGCCTACCCACCCGAGGCTTGAGTCCTACCATGGACGAGAGCTACCCATCTCTCCCAGACGGCACGGGAGTGTGGGGAGATGCTGCCATTAGGACAAAACAGCACTTATTTGGGGTGGAATGTTTTCTTTAGATGAGCCAATCTCTCTCCTTGCAACTTCTCCATCCTGGTCTTAATTCTACGTGCCCGTGACCACAGAAAAGCAGACGATGCCCTTTCTCAAGGTGTCTTCAGAGAATGTCCAGGCAGCTCCCATTGTCCCATGACCCGGAGAGGGATCGGTGCCTATAACCCCCCCACCAGCCCCGAGGAGGGAGCCCAGGGACACTGGGCTGCCCCAGGGGTCACGGGAAGCACTGGGTGTTTGGGGGTGAGTGATGTTGGCAGAACAGGGAGGCAGCTGGAGACGAGGCACTGAGGCTTAGAGCTGCTTCAAGGTCACTGAGAGTGATTCCCACGCCCCGTGTACGTCCATGACATCAGCTCCTCACTTGCCCTCCCGGGACCTTAATTCTCATCAGTTAAATGTGGCTGCATTAGCCCTCCTGAAACCCCATCCACCTGGGAGCCCGATGACATCATGCTCCTACGGGGCCTCCCCTCCCCTGCCAGCATCTGCTGCACCTGCCCCGGGGCTGAATTACCCTGTGTTATTAAGCGCCTCACACAATGGAATGGGGAACAGCTGGTGCTGCCGTCCAGACCCCGGGGCATTAAGTTTCTGCTAACCCTGCCCCCAGCCCCAGTGCCCCCAGCCTGTCTCCAGCCTCCGTCTGGGAACAGGAAGCCCCCAATGGGAATATGCTGCTCTCTGCGACCCCACCCCCCAGGCCCAGACTCAGACATGCTGGAAATTCAGGCTCAGAACCTGGACACAGCCACAGCCACGGGTGCCCACCAGATCCCCAGCCCGAGCTTCCCATGGGAGACGGTGGGGTCATGGCCAACGGGCCTGCCTATTTGGAACACTTTCCAGGGGCACCCATGGAGCCTGGTGCTCTGAGGCTGGGCACCCCTCACAGAGCACTCTGGGTATCCCCAGTGTCCGGTCCTGCTGGGCTCTGGTGGATGCTCCACTCCACACCGGTGGTCCAGAAGAAGAGAGAGAAGGGGCGAGTGGGGAGCCCCAGAGGTGTCTTGAGATAAACCTCAGGTTTCGGATTCCTCTTCGGCAATCTCACTTTACACTTCCTCCAATATTCACAAACCCTGACAAGGGCCTGAAGGCTGCCCCCTCACCACCAAAGGGCTCACACTTCCCTCCCCCACGGGCCTCATCCAAACCCATCCTCTAAGGTTGTCTGGTAGCAGAAAGCCAGGCAGTGAGAGGGGAGACCCAGGGCAAGGAGGAGGCGGCCTGGCCCCGGAAGGCCTGGGGCACAGCCCAGCACTTCTGTGCTCCTCTGTGAGCTGTGGGCCTCTTGGCCGGGCCCTCGGGGTCGCAGCGCCTGCGGGAAGTACAGGTGGCAAAGGCACTGCCTCTCTGCCTTATTGGGGGTCTAGAGGCAAGGCCCGTGCATCCCACTGGCCCTTGGAAGCTCCATGCCCTGGTGGGGGTGTGGGCCTTCCTGTAACAGGGAAGAGCCAAATCTGACTCCATGTTGGATCTGTTTCTTTTACTTTAACCTTTGCTTTCCGCTGCTTTTGTTCACTAAAAGATACTGTCTCTACACAATGGCCTGCCTCGGGGAACCCGGCCCCTCTGCCTAAATGTTAAACCAAAGTGCCTTTGTTCAGGAAAACATCTGGCCCTGTCCACCTGTGGATGGCTGCAAGAAAGAAGAAATGAACACCTCCCCTCCCTGAGGCTGGTCATTCCAGGTGATATTTGCAAAACTTATGGCCTTTTTACTTTATTTCCTCATCTCCCCCCCCCAACCCCATGCTATAAGAGAAACTGACATCCAAACCCCGATAAGATGGTTATTTTGAGTAACCTGCCATCTCAGTCTGCCAGCATTGGGAATATAGTCGTATTCCCTGCCTCAACACCTCGTCTCCGATTTACTGGCCTGTCGTGTGGCGAGCAAAGCAAGCTTGGACTCGGTAACCCTCCTGCAGGGTGGGGACCCTTTGGTGCTGTGGTCCCTGTGTGTCACAGATCACACACGATTTGGGACAGAGTTTTCATACTATGGTGGCTGACCATCACCACCACCACCCCGACTAAAACATCAGTCCCTGAGGAGAAGGACCCCTCCTGCAAAAGGGGAGTCAGGCACCGAGGAGAAAGGCAGGTCCTGGAGGCCCCTGAACCCCAGCTCTGCCATCCACTCGCTTAGCTGTGTGTCTGCAGAAATGGAACTGGATCTCTCTGAGTGTCAGCCTCTTTGTCTCTAAAAACGAGATAATGCCTACTTCAAAGGATGACTTTGAGAATGAGAATGCAGAATGCAGTATGCAGGCTTGGAGCCCTTGGATGATGCCTGAAGGTGGTGAATCTGGATCCCACGCACCACACTGTTTCTGGGAGAGATCAATACCCTCGGCTCTGACAGCCGTAGCCATGTGACCCGGATCCCTGTCTCTAGAGTAGCCTGGAATCTCTGGGATCTCCGGCCTCTGCACAAGGCGCCCACAGAGCCAGCACTTTCCCTGGGGCAGTGGCACCTAGTGGTCAGCCTGAGGCCCCATGTGACCCACAGCTCACACCGTGCCCTCCCCACGCACATGTCATCAGGACTCCACAGGGACAGCTGAGGCTCCCTCCTGTCAGCACAGAGGAGGCCCTGGAAATCTGCAGAAATTCTCCATCCTTTCCTGAAGGAAGATGGCAGGCTCTGCCCAGGCACACTGGGTTCCAAATTTAATTTCTGGCTCCTGGCTCCCCAGGCAGAACTGATGCCCCATCAGAACTCAGGGAGAAGGGACTTGTCCAAAGGTCACCTCCAGGTTGCCTCCAGCCCCTTTAGGCACCCCCCCACATTGATCACAACTGACAGTGCAGGCCAGGTAGTGACAAGAGGGTTCTGTACACGTGCAGGCAGAGAACCAGGGTGTCTTAGAGAGCTTGGGCCCCAGAACTAAGTCCCGCAGGGTGAGCAGCCTAAGCGTTGATTGTTCAGTGTTCTGAAGGTGGGAAGTCTGAGATTAGGGTGCTAGCATGGTTGGGTTCTGGTTAGAACCCCCTTCTTGCTTTGCATACAGCCGTCTTCACACTCTGCCCTCACGTGGCAGAGGGGAGAGCAGGAAAGTGGGAGAGAGAGGAGCAAGCTTTCTGGTGTCTCTTCTTAGAAGGACACTAATCTGATCATGGGGGCCCCATCCTCATGACCTCATCTGACCCTCATCACCTCCCAAAGGCCCCATATCCAAATACCATCCCACTGGGGTTAGGGCTTCAACACATGGATCTGGGGGATAGGAATATTCAGCCCACAGCACAGGGTTTTAGGACACCATCTGTTAAGGGAACCCAGGACAGGGGTGCCTGTTGATACTAGGCATGGGGTGCAGTCCCCATGTGTTTTGCAATTCCCCTTTCAGGACACAAGGCACCATGCCACGGGCACCACAGGCCCTGGCCCTCAGGAACTGCTGACTGTTTTTATTCCCATCTGGTTGAGACCTGATGTTTGGTTCCGGGACGTATAGTGTGACAATAGGCTCCTAACTCCTCCGGGTCTCCCTGATGATAATAACAGAACCCACCTCGAGACACTGCAGTCCAGGTTAAACGAGACACTGCAGCATTACATTTCCTTCATAGTAAATAATCTAAAGCATGACACATACCTTACATAAAAAGACATATTACTGGGTAGAATAAAAAGTATGCACACACTTTTAAGGTGGACTGTGAGCATTTGAGCTCTGTGCCCACTTCCCCAGGGTGTGCAGGGGGGAGGGGGCATTCAAGAACATTCTGTGCACAGCTCAGGCCTCTGTGAGGTTAGTGAGCTGCTGGGGTCAGGGAGCCCAGGACCACGGGTGCTGCAGCTGTGTCTCAGGGCCTGTGGGGCCCTCCTGCCTGGAGATCTTGCTCACGCCTCCTCATGTCCTCATCCTGGGTCTCTCCTCTGAATCAGCTCTGGGTCCCCTCCTCAGGGAGTGACCTTGGCCTGGGTGTCCGCCCCCCAGTTCTCTTGCAGACATTGACGGAGGCCCCAGCAGCACCCCAATCTCCTCCTCCATGAGTCTCACCCCACACCCAGGGACCTTGTGACCAAACGCAAAGTGTCGACACCTTCACCTGCCCCCATGGCTCCTTAGGGCCCCACAATCCACTGACTACCACCCACGTTGGTCTGCTGAAGCCCACTCCCTGCATCAAGGACTTGTACTGTCCTAGGTGGGTGCTGTGACCTCCGCCCCACAGCCCAGCTGCAAAGCCCTCTACTCTGCTCACTGGGTGTCCCCAGCTGCATGTTGTCACCATCCTTCCACTGAGGTCCTCCACATCCAGGGCTGATCCAAGGGGATGGACTTCCTCCTGCTCTCAGTGTCCAGCCTACTGGTCCAACTGCACAGGAAGAGACAAGGGTGATATCCTCCATTGGGAAGGTTACTGATGAGGCTGAAGTTGATAAATCAGAGAGCAGGTGTGTTGGGGGCAGGAGGGACACAAATCAAGCATCCAGAGGGCTTTTTCTAAAACTGGGCCTTTGGCCTGGGACCTGTGGAAGACTCAGCTTCGAGGTCTCAGGCCCAACCCAGCTCTGAACACCTCCTGGGCCCAGATGCCATGTATCCCTCTGTTCCTAGCTCCACGTCAGTGCCCCCAATTTTACTACATTTAACCTGTCCTTTGGGGCAGTGAAACGTGGGCATGATGAAAAAGAGACAGCTTCTGGAGGTCTAGGGGCACACACAAGAAGGCACTGGGAGGGTCAGAGCCAAGTCACTTCAGGGACAGCAGGATCCAGGGGGACCCACCCATCCCACACTCAGTTGTGCTCATTCGGTAGCTTCTGTGCCCACCCTGGAGGACCAGCAGCCAGTGGGTCCCGGACAGGTGGGCTCTCACAGCACTGACTTCCTCGTGGGGCAGAGAGCAAATCAAAAGGCAAGTATGGAACAGGGTGAGTGCTTTAAAGGAATCGCTGGGACTTCATGATTCAGAGTGGGGAGGGGCCTCCCTAGGGCAGCTGGCCGCTCTGAAGAGAGCTGGGAAGGGCCGAGATGCTGCCTCAGATGCTAGGAGAGGGCCTGGGGTGTCAGAAGTGAGGGCTGTGCCATGGTCCCAGGATTCTGTGCCCCACTGACCATGAGAGTCCAGATGCCACATCACTTTCCACAGAAATCCCCTGAAGGGCACAGCAGCACAGAGGATTCACAAGTCAGAGGGAGCAGGGGAGGGGCAGGTGAGGACAGAGGACACAGTGAAGGGACCAGGAGGAAGGGAATGGGCCCCAGGCGTAAATGTGGTCGGGCCTCTATTTCTGTTTCTTTCTCTCCTTGTTTGTGATGGATCATTCTCTCAGGGAAGTGTTACCGAACTCAGGTTCACCTGCTCGCTGCTCAAAAGCCAATACTGAGAGACAAGTGTTGGGTAAAAAGAAAGATAACTTTACTGAGGAAGCCAGCCATCCTGGGGAGTAGGTGGACTCATGTACCAAAGAACCAACTTCTCACTGTTGATCAGGGGCAAGAACTTTTAAAGGGGATTTTCAGGGATGCAGAGGCTGGGGAGTGGCCATGTACAGAACAACTCTAAAAATCACCTTGATATTAGTCATGCAATGGTCTGATCGATGTCATATTGATGGATTTAAGTACATTTAACCTTCAATTCCAGGGTCCGTTTGTTCCCATTCCCTTGAGGCCAGTTCTTGGCATTGTGCAAGGTGGAGCAGCTTATGTCATGGCTACATTCTGGTGATCATGTAGTTAACTTTTTCCAACTGATGGGGGCTTCAGTATCTGCAAAATATCTCAAAGGATATAGCTCAGAATATTAACCATAGCCCTTGAGGAGGAACTAAAGGTCCTTGACTTTGTTTAATGGCTAAACTATTATTATTTTGTCTTGTTTGACTATTTTCCTTTGTGTCTGCACTTCTTCACTTCTCTGATTAAATTTATTTCCCGATAAAGTTTTTCTACAGACAAGAAGCAGGTGGAAGACATGGGAGGTGTCTGTCCTGAGGCAGCCCCGTAGGGTTCTGCTCCATTACAGAGGGAGTCTTTCACCCTCTTGCACGAGGCTAGAAGCCTCTCCAGGTCTACAACCTGTGGCTTTAAGACCACAGAGGACACCTGTCTTCCCTGCCAGCTCCACATAGAAAAATCCCCTGGGAAGCACTCCTGCTAGCTGGGATGGGTCACACATCCATTCCTGGAAGGACCCATTTGCCTTGTGGCATCTGACTGAGGGATGTAAGTGCAGCCCCCATCAAAAACCATGATTCTAGGGCTTCCCTGGTGGCGCAGTGGTTGAGAGTCTGCCTTCCGATGCAGGGGACACAGGTTTGTGCCCTGGCCCGGGAAGATCCCACATGCCGCAGAGCGGCTGGGCCTGTGAGCCATGGCCGCTGAGCCTGCGTGTCCGGAGCCTGTGCTCCACAACGGGAGAGGCCACAGCAGTGAGAGGCCCACGTACCACAAAAAAAAAAAAAAAAAAAAAAAAAATGCTTCTAGACATGGGGAGAGGCAGCCCCTCAAAATAAAAGGACACTGTGGAACCCCCAGAAGTCCTAAGGAACCTGAGAGCAGGGGACAGGAGCCTGGGTACCTGGGAAGATGACTTTAATAGTAGTGCAGGCTCTGTGGGTACACAGCTGTCAGTGAATTTAAATGAGAGGTGACCCAGGATATTTTCTCAGAAATAAGAGAAACAGACAGGATGAGGGAAGTGAAATAAAAAGCAAAGCAAACAGAGTAGAGAAAGGGAGGCGAGCTTCGAGCCTAGAAGGCAAAGGAGAGGGACGTGGCAGACCCCAGGGTCACCGCTATTGTCATTGGGCACTCCTGGCTATTTCTATCTAATGTCAGCTCCCAAATCATCAGCGGGTCTCAGCTAGTTCCCTGCCTGAGACCAGAGTGTTTCACACCCACAGAGGTCTTGCGGTCCACACCCAACGTTTCCCCTTCTGAGCGGGATGAGAAATGCACACAGCCGCCCAAACCCGTTAGCCCTTCTGGTACATTCCGAGGTGGCAGACTTGAATCCAGGCAGGAGTGCCATCCTGGTTTATGAAGCTTCTGCAGAGGGTCAGCAGCTCTGGAAACAGGAACAGAACTGGCCCCGAGGAAGAGGCCTGCGAGGGCAGCAGCAGTCAGGCCCTCAGGCTTTTACCACAAAGGGCTAGAATAACCGTCCTGTCCATTTTTAGAAGTCCATCAACATGTCCTGCCAAAATGAAACAAAAGACAATAATATAAAAATTCATGGCAGCAGGGTATGAAAATGAGGGTCACACGCAGTGCAGGCCACATGGGGGACCACCCACCGTCTGGTCCCAAAGTGCCCCCAGACTTCCCTCCTCGACTTCACAGAATTCTCCCCCGTGCCAAACATGTGGCCTCTCGGGGCTTCCTGCACCTTCGCTCTCTCCACCTCTTCTCCTTGCAAACTCCTAGTTACGGTCGAAGCCACGCCCAAACATCGCCTGGTCTGGGCAGGCTGCCCCAAGCCCCAGGCAGCAGCAGCCACAGAGGCCTCCCCTGTACTTCTCACCTCCCAGCCCTGAAATCAGGTCCCCAAAGCCCATGACTCTTCAGGAGGTGGGCCCCTCTCCACCACTCTGTGCTCAGCCTCTGTCTTGGCACCTGGCACCCTTCACACTCAATAAATGTCAGGTACCTGTTTGGTGATTGATACAAGGCCTCTGGCTTAAAGAGAACTGCCCGCAGGTCATTTTCCTTTCCAAAAACAACTCCTAAAGGCCAGGGGCTCCAACCCACACCTTCTCCTGCTGCGAAAACCGATCTGAAAATGAACACAGCACCTGGAAATCGACTCACGCTGTATGGTTTCTAAACAGCAGTGCTGGGCTCTGAGAATGCCTTTCCGGCGGGGGGTGCTGGTGGCCTCACTGTCAATCCCTGGAACAGTGCGAGCCCACGTCAACTTCAGAAACAAAGCAGTAAGCAATGGACAATACACTGCTGCCACAAAAAGAGCAGGGTTTTAGGAGAGGAAGTTTCCTCCGTGGATTGGGACACTTGAGACATTTGCGGGAAGATGCCCAAGGAAACTGTCACGTGAGAAAACTTCCACCCATCTGGCTTATTTAATAAGGCGCCTCCTTGCCCCTCAGTGGGGCATCTGATGCCTCTCCTTTGATGGCCCAGGAAGGCAGCACAAGACTGCTAGGTCACAGGAGGTGGCAAACACCTGCACAGACAAGTCACCTGCAGTGACTGGAGGTTATAACCACTCAGTCACGGCAATCCTTCTGGTCAATGTGGGTGAAGCTTCAGAAACCTTCTCCATCTGAGCCATGGAAGCTCCAGGTCCTCAATGAAATAAAATATTTTGTGTCATGCATAGGATGAGGACAGGCAGATAAAGCCAGAATGTTAACCACTGATATAGCTTTGCGCTATTTATGGTCCTCTCAGATTTAACAGCCTGATCTGCTGTGTCACACAGCACACATGCTCAGAGTTGAAAGGTTCTGTACTGACTTGAGAACCTCCTCCAAGATGCTTGGGATCCCTTCCTGCAAAGCCTTTGGGAAAGTGAGGAGAGCTCCACGCATGGGGGGAAGTTACACAAAGAGATGAGAAAAGCAAAACATAGAACACGATACAGCCTCATCTCCCTGCAACTAAATTTTCAAAATGGTCACCTGGACACTGGTCAGTTAATGAGATTCTTCCTCTAAAGAGCATTGAGTTTTCCTCACAATTGGACTTTTATCAGAAAAAGGTGAGTCATTTCTGTAATAACCTATATGGGAAAAGAATCTGAAAAAGAATAAATATATGTATAACTGAATCACTTTGCTGCACACCTGAAATTAACACAATGTTATAAATCAACTATACACCAATATAAAATAAAAATTAAATTAAAAAAAAGAAAAAGTTTAGTCAGAAGGGAAGGAAACATTCACTTGGGAAGCTCAGCACACAACAGATACTTTTGTTGATTTCCAACACCAGTCACATTGATTGTTAACTGATTAAAAGCTTCACACCCTCAATCCACTCATGGAACACTTACCTTCCTGAATAAAGGGGAAAAGTTCAATAGATCAAGTCATCCTTGCAGCCATTAAAAGGATGAAATAGAGGGATGTGTGCTGGCATAGAAAGGGCTGAGGACCTGCTGTAGGGAACAAGTTGCTGCACACCCCCAGGTGCATCACGATCCTGGTTAAATTCTACACATAACAGAAGTGCATGGGGAGGTCCTGCGCGACACTCACCAATCAACAGCCACGTCCACCTCTGGGAGGAGAAAAAGGGAGCCAGTGAGGGCTGGTGAGGACATGTGAGAACAGGTGAGGGCAGACAGGGACAGGTGGGAACAGGTGAAGGCAGGTAAGGGCAGGTGGGGACAGGAGGGGGCAGGGCAGGGCACAGCAGGGCAAGTCAGGCAAACTGGCACATCCCACTCTACACTTCCATGTTGTTGGAGTCTTTCTCTGAAAAATGGAAAGGGAAGACAGAGAGACTGTGAGCTCCCCTTAATCAGTGCCCCTCGATCCAAGGAGCAGGCCTTGCCCGATGCCCCGATGTGCACCCTGGAAGAGGAGGACAGTGACCAATCTGGAGGAACAGCAGGTGCGGGGGGGTGAGAGGCAGACTGGGCCCAGCGCGCTTGGGAGAAGGGGAAGGAGGCTGCCTGACACCCTCTGTGGATCGAGGGGGACAGGGGGTCCTGGTGGGATCTCCCTTGTGTGAACTTGACAGGCCAGACAGCCAGGTGCCTGGGGGTGAGGTGGAGCAGGCAGCCAAATGTAAGCTCACAGGTGAGCCATGCGGGCCACCTGGGTCACGTAAAACCTCTCACTTGTACCGAGAATTAGACTTGGGTGCAAGACCAGCTGGTCAAGTTCAAGTCAGAGCAAAGGGCCCATGAGTCCACTTTGGAGGTAGCAAGCTGCTGGTGGGTTGCCAGGGCAGCTGGGTTTTCCTGGAGCAAAACTTCACTCATCCTGAGGGGACGGCTGCAGCTCAGCCAGCTATTCTGAGGGGAGGGATGCCTTTGCTCTGGCCTTCGGGAAGCTGGAGAATTCAGTGTTCTATTAGGAACAGTAAAACCAAAGTCCTGCAGTCTAAGGGCTCCTTTTCCCAAAAAGTATGAATTTGGCATCCCCCATGTCAGAGAATGAGGTTCTGTTCTCTTGGTCCAAGTCCTCTCTCACTGAGGAATCCAGACAAGATATTTTGGGAGATGTGCCAGGCTGGTCCCTCCACCCTTGGCTTTAGGGGAGGCTGCAGGGAGCGCTGGAAAGAGACTACCCGTTGGAGGGGACCTGACACGTAAGAAAGACCGAATTTGAAATGTGAACTCGTGTTTTTATGATGATCCTCTTCCTCAAGTGGAGGAATGAACTTGGCAAATTCCTTCTCTCAACACCCGAGGATCCTTGTGTAGTAAGGAACTACATCCCAGTTAAAAAAAAAAAAAAAAGATGCAGGCAGAAGGCTAAAAGGAAGCCCAAAGGTGTGTCCTCTTTGTGGAAAACCGCAGTGCACCCTCTTTGGGGTCATGGGAACCCTGAGCTTGGACATTCCCATGGCCCTTGGGCTGCCTGGTATAACCGCAGCCTCCATTCTTGCCAACAGGTGTGCACAGAAGTAATTCATGCAGAAGTGGGACTGTGGCCTGGGAGCAATTCCAACGTCACTGAAAAGAACAACCCTAAATGATGCCTAAACCACAAACCAGAGGACCTGCGTTGGCTCACCCTGGACCACCAGCTGTATTTGCCCGCTGACTCAGCCACTGTACTGAGTCTCTTCCTCAGCCTTCAATCTAACTAAAGCACATTCATCCTTCTAAAATCTTCTGTAATAAGAAGAGTAGCTGTAAAAGCAATAAGACTTGCCCTTTTGGACTTAGAAGATAGAGTTAACAAGACTGACTTATGCAGGGATGGGCTTCCATTCCACCAAGGCAAGATATTTAGCAGATATTCTAGTGAGTCCAAATCTGTTAATACCTGGGGAAATCTCTGATCACAGGAGCAAATTACCTTCTGGAAAGGTACTACTTTGATATAAAATGATTATATATAATTGCACTTATTACCTTTTCCTAAATTTTCTTAAAGGTAAATCAGCATTTTCATTTCTTCGAGGTGAACCTACGTGATTACATAGTACTTGGTATTTCCAAATAACTGAGTTTCCACATCCTGTAGGATCACAGGAAGGGACTCATTTTTTAAAAAGAGTAGAAAAAGTCTTGCTCTGTTATTTCTGCTCAGTGTTTAAGCCTGTCACCTCATCTGTACAGTCCTTCACAATCTTCATTCTTCATTTCAAACTGGCAGCCATCAATGAAGATGGACAAAAAACTCCATTCATTCATTCAAAGTTTTCAGATCCTCAAATCACAACCAAACATTTAACCAGCTTAGTTGGCCAGGCTGCACCAGGCAGACTCTACTTTGGATATTGCTGTGGCTTCCTGCTTCTAGTGAAGCTGAAAATCCCTCACAGTGGGTTTTCTGGTGGGTTTCCACCCAGCGCTAATAGCACTCCTTGGAAACAGTTGCTGCAGAAAACGGAGTTGTAGCCACTCACTGGGAATTGAGCAGTGTTTGGTCTGTGAGCAGAATTGCCTATTTTCCAAGAGACACGTTCAAGACCCCTGTAGGGAATCTTACAAAGGAGTTAGGGGCCAAAAAGTGTGTCTCCAACCACTCCCTGGGTGCAGAGAGAATATGTCAGGTTCACAACATGTTCTAAAACTGGTTTTATAACCAGCTTTTTGGTGGATTTGATTAATAATTAATGTATTGTGCTATTGGATTTCATTATAAAATATATATATTTGGTCTTTATCCCCTTTCTGGCACAGATCAACTAAAACCCTTGTCATTTCCTGTGATGTTGTTACCGAGTCCAAGCTCGCTGTGCTCACCTCATGACAGGCCAATAAATCAGAGACGAGGTGTTGAGGCAGGGAATACAACTTTTCGGAAAGCCTGCAGACGGAGAAGTTGGCAGGCTAAAGTCTCAAAATAACCATCTTATCGGGGTTTGGATGTCAGTTTCTTTTATAGCCCAGAGAGGGGGAGGAGATGAGGAAGTAAAGTAAAAAGGCCATAAGTTTTGCAAATATCACCTGGAATGACCAGCCTCCGGGAGGGGAGGTGTTCATTTCTTTTTTCTTGTAGCCATCCACAGGTGGACAGGGTCCGGATGTTTGCCTGAACAAAGGCACTTTGGTTTAACATTCAAGCAGAGGGGCAGGGCTCCCCGAAGCAGGCCATTATGTAGAGACAGTATCCTTTTAGTGAACAAAAGCAGCGGAAAGCAAAGGTTAAAGTAAAAGAAACAGATCCAACATGGAGTCAGATTTGGCTCTTCCCTGTTACAATGTGAGCTATAATGGTACAATATCTCTTATTATGTTAATGAGGTGATTTTGAAAAGCCCCTATGGATGGGGGCTGGTTGCCAGGAGAACAAACCACGTGATTAGAGGGTTGGAAGTTTTAGTTCCTGACCTCCAGGAAGGGAGAGGGGCTGGAGGTGGAATCAATCACCAATGGCCAATGATTTAATCAAATGTTCCTATGTAATGAAGTCTGCATAAAAACCCAAAGGACAGGGTTCAGAGGCTTCCTGGTTGGTGAACACATGGAGATTTGGGGAGAACGGTGCTCCTGGAGAGGGCGTGGAAGCTCCACACCCTTTCCACATACCTTGCCTTATGCATCTCTTCCATCTGGCTATGAAATAGAATTCATATTTTATGGCAAGCCAAGAAAATTTTTAACATAAAATTTTTCTCTGCTCTTTGGCCTCCTCTCTCCCACCACTGTATATGTGCAGAGTGTATGGACCTAACTTTCCCATCAGCAGGAATACCTGCTCAACCATAAAGAGCAATTTTCTCCTAGCCTCAACAAGACAACTCCTTAAAATATAACCTTCCTTCTTGATCTTGTAAGGGGTCACGATGTAATGGAACCAGACTTGGGTCTGCTTGCCCACACACAGTAAAGCCAAAACCCCAAACTTCCTGAAGGGTTTCAGCAAAGAATTTTTAAAGGCCAGGTTTTGGGGCGTTGGGGGGTCGCAGGGTATGTGATCAGCTTGTGCACAATTCTCTGATCGGTTGATGGTGAGGTAACAGGCTGGTGTCACAGGGGTTATCCTTATCAATCCTTAGTCTCCAGTAAGCCTGGGCTCCGTGCGTAAGGTCATCAAGTAATTAACATCTTCCATTTGAGGGGGAGGCTGTTTTAGCATCTGTAAAACAACGCAGGAAATGTCCATTACATACAATTATCTAGGTATCTCAGAGAGGACATACAGCAGAAGATATGGGGGAGGGGTCTGTCCCAGGAAGGCCCCATAGGGTCCTGCTGGTTTACAACGATGACCCACCACTTTGTACTTGCAGATCTGGATTGTGTAAACTGTCCATAATATGTCATTTAATGTACAGCCCTCTGTCTCAAAAGCCTTATATAACTGTGCTTTGACTTCTAACGGGCTGAACAGTTCTCGGAGCTTTCTGAGATGCTCTCCCAGGGCTATAATCCTCAATTTGGCTTCAATAAACTTTTCCATTTCTTTCTTAGATCAACTGATTAATTTTTCATCAACAATGTCCCTTCCCCATACCTTGTCATACGAATCTCTTTCATTTGGCTATTCCTGAGTTTTTTATGCCTTTATAATCTGTTGACCTAGTGAGTAAAATGTTTCTCTGAGTTCTGAGAATCACTCTAGCAAATTAATTGAACCCACAGAGGGGGTCGTTGGAACTTCCGACCTATAGCCAGTTGATCAGAAGCACAGGTGACAACCTGGAACTTGTGACTGCCATCTGAAGTTGGGGGGGAAGGGGTACAGTCTCGTGGGATCTGATGTTACCTGAGAGTAGACAGTCAGAATTGAGCTGAACTGCAGAACACCCAGTTGGTGTCAGAGAGTTGCCTTGGTGTCGGAAAAACTCCCAAATGGGAATTGGTGATCAGAAGTGTAGCTGGTGTCAGAATAGTACATTTACATTAATTTGCATTCATATATTAATTAACATACTAATGACTTTTTTGACTAAAAAAATTTCGACAACATAAGTTACTAATTATAGGATTACTTTTCCTTAGAGTATTATTTTCTTCAAACTGATTAGCTGGATAAGTAACCGGTAGGGTCACCAGAGCATCTTTTACAACGTGATGACAGAAGTCTGAACAGGTGGAAATCCCAAGGTTGTGAACACCCTGGCTGACAAGGGCTCCCACCATCAAGACAGATCAGGAGATGAGGCCTGTTCTAAGGATCAGCCTGTAAAACTAAACCCTCCTTTACAGACTGTACGGACCCTGATAAGAAAGGGAGTCAGTCCCAGACCTGCAGGGAAACAATCTCTCCAGGACTAATGTCCTAGAGGCTGGTGTCCGTTCATAGCTCCAGGGAAAAGTCTTTCTCAGGAAAGAAGCCACACCAGGTCTTTCAGCATGAAAATGTCAACTGAAAAAAATGCACAACCTGGAAGTTGAGAACTATGTTTTATTCTAGGACCTTACTGAGGACTATAGCCCAGGAGACAGCCTCTCAGCTAGCTCTGAGAAATTGTTCCTAAGAGGTAAGGGAAGAGCCAGGATATATAGAAGTTTTTGCTGGGAAAAAGAAAAAAGTAGCCAAAACATCAAAAGATTACTGCTGGGGCTTCTCTGGTGGCGCAGAGGTTGAGAATCCGCCTGCCAATGCAGGGGACACGGGTTCGAGCCCTGGTCCAGGAAGATCCCACATGCCACGGAGCAACTAAGCCTGTGTGCCACAACTACTGAGCCTGCACTCTAGAGCCCATGAGACACAACTACTGAGCCCGTGTGCCACAACTACTGAAGTGCGCACCTAGAGCCCGTGCTCCACAACAAGAGAGGCCACCGCAGTGAGAAGCCTGTGCACCGCAACGAAGAGTAACCCCCGCTCGCTGCAACTAGAGAAAGCCCGCGTGCAGCAATGAAGACTCAATGCAGCCAAAAATAAAATAAATTAATTAATAAAAAAAAAAGATTACTGCTAATCACAAAAAAACAAACATCTCAAGTTAATGATTTTAGTGCCTTTCTACGTATGGGGAGATGCAAGAGTCTGGGCTCATTGAAATTATTCCTTTGATATATATCTCAACTCTCTAGGGCCAGTATCCTGTTTTTCTCCATCCTGAATCCCCTCAGGGTGCACCTTTGGGGGGAGGGGGAGGACGGGCCTCGGCTGCAGTGGCTGATGTCTGCCAACATTTGCTGTTTACTGAAATAGCAGGAAACATTTTTTGTTCACCAAAACAAACATGTGGGTGGTGTGACCTCACTTTGGTGAGCTCTGTATGTCCATAACTCAGCCAAGTGTAGAAGGCCGTCATACTTGAGGCTTACACAGAGGCTGTGTGAGCTCAGCCACCCCAGAGGTGGTATCCCACCCCAGAGATGGGATCCCACTGGCCCCCATAGGAGGCCCTGTGTGCAGGCCAACCACACAGGGCCTCCCATGGGGGCCAGAACCCAGGTCCAGCACACACAGGCCAGGTGCAAAGTCCTGATAAGACTGGCTCCTGAATTGAGGGAGGGAAGGGGGAGGGCAGTAGCACCCTGAAGTCCCAGTGGTGCAGGGCAGAGTGGGGGAGGAGAGGAGAGATCAGGCCCCCAGCCCCATCCCATCCCATCCACACACCACATGGATGGCCTGCTCCAAGACCCTACCTTCACTTCTCCTACCTGGGCCAGACCACAACCTGTGACCCTGCACCCACCCAGCCTCACCCTGCAGGAGCAAGGCAAGCTGCTCCCACCAAGAAGCCCCCAAAGACTCCTACAGAGCTCTCTTGACACAAGGAGCCCCCATTCAAATGGTCACACCATATTCGCACTTTGCCACACTTATCTGAGGGTTATTCTTATTTTGAATACCCTTTGGCTAGGTAGAGTGATTAGGACCCTAAACCCATTAATGTGTCTGGGTTGGGAGACTGCATCACACCAGCCAGAGCCCTGGACCCCCAACAGGGAAGTTCTGTAAGGGGCCATCCGCCACCCGACCCCTGGTCTGCGAACCCACCCCTCCCTCCCAGGAGAGGCCATATTCAGGGTCTAGCACAGCCATTCGTGTATTTTTTTGTTTTTTTAATTTATATATTTTTAATTTTTATTTTTGGCTGCATTGGGTCTTTGTTGCAGTGCACGGGCTTCTCACTGCGGTGGCTTCTCTTGTTGCAGAGCACAGGCTCTAGGCGCACAGGCTTCAGTAGTTGTGGCACGCGGGCTCAGTAGTTGTAGCACACAAGCTCTAGAGTGCAGCCTCAGTAGTTGTGGCGCATGGGCTTAGTTGCTCCAAGGCATGTGGGATCTTCCCAGGCCAGGGCTCAAACCCGTGTCTCCAGCATTGGCAGGTGGATTCTTAACCACTGTGCTACCAGGGAAGGCCCAGCCATTCGTTTTAAAGTGCAACTTTGGTCTTCAGAGCAGTGGGGATGCAGATTTGCCTGACTACCTTGTCCTGGTAACACAAAGTAGAATCCAAAAGGCTCTCAAGTTTGGGATTTAGGCAAGGTCTGGTGGCTTCTCCAAAGCCCTGTCACTTTACTCAGGTCAAGCAACATGCTGTAAATTTCACACAGGAAATAGGCTGCACTATTTGGGTTTCACTTTTATATGGCTTGCCTCTGTGGGGCTGGGAATTTGCTTATTTGTTTGCAGGTTTTTAGAGAAGTTACTCACTCTCATTCTTAATTTATTTTATATACTTCAATGTGTTTCTTTGAGTGCTTCGAAGCTGATGAATTTGTGAAGCTTACAGTGACCATGTTTTAAATAAATTTCATATTATGCCAGGACTTTAGCAAAAGTTTGGGGCAGGAGGTGGGGCTAATCAGACGTCTTTACACAGGTTTTATTTTTTCTAACTCCCTCAACCTAAAATTAATGAAAATTATTTACTGCATTTCAACAAAATACAACCTATTTTGGCCATTAAACTTGTTTTTAACTTGATGCTTGCACTTTTGCCAATCTTGATAATTATTGCTTCATTGTGGCTTCAGCTAATACTTCGTTAAACTAAAAACAAGTGATAAAAGCAGCAAATGTGGATTTGTGTCCGCATCACACAGGCACATACTCACACAAAAACACACATGCAAACTCGCGATCACATACACTTGCACACTCACACGTGTGTATGCACGTACATATGCACAAGCTCACACACACATATACAGTCCTCGGGAAGGCTGTTTTACATGGAATGAGGAAAGTATCGGAGGTCAGAAATCTTTCCCATTGCCTCACTGAGAAATGGAATCTTGTCCAGCAATAAATATTCCACCAACTCTTTAAAAGCAGCTGATGTGCCCACGCAACAGAGGACTTTTTTTTTTTTTAAGTCTCTGGAATATTTTACCAGGACAGCCTCCTCCTATTCTCCCAGGCTTTCTCTAAACTCCAGGTTCTCTAAACTCCACGCCCCAGAACCCAGGATGACTAGACTCTCCCAACCACATATGGCTGCAACCCCCAACACATTTGCCATGGGGCGTGTTGCTCTGGAGAGCCCCTCTCATGGTTCTGCATGTGTGCTTAGCTAAAAGACGTTCCAGATTAATACAAATTATTGAAATAATTTTCAAAGTAAAACAAATGGATGACTTGCCACCTTGTCGGGTACTTGTACTTTTGTTCTCACGGTACTGCTGGCCCTGGGTACCCACGGAGTCTAGGCCGGTGGCTGCATGGTCTGGAACTGCTGCATCTCAGCTCCCCCTGTGCCCAGGCCGCAAGCAGGGACCATAGGCAATTGCCACACAGGAAGCACAAGAAAGGAGAGGTCCTGCAGGGTGGCACACCGTGGACTCAGGGCAGAACTCCATCTCCCACTCTGTGTCAGTCGGGCCGCACAGGAGCCCCTCTGTCTGCCCTGTCAGGGACAGGCTGTGCAATTAAGAAATACATCACTTTTTTAAAAGAAGGTGCAAAAAGCAGAAAATGTATCTTCCCAAATAACCCACAGTGGGTAAAATCCCACCCGTGCAGCTGTACTGGTGGCATCCCACTGCCTTGAGCACTTGCCTTCCAACACATTGCCAGGTTTCACCCTGTAAATAGCTGGATTCTTTTATCCTATGTCCACAAACTCAAAAAGTAAGAGCACGGTTCATCTATTTGGTGAATAGCAATGGCCTCTGCGTTGAGAAGTCTTACTAGAAATTGCATTGGAAGACAATCTTAAATGAAGGCACGATCCTATGGTTGAGAATGGCATGTACTTCAAGCTAGGAAAACAGAGAATGTACCCTTAGGGTCACCACCACCCACTTTAATGGCCTCTTCAGAGGGGCTCCCTGAGAGGGGCTCCTGATCTGAAGAAGTCTTACCAAATAATTGCTGCAGACACTGAATAATATAAACTGAGGTGCCTAGCACAGAGAATGCCACACGATCAGTGTCCAAGGCATGACTGATGGTGCTTTTATTTCCCATATCTGCCTCCTCCCCTGGCGATTCAGCTGCTACATGACCGACCACAGCAGCAGTCCATCCTGACCCTGACCCCAAATCAAGGCCCCTGCCATTCCTGTAGTTACCTCTGACTTTTAAATACCCCTACCCCTGCTTCTGGTCACTGAGATACCTGGACCCACCATCATGGGTTAAAACCCCTGACATCCTGATTGCCCAGGAGACACAGCCAAATCATGAGTCTTTCTCCATCTTTAAAATATTCATTGAGTACCCGTGTTCAGGACCTGGGATTTGATTTGGGATTTGAGTAAGATCTGGTCCCTGCCCTGAAGAGGAGAAACAGGCATGTAATCAATTTTCTTAAAAGCAGAATAAGCTCTATGATGGGAGCATGGGAAAATCACAGGGGACAGTAGTAAAAAATCTGGAGGTATCAGGGAAGGCCTGGCACAGGTGGTAACCACTCAGCCTTGTTTTGAAGTTGCCAGAAGGAAGGGAAAGGCACTGAGCGCCTTAACAAAAGGCATGAAATAGTACGGTGTCTTTAAGACATAACTCAGTGTGGCCAAACCACTAAAGGGGATTATTAGAAAACTGAGATGTGTCAAAGAAAACTTTCTGAGATCCTGCAGCAAATCTACGTTATAAGTGAAAAATATCTGACAAGTACAATTGTGTCTGAAGTGACTACTGAGGCCTTCAAGAATTAGACTTCTAGATGGATCTTCAAAAGTCTATGCAAAACATTAAAAGGACAGAAAAAAATTAAAATGTAAAATATTTGCAACCTACATCACAAATGATTAATAGCCTTAAAATACGAAGTTTCTTACTATAGAGAAGAGAGAAGAAAAAGAACAAGAAATTTACAGAGCAGTTCACACACACACAAAAAAGAATTGAAAATGACCTTTAAACATATGAAAAGATGCTCGACTCACTCAGAACAAGAGGAAAGCAAATTCTAAGTATACTGAGTTACCATTTCTCACCTATCAGATTGGCAAAAATTCAAACGGTTGACCACATAATGAGGCAAGACTAAAGAAAACACTGTCTCCCATAAACCCAGAGGGAATGCAAAATGTCACAGTCCCTGTGGAGGGCAATTTAGCTAAATCATGCAGGCATTTACCCTTCAACCCAGCAATGTCACTTCTCGGAATTTACTGGCAAGAATTTTAAAAAGATATATGCACAGGGTTACTCATTGCAGCAGTATTTTACAAAAATACAAAAAGATGAAAAGAAAAGAAAAAGAAACAGAAAAGAGAAAGCTGGAAACAATCCAAATCAATAGGGTCTAGTTGGGAAAGTGATCACACATCACCTGATGAAATGCCATGCATCTGTAAAGATGATTGAGATGTCTGCTTCAAGGCAGAATATAGAAAATGGTAAAAGACCATCTCTTTGTTTTCTCACCAAAACATCCCATTGTTTTCTCACCAAAACAATGAGAAAAGAAGATACACTTAGAACAAAATAAAATGTTACTTAAACCTATCAGAAATATGCAGATGTAAAGAAGTCCAAATTTACTGAATTCCAGAAGAGTTCTAATCCCTCCCCAGGTAAGAAAAGATCAATGGCCACTTTCCTCCTTGAGATCACTGCAGAGCAGAAGATGAGCAACTTGGCCAAGATGAATAGATTTAATGGGTTGGAATCTGGAGGATCCCCAGAAAAAGAGCTAGATCACACATGTGCCGATTCCCCCACTTGAGAAGATGGAGGTTAGTCTACAAAGAGAGGAAGGGATATCTCCATAGTTTTGAGATGTTTAGATCCAAAGCTTTTACTCCAGAGAGGAATCTGGTGTCACCCTCAAGATGTTTGGAACCAGAAATGAATTGCAACTACTAACAGCACAAACCACCCATGGCCCAGCTTAACTCCTGATTGGATCAAAGTGATGAGCTCCTGACTCTGGCCACCCTCTCCACTGTTCCTTATAGTCAAAGTCAAGTATACAACCAAAATTATCAGATGTTCATAGAAACAAGGAAATGAAAGCCACAATAAAGGGAATAACAGGTAATAGAGGCACACTGAAAGATGACACGGATTTTGGATTAGCAGAAAAGGATTTAAAATAACTTATAAGTATACTAAAGTAATCAAAGAAGAATATGAAAATGAATTAAAAGATGGATAATTTCATCAAAGAAATGAAAAACTATGCAAAAATCCAAATGGAAATGCTAGAATTAAAAAACCTTATAACTGAAATTAAGAACATATTCAGTTGGTTTAACAGGGGGCTGAACAAAGCAAAAAGAATCAGTGAACTCAAGATAAGTCAATAGAAAGGATTCACACTGAAGCATAGAAAGAAATAAAATAGATACTGCATCACATCATAGATATGTAGACAATAACAAACAGTCTAATAGGGATGTAACTGAGTTCATAGGAGGGAGATAAAGAAGTAAAAGAAACATTTGAACAGAGGATAAGTGAGAATTTCCCAACCTTGTCAGAGTCATCAATCCAACAATTCAAAAGCTCAACAAATCCAACGAAGAATAAACAAAAACATCTATACCAGGGCATGCCCTAGTCAAACTTCTGAAAACCAAAGAAAAAGAGAAGCTGGGTAAAATCATGCAGAGAAAAGAAACAACTTATATTCAGGGTAATAACAAAAAGAAAGGCAGGTGACTTTTCCTAAAGCACAAAGGAAGTCAGAGTGATGAAAATGAAATCTTCTGTTTAAATGCTGAAAGAGGGCTTCCCTGGTAGCGCAGTGCTTAAGAATCCACCTGCCAATGCAGGGGACACGGGTTTGAGCCCTGGTCCGGGAAGATCCCACACGCCACAGAGCAACTAAGCCTGTGCGCCACAACTACCGAGCCTGTGCTTTAGAGCCAGCAAGCCACAACTACTGAAGCCCACATACCTAGAGCCCGTGCTCCACAATAAGAGAAGCCACCGCAATGAGAAGCCTGTGCACTGCAACGAAGAGTAGACCCCGCTCGCTGCAACTAGAGAAAGCCCGCGTGCAGCAACGAAGACCCAACACAGCCAAAAAATAATTAATTAATTAATTTTTTTTAAATGCTGAAAGAAAAAGATTTCCAACCCTAAATTCTAGAGTTAGCAAATACAGACTTTAAAAATGAAGATGAAATAAATCATTCCCAGAAAAAAAAGAAAGCTGAGAGAAGGCATTGGCACCCTGCCGACACTGAAAGAAATACTAAAGGAAGATCTCCAGGCTGAAGGGGATGATCTGAGATGAAATACGCATCTGCAGAGAGAGATGGAGTCAGCCACGTGAGTCGACACGTGGCCAAAGACCAAAAGATGTTTAATATATTTAAGACTCTTCTTTAAAGCAAAAATAATAGCATGTGTTGTGTGTTTCATAGCATGTGTGTAAGTAAAACACATACCACAACAGCACAACAGTGCAGATCCTGGTAACAGAATTACATTGTTCTGAAGTTCTCACATTGAGAAGTGGTCTGATAGGAGCTCCTGGTTTCCTGAGAAACGGTTAGTGGGGTCACTGTCATCTTAAAGTTAAGGATAAAAACAACACACACACACAAATCTTAAAGTTAACAATGAAAACAATACAAAAAGCCAACAGAGGAAAGAAAGTGGAATACCAAAAGATATTTAATGAATCCAAAGGAAGGCAGGAAAAGAGAAGGGGGACAAAGATTCAATGGAACAAGTAAAAAGAAAAGAGGAAAATCAGTACCATTTACAAATAAAGTAAATAGGAAAATGGTGAACTCGACCCAATCAAAGGAATAATTAGATTAAACATTAATTAACAAAAACACTCCAATTAAAAGACAAAGATAATCGGACTACATTTAAAAATCAAAGAAAGACCCAACTACTGGCTATTTATAAATGATGCACTTTAAATATAAACAAACCATTAGGTTTAGAGCAGAAGAATGGAATATATATACCAAGCAGACACTAATTATAAGAAAGTTGCAGTGGCTAAATCAATATCAGATAAAGCAGACTTCAAGAAAAACAGTACTTCCAAAGATAAGGAAAGAACTCGTTTTTTAAAGGAGAATCAATTCATCAAGAAGACAAACAATGTTAAATGTATAGTCACTTAGTAACAAAGCTTGAAAATACATGATGCAAAAACTTACAGAAATAAAAGATGAAACAGAAAAAGCCACAGATGTAACTGGAAAGTTTATATTCTTCCCTCAATAATTAATTGATTGGTATTCCCTCTTTAGGAGACAGAGCCTGATTTCCCTCCCCTGAGTATGGGCTGGTCTTGGTGACTTGCTTCTAATGAATAAAGAAGTGACAGTTTGTGACTTGAGGAGTAGGTCATTAAAAGGGATTGTGGCTCCTGTCCCCGTTGCCTTCTGCCTCAGATGACATGATCTGGGGAAGCCAACTGCATGTCATGAAGGAGCAGCTTGATGACCCATGTGGCGAGGAACTGAACCCTCTTGCCAACAGCCATGTCACTAAGCCATCCTGGAAGTGCGTCCTCCAACCCCAAGTGGCACGTGAATGGGAAGGACCCAAAGCAGCATCCCAAATGCTCTGAGAACTGAACTGCGATTTAGACCAGAGCCCACATCACAGAATAACCCCTGTATAATTCAGGCCTGAGGCAGACCCAAAGCAGCATCCCAAATCTTTAAAGCAGAACTGAGATTAGAACCACTGGCCACAGACAGTGAAACAGAACTTGTGGTTGGACATAACCAAGGTGATATCCTGCTAAAAAATAAATAAATAAACAAACAACAGCATCAACATTCCCCATAAGATTATAAGAGGACCCTGCACCTTGAGTCTAAAGAACATACATTTCTTGCATGGAAGACACAGCAGAAAAGCTGGGAGAGTATGAATAACTCTCCAGAGAAAAGACAGTCGACAAAGGCCAACCTCCAGACAACCCAGACGTAGAAACGATCAAAAACGTAAAGTAGCTACAAAAACTATGCTCCATGAGGCCAAAGAAAACAACCTCCAAGTGAAAGAAAAGTGCTCAACAGAAAAAAGAAATGTAAAAAATAACTCAATGAAAATTTTAGAAGAGAAAAATGTAATATGTGAAATAAAAATTCACTGGATCAGCTCAGTAACAAAATGGAGCTCATGAAGAAAAGAGTTAGTGAACTTGAAAATAGATTAATAGAAATTATCCAATCTAAACAACAGAGAGAAAAAAAGATCCAAAACAAATGTGCTATGACCAGAGCACCAGAGATGTACACAACAATCTCAAAGTAACATGGAAGATGATAAGAAAAGATGGGCACAGAAAACAGAATTTGAAAAATAATAGCTGAAAACTTCCCCAAATTGATGAATAATGCAAATTTACAGATTCAAGAAGTGAGAAAACTTAAAGAGGATAAACTCCAGTGAAATCATACCCAAACACTTCATAATCAAACTGTGGAAAACAAAAGATAAAGAAAAAAATTAAAAGCCAGAGAATGTAACACATTGCATAAAAGAGAACAGAAATGTTCTCTAAGGATTTTCCTTCAGAAGTAGGAAGCCATAAACAGGTTAGGAAGACAACCACAGGAGGTTTGTCAAGTAGCCAGGTGGTCGTCCAGATGTTTGCATGCAGACTTTGAGACTTGTGGCCGGTCACTAATGGGGGAAAGTGGAATGTCAAGGTTCATCCTGGCCTGGATCTGAGCCCATGGACTTCTGATGGCCTCCGAAGTCTCCATCAGAGCCAGGAAACCAGTGTCTATACAATGTTTGGAGAAGTTGCCATCTCCACCTGCTGACTCTAGACTGCCAGGGTGGGGATCTGCAGCCTAACTGCGGCTCAAGGTTAAAAGCCACAGATAACCATGCCTGTTCCTTTTTATGGGGCAGTCATCCCAGCAGATCTTGTGCTGACGTCACTTTGTACCTGCTTTCAAGAAAACCTGTTGATTCTGTGGAGAGCCCCAGTGGAGACAGTGAACTCTGTCTATAGTATAAATGTTTATACTGTGTTTCTAAGACATTCTTTGAGGCAAATTATCTGTGTATACATAGGTTAACTTTTATAAAAACTCTTCACAAATTGCATCTTATAAAATGGACACAAATACTAGTGACAGTTTACCCTTCATACAGTATTGACAACTCTTTTGGTGAACACTTTGTAATTATTTTAAAAGTTTGATTGCTGATGATAGAAAACTACTTGAATGAATTAAGTATCTGGGATTAGTCCTTAAAAAACAGACGTACCCACACTTTTTAAAAAAGAACGACTTCATTGTCTAATTCTCAACTTCTTCTAAAAGAAGAACTGTCTAATTCTTAAGTGGGCCAATTGAAAAAATAAAAGAATAGGAAAAGGTATAGCATGCAGACAATAATCAAAAGAAACTGGAGTGTCTAGATTAGCATCAAATAGGCAGACTTCAGAGGAAAGAATGTTAACAAGATAAGGAGGAACATTGCAGGACGATAAAGCATCAATTCACAGAATTCCAAAATATATATGCCGAACTCAGAGCCTCAAAACACAAGAAGCAAAAGCTGATCAAACTGAAAGGAGAACTGATTTTTGAACTTAAAGTCTGTGGCCACTCATAGCCTGCCTGTCTCAATTCCTGGTCCGTCTCCCCTCAGCTCACCCTCTTGGGGAAACCACTCCCCGTTAAGTCCAACTGTCTGACAGCTCTTTGCACCTGTTGCTGAATAGAGCTGGAGAACAGGACACGGTCATGCTAATTAGTCTTATTTTAAATTCATGACATTCCAGTGGGTCCTTAATGCTACCATTTTCCCAAGCCATTCCCCTTCCCATGCTTGTGATCTCTATTTCCCCCTTCCTCCTCCCACCTGTGTTGGTTTTTCTCCTTTCCTCGCTGATAACTCAGGCTTTTTTTTTCCTTTTTAGTTTCTCATGACCTCACTCACTGCTTTGGTAATTTCATCCAATCTCATTGTTTCAAGTACAAAATATATTCCTTTCTTTAGGCTGCCTAACAAATTACCACAAATGGGGTGGCTTAAAATGACAGAAATTTATTACCTCCGTGTTCTGGAGGCCAGAAGTCTGAAAGGAAGGTGCCAGCAGGGCCAGGCTTCCTCCAAGACATTAGGTAGAATCATTCCTCATCTCCCCTTGCGTATGGTGGTGCAGGCAATCTTTGGCGTTCCTTGGCTTATAGCTAGACCTCCCCAATTTCTGTCTCTCTTCACAAGGCGTTCTCTCCTCTGTCTGTGTCTGTGTCTCTCCTCTTACATGGACACCTAACACTGGATTTAGGACCTACTCTCATCCTGTATGAGCTCATCTTAACTAATTACATCTGCAAAGACATTTAAAAATAAGTTCACATTCCATGTGTATGTGAATTTCAAGGTAACACTATTTAATTCAGTATATTTTGCCCTCTGCCCTCCAAAAATTGACATCTGTCCTGCATACGAAATACATTCACCTCATCTTAAAATCTTCCATTCCAGAATTATCCCAAAATCTCATCTAAATATGATCAACTCAAAAAGTTCCAAATCCCATAATCTACTTGCCTAAATGGCCCAGATGGGTGATAGTGAGGGTATGACCCATCCTGGGGCAAAATTCCTCTCCATGTGTAGACCTTTTAAACTAGAAAACATGTTATCTGCTTCCAAAATGCAATGGTGGGGCAGGCATAGGATAGGCATTCCCATTTCAAAAGGGAGAAATTGGGAGGAATAAAAGGGTCATGGGTCCCAAGTCCAAAACCCAGCAGGGCAAATTCCACTAGGTTTCAGGACCTGAGAATAATCCTCTGTTGTTTGATGCTCCACCCTCAGGGCCTGCAGAGAGAAAATCAAAACAAAACAAATCAAAAACTTCCTATAAAGAGAACTTTAGGACCAGATGGTTTCACTGATGAATTCTACCAAATATATAAAGAAGAAGTAATATCAAAGACTCTATACAAACTCCCCCAGAAATAAGAGATTACAAGGAAAAAGAACTACAGATTAATATCTCTCATGAACACAGATGCAAAAATTCTGAAAAAAATATTTTAGCAAACCAAGTTCAGCAATATATAAAAGAATAAGACCAAGGGGCTAAGGGAAGAGATTGGGGTGGTGTGTGCTATCCCAAGAATGCAAGGCTGGTTTAACATTTGAAAATAATTCTATGTAATTCACCGCATTAATAACCTAAGAAAGAAAAGCTATATGATCATTTCCATAGATGCAGTAAAGGCACTGAACAAAAGTCAACATCCATTCCTAATAAAATGCTCTCTATGCAAAATAGGAAAAGAGAGGACCTTTGTCATCCTGATAATTGTCATCCATGCAAAACCGACAGCTTATATCGTACTTGATTATAAAAGTCCGAATGCTTTTCCCCCAAGAGCGGAAACACAAGGATGTCCTCTTTTACCATTCCAATCAAGCATCATACTAGAAGTTCCAGCCAGTGTTACAAGGCAAGAGAAAGAAATAAAAGGCATCCAGATTGGAAAAAAACGTAAAACTTCTTTATTCACAGATGACATAATACATAATAGAACTACTAGAACTGAAAAAAAAAAAAGAACTACTAGAACTAATAAATGAGTTTTGCACATTTGCAGGATACAAAATCAATATACCAAAATCAATTGTATACTAGCGATAAAAACTTAGAAATTTAAATCTTAAAAATATACCATTTACAATTGCATCCAAAAATATGAAATACTTAGAAATAAGTATGACAAAACACATGCAAGACTTATACGCTGAAAAATAAATGGATATATACACTGTGTTCATGAGTCTCAAGACCCAGTATTATTGAGGTCAATTCTTCCCAAATTGATCTCTAGAATCAGAGAAATCCTAGCCAAAATGCTGGTAGATATATATAGATATAGATATCTAGATAGATATAGATAGATCTATTTATATTGAAAATTTGGTTCTAAAATTCATGTGAAAGTTCTAAGACTTAAAAGAGCCAAAACAATTTTTTTTAAAAAAAGAATAAATTTGGGGGACTAGCACTATCTGATTTTACGATTATTATAGAACTACAGTAATGAAAACAGTGTGATACTGGCATAAAGATAAATAAATAGAGATGGCATAATAAATAGATCAATGGAAGAGAACAGAGAACCCAAAAATATACCCACACATATATAGACAACTGATTTTCAACAAAGGCATAAAAGCAGTTCGGTGGAGGACAGTCTTCAGAAAATGATGCTGGAAATAGGATATCCATATAACTTCAATCCATACCTCACACCAAATTTGAAAATTAACTCAAAATGGACCATAGGCCTAAATGTAAGAGGTAAAATTATAAAACTTTTAGAATAAAACAAGATAAACCCTTGGTGTGTGACCTTGGGTTGGGCAAAGATTTCTTAAACATAACACTAAAAGCATAATTTATAAAAGAAAAAAGGATAAACTGCACTTCATCAAAATTTAAATTTTCACTCTTCATAATATCTTGTTAAAAATTTAAATGACCAGCCATAGATTGGGAGATAATATATCCAGCAAATATCATATCCAGTAAAGAAGGACTTGTATCCAAAATGTATAAAGAAATCTCAAAACTCAATAATAAACAAACAGCCCAATTTTTTAAATGGGCAAAAATTTGAACATCCACTTCAGAAGAGAGAAGATACACAGATGACAGATTAGCACAAGACAAATGCTCACCTTCTGTAGTCATTAAGGCAATGCAAATTAAAACCAAAATGAGATACCACTACTTAAATAATAGAATGGCTAAAATTAAAAAGACTGCCCATCCCAAGTGTTGGCAACTGGAACTCTCATATACTGCTGGTGGGAATGTAAAATGATACAAACGTTCTGGAAAACAGTTTGACAATTTGTCAATTTCATAAAACATCAAGTATATATATATATACACACACACACATATATGTGTATACATATTCTATATATGAATATATATAAATGTCTGGGCATATATATTTTATATGTATTATATATATATGATTATATATCATATAATCCAGATATTCCACTACTAGTATTTATCCAGGAGAACTGAAAACTTGCATCCATACAAATATTTGTACATGAATGTTCACAGAAGTTTTATGTTTAATAGCCAAAAAATGAAAACAACTCAAATATACATCAAGTTAATAGATTTTAAAAACCAGGGTTGTACGTATACAATGGGATTCAACTCAACAACAAAAGAAGTGAACTATTTATTCTTCCCTGCCTCAACAGGGATAAATCTCAAAATAGTTATGCTGAGTAACAGAAGCCAGACAAAAAAGAGTCCAAACTGTATGATTCCATTCATATAAAATTCTAGAAAATGCAAGCTAGAGTAACAGAAAGGAGATCACTGGTTGGGAGGTGACAGGATTGGTGTCAGTGCCAGAGGCAAACCAGATGAATGGAAAATGCCCCCCAAATCTTCCTTGCTCCCTATTGGCCAGGGAAAGACCTCATTATGCCCATGGCCAGTTTGACTGCTGCATACCATCCCCAAAGAGAGCAGCAACTGGAAACATGTTAACATTTGAACTAATGAGTCAGGAATCTGGAGCGAGGTGGGGGCTCTGGTTTGGAATCCATTTGAGAATAAATATTCTAATTTAAGGTTTGTTCAGGTGGCTCTGTAAATACAGGAATAAAATTTGACTTCCCATGCACTGGCATTACTGTGTCCAAGAGCTAATCCTTCCATGGATGCCATGAGATACACAGCAGTGCTCTTTCTGGTCTTGGAATCAAGGTTCAGAACCTGCTCCGGGTCAGAAGCTAGCAAGGGGAGGAGTGAGCCAGCAGGTGGGCAAACACTCAGGTCTCCGGTGATCAAGGTCCCAATCTCCCTCTTAGTTCCCGAAGTTCCAGCCTTGAACAAAAGCTGGATCTGAGACAGACTCAGGAATTGCCCCACTGTGAATGACCAGAACAGAGAAACAGCCCTTGCCCTGTAAATGACTACACAGGCGTGGGTGCCAGTGCCCATGGGGACAGCAATGCTATTGTCGGAGAAAAGGCTGCGGACAGGGAATCATTGTGCTGAACAGAAACCTGCCTTCCACCGACAATCCCAGAAGGCTTGTCTTCTGCTTACAACGTACCCAAGCCCTTTCTCTGGAAGCCCTTCATCCATCTCCAAATTGTCAGACCAAGCAGGATGGCACTAACTCTGAAGTCCCCGGCTCTAATGCCACTGGTGCCACTTTCCCAATCCACTTTATCAAGCTTCCCTCTCAGAATTCCACCTCCTCTGAAAGACACATGCCAGCACCCATGCTGTCCATTCCAAGGCCTCCCTCATCCCTCCAGGCACACAGAGCTGCAGCCCTTGCACGCTCATACCCCTCCTTAAGACTCAACTCACCTCTCTGAAGCTCCTTTCGACCACATAGGAGAGTCTGTGCTCCCTCCCCTGGGTCACACACACACTTGGTCCACTCTTCTGTGTTTCTCATGGTCATACTGCACACCACTGTCTGGTCCCCATCAGTCTCTACAGACAGCCTGTGAGACCCTGTGGCCAGCACATGGAAGTGCTCAGTTTGTGGACAGATAAATTCTTTTTTTTTTTTTGCGGTACGCGGGCCTCTCACTGTTGTGGCCTCTCCCGTTGCGGAGCACAGGCTCCGGATGTGCAGGCTCAGCGGCCATGGCTCACGGGCCCAGCCGCTCCGCGGCATGTGGGATCTTCCCGGACTGGGGCACGAACCCGTGTCCCTTGCATCGGCAGGCGGACTCTCAACCACTGCGCCACCAGGGAAGCCCCAGATAAACTCTTAATGGTGTCATTTGTAGGTTAGGGTCATTTCTAGTGTTCTTCTCAGCAGTAATGTCCTAATGCATCCCCAAACTCAGGAGACTTACCTAGCAGGTCATCTGATGGAGAGGAAATTAGGTTCCCTTTCCCCACCCACACCTCCTCTAGCGGGAAATGGCAAAGCTTTAGGCAGAGTGGCACCAATCCCTGAAACTAGGTCCATAACATCACTCCCCTCTAGGAGTTCGGACACTTCTGTTCAGAGTCTACTGTGGTAGGTAAACCTGACAGCCACACCTCTGCGAAGTAGAAAAGAGGGCTTGCTGCTAGGGGCAGGGAGAGAGACCATAGGGTGGTGTGTCCAGCTAGGGCAGAAGAGAAGCAAGGGAGGTGGATGTCATATGGAGACAAGGCGCCTGTGAGCTGCTCCAAGAAATGAGTGGCTTCTGTCCTGAGGTGAAGATAACCAGGCTGACCCCAGCAATCACCCCTCATAATCAGGCCAACTGAATTTTGTTAGTGAAAAGGGATAGATCCCATCCTGTCTCCTGTCTGCCAATGGTTGTCTGCTACTTTACATTTATTCAGCAATTTATGCCAAGTACCTTCACCAGGGGAAAAGCCATCTTTCCTACTAACCACTTTATGCTAATAACCACAAACGCCAGATAAATTGGTAGCTTGACAAAATTAACTAGAATGCCACAAAATTAAGTTGTATCCCATCCAAGTCCCCAAGTCTTCCCTGCAACAACTGCATTCCGCGATGGGGGGAGGAGGGGACTGTGGTTCCCTGCAGTTTTGTGAAATAAAAATGACTAAAAATTGAAACACAATTCTCCCCACATCACTGCCCCAGATTTACTTTGCAAGATTTCACGAGAAAGGTCATGAGAGTCTATAAAACGCTGTTGTGGAATGTTATTGCAAGTTACAGTGTAACCTTTAGTTTTCTTGGTCTCTGGCTTGTTCAGGGACATCCTGACGCTTAGGCGCCCCCTAGGGACTCCACGCAGAACACTCACCTTTTCTCCAACTGCACGGCGAAGTCTGTGACTTGAGACAGTCTCCCTGGGCTTCCCTTGTCCGCTACTTAGATGATGATGCTGGTAGGGGCGGCTTCCCCGGTGGCGCAGTGGTTAAGAATCTCTGCCTTCCAATGGAGGAGACACGGGTTCGAGCCCTGGTCCGCGAAGATCCCACATGCCGCGGAGCAACTAAGCCCGTGCGCCACAACTACTGAGCCTGCTCTCTAGAGCCCACGAGCCACAACTGCTGGGTCCGTGTGCCACAACTACTGAAGCCCGCCCACCTAGAGCCCGTGCTCCCAAAAAGAGAAGCCACCGCAATGAGAAGCCTGTGCACCACAACGAAGAGTAGCCCCTGCTACTCGCCGCAACCAGAGAAAAGCCCGTGTGCAGCAACAAAGACCCAAGGTAGCCAAAAATAAAATAAAATAGATAATGCTGATAAAAAGTGTCACGCTGACCAAAGACCAGCTCAGCCCCGGGTATAACACTGTGCTAAACAGAGGTGGACCTGCCACCCCAAGAATCTTCTGATACAGAAACCGGACGGAATATCAGAGTCAAGTTCTCCATGGTTAGCTATTAAGGAACACACGTTTTGTTTCAATTTTCCAATGAAATTAGAGATCCTGTTCTTGGCTGTCAAAGCAGATAACATACAGGTACAAGGAGTGGTACAGGAGAAAGGGAATAGACAGAGATGGTTATGGCACAGTTCACAGTAAACAGGGCAATCTAACCTGAGTGCTGAGGAAGGAGGTGGGGCGCGACAGGGACATGAGGGGCTGTGCCTTTGCGGGCCGGAGGAGACAAGACCCTCTCTGTTTGCCTTTCATCTGTTCTCCTTTGTAAAGCCTCAATTAGTACTATTATTTTATTATTTGTTTGTTTATTTGCTATAAGTAAATTGACCTTCCCAATTTACTAAAAGGAGGCGATGTATGGTGATATATACATATATATATACACACATACACATACACACACAGAGTAGAGACCATGTTAACTTCACCCACGGCTGCGTAGAGCTCTGCCCGGGCTGGAGGAGGGAATGCAAGGAGGTCTTGATTTGCTGTTTCTACTGCAAACTGCAAAAGGCTCCTCCTAGACACCTATCCTCCTCCTAGGGCAAGTGTCTGTTTTCTACAGCGTCCAGGAAAGTCCGCTCACGCGGTGGTCTCGCCACTTCCCACTGCTGATCCACATGCTCTTTGGAAGAGCCCTCAAAGTGTAATTCCAAATTCAATCCTGGACCACTGGCGTCCTCTGTTGGTCACCTAGGGAAGGGGTGCGCAGACACAGTTGAAAAGACCCGCACGGAGCCGGCCCACCAGATTCGCCGAGACCTCCCCGCGCAATTGTGTTCTCGGACTTCCCCCTCTAGTGTAAAGTGTTTACATTGCACAGATGAGCGAGAATTCCAAAGTCTCCACTTCAACGCACCGCAGGAAATTTAGTACAGGAATACAAAGTGACCTGAAAAACTGATAGTGAAAATCACCAATTTTAAGGACTTAGGTTATTAATCACGCTTCAGCAGTGCTGGCTTTATTGTTTTTTATATTCTTTTGTTAGGTTATTAATCACGCTTCAGCAGTGCTGGCTTTATTATTTTTTATATTCTTTTGTTGTGAATGTAAGCTCTATTTGAAAACAATACCTAAAAACAAGAACAGGCGTCATGTCAAATCTCTGACAAGCCCTGCTAAGGACCCATTCGCCGCCGGCCCACTTTGCTAACCAGGTACTTGCGTACAGACGGCAATGTGAGCCCTCACGGCTTTGAGAAGTTACGTGGAAAGGACAAAAACCACGTGCGCACCTGCAGATGCGCATTTGTGGGGGGAAGGTAGGCGCTAATGATAAAACCCCGAGTCCTTGGCTCCCCGAGACCCCGATGCGAATCGGGTATCCTCATTCAGAAATTCATCCCCCGACCCAAGGAATTAAATTTTGCAAAGCTTTGCCAAGTACACACGGTGAAGAGCGGCGCTCACCAGTTTCCCTGACACCATCTCGCCACGGAGCGACCTCAACCTGGGGCGCAGAGGGAGAAGGGCGGCTGCAACGGGGTGGCCAAGATCGGGGGGCGCTGGGGTGGCCTGGGGCGCCGGAGATGCCGGGTTGGCCGAGGTGCTTGGGTGGCCGGAGGCACCTGGGACAGGGGGGTGGTGGTGCTGCCGAGTTCCCGGGGACCGAGGGGTGGGGGGGTGGGGGGGGCGCCGGGCATGAGCGAGCGAAGCAGGTGCGCGGGCGGCCGCGCGCTACGCGCCCCCGCACTCGGCCAGGCCGCACAGGGCGAGGCGCGGGCCTGGGGAGCCTGGTCCGCGCCGGCCCGCCCCCGCCCCCCCTCCCCGCAGACGGCGCGCCGTTCCGGGGCGTGTCCTCGGCCACCCGGCTTCTATATAGCGGCTGGCGCACCCAGGCTGCCCAGATGCGAGCGCTGCGGCTCCGCGCTGAGGATTGGACCCTTCCTGCCACGCTCCCACATCCTCGCGCCGCTCGCTGTCGCCCCGTCCCCGCGCCCTCCGGCCAGCCCAGCATCGGATCCTCGCGGCGAGTGCCATGCTGCGGACGCGCCCCGCGCTCTGGACTGCGGCTCTGACCGCGCTGGCGTTGCTCCACGGACCGCCAGCGGCACGGGCCGGCGCGGGCGCTGCGGGCACCGGCCCCGTGGTGCGCTGCGAGCCGTGCGACGCGCGTGCCCTGGCCCAGTGCGCGCCGCCTCCCCCTGCGCCCCCGTGCGCCGAGCTTGTGCGCGAGCCGGGCTGCGGCTGCTGCCTGACGTGCGCGCTGCGCGAGGGTCAGCCTTGCGGCGTCTACACCGAGCGTTGCGGCTCCGGCCTCCGCTGCCAGCCGCCGCCCGGCGAGCCGCGCCCGCTACAAGCGCTGCTAGACGGCCGCGGGCTCTGCGCCAACGCCAGCGCCGCCGGCCGCCTGCGCGCCTACCTGCTGCCCGCAACGCCCGCGCCAGGTGAGCTACCCACTCCAGGTGCGCCGCCGAAGCGCGCCCCTCGGCCAAGGCCAAAGGTGGTACCTCTGTGGAGACTTCGCTGCTCTTCCCACCCCAAGGGTTGTACGTGGGGAAGCTGAAGCCCCGCGAGGCGAGGGCGCTCGCGGGAGGGACCCTCCGCAACCGGCCCTCTACTCGCTCCGTTCTTTGAGTGCAGAGTTCTTGTAAATTGTAAAGCGCTTTCGGCGAAAATGGGTTATAGATTTCCTGGGCAGGGAGGGAGCGGATGCAGAGGTTAACGGTCAATGGGGAGATCCTGGACGGAGGAGATTCTCAAGCCATTCATGCAGGCGCCGCTCCGAAACGTGGGCGTGTACTGTGCGGCCCAATTCCGGACCGCGACTTCTGTTTCCCACGAACGAAAAGCGAGCGTGTCCATGCCGAGGATGCTTGCGGGGCCGGGGGCGCAGGGAATGGGCCAGGGCGGATTTGGACGGGGAAGGTGGGCAGGCACGTTGTAGGAAATGGTACCTGGCTTTAAAAATACTGATTTACACAGACTTACGGTTTGCAAAGCAGTTTCAGGCCCGGGGGTGTCCCAAAAGCAGCGAGGTGGGAACCGGGTCGGACAACCTGGCGTTCAGAAAGAAATGACTCTGGAGTTGGCAGGTGTCCCTCTAAATTTCAAGCACGCTTAGCCAGCCTCACTCAGGTATGTGAATGAACTTATCGCGTCGCCGAAGGCTAGGAGATAAAGCCCTCACCTCCAGCCACCAGCCGGACAGACCGCCGTGGGCTAGCCCCCATCTGGGGCTAGAAGGATGGAAATCCTCTTATAATTTCCCTACCTGCAGATTTCCACTCCCAGGTGAAGCTATTTCCTTTCAAGACTCGTGGAAAGGTAAAATTACAACTGCCTAAAACATATACTGGCTCTAGTAGACTGGTTAGAATTGCTGGATGCATTTGTCTCTCAGGGCAGTTGGGGCATTTGCTGTGTGTGTACTTCACTGTTACCGTTCATTTTTGGATATTCAGAAAGTGATCTTAGAAGTTTTTATAGATGTTGTAACTTTTGGCTAGACTTTAACGGGAATTATTACTGTCGTAGTAGCTCCATAGTATAGGTTGATGTGGTTTATTATAAAATTATGAAGAGATCTAAGTGACTTCTAAAATCCACTTGGGGGGGTAAATTTAAATAACAGTCAAAAGTTTAAGAAAATTATCTGTGGCTTAAATAGAAAGGTTTTCTCTCCCTCTCTCAGCAGGCATTAGAAAGAAACCAAGGAAGTTTAAGAAATTACTCAGAGTTCTTGGAAAAGAAATGCAAATATATTCATTTACATATTCTTAGCCCCTTTGCCCCAGTACTTCCCTGAAAAAGAAAAAAAAAATGAAACTAAGATGAAAGGAAATTGAAACCAAAGTCTACCAATTAAAAACTTACTCTGTTGGTTGCTGGCCTGGGTGAATTTGTGCTTCCCCAAACACAAGACCCCTTGGGAACTTTGCAACTTCTCCACTTCATGGAACTGTTTGTTTTCCCAGTTGAGGAAATCGAAACCCAGAGAGAACGGGGACTTCCCCAGACACCCTTGTGAGTGCACCTGCCCGAGAAGCTTCCAGGAGAGAGCAGGGCTTCTGCAACAGAAGCAGAGTATCTTTCAGCCCTTCTCAACCCTCCAGAAGCATTCTCCAAGCCAGAGCTAGACATTTGCTCCTCGAAGCCTAGAGCCAGAGGCCTTGGCAGGCTTCCAGGCAGGTGAGCAGGCTGCCGCCTTGATGGGCCAGTTCTCAGGAGAGTAGAGAACAGGTCAGCTGGAGCAGTGCGCTCGGCACCCCAGGTGTAGTAGATGCGGGATCAGGTAGCAAACTGAGCCCCACCCGGGAGGGGGAGGCATCAGGACTCCGTTCATCAGAGTGAAGCCTTCCTATGACAGTTACCTGGCTGCATAGAACCAGGCAAGAGGAAGGGGCTCCCCACTGGCCCTTCTCCCTTAGCCGGTCCAAGTTCATCCTGGAAGAGGAACAGAGAGCATTCTGCTTCCATAGCAGCTGCACATTTAGTCAGTATAGTTCAAATCCCAGTGACGTTGTGTACATTCCAATATCAATAGCAAGTGTGTCTTCATTAGTTTGATTACAGTCGGAGATCTGCAGGAAGTGGTTTCCTTTTCAGAGTGAAGCTCTTTGGTACAAAGGATTGTTAAGCCTTGTTTGGTGATGTCCTCATCCCATTTGCTCCTGTGCAGACAAGGGAGGAAGGACTCACCCAGGATAGTGCCCCAGGATCCACAGGGTCTGTGCAGCTCTTCTGGGTGTTCCAGACCCTGCACGGACAGTGAGAGATGTGACAGCGAGACCTATGAAACACTACCAAACATGCCTCATGAGTCCAGGGGCCTGAGGCAAAGGCGCTTTGTGGAGAATTCAGTTTCCCCATCTGAGCCCTTTGCCTGGTGGCACTTAGGACGGGCTGGAATCAGAATCCCTGGGGCTTGGTGACTCCCAGGTTTTTGCCATCGCCCCAGCGCTTCTGATTCAGCAGGGCCGGTGGGGCAGAGGATGTGCTTGTCCACAGGTCCACACGTGGGAGGCCCTCACTGGGGCATCCCTGAGGGATTTCTGAGTGGGCCTCGGAGCCGTCCCTGGCTCGGGTCTGCCCCCTCCTGGTGGAGGATGAGAGGTACTTGAACGCTGAGAGCATGAAAAGCATTTTTCTTCAGCTGCACCTACTTTGTAATAGCACGTGTCAGATTTCATTTTTAAAAGATGCCAAGGGAGTACCATTCACCACTAGTATTATGGAATAATACTTTTTCCAGGTGTTTTTCTAAACTTACTCGGAATTGTTGAATCACATTTCCATTTGGTTCGGACTTGGTCAAAAAGGTAAGATTCGTCGTTCAATGTCAATGACCCTCAAGTCTGTGCCTCCCTTGTGTCTTTCAAGGAAATGGCAGTGAGTCAGAGGAAGATCACAGCATGGGGAGCACAGAGAACCAGGCCCTGACCAGCACGCACAGGGTGCCCGACTCCAAATTCCACCCCATCCACACCAAGATGGACGTCATCAAGAAAGGACACGCCAAGGACAGCCAGCGCTACAAGGTCGACTATGAGTCTCAGAGCACAGACACGCAGAACTTCTCATCCGAGTCCAAGCGTGAGACGGAATATGTGAGCGCTTTTCCTCTTGCTGATGAGGGTGGGGCTGCCCGGCCTGGGCATCTGGAGATCACAGGGTTGCTCTTTACTCAAGGGCGCCGGCGGTTATTCCGGTGGTCCTGCTGACTGAGCGGACAGCCAAGAGCCCCTCCTTACAGAAGGGATATTGACCCTCCCCTATGGCAAAGATCTTCTGAGAATCAGTGTGCTGCCCTCCAGGCCCCTGCAGGGCAGAGAGCTGTTCTCCCAAGAGGTGTTCACGTGGCCTCTGAGTGTCCTGGCCTGTGGGTCCCTGTCCCAGTTCTGTGCCTCGCTCTGGGGAGTCACAAGAGAGACAGGGAGCCCCGGTTGGCAGCTGCGTGGGAACGGTGACCGCTAAGTCGGGCAGAGACGCTCAGGGGCACGTGGCCAGTTCCCTGGGCGTTGCAGGGTTTTGTCACACAGGGAGTTCCCAGGTAACCTGTGTTTTTTCCTCCCCAGGGGCCCTGCCGCCGGGAAATGGAGGACACACTGAACCATCTCAAGTTCCTGAACATGCTCAGCCCTAGGGGCATCCACATTCCCAACTGCGACAAGAAGGGCTTCTACAAGAAAAAGCAGGTGAGCACTGTCCGCGCAGCTCCTTTCTCTCCCACCGTCCGCTCATGCGGAGGAGAGACCAGCCCTCCACCCAAGTGCTCTGGCTGCCGCCGTGGCTCACGGTCCCTGCCACGGCCAAGACCTCTGAGGGGCTTCCCCTGAATCCCTAACTCCTGGTATCTTCCCGCCGTCCGCTTCTCCCTCCCGACCCACAGAGCAATTCGAGGCCTCCCTGGAGCCTTTTACTAGCTATAGAGGGACCCAGACACGATAGCACTGCACCGTGGAGGGATGTTTTTATTAACTATTGTAGAGAATTTCCAAGAAGCCTGACGTGAGGTCCTGTGGCAGGAAGCTTACCCTGAGGTCCCATGTTGGTCCCTTCCACACCCGTGCCTTCCTGGTGGTGACCCGCTGTAAAGGATCAGATACATTGTTATTTTAAGGCATACTGAGTGTACCTCTGTAGATTTCAGATCACGCTATGTGAGCATCTCAATGGACTTCCTAATTGGATGACTCCTACCTCAGTGTCTACGGAATTAGTCACAGAACACAGGGCCATGTTCAAAGTGCTGGTGGGAGTGGCCTCGATTAGAGGGCCCCATCCTGTTCAGTGGCCACTGGTCTCTTTGCCTTTTCATATATTTCTATCAGTCACTTATTCAGCAAACGCACCCTGAGAAGGTACCATATACACAGCTCGGGGTGTTCTCTGAAAGACCCAAATGTGACAAGCCCAGGGCAGGTGGGACATTATCATTCCCCCCATTCAGCAGATAGACCTGTAGGACCAACAGGGTCCAATGTCCACCCCAGCGAGACCCTGAGGGACACAAAACCACCAGGACCCCTGCTTTCTTGAGGCACTCATACCTGCCCAACAAGTCCCCAGACACACGCTGTGCACACAAGGCCTTGATCAGTTGTGCTTCCTTGGCATAGCAGAGGCCGTGCTGGGAAACCATCCTGGGTGCTGACCACCTGCCCCCGTCGTCAGCACCCCCTTGGCAGGGCCTCCCTGGGGCTCACTGGATCATTTGTGCTCTGCCCACAGTGCCGCCCTTCCAAAGGCAGGAAGCGGGGCTTCTGCTGGTGCGTGGATAAGTACGGGCAGCCCCTCCCGGGCTTCGACGTGAAGGGGAAAGGGGACGTGCACTGCTACAGCATGGAGAGCAAGTAGACTGCGACCACGTAAGTCCTGGGCACCAGTGGGATCTGAGGGGGTGCAGGACCCAGCCTGGTGGGAGGGGCATCTGTAGATCCCAAGGGCTGGCGACCCAGAAGCGGCACTGGCCTGGAGGACAGACCCACACGAGACAGAGCCCTCAACCCGCCCAAACCAGAGCAGGAAAGAGGGTCTGTGGCCAGTTTGTCTTAGAGATACTTAACCTCATTTTTTTTAACTTTTTATTTACATTAGTGTATAGTTGATTAACAACGTTGTGTTAGTTTCAGGTGTACAACAGAGTGATTCAGTTATACATAGACATGTATCTATTCTTTCTCAAATTCTTTTCCCAGTTAGGTTGTTACAGAATATTGAGCAGAGTTCCCTGTGCTATACAGTAGGTCCTTGTTGGTTATCCATTTTAATATAGCATTGCCTCATTTTAAAGAACTTAGAACACTTAAACATTCATACACAATATAAGATTTCCAAAGTTAAGCTTTTCCCCTCATGAGCCTGATGGTTCATTGATCTTCACATGTAAACTGTTTTCATCCAAAAGAACTTGTTAAAGGAATGTGTTTCTAAAAGACGTGGCTTTTTCTTCCCCGTAAAATACATTATGGCTATTCTGAGAGTCTATGATTAATAGCATGTTAATAAAGTTTATGTAAATCTAACATGAAAAGAAATTTCAAACCATCACGTGAAAGAATGAAATCATATTTAAAAATCTTTTTTCATAAATGAGAGAGCTATTGGGGGAAAAAAGATAAATATATTTCATCGTCTCAAGACAAATTTAAGTAAACAGAAGAAGCTGTCATTTTTAGTGATAAGTTCTGTTTCCTTGCAAGTTGGAAAAAATAATTGTAATTTTAGGGTGATTATGTTAGTGAACACCGTGGGCGTCTCATGGGGTTCTCTGCTTTGTTAAAAAGTGTGGAATGAGCCTCTACCCTGCCAATTGCCTGGGTATCATGCCTGATGATCCCAGCGTGGGCCCTGAGCCCTTTTGATTTGGGGGGAGTTATTTCAATACATTCCTTTTTCTTTCTGTTTTAGTTCATGTGGAGCTCAAATATGCCTTATTTTGCACAAAAGACTGCCAAGGACATGGTCAGCAGCTGGCTACAGCCTCGATTTCGATTTCTTTTTGTGGTGAATTGATTTTTTTTTTTAAACCAAAGTTTAGAAAGAGATGTTTGAAATGCCTAGTTTTCTTCCAAATGGTGAACTTGGCATCTTTCCACTTTCCAGTAGTCAGTGAAACGCAGTTTGATTCTTCTTGTTGCTTCCTATAAAAATACCTGTAAGCTCAAGCACGGCGTGGCCGTAGCTCACACCGCCCTGGAACCCTCCCCATGTGTTTGCCGACGCAGCCAAGCCTCCACTTCATGCCTTAGCGACGGTGTTGCTTATGTAGACGCGCGCTTCGTCCCCACATGAAGATGAGACAAGGCCTCATCGAGAAGAGGAACGCCCTGCCCTCTGATGCCCGCACATCACGACGCACCCACCTGGAGCTACGTCTTTGAAGCAAGGGCCAGGGTCCCTGGACCAAGAAGATACTTTGTATCTTCAAGGGACCTGCACTGCTTGGAAACTAGTGGAGAGAATAAGGTGGAATCTTGCACACACACACAAAAAATAATAATAATGACCAAGAATGTTCTAGGGAACTCTGGGAACCTACAAAGGTGGGGATTTCTGACCCTTCTTTGTCAGGCAGCTTCCTGAAGACACAGCCTTTGCTGAGGCCCCATGGGGCAGGGGGGCAGGGTGACAGCCAGAGGCATCACAAATAATAGCCTGGTTCTCCAATGACTGCAGAAAATAGTGTTTTCCCACTCAACAATTCAAGAGCAAGTGTATTCTTGAGGATAAGCTCCTTAAAGACAAAAGAGGTTTATTTTCATCTCTCCCCTTTTGTCCTCCTTGGCACAATGTAAAAAATAATGATTCTATCTAACCTGGAAGACGAATGGCTTGTTGGGGAGCCAGTCGAGGACACTGGGAGAACACAGAGAATCCCCCTTGCTTGCTGCACTTGGACTTCCTCCTTTTCTTTCTAAGTCACACGTACACGCAGAGAGAATACCCTCTTCATGACTGTTCACAGTGTATACGTCATCGTCCAAATATGATAGCACCTATACTAGATAATCCTAGACGAATTGTAAGCAATGCTAGAGAATATAAACACGGCCACGACGGAGGGAGGGGGCTCGTGCACAGGGCGCAGCCACTCTCCCTGAGGCCACCCTCCAGGTCTGGCAGGAGAGTGGGGAGGGGCCCTCGGCCGCCCCACTGCAGCCTCTCTGGTTGGATGAACGCTGCACACAGCCCTCCTGGAGAACACAAAGGGATCTCAAGATGTTCTGCCTACCTATTAGCTTTCCTTTATTTTTTTAATTAAGTTTTTGAGAAAAAAAAAAGGTATTTTTGAAAAGTTCGTCTTGCAATGTATTTATAAATAGTAAATAAAGTTTTTACCATAAAGAAATCCCCTTCCCCTTGTTAGTGACCGGTTGCGGGTTTTGTGTTACGATATAATCCAGAGGGCAATGACGTTCCGACTGTAGTCAGAACTTAACCTACTTCCATCTCTGGCAAGAGAACCCAAGGAGCCAGCCTGCGGCCTTGCTGGCACCCGTCAGGTCTGCAGTGAGTCTCCGGTTCTGGGCGGTCCTCCCAGGTTCACCAGCCCCAAGTACCATGAGTCCGAAGCCACCATCCCCCAAGGGCACAAAGAAATGAGTGATCTGGGCTCCCCACTCACCAGGGCCAAGGCCATGCTGTTGCTATGGCAACCCCTTACCAGGGTTCAGTTAGCAAATACACTGGAAAATTGCCAATCACGGGTACTGACGAGGGTGTCATGAAACGGGGCTTCAGTGATGAGGCAACCTGTCCAAGGCCATTTTTTCATATGTTCAAAAGTCCTTGAACCAACCATTCCTCTCCAGAAACGTATCCTAAAGGCACAATAGGGGATGTGCCCAGAGAGCACGAGGATATTAAACTGAAATACATCCACAGAAAGGAATATTATACCACTACTAAAATGTGTTTGATGGTAATAATACAGAAAGAAGCTCATGGTGGGATAAAGGAGGAGCAAAATGCAATTATATTGCGTACACACACACACACACAGAGACATACACATACACACACATAAAACTGATTGGAAAGGCACCAAAACGGTAACCTGGTTACACTGTGAATGTAGATGATGTCCTTATTTTATGTCTATTTCATTACAGTTTCAACAACCTCGTAGTGACCATGAATGGATTCCTTTTTATTTAGAAAAGTGTGCTGCTTCCGTGTGGCAGGTGGCCCACTGCCCGGGGAGGCATCTGCTTCCAAAGTTAGAGGGTGGGGTCTGCTCCCGCGAGCATCTCAGGCTCCCATTCCCACAGCTCGTCTCCACGGCCCAGACGTACCCCCAAACCTCGGGGATGGCCTGGCCTCCTCTCCTGGCCCCGCGTTCCACCCGCAATACAGTCTACGGCTTTTGTCCTGGCACGGTCTGCACGCAGTGCACAGAACACGCAGGATTACTGCTCTTGTAGAGAAACAAAGTAAACGAGGCGAGCCAGTGGGACTTGCAGCCCATGGGAGACGAGTGCGCGGGAAAACAGAGGGGGACGCGGATCGTCCAGCGGCGTCCTTGCTGCTGATTTCCCTACCCTTTGCTACCGACGTGGGTCCTTGGACTCTTTTTTAAGTAATAGAAATTGATAAGAGTCCAGATGAGAAATTCAGGCTGGGGCCCCTGCGGCAGGACAGCGATTGAGAACAAGTAACCTGTGCCCTTGCTCGCCCCCCAAGGCACGGGCGGAGCTGGTCCCTTCAGTGGGGTGAGGGTGGGGGCCGATGGCTGGGTGGGGCCGGAGGGGTGGCTTCGGTGATCTGCGCACCCCCTTGCTGGTGCCGTGTGCTGGGATCGTGTGCAGCACCCCGCTTTTGCTCCTGGCACCTCAGAAAGGGCGGTTGGTTTGTGGCCTTTTTGTATCTTATTGTTCATACGTGCCCCCCAACTGCGCATGCGTGCAGTTATTTTTAGTCCCTTACAGTTTCTTTGTATTTATTCTATTGCTCGAGGAGACATTTGTGCAGGTGCAAGCACTGCAGCCAAGTGTCCCTGGTCCCAGGTCCCAGCCTGTCTCACTTACTTCTTTTTTAGTGTACCTCAGCGTTTTTTGAATGGACCCACAACGTCTGTCTCAGGGTAAAACTTATCATAACCTCTTTACCATTCTCAGCATCGGACGTGAGAATCTGTATGTCCCCTTCTTAATATTAAAAAGCCTGCAGTGAATGTTCTTTTGTTATTGTTGTTGGCGGGGGAGGCATATTTTGGGGGGTTTGTTTAATTTGGAAAAGCTAGTGAAGGAAGGCATAGCTGAGAGGGGACTGGGGGCAGTGAGGGAGCGGGCCCCCGGAGCCTGAGCGGGGAGCCACCCAGTATCCCTGCCCGAGGCAGGACGAGGTGGGTGGATGGGGGGAGATGGAGCTGCAGCCGGAGAGCGGGCAGGTCGGGACCCCAGAGCCCTGGCATTTGTGCTGAGTGAATGGGGGCCTGGGAGGCTGCAGAGGGGTGGTGACCTTGTTCAGCTGTGACAGGCTGGTCCAGCGGCTCCACAGAAGCCAAGGCCTGGGAGACCTCAACCTGGAGACTGTGGATCAGACCAGCGCTGCCCTGGGGGGCTGAGGTGTGGTCCAGTCAGCACATATTTTGCAGATAAGGCATGGACTGGATGTGAGGGTGAGAAGGTGGACGTAGAATGTCAGGAATGACAGCAAGTCTGAGCAACTAAAGCAGCATTTCCACTGAGGAAGCAAACAGGAGAAGACAGTTTGGGGGGGACTTGGGACCTCTGTACAAGTTCAGGTTGAGAGGCACATCAGACGAGCCCCGGAAACACCGCAGGCACCTCCAGTAAGGTGGCTGTGGATTCCTGAAGGAGAATTTCAAGGTCATTGGAAACAGCGAAGCCCCTGGGAAGACAGATGGCAGCCAGAGATGATTTTAAGGGGGTGAGGCAGGAGGCAGCCGGCAGTGCTGTAGCATAAACCAAAGGGACAGGCTGCTGTGGCCCTGTCCCCACTAGTGCCCTCAGTACCTGCCCTACACCTACACAAACACCTGGTCCAGGTGTCCTGAGGAGTGAAATCCAGGCAGGGCAGACACTGCCAGACACCAGTGATAATGTACCAAGTTCAGATTATCCCTTCCAGGTCTCCCTCTCTACACTGGGAAGTGACCACCAGGAATGTCCTCCCCCAGAGCTCCTCCCTGGTCAGGGGAGAGTAAGAATGACCAGACGCAGACTTCTGGTACTGGACGCTGTCCATTTGGCTCATCCTTCACCTGCACCTGTGTTCTTGAACTTCAGATGTAGACACAGACCGTCACACATCATCTGAGAGAGTGGCCATTACCCTGGGACATTATGAATTCACAGTTGTAACAAAAAGTAAACAAAAAAGTAGATTAGTTTCCTTTGGAAACAAAAATATAACAAATAGGTTTGAAGAGAAGAGGAAAGTTATTGTATCACTTCAATAAAAACACTGGCTATTCTGTGACCCTTGCAATTCCATATGAATTTTAAAATCAGCTTGTCAGTTTCTACAAAGAAGTCACTGAGATTCTGAAAAGGGTTGTGCTTAATCTGTAGGTCAGTTTAGGGTGTATGGCCATGTTGACAATGTCAAGTCTTCTGATACATGAACATGGTGTGTTTTCCATTTACTTAGATCTTCTTTAATTTCTTTCAAAAAGATTTTGTAGTTTTCAGAATATAAATTTTGTATTTCTTTTGTTAAATATACTACTAAGTATTTTATTCTTGACACTACTGTGAGTGAAATTTTCTTAATTTCATTTTTTGATTGTTTATTGCAAGCATATAGAAATACAATTAATTTTTATATATTGAGCTTGTATACTGCAATGTTGTTGTACTCATTTATTAGTTCTAATAGTCTTTTAGTGGATTATTTAGAATTTTTTTCGTATAAGATCATGTCATCTTCAAACAGATATAGTTCTACTTCTGCCTATATCTGAATGCCTTTTATTTCTTTTTCTTGCCTAATTTCCCTGGCTACAGTGTTGAAGAGAAGTCATGAGAGCAGACATGCTTGTCTTGTTTCTGATCTTAGGGGGAAAGCATATAGACTTTCACCATTAACTATGACATTAGCTGTGGTGTTTTCCTAGATACCTTCTGTCAGCTTGAGGAGGTTTCCTTCTGTTCCTAGTCTGTTGAGTGTTTTTATCATGAAAGGGTGTTGGATATTATCAAATGCTTTTTCTGAGTCTATTGAGATGATCATGTGATTTTTGGTTTTTTTATTTTATTAGTATGGTTTATTGCATTAATTGATTTTAGGGTGTTAAGACAACCTTGCATTCCTGAGATAAGTCCCACTTGGTCATGGTGAATGATTATTTTAATATGTTGCTGGACTTAGTTTGCTAGTATTTTGTTGAGGATTTTTGTGTCCATATTCATAGGAGATTTTTCTCTGTAGTTGTCTTTTCTTGTGATGTCTTTGGTGTGGAATCAGGGTAAAACTTTTATGAATGTAGGCTCATAAAATGAATTGAGAAGTGTTTTCTCATCTTCTAAATTTTAGAAGAGTTTTAAAGAATTAATACTCTTTAAATGTTAAGTAGAATTCCTCAGTGAAGCCATCTCAGCTTTTATTAGTGGGTAGTTTTTTCTTCACTAATTCAATCATTTCACTTGTTATAGGTCTAATCAGATTGTCTGATTCCTCTTGTGTCAGTTTTGGTAGTTCACGTATTTCTCAAAATGTTTCCATTTCATTTCAGTAATCCAATTGGTTAGTGTACAATTGTCCATAATATTCCTTTATAATCCTTTTTATTTCTGTAAAATTGGTGGTAATGTCCCCTGTTTCATTTCTGATTTTAGTTATTTGAGTCTTTTTTCTTGGTCAATATAGCTAAAGGTTTGTCAATTATGTTGATCTTTTCAAAGAACAGGCTTTTGGTTTCCTTGATTTTTCTCTGTTGATTTTCTGTTCTCTATTTCATTTATTTACACTCTAATTTTTATTATTTCCTTCCTTCTGCTTGACTTAGGTTTGGTTTGGTCTTCCTTTTCCAGTGTCATAAAGTTTTTTTGAGATTTTTAATGCCCCTATTAATAAATAATAGGGGCATTTAATAGCTGTAAATTTCCTTCTAAGCACTGCTCTACCTGCCTCAGATTTGAGAGTTTCCCAAGCTTGGAAGTAGGCAAGTGCTGTCCCAATTTAGACCCACAGAGGCAAAAGCATGACGAGCAGGATGATTTCATGGGAGGGGTTCCGTGTGGACCTTCTGCCTCTGCTTGCTCTCAGGACTAAGTGCAGCAATGCTCTGGGCCTGACCCGGCCACAGAAACCATCCTATTAATAACGCTTATGGCCTGGATCAGACGTGGAATAGATTCCAAACACGGCTGGAGCAGAGATCCTTCTGTCCCCACCAGGAGCTCTCTCTGGAGCCCATTTACCCCCAGACCTGTGTGAACCCATGGGACTTGCTGTTGTGACTACATACTCAACATGTGGGTGCATGACTTTTATGTGTGAGCAGAAAGAGCCATCCTGTCTATGCATAGGATTGACCCAAGGGAGCTGCTGAGAAGCTGCTGGAGAATCAGGTGGATGCAACAACAATAAAAGATGGGGACACTAGAATCGTGAAGGACTCTTAACTCAGATTGCCTCCCAAATGCCCATCAACTCCTGATTCGTTTGAAAGGAACTGGAACTGGAAATATGAGACACTGTTGCCAGTCATGACTGCTACATGAGAGCGTGTCCAGAAGCCCTGGGACTAGACAGAGCTGCCCCCACCCCCACCCCCTCCCCCATCTAAGACCATATGGATACTTATGTAGTTTAACTGATACTTTTGACTAACCACCCAAACATGCCATGGTCAAGGTGGATGGATACCCCCAGCTTCAGTTGAGACTGAGAACCCTCTGTAGGTGCTGCTCTGCCAGTGCCTTCAAGTTTAGAGTTGTGTCGCTTTAATTTTGCCCAGAAGTCACCTCCTGCGCATCGTGGGGAGGGAAGTCCACCTTCTCCAGCTCCGCTCCTGAGCCCACACCTGAGGGGTAGGTGCAGTCCAGACCCTCAGGCTGGGTCCTACAGGGCCCTCGTGGGGACTGAAGTGCTGAGAAAAGCTCCCATTGCCATCGCAGGATAACGGTGACCACGACGATGACCACGCGGCTATTTTTAGCAGGGTGGGATGGGGCCGTGGCTGACCCACATCGGGCTGATATATTTTGAATGATGCATCTGAGGGCTGAGTTTGCCGTGAGCCCTGCGGGCTCGGCAAGGGGAGGATGGCAGCTGGGGGGGTCAGGGGGTGAAGAGGGAGACCCAAGATAAGGGAGCTGGAGCCCAGAGCAGGGAGGGGCCAGTCGGGATCTGCTGGGATGGATGAGATGCCCATCCAGGGGGAGAAGAGGAAGGAGCAGTCGGCAGGGCAGGAAGACATGGGGGTCAGGAAGAGCAAGCAGGTAGCAGGTTAAGAAAGAAGGAATCCACGTTGCAGAGGACCCATGTCTTGGGCTCAGGTCTTAGTCGTGCAAACAGAGGGGCAAGCAGGGTGCTGCCCTGGAGGGCACCCCTGAAGCCCTGCAGGGGACATAGGCTGGGCAGAGTCAGAGAGGAGACGGGTGAGGGAGAAGTCAAGGAAGTGATTCTGTCTTGCATTTAAGGTAGAAGAAACCCTGGTCTATTTACAAGAGGAAGGGGAGGAGCTAGTGGAGAGGTTAGGGCCCGCAGAGGGAGGGAGGGGTGCCCCGGGCGTGGGAGCCCTCAGTGGGCAGGGCAGACGTGCCAGCAGTGGGGACCAGGAGCCTGCAGACTGGACTCACCAGCGCTGCATGAGGAAGGGGAGGTGACGGTGATGGATGGAATTCAGGAAGGAAGAAGACATTATGTTCAACAAATGTCCATGACAATAGCAATGTTCCAGTGCGGGATATTTATTCCAACGTGTTTACACTGTGTTCATGTGTTTGACTATATCTCCAATACATATTTTAACATGTAGCAACACCATCACATGTAGTTTTGACTACATAATCAACACTTAAGTTTCCCTGCAAATTTACGCTAAACACGGATACATGGAATAAACAGAGTAAATCATTCTTAAGCACAGCTTAACCATCCTCCATCAAACCACTTAAAGAAAATCACTGCTACACATTTGATTTTGCATTTTCTAGGTAGTATTTTCCTATGCTCTTTAAGACAGAAGCATGAACCTCTGAAGAGCTAAAATACAAGTATTTATATACAACATGATGGGAAGTGTTTCATGATATATAAATTAATATAACACAAGTTACTGTGTAGAAAAAAATAAATTTATGGTGAATAAATAAACTACAGCTTTATATATCAAGTAATATGTGCAGTATAAAAAGTAATTCCTATATATATACATATACATCTATATATATATAAAAGTGTGTGTGTATTCCAGAGTATAAATATCATATGTACTTAAATATTTCATGTGAAGGAATGGATCATATTGCATCTGCTTTCAGTTCTGTAAGTTAAAATACTGATGGCATTTGGGGTCCCCTCTGATTGCCATGGACCCCAGGATCTTCTTCCCGCTCCAAGGATAGACACACCAGCAGAGCCCAGGCTCTCCTTCCAGGGATGTCTCACACTGCAAAGAAAAGAAGCAAGGTCAAGAGCAGCCCCTGTGAAGCTGAGAGGGTGGTGGAGCTCCGTGCTGCCCAGTGCCATGTGGAGGGCGTGGCAGCTGAGAGCCAGGCCGTGGGCACCCCCAACCGGCCGTGACCATGACTGAGGGCAAATCCTACACCGTCCTGGTTCTCCTCGTAAAATGGAGACTAAGGGCAAGTTCCCAGTGCAATAAGGATGTCACGCATGTGTTGAACGGTACAGCGTGTGCACAACTGTCTGCTTCATGGCCCCTACGGCACAGCTGCTGAGCCCCGAGGGAGCCTGCCCATGTGTGGCCAACCTTGCTGTCGTATCCCCTGCCAAATTCCTTGTTTGTTATAAAGCACTTCCTGGTCCCCAGTTTCCCCCAGATATATCCACAGAACCTAGGCTTCACTGAGTCCTAAAGGGCTTCTCAAAATTAGGTCTTGGTTTGTTTAATCTCACTTATTATCTGGCAAGCCAAAAAAATGCTATTATATTTAATTATAAAGTTCATTTCCCTTTGTAGGGAGAAAAAAAGTAAGAGATGTCCAAACAGATACCCATTTTCCTAAGTAGAATTGTCCTGTTCCTCTCTACTACAGGTGAGACACTGAGATCCAGAATGTGAGGGGCCTGTGAAGGTCCCCACCTGCTCAGATTTGCTAAGTGATGGAGTAGCACTTGGCTCAGGGTCCCCGAGTGCACACAGGCTTTGAGAATTGAGCTGGTCTTCAGGCTACCAGGGGGCTAGTGCCTCCTACTCCCAGAGGGGTGGGTCTTGCGTAATATGATCTGTTATGTGGTTTTACTTTGCTTACTTGGAGCTGGACGCCCTGTTTGTTGAAAGGCTGGCGCTTGGCTGGGGTGTGGGCATCAGGGGCTGTCGCGTGAGGATGCACATACCTGTTTGCTGTGATAGAATCCATTCTTGTTGCAGTTTGGCAGATAAAATTTGTAAAGTTTGTCTCCTGCCTTCTGCTGCTCCCTGGCTAATCTGTCCAGCACTTTGTAGAGTTCTCGCTGGCAGGGCTCCTGAAAGAAAAATTTGACGTTGGGATCAATGACAAGAAACAGTGTATTATTAGCCTAAAACGGGAGCGGATGTAAGAGGTTTTGTGTGGGCTCTGAGGACAGGCCTGGACCCACTTTCCCTGGGCCTCACTCTCTCACCTATAAAAGGAGGATGGTTAGTCTCTGTTCTGAGTTGTTAAGATAAAGGATGGGATCCCCATGCCCTCCCTCACTGAACATTCACTAAACACTTGCAGGAGACAAGAGCATCACCAATGCCATGAGCTCTCCGACTCTCCTGCCCACCGTGAGTAATTCTGGCACCAGTCATCTGGTTGAAAGGAGAAGGGGCACAACTCTGTGAATGGAGAACTTAGTAGCAGAGATTTCTAAATTTTGAACAACGTTCCTCTGTAATCTACAAGGTTAGTTCACACGAACCAAATTCGTTGAGCATTAAGGCATTCATCTGGACAATCTGAGATAAGCATGAACTTTTCTCTATTTGTCATCATTTCAAGCTTAAACTCTGAAGTGTCTAGAAAATGGTTCAATCTCCACTTTTCTGGGTATGCATGTTTTTAGAAGTGATTTTCTTTCTTTTTTTCACTGATGAACCCAAGTCACTCCAACTTTAATTCTTTGTCGCCCTCAAGTGGTAGGACTGAAAACTTACATCAATTAACATGTTACAAGGGAGTTAGTGCTTAATGGGGATAGAGCTTCAGTTTGGGAAGATGAAAAAGTGCTCAAGATGGACGGTCATGATAGATAGTGGCAGAATAATGTGACTGTACTTAATGTAACTGAACTTTATACTTTAAAATGATTAAAATGCTATATTTTATGTTATGAATATTTTACCACAATTTCTTAAAAAGTGGGGGGAAGATGGGATGGGGGAGGAGGATGTTAAGACTAGCTCAGTGCTCTTTAGACACTGCCAGTCTGATATCCTTATTTTAGAGATGAGCTCAGAGATGTGAAGTAATATAGCTAAGGTTGCACAGCACGAACTGCATTTTCTTTCCATCCAGAGGGCTCCTCTGCTGAAAGCCCTTGGGTTAAATGCTCCCAAAGCTAAGCTGAGAAATGTCTGTTAGGCTTTGGGAAGCAACTTGTTTATATCCAGGGCTCAGGACCAGACCTACAGGGCCCAGCAGATTCAAGCTAGAGGCTCCACCTACCCCGAGTCTCTCACCTTCCGCTCTGTGATGTCGGTGATTTCCAGAGCCCTCATGCTCTCATAATTACTGATGGCGTTCCAGAGGATGGGCAGGTCCTCACTGGACTCAGCCATCAGGTGGAAATTGTCCAGAAGCTGCTCCTGGGTCATCTCTGAGTTCTCAGGGGACATGTTCTCTGAGGTGGCAGGGTCCTTTGCCTCTGAAAATGGAAAAACGAAAATCCATGAGCCTCCCACCGAAGCATCTGCACCTGTGCCCCCCTCCCCTGAAGCTGCTTCCCTTCCCACAAAACCGGACTGGGACAGGATGGTCATGCTGACCCAGAGTTTTGCCTACTCCCTCTTTAAAGGAACTTCTGATGGCTTCCAGGTAGAGGGATGACCCAACAGCAATACCAATGGCAAGAGTGTCCTGTGTTTCTGCCTCTAAAGTAGGCACATGCACATTTGTCAAAGCCCGGGAAGAGCCCTGAGAAAGCCATGGATTACAATTCAATTCCTGACCCCGTCCTCAGCTTTCCCCTCCATAAAATGGGCATTTTAGTAATTCCCTGTGAACAGGTGGTAGGGTTTTTTAGAGGTGGGGTCTAGATTGCAGCTCTATTCTCTTCTTTTCCAGGGGCTCTGCCTTCCCACAGAGTGACTTCTTTGCAACCCTGGGAAGAGGGAGGGTCACCAGATTTCCTGCAGAGTCCTAGGGTTTGGATTTGGTGCATGGACGGAATGATAGAGAACTGGCTCTCCTGAGGGAACCCGGGGGGACACCCTCTCCTTTGAGGACCACAGAGATGACTCTGAAGGTAGAGAACCAGAGGAAAACCGTCCCCACCTTGGAAGGGTGATGCTCTCCAGCAGATCCCTCTCAGGGCATAGAGCCACAAGATTCCGCCAAGAATCACGGAATCACTGGACATACAGCTGCCCCGACAGGGAGGTAAGGAGAGGTGGTAGAGGAGGGTGTATTTCCTCTGCTTCCCACTACAAATAAATCACTGCTAAATTCAGGAAAGTTCTGCTTGTCACGTTCTGAGGAGGCAGCCCACACATCAACCACTGTTTTTCTATGGCAAGTGAAGTTTTTAGCCTGAACTTTCACATTATGTTCTGTAAACATCTGGGAAGCACATACTGTCTGCACAGGACATATATTTCAAAGGACATTCCAAACACCTCCCAGGAGGCCAGCAGTACAGGCTCCCACTACGGGTCTTCCCGGAAACTAATGCATTGGCAGGGAGGAGAGCCAGGGGCGTCTGGAGTGGCACCCCGCTGCCCGGGCACCCCATCGCCTCCCTCTTCTGGGTTTCTATACATCAGTGGGCTGCCCAGGTGGTCTGGGCTCCCTCCCCCAGCTCTCCCACCAAGTTGTGTGTGTCCTGCCTTATCCTAAGCGCCCCCTGCAGGACCACACAACGATGGAGTTCATCTGGGTGACAAATCCTTTCCCCTTACAGGTTTTGGCTGCAAGCTCTGAGCCTGGCCGGGTTGGCTCCCCACTCACTGGCTGTGGGCTTTGGTGCAGCCCCAGCCCCCTGCCCGCCCCAGTCCTCCTGCCCGCCCCAGTCCCCCACCCCATCTGTCCCAGGGGAGGGACCCGGGCGGGGAGACGGTTGGTACCTGTGGCCTCGGCGCTGGGCGCGGGCATGCAGGCGCCCTGGCCGCGGGTGAGGGCGTACAGGGGCCGAGGCTCCCCAGGCAGGGCGCGGCAGCTGAGCCCATGGGCGCAGCGCGCAGTGGCCACGCCGCAGGCGGCGTCCAGCGGCAGGGCGCACGTGGGGCAACAGCCGCAGCCGGCGGGCCGGGTGAGCTCCGGGCACGAGGCGGGCACGGGAGGGCAGAGCGCCAGCCTCTCGGCGGAGCAGGGCGCGCAGCGCCAGGGCTGGGGAGCGCCAGCGGCTGAGCCGAGCTGAACGGCCAGCGAGAGCAGAAGCGGCCAGGCGCGGACAGCGGGGACTTGGGGCATCGCCAGGCAGCGGTGGCGGTCAGGAGCCGGTGCTCGCTAGACGGTGGCGGCGGCGCGCTGGCCGATGCTCGCTGGGCGCCGCGTGCGCCTTATGAAGGGCGCCGGCCGGGCCACCTGAACCAGCGGTTAATGATTGGCGGCGCCGCGTGCTCGCGGCCGGTGTTCAAAATAAGTTTGTTTTGGTTGTAGACGCACTGCCCTGCGCAAACCGTGGGTAGAAGGAGGGCAAACGGTCCAGGTTTCAGACCGTGTTTGTCCTGTGGTTAGGGTTCAGACCTGGAGCCAAAGTGCAATTCCAGCCAGGAGCGCACAGCCAAGTGGAGGGTGGCGCTTGCTTGTTTCGTTCAAGGAGCATCTTCAGGCTGAGTCTGCCGGCGGTCCCCGGAAGACCCAGGGAAAGCAAGAGAGATGAGCTGGGCAAGGCTAGCGCATTGGCCAGTTTTCAAGTGGGGAAATCAAGGCCCAGGCAGAGGAAGGAAGGATGGGCTTAGATAGAAGCCAGGTGTTTGAAAGCCCTGGCGGCTTCTCAGGGACAAAACCCAGAATTGTTTCTCCCTCTGCAGAAAGAAGACCAACAGGCCCCTTAACTGCTGTCTGGAGAGCCTTTCCCAGGAGGAAAGATGGAAGGAAAGGGGCAATTCCTCCCAGGGCTGATGCAGCGCTCGCTAATGTCACCACAGCCCCCAGAGACCCACCTTGTTAACTGAGCTTGCAGAGACGAGGGGGACTCGGAGCCATTCAGAGACAGGGCGAGGGTGCAGAACTAAGCCCAGACCCCAGCTTCCTCTGACTTTCAGCCTCAGACCAGATTTTTATCAGGAGTTGATGACCAAGGCTTTCTCTCTGGTTAGAATTCCTGTTTCTGAATATCCTCTTGAGTGGAAAGAAAAATGTCACTGTACCTTCAAAGACAGTGAGATATGGCCCTGCCCTTGTCCAGATGCTGCAGGTGCTCTCACGGGCACCCGGTCCCTGGAAACCAGGCAGCTATTGACAAGAACAAGGCAGCTTTATATTTACTGATGGAGAAAAATCTCCAAGGTTTATAATATTGTGCAAGTCAAGTAAAATTTCCAAGTGAAGTAAAACTAAGAAGGCACAGAATATGCCATTGCTTGTGTACCAAAAAGTAATATGAATGTATATGTCACTGCGGTTCTAAATGTATTGAATATTCTGAGAAGAATATGAAGAAACTGATACCACTGACTGCCTTGGAGGGGAGGTGTGAAATTAGGTGACTGGGGAAGAGACTGGTTTTCCCTTCACACTCTTTTCTATCCTCCTGGATTCACATTATCTAGTCAATACTATGTTTTTTCGGTATTATCAGGTACTTACATTATCAGTTATATTATCTATCTCACAAAGAAACAAATTGAAATTAATTTACTAGCTTTTTTTTCTAGTTACTTCACTGGCTCTGTGGCCTTGGGAAAGTTACTTACCTTGTGTTCTGCCACTATTATATCAATAACTTGTCACCCCTGCCCCCGAGCATGTCCTCAGGAACAATCAAAATAAGGTTGGTGAAAACAGTTGCAGTTGGATGTTCACGGTCATGTTGGTTATTATTTTTACAAAGCAAAGGTCAGTGTCTGGTCCAGGAGCACACCAATGGTTTTGACTTTTTAAACTTTATTTCTGAGGTGAGTTCCTAAAGGATTTCATTTCCCCAAAAGAACCTGTGCTCTGAATTTTCTCTCTGGACTTCCTCAATTTAGAATCAGCGTGCCCACTTGAAACGTTTTCTTAATGACACACATGAAAGAGAGAATCATCTGGTAAATATCTGGGGCCCACCTCTGTGTGCCTGGCAATTTGCCAGCCCTGTACAGTTCACCCAGTTGTGCACTCGCCGGGTGAGGTCCCTCCCTCCCTCTCTGAGGTCTCCTTCATCCTGCATGTAGTGGGAATTCCTCTCCTGGTGAATCGATTTCCCAAGCTTGCCTCATAGCAGCAGCAAACCAAATGGCCACCAACCCAGAGAGAGCTCTCCCTGCTTCCAATCCCATCAACACAAATGGACAGGGCTCTTCCTCGAGGCCTGTGTGGGCCGTCTGACCCCTCTCTCCTGTGAGGATGAGCTGCCCTCCCCTGGAAGGTCAAGAGGTGGCTTCTCCTGTGCTCATTTCTGGGTGCATCCTGAATCCCAGGTCCCACCGCCCACTGGCTGGCATCCACAGCCTGGCCTGGCCTTCCATGCCTCCTGTGGTCTGACCCCAAGGTCTGGCCCCTATTAGCATGAGGGGGCGCTCCTGCTGGGGGCACTGAGCTGCAGCGTGGGGCAGGGAGGGAGCCCCTCACTACGTGTCATAGTCTCGGAGCCTCCCCCCGCCTCCCTTAATCCCAGCCCTGCAGACTCTGGCTCATTGTCCAGGCTTAATGTCCCTCCACCCCAACTCAAGAAGAAAAAAGACCACTGTCATACCTCCATGACTTTCTTCTTGCTGTTCTCCATGAGTGAATTTTCCTCACCCTACCGTCCGCGTCCCCCTGTCGTCCGCGTCTCCCTACCGTCCGCGTCCCCCTGTCGTCCGCGTCCCCCTGTCGTCCGCGTCTCCCTACCGTCCGCGTCCACCTACCGTCCGCGTCCCCCTACCGTCCGCGTCCCCCTTCCGTCCGCGTCCCCCTACCGTCCGCGTCCCCCTACCGTCCGCGTCCCCCTACCGTCCGCGTCCCCCTACAGTCCACGTCCCCCTACAGTCCACGTCTCCCTACCATCCGCATCCCCCTACCATCCATGTCCCCCTACCGTCCGCGTCTCCCTACCGTCCGCGTCCCCCTATCATCCACATCTCTCTGTCATCCACATCTTCACGGTGTTGGTGAAGATGTTCTGCCCCTTTTCCATCCCTCAGGATCCACCTGAAGTTCCTCTCCCCTGAGAAGCCTTCCCACAGCTCCCAGGTAGAATGAGGTGCCCCCTCTGTGTTCCCGAAGACTGTGACAGTGGGTTAGGGGCACTGTAGCTGAAGAGCTACACAAACCTGCATTTACCTGTGTGTCTCCTGCCAGGCTGGGTGGGCAGGGGACAGGCTCACAGAGGCCCCTGCCCCATCCATGCCCAGGGCACTAGTGGTGCCCCAGCCCACCCTCCTAAGGACTATAGAGTCCAAGAGCCAGGCACTCCTGGATGCAGGGCATGGGAGCAGGGCGTGGCAGGGGGATGGGGAGCCGTGGTCTCCTATACGTGAACTGTAGGTACCTGGCACCAGGCTGTACTCGCCAGACTTGCCAGGGGTCCTCCCCAAGAGCTCAAGAGGGAGGGCTTATCACACCAGCTGGGGTTGAAGCCCCCCTTTGCCCAAACCGAAGCTGGTACTCTTCGTGCTGAACCACATAGACACCTGATGTAAGGAAGGGCCAATATTATCTGTGTGTGCGAGGGCAATTGGGAGCATATTTGGGAGGACAGGGGTGAAAAGTAGCTTTGGGGGGACATATGGGAAGTTTTCAGGGCCAGCTACAGAATCTGTATCTTACCAACTAGGCAAAATAAAGCATTACACTCGTGGAGCTCCAGTGACACAAAAGATGCCTGGCACCTTGCTTCCTCACCCCCCATTGTAAATTTTCTGCCTGCAGAGGAAAGGGGACCACTGTTGCCATCACAGAAAAGCGGAGGAGCTGCATGTAATCTGGGCAGTCCCTCTGTGTGGCCCCAGGAGACACGACCTGAACGGGGCTGCACGCAGCGTCTTTGCTGCTAATTTCATGACGCTTCACAGCACACCACCTCTGGTTGCACCTCCAAGAACTCAGCTCCAAGAGTTTCATCAACCCCTAAAGGGCAGGCGTGGGAGCTCCCCAGCAAAACCGCCTGTGCTGGCACCTTGGATTCCACGTCCTGCATATTACATAACCTCCCTGCGCCTCAGTTTCCGTGTCTATAAAATGGGGATAATGCAGAGGCTGGTACAGTCAGCCCTGCATAAATGTGAGCTGTCACCAACATCCTCAGCCACAGTGTGCGCTCACAGAATAGAGGATGATGAAACTGCGTGGGGCCTTCCGTCACCTGCTGTTTCCAATTCTGCCTCCGTGTTACGAGCTGCTTACTCACCACCAGCTGGAAAATTGGGCAATCGCTGCTCTGAAAAACAATGCAAAGGTCAAGGGCAAAATCAGATTTTCAAAGGGAGAGAACGCTGCAATCCAGGGGAAACTCCAAGGGAAGTTGTTTTTAACCCAGGGGAAAAAAACAAAAAGATGTTCTGCTGTGTTCCCCGATCGATGGACACAGTAAATGATGCAAATCTTGCAAAGGCCTGGCCTGCTGCCCCGCTCCTGAGCGATGAAGGCCACCGCTCCACAAACTGAGGGCAAGTCTACTCCCCCTGCTAATCGAAGTGGAAAAGCAAACCTCGCTTTTGTCACGTCAACACAGCCCAGATCCTAAACACAGGAGCTCAAACAGCGTGCCCGGGGCGGGGCCGGTGGAAAGACCAGGGTTTAATCTCTACTTTGGCAGGTCACCCACCCTGCATTCCCATTTTGGGGTGCCACTGGGGTTGGGATACAAGTGCCAGATGGTGCTCAAGGGTAATCACTCCCTTGCCCTCCTCCTGCACCAGGGGCCTCAGTCGTGGTCTAGACCAGCCTTATATCCCCTGGGCCTGCATAGAAATGCATACTCCCAGGTCCCACCCAGACCCTTGACCCAGAAGCTCTGCGATGGGGCTGGTCCTCTGTTTTCACAAGCTCTCCAGAGGACCCTGATGCTCGCTCAAGTTTGAGGGCATTTAGAAGACCCACGCCATCCCACTCCCACTCAAAACCACACCATAAGAAGCTGGCAGTGGAGAGTTCAGGGCAGGGTAATGGATAGAAGAGTCGGTGCCGTACTTGGGTGGGGTGCGCAGCATGAGGCGATGGAAAAATCTTAGAAGGACGCAAGAGACCTGAGCTGGCCCGTCTCGCTTCTGCTGCTCACCCCAGATGAACTGTGTGAGTCATTGCCAGCCAGAATTCACTGCCCCGTGTAGCAGCGAAGAGTCTGCCCATGGGCTACGGGAAATCCCTAGGCTCTCTGCTATGTTAGGCATGATGTTGTATGTATGGCTAAGCGTTGATGATCATTTTTTGGTGATGAGTTCTGTGGTTTCATAGATGGTTAAAAGCGTCCATGACTTCAATGAGGAGAAAAGGCTGCTGCACCAGACTGGCCCTGCGATGTCCCCCAGGAAGTCCACACTCTCCAGCTCTATGCACAAAGACCTTAATATGTCTGTGGACACATCAGTCAACCTCAAACGTCCAGGATCCCCCTCACCAAGCCCCATCGAACTCACACAGGGGCAACAGGGTGTCTCCCACCCACAAAACTCAGCAACAATGTAGTACTTTATTCATGCCTTCCAGGCATGAGGTTACACAACTCTGCTAATTCTCTGACCTGGGCAAAGGGCAGGGACCCTAGGCCGACAAGTGGGGGATTGCCTCCTGCATTACAATTTCTAGTCCATCACATAGGGCGCTGTCACCTACATCAAGTGTGCACATCATGGGGGCATCTCACCCACATTACAGCATGAACATCTGTGGGTGCTATCACCAGGCAGAGTGAATAAGTGTTCTTTTGCTCCACAAACTTTTCATCGGTTGGTATTGTCAGTATCTGGATTTGGGTCATTCTAATAGTTGTGTGCCTGTATCTGTGTTGTAATTTGCATTTCCCAGATGAAATATGAAGTGGAGAATTTTTTTATGTGCTTAGCTGCCATTTGTTTATCTTCTTCAGGGATGTGTCTCATAAGGCCTTTGACCATTTATTAATTAAGTTGTTTGTTTTCTTATTTTGGGGTTTTAAGTGTTCTTTTAGCATTTTAGCTCTTTATTAGATTTGTCTTTTGCAAATATTTTCTCCTGGTCTGTGGGTTTTCTTCTCATTCTCTTAACATGTCCTTTTACAGGTCAGAAGTTTTTCATTTTATTGAAGTCCAGCTTATAAATTTTTGTTTTATTGTGTCATGTGATAAACCCAAGGAGAAACATGCTGAGACACATAGTAATCAAATTGACAAAAATTAAAGGCAAGGAAAAATTATTAAAACCACAAGGGAAAAATGACAAATAACATAAAAGGGAACTCCTAGAATGTTAACAAGTGATTTCTCAGCCGAAACTCTATAAGCCAGAAGGGAGTGGCACAATATATTTAAAGTGATGAAAGGGAAGAATCTACAACCAAGATGACTCTACCCAGCAATGATCTCATTCAGATTCAATGGAGAAATCAAAAGCTTTACAGACAAGCAAAAGCTAAGAGAATTCAGCACCACCAAACCAGCTCTACAACAAATGCTAAAGGAACTTCTCTAAGTGGGAAACACAAGAGAAGAAAAGGACCTACAAAAACAAACACAGAACAATTAAGAAAATGATATTAGAAATATAAATATTGATACTGACCTTAAATGTGAATGGATTAAATGCTCCAAACAAAAGACACAGGCTCGTTGAATGGACCCAAAAACAAGACCCATATATATGCTGTCTATAAAAGACCCACTTCAGACCTAGGGACACATACAGACTGAAAGTGAGGGGATGGAAAAAGGTGTTCCATGCAAAAGGAAATCAAAAGAAAGCTGGAGTAACAACACTCATACCAGATAAAATAGACTATAAAATAAAGAATGTTACAAGAGACAAGGAAGGACACTACATAATGATCAAGGGATCACTCCAAGAAGATATAACAATTATAAATATATATGCACCCAACATAGGAACACCTCAATACATAAGGCAAAGCTAACAGCTATAAAAGAGGAAATTGACAGTAACACAATAATAGTGGGGGACTTTAACACCTCACTTACACCAATGGACAGATCATCCAGACAGAAAATTAATAAGGAAACACAAGCTTTAAATGACAGAATAGACCAGATAGATTTAATTGATATTTATAGAACATTCCATCCAAAAACAGCAGATTACACTTTCTTCTCAAGTGCACACAGAACATTCTCAGGATAGATCACATCTTGGGTCACAAATCAAGCATCGGTAAATTTAAGAAAAATTAAATCATATCAAGCATCTTTTCTGACCACAACACTATGAGATTAGAAATCATTTACAAGGAAAAAAACATAAAAACACAAACACATGGAGACTAAACAATATGTTACTAAATAACCAAGAGGTTACTGAAGAAATCAAAGAGGAATCAAAAAATACCTAGAGACAAATGACAATGAAAACACGATGATCCAAAACCTATGGGATACAGCAAAAGCAGTTGTAAGAGGGAAGTTTATAGCAATACAATCCTACCTCAAGAAACAAGAAAAATCTCAAACAATCTAACCTTACACCTAAAGGAACTAGAGAAAGAAGAACAAACAAAACCCAAAGTTAGTAGAGGAAAGAAATCATAAAGATCCGAACAGAAATAAATGAAATAGAAACAAAGAAAACAATAGCAGAGATCAATAAAACTAACAGCTGGTTCTTTGAAAAGATAAACAAAATTGATAAACCTTTAGCCAGACTCATCAAAAAAAAGAGGGAGAGGACTCAAATCAATAAAATTAGAAATGAAAAAAGGAGAAGTTACAACAGACACCACAGAAATACAAAGCATCATAGGGGACTACTACAAGCAACTCATGCCAATAAAATGGACAACCTGGAAGAAATGGACAAATTCTTAAAAAGGTATAACCTTCCAAGACTGAACCAGGAAGAAATAGAAAATATGAACAGACCAATCACAAGACCAATCATCCACATATATTGGATTCTTCATTATATGCAAATCAATCAATGTAATGCACCAAATTAACAAGTTGAAGAATAAAAACCATATGATCATCTCAATAGATGCAGAAAAGTCTTTTGACAAAATTCAACGCCTATTTTACAAAAAAAAAAAAACCTCTCCAGAAAGTGGGCATGGAGGGAACCTACCTCAATGTAATAAAGGCCATATATGACAAACCCACAGCAAACATCATTCTCAATGGTGAAAAACTGAAAGCATTTCCTCTAAGATCAGGAGCAAGACAAGGATGTCCACTCTCGCCACTATTATTCAACATAGTTTTAGAAGTCCTAGCCATGGCAATCAGAGAAAAAAGAGAAATAAAAGGAATCCAAATTGGAAAAGAAGTAGTAAAACTGTCACTGTTTGCAGATGATATGATACTATATATAGAGAATCCCAAAGATGCCACCAGAAAACTACTAGAGCTAATCAATGAATTTGGTAAAGTTGCAGGATACAAAATTAATGCACAGAAATCTCTTGCATTCCTATACACTAACAATGAAAAATCAGAAAGAGAAATTAAGGAAATAATCCCATTCATCACTGCAACAGAAATAATAAAATACCTAGGGATAAACCTACCAAAGGAGGTAAAAAACCTGTACTCAGAAAACTATAAAACATTGATGAAATAAATCAAAGATGACACAAACAGAGGGAGAGATATACCATGGTCTTGGATTGGAAGAATCAATACTGTGAAAATGACTACTACCCAAATCAATCTACAGATTCAATGCAATCCCTATCAAATTACCAATGGCAAGTTTTACAGAACTATAACAAAAAATCTTAAAATTTGTATGGAGACACGAAAGACCCTGAATAACCAAAGCAATCTTGAGGAAAAATAACAGAGCTGGAGGAGTCAGACTCCCTGACTTCAGAATATACTACAAAACTACAGTCATCAAAACAATATGGTACTGGCACAAAAACACAAATATAGATCAATGGAACAGTATAGAAAGCCCAGAGATAAACCCATGCACCTATGGTCAAGTAATCTATGACAAAGGAGGCAAGGATACAATGGAGAAAAGACAGTCTCTTCAATAAGTGGTGCTGGGAAAACTGGACAGGTACATGTAAAAGAATGAAATTAGAACACTCCTTAACACCATACACAAAAATAAACTCAAAATGGATTAAAGACCTAAATGTAAGACTGGACACTATAAAACTCTTAGAGGAAAACATAGGAAGAACACTCTTTGACATAAATCACAGCAAGATCTTTTTTGACCCACCTCCTAGAGTAATGGAAATAAAAACAAAAATAAACAAATAAGACCAAATAAAACTTAAAAGCTTTTGCACCACAAAGGAAACTATAAACAAGATGAAAAGACAACACTCAGAATGGGCAAAAATACTTGCAAATGAATCAACAAAGGATTAATCTCTAAAATATATAAACAGCTCATGCAGCTCAATATTTAAAAAAACAAACAACCCAATCAAAAAATGGGCAGAAGCCCTAAATAGACATCTCTCCAAAGAAGACATACAGATGGTCAAGAGGCACATGAAAAGCTGCTCAACATCACTAATTATTAGAGAAATGCAAATCAAAACTACAATGAGGTATCACCTCACATCGGTTAGAATGGGCATCATCAGAAAATCTACAAACACCAAATGCTGGAGATGGTGTGGAGAAAAGGGAACCCTCTTGCACTGTTGGTGGGAATGTAAATTAATACAGCCACTATGGAGAACAGTATGGCGGTTCCTTAAAAAGCTAAAAATAGAATTACCATATGACCCAGCAATCCCACTACTGGCCGTATACCCAGAGAAAACCATAATTCAAAAAGACACATGCATCCCAATGTTCATTATAGCACTATTTACAATAGCCGGGTCATAGAAGCATCCTAAATGCCCATCGACAGACGAATGGATAAAGAAGATGTGGTACATATATATAATGGAATATTACTCAGCCATAAAAAGGAACAAAACTGGGTCATTTTGTAGAGATGTGGATGGACCTAGAAACTGTCATACAGAGTGAAGTAAGTCAGAAAGTGAAAAACAAATATCGTATATTAACTCATATATGTGGAATCTAGAAAAGTGGTACAGATGAACAAATTCTCAAGGCAGAAATAGAGACACAGATGTAGAGAACAAACGTAGGTACACCAATGGGGGAATGTGGTGGGGGGATGAATTGGGGGGTTGGGATTGACTAATAATATATATACAGTAATATGTATAAAATAGGTAATTAATAAGAACATGGTATATAAAAAATAAATAAAATAAAATTCAAAAAAAGAAAAAAAGGGATTGCCTTTTGTATATTAACCTGTATCTGCAAACTTGCTATAATAACTAATTAGTTCTAGGATTCTTTTTGTTGATTCTCCCAGATTTTTTTTAACATAGACTGCCATATCATCTGCAATCATATCATCTGCAAATAAACACAGTTCGAATTCTTCCTTCCCAATCTATATACTTTTATTTCCTTTTCTTGTCTTATTGTATTACCTAGGACTTCCAGTACAATGTTGAAATGTAATGGTGAAAGAGGTCATCCTTGCCATGTTCCTGATCCTATTGGGAAAGCTTTGAGCTTCTCACCATTAAGTATGACTTGGTTGTAGGTTTCTTGTAGATATTCTTTACAGTTGAGGAAGTTCCCTTCTATTTTTAGTTTACTGGAAGTTTTTATCATGAATGGGTGTTGGATTTTGTCAAATGTTTTTTCTATATATGTTGTTATTATTGTATGGTATTTCCTTAGCCTATGATGTGTTAGATTACATTAATTTATTTTTTAGTGTTGATCCAGCCTGTATACCTGGGGTAAATCCCATTTGGTCAAGGCATATGATTCTTTTTATATGCTGTTGGATTCGCTTTGCTAATATTTTGTTGAGGATTTTTGCTTCTATGTTAGTGAGAGATATAGGTCTGTAGTTTTCTTTTCTTGTAATGTCTTCGTCTGGTTTTGGTGTTATGGTAATGCTGGTCTCATAGAATGGGCTAGGAATTCTTTCTTCTGCTTCTATATTCTGGAACGTTATAGAGAATTAGTATAATTTCTTCTTTAAATGTTCAGTAGAAGTCTATGTGGACCTGGTGCTTTCTGTTTTGGAGAGTATTTTGGCATTTTCTCTTTGTAAATTTGAATAATTTTAAAGCAGTACTTGTACTATGATATTTTGCACTTATTTATTAATGAAGTTTACATGTTTCTTCTCCTCAGTTGTGCTTTACAAAGAGTACCAACTATTAGCCTCTTATTTATAACCTGGGGTCAAAGGCAACCTTGAGCATATCAGTTACATAGAAACTGTACTAAGAATTTATGTGTTAGATATGGAATTGTAAAGTTGATGGGCCACAGGAGTAGATGTGAATAAGTCTTAGAAATAAGACATGTATTTCACTCCCAGGTCCTGGATGCAGGAGCCACAGCACACCATGCAGGGCCACAGGGGAAGCACCAGAGTGGTCAGGAGGTAGAGAATGGGAGCAAGGGGAGAGCTAAGGCCATGGCCTTTATTGGAGTCTCCTTAGGAAAGGCAGGGCAGGGCAAGGTGAAGGGCTTAGGACTGGCTAGTTTGAATAGTGTTGGTGGCTCTAAGCTATAGAGTCGGCCTCTAGTTGCCTGGTACCTGCTCCTGGGGTGATTAAGGCAGAAGAATTTTGCCTCCTGGGGAGCACAGCCTAGATAGAATAGGCCTGACTCTGGGTTGGTTTGTTCCCATATATCAAAAACATGCTCCTGGATGAGCCCTTTTCTATCTCCAAGAATGGGCTAGCCAGGGAGGGCCAGTCTCTCCCAGCCAGAAAGGTTTGTAAGGTGCCAAAACATCATACTATACAGAAAAGAAAAATATATACAATACAGAAACAATAAGTAATTCATTGTGCTGGAGTTCAGAAGAGGCCCCAGTGTGAGGTGGAAACGGAAACCACTGGTGGAGCATGACAACTCTAACAGCCTGGGCAGCAGGCGTGCTGACAAAAGATGCTGCAGGTTGCTGAGTAGCTACCATGCGCCAAGCATCGTACTGAGGAATTCCTACACATGATGGGAACACACAGTGGGGTGACTCATTGTCCTGGACCCACACCTTCTAAATGACCAGAGCCAGGCTCTGAAGCAGCCCTTCTTACACCAAGAGCATTATTTGTATCCGTAATGCAGCTTTCAGTGTGGCAGACTAGCAGGCATATGCGTGCCTGCAACTTGGACTCGAATCACGCTTGAGTTCAGCCTCTCCAGGTCCTCACCTGCACAGTGAGGGGCATTCGGGCTTCTGGGAGTCAACACAAGGAATGTAGCAGGCTCTGGGCAAAGATCAGGAGCTTGGAGGGTGTGGGTCAGTTCCTGCCATGGGCCAGGTCTGGAGTCCCTGCAGGGCCCCTGTGCATGCCCAGGCACCCCACACGTCTCCCCAGAGGGCTGCCCGATGTTGTACTGAAGGGCACTGCTGACAGGTAACACTGTGTGCTAGACTAATGCGACTCTGGACACACACTGAAGATTTCACAATGTTTTTATTCACAAACACAAACAGAAGAGCCTTACGTTATACTCAAAGCAGTGTGCCCAGGTGCCATGAGGTCAGGGGGACCCTGGGGGTGTACTGATGCAGCAAGAAAACATTGGGCCAGACCTCAGGATGCTGGACAGTGTCCAGGTAGCTCCCACCTTATTCACTCCATGACTTTGGGCAAACTCTTCCCCTCTGCAATCTTCAGTTTCCTCATCTGGAAAATGATGGACTGTACCAGGTGAGCTTTATTTTTTCATTATTATTTACTAATTACATGTTCTTTTTAGAAAAACGTAAAATGGATTTAAGTGATGTTAAAATTTCCCATCATGTTACCACCTAGATATTACCAATGTTCCCATTTCCATGAATCTCTTTTTGGATGTGTGTGTGTGTATGTGTGTGTGTGTGTGTGATGTGTATATGTGTGAGTTTTAAAATGGGATCACACTACACCGTCTGTTCTACAGCATTTTTTCATTTAATATATTATGAACATTTTGTCTACAGTGTGTATTTATGTACACAACCATACATGTGTGTACATACATGCACACGTACACACACATGTTGACACACAGATTACTGGCTGCAGAGCATTCCTGTCCTTAGATGTGTGTGCACTTCCATCAGGGCTCTTAAAGTTAATGCTCCACAGACGTAACAGGAAATGAGTGACTACTTGGTCTGATTGTCTCCTGATGCTTCTCTAAGTGGAACTGCCCCTTCAAAGGTCGTGCGTGCTCTCAAGCCTTGCACCCAACGTTGAAAGCAGACCTGCCCTCCGGGAGGGCTGTGGCCACCGGAGGGCTGTGGCCACCGAGAGCCCGAGCAGCAGGGTGGCGAGGGCTCCCTTCCACCACCCGCAGCACCTGAGCCTGGAGAGCTTCCCCAGTGTGATGGTCTGTGCTAACAGAAGGGGATGGGTCCCCAGTAGAACCCCTGTCTCTGACAATCTCCTTCAGCACTCTTGGGCGCCTCCAGGATTCAGGGATCTCAAAGCATTAGGATGTGACCTCAGATATTGCCTCAATTTAAAGACAAAGGAGAGAACGGGGACAAAATCCAACCACCCAAAATCACACAGCAACTTAGTGGCAAAGTTCAGATGGATAATACCTTTTAAAAATACCAGAAGGGTAGCAAGGGCAAAGAGTGCTGATTTTGGAGTCAGACAGTCTGGGGTTCTCGTCTTTTTTGTTGTTGTTCATTTTAAAGTATTATTAGTCACACCTGAGAGTGAACGAGTTTATCAGATCTTTCCCGAGAACAGGTTTTTCAGAGGGTGAGGATTTAGGGGTTCTGCTAGGCGCCCATAAATGATCTTGAGCAGCTACCTCCCACCCTCGCGGCTTAGTCTTCTCCTCGAGATTGAAATGGGGATAATAAACACGCTGCTCTGGGTTCCTCTGAGGCTGAGATCATGTCTCAGAACCAACATTCACAGGCTGCGGGTTCAGGTTGGCAGCTGTTGCTCTTCTCTGCGGTGTCCTCCCTTCAGCCCCTCCCCGCCCCCCAAGATGCTTAAGGCGAGGTGGGAGGTTAGTGTGTTAAGTGACCAGTATTCTGAAGTGGTGCTACCATTCGTTCACTCGGTGTCACCTGGGAGTCGTTAGAAAGGCCAATTATGGGTCCTCGTGCAGACCTACTTGCGGCTGGGCCCAGCTGGGGCTCCAACAGTCCCTGGAGTGGCTCCAATGAGCTCAAGTTTGGGACTTCGGAGTCCGGTTGCTGCGGTCACCCTCAGCTGTCCTACCTTCTGACTCTGCACTCCAGTCACGACAGGGCATCTCTCTGGTCTCGGATGCCTTGGGGACTAAGGTGGGGCGATGATCTCCACTCCTTTAGGATGTGGTGGCAATGCTGGTAAACCACTTGGCACGCCATGAGGGCACCCCTCTTGGCCCATTGTTGGGGGCACCCGTGGGCCCTGACTTCCTGAAGGCCCGGACACACAACCCAGTTGCGCACAGGGGAACCTGCCAGGTGGAGCCGCTCAAGGCTCGGGGCTCCACCCCTGCGTGGCTCTTGCGCCTGCGAGGTCATCAAGGGGAGATTGCACACAGGTGGGCTCCTGCACGCCTGCGTGGGCCTGCCGTGTGGAGTACCCGCCGGTACTTCAGGGCGCAGGGGCTCGCTGTGCAGTGCAGCTCGCCAAGGCATCTGGTCCCCGCTGGGAAGCAGGATGGACCCCGGAGCGCAGGTAGCCCAGGGCAGGATGGGGGTGAGGCGGGGGGATGGGAACGAGGCGGGGGGGGATGGGGGCGAGGCGGGGGGGTGGAGAGGGAGGCTTCTGGGTGTGCCCGGGGCGCAGGTAAGCCAGGTCACAATGGGGCTGGGGGCGTGGTGGGTTGGCGGGGTGCCGGGGACTAGGCAGGAGGGGAGGGGCGCTGCAGGAGGCCTAGGTAGGGGGGCACCCCTTACCTCAGGATCCGCCTGAGCTCCCGGGTGGGTCGGGCAGGTCCCGCGCTGGCATCAGGGGGCCTCCTGGTCCTCGGCGGGAGTCGCTGCACGACTCCCCTCGTCCTGAGCCCCAGGCCCACTTTTCTCCCCGACGGGCGACCTGTGCTCCGAGGCCCCGCTTGCCCAGGCACGGCACCCAATGCGCCATCCCAGAGACATCAGAGGGGATACCCTTGTTCTGCTGCCCCCCGCCCCTCATCCCCCAAACCCTCTGTCCTGGGTCTCGGCCTCTCTGGGGAAAGCCTGGAGGCCCAGGGAAGCAGTGGGCGGCAGAGGGGTACCCATGCAACGCCTTGCTCCTGAAGCGAAATGGAAAGCGGGGCTGCACAGTTAGGTCGCAGGCCCCAGGGGAAGTTCAAAGCCTGACCTTCATAACCCTGTATTTTGGCTCCAGTGGCAACAGCTGACTCGGGACCCCTCAACCACTTCCGTCCCAACCAGGGGATTCCTGGGGGGATTTCTGAGTCTCGGTGTGCCTGTCTCTTCACCAGCCGAGGAGGGCTTTCTTTTCTCTTTTTCATTTGTAAAGAGGTAATACGTGCCCATGGTTTCAAAATAAAAAAGCATAAACAGGTACACAGTGACTCCCGCCACCCTCTGTCCAGCCCGCAGCATAAGTAAACATCATGTTTTTAGCCTCTTCTGGAACTTTCTTTAGATTCTTTTTTTCCCTCCGTTTGTACAAAAGGACTCTACCTAAAACAGAGATCTTTCCTTATCCGTATATTAAAAAAAAGATTGTATATAAAACACTGTTAAGGGTCCTTGCACATTTATCCATTAGGTTGCCAGTTTTTCCTAGATATTAGAAAATTAACACCTTATTTATCTTTTCTAGAACTTGTGTTTTATCTTTTTTTCATTTAGTATCTTTTTTAAAAGAATTATATTTAGTTTATTCTTTTCTTTTATGTCTTCTGTATTATGAGTTATCATTAAAAAGCCTTATTTCTGACAAATTTACAGAGGAATTCACCGCTGTTTCCTTCCAATTCTTATATAGCCTTGTTTTTTACATTTAAATATCCATTTGGAATTTATCATGGTGAATGATGTGAATAAGAATCCAACTTTGTTTTAGATTTTTAAAAATTATTCTCCTTTTTCCTAGTAATCTATGAATTTTTAAAGAATATAATATTCCGTCCCTTATCATTTATTTTATATAAAATATGAGGTAGGAACATGTTTTTACTATTGTTTTGGGTTTTTTCCAAACGACTGACCAGTCAGAGCAACATGCAAAGAGAAAGAGAAAAAAACCCTCTCTTCCCTACTCCTTTGAAAGCCTATCTTTTCCCATATGATATTCCCATATGTATGTCAAGACCATCTTTTTAAAACAATACTAATTTTTTATCTGTAAGCTTTGTATATATATTTGTAAGACAATACTAAATCATTTTTTCTGTAAGCTTTCAGTATGTTACAATATCGTTTTATTAAAAAACATCAAACTTCCAAAATTGAATTATTGGCTCTTTATTCACTTTCATAACTGGGTTAGTTAAAAGTAGCTCCTGTTAATATCTTCACTTGGAGTTTCTTTTTGTAAAAGCCCAGCCTTCCCCCTCACCCCACGTCTTTATTCTGAGATCTCAGTCCCTGTTTGAAGTAGGAAGGCTTACTCTCTTTTGACAAGTGCTGATTATCTTCCAAGGGGTTTGGATCATTTCTTTTTCTCCTTGATCTAGCAGGGGCTAAAAAAAACAAAGTGAATTATCCTTACTACTTTATTTCTGTTTCTCCTTATTTCTCCTTGGATTTTGCTCTATAAGTGTTGATGCTATACTGTCTGGTGCAAAGATAATTATAACAGAAAAGCATTTTGGCTTTTATTTTTTCTTACACGGTACTTTTGTGGTCTTAATGTATTTTGCCATGAATTCAACCTTTTCCAATATAAATAGTGAAGTCTCTGAATTTTTTCACTTGTTCTTCTCTGATTGTCTTTGCCATCATTCTACTTCGAAACTTTCTGAGCACCTCATCTTCAGTGCATCCTGCTGTATACAGTGTGGAGTTGGATTTTCTTTCTAATCCAATCTGAGAGTCTTTTAATAGGTGAGTTTTTTCTCTTTGCATTTCATGTGGCAGCCGTTTGAACTTTACTTCACCAAACAAGATATGTAGATGATAAGTAAATGAAAAGATATTCGATGTCATTAGACAATACAGAAATTCAAATGAAAACTACTTTGCAAATGAGATACCACTACTCACCTATTAGAAAACTGAAATTTAAAAAAAGTTTTAGGGGCTTCCCTGGTGGTGCAGTGGTTGAGAATCTGCCTGCCAATGCAGGGGACACAGGTTTGATCCCTGGTCTGGGAAGATCCCACATGCCGCGAAGCAACTAAACCCATGCGCCACAACTACTGAGCCTGCACTCTAGAGCCCACGAGCCACAACTACTGGGCCCACGTGCCACAACTACTGAAGCCTGCGCTCCTAGAGCCCGTGCTCCACAACAAGAGAAGCCACGACAATGAGAAGCTCGCGCACCGCAACTAGAGACAGCCTGCACACAGCAACGAAGACCCAACTGAGCCAAAAATAAATAAATAAATTTATTATTAAAAAAATTTTTAAACTGACAGTACCAAATGCTGGTGAGGATGTGGAGGAACCAGAACTCTCCCTCGCTGCTGGTGGGATGGAAGGGATGGAAGAATGGCATAGCCACTTTGGAAGACAGTTTGGCAATTTCTGATACCAACTTATTCTCTGGAGTAAATCTTATCTTTCAGGTTTATTTAGAGTTACATTAATCCAGTCTAAGCATTTTTGCTAAAGGAAACAATGCTCAAAAGGACCCCAAGGGCTACACAGAAGACGCCATGTAAACGATCATGATCAGTTCATCCTCCCAGGAGGAGGGGGCGCTTCCTCCCTGCTTTCTGGCAGGGCTCAAGGCATCTTGGTGCATGAAGCCGGACCTTCACAGACGTGGGCGTCAACAGCTCTGATCCACAGCTCGTCTCTCTGCTTAGCTGCTTCTGGTCACTCACCCCACCCCACCTCGATGTTCCCCTCAGTTCCCTGATGAAGATCACACCCACCTCATAAGAATACCATGAGAAATCCAGGAGAACAGATTTTGAACGTTGCAGCACACTCCATGGAATAAATGTTTCCATGGGAAGCCCTCCCTAGACTGTATTTTCAGCACCTCTAATGGTTTAATCAAGGATTTATCTTGGAAGAAGAAAAAAGGTGGCCATGATGGACTCACTGCTGTCTGTCGTGGGGTTTGGCCCTGGGATATTATTAAGCTTTTCAAAAGCATCACACCTCACCCTACTCTCAGCACCTGCACCTGCACAACACAATTCCACTTACATACCAAAAACCGCAGTTTTGTTTTTTCATGTTGAGTTTCAATGTTGAGATGATTTCATTGACATTTCAAACTTTTTTTTCTGAAAAAATATTACCTGAAAGTCATCTGTTTTTTCAATCCTATCCTTAAAAACCATCTTTCTGACGGGTGCTTAAAATTTTCAGCAAAAAAAAAGACAAAACTAGTGAAAAGGCAGGCACGGCATGAGTGTGGTCTTGTCCTGTGCTGGGTTTCATCTTGGTGCTGGAAGCTTCCCTCGCTGGGGCAGAACTGGAGTGTCTGCCTCACGGTGGTTGTACCTCAGGAATGTGCCCGGTGGGGCTTGGTGCCGGGCCCAAGGCTCCACTTGCTGTGACCTTCTAGGATGCTGACCTCTGTGCTTTGTTTTGGCAGCTTCCTGTGTTGAGCTCCTCTGAGGATGAGAGCCTTTCTTCCGTGACCAGACGGACGTCCCTGACAAGGTTCCTAAAGCACAGCACCCCAGAGGGAGCTGCCCCCAGCTGGCACTCAGAGCTACTGGGCGATGTCCCCTCACACCAGGAAGGGGGCTCTGCAGGCGGGTCCCCACTGCCTGTGCACTCCCCCTGGGACCTCCCTTCATCCCCGGGAGAGTTCAGCCCCAAGGTCCCCCCCAGAAAGAGGCGGCTTTCCACCATCCGGGCCTCTGAGGTGTCCAGTGGGCAGCTAGGATCCAACTCGGACCCCTTTGCTCTTGAGGAAGATCCGCCCGTGCCAGCCTCGGTCACCCGGCGGCGGCGGCGGCGGCAGCAGCAGCAGCAGCAGCAGCAGCAGCAGCAGCAGCAGCAGCAGCAGGGCAGGCCCCCCCGAGCAAGGAGGTCGCCACCAAACTTGGGATTGCCCGGGATCCGGAACACAGCCAGGAGGAGGCCACGGGACCTGAAGAGGCTGGCTGCTGCGGTAGGACCTGACCCCGACCCATCCCCTGGAGCTCTGGGTCCCTGCCCAAGGCCCCCTGGGAAGCAGCCTGGTGACAACTGAGAGAGCAAACGCTGCCCTTTCCTCACGGATGGCCCCTGGCCTGGGCATCATGAGGTCACCAGGACTGGAGGAGATCGTCCAGCTCAGGGCCCTGCCTGTACCCCATCCTTCCCGCACTCTGAGGGGTCCCCATGACCCCACAAGAAGGACCTTTGCTTGTGCCATGAAATATGTGCCTCCCACGGTTCCCATGTGCTCCCCAACTCCTTAGCATAGTCTGCCTTCCCGTGCTGTAGGGATGAGACAGCACAGGCTGGGAGTCCCCAGAAAGCCCCTTGCTCTGTCCTCCTCTCAGCTGTGAGCTCCTGCAGCCTCACCTGCCCCCCTGTTCTGGCCGACCTCGGGGTCCTGGTGGGTAGAGGGTCTCCTGGTCCCTTCCTGCTGTGAGCTCTGCTTCCCAGCCCCTCAGCTGGTCCTTCTGGTGACCTCACGTTCTAGGAGCTTCTCGGGAAGGAGCACTGCTGTGGACACTGCCGCCTTGCCTTTCACACCTCTGCCCATTTTTAAGTTGGGTTTGCTTTGGGGCTATTGAGTTATATAAATCCTTTATCTATTTTGGATATTAACCCCTTATCAGATATGATATGATTTGCAAATATTTTCTCCCATTTCATAGGTTGCTTTTCATTTTATTGATGGTTTCCTTTGCTGAGCAGAAGCTTTTTAGTTTGTTTTTACTTTTGTTGCCTTTGCTTTGGTGTCACATAAAAAAATCATCACAAAGACCATTGTCAAGGAGCTTACCCCCATGTTGTCTTCTAGGATTTTTATGGTTTTAGGTCTTACATTCAAGTTTTTAAGCCATTTTGAGTTGGTTTTTGTGTATGGTATATGATAGTGTTCCAGTTTCATTGTTTCTGCATGTGGCTGTCTAGTTTTTCCAACACAATTTATTGAAGAGACTGTCCTTTCCTCATTGTACATTCTTGGCTCTTTTGTCATAAATTGACCATATAGACATGGGTTTATTTCTAGGCTCTCTATGCTGTTCCTTTGATCTATGAGTCTGTTTTTATGCCAATACCATACTGTTTTTATTACTATGGCTTTGTAATATAGTTTGAAATCGGGAAGCATGGTGCCCCCAGCTTTGTTCTTTCTCAAGATTGTTTTGGCTCTGTGGGGTCTTTTGTGGTTCCACATGAATTTTAAGATTGTTCATAAAAAATTTTTTGTAAAAAATGCCATTCGAACTTTGATAGAGATTGCACTGAATCTGTAGATGGCTTGGGGTAACATGGACACTTTAACAATATCAATTCTTCCAGTCCATGAGAACAGATTATCTTTTCATTTATTTGTATCATCTTCATTCCTAGTGGTCTCTTTTCTCTTTCCTGTCTTACTTTTTCACCCTACTTCTTCAGAGTGTCATTCGGTTCTACCTTCCAAGTTCCTCTCATTGGCCTTTTGCCCCCTCTGCTTGGCTTCACTTGCCTTTCTGGGGCCGCTGCTCGTGGAGTGGGTTTTTCTGATGCCACCCTCCACACCCTGCTAGTCTCAGGACTGTGCCTTGTTGTAGTCAGGAGCAGGTAATTACCAGCAGATCAGAAGCTCCATGTGCATTTCTGGGTGGGACCTGTCAACCGCGGGCTGCCCGGGGGCCTCGGCTGCCTATCCATTGCAGGACAGATGCTTCCTCTCACTGGTCAGTATCCCCACAAGCTAATGTCCTTCTGCCAGGAGAAGCATGAGCCTGGCTGGAATATTCTGGAGCTGAAGAAGAGAAGGGGCCTGTAGGTCTCACTGTTTTTGGTGGGGGGAGATTGCCACAAACCTACCTGCCACCAGCTGAGCCTGGGTCCGCAGAAGCAGTGCAGCCCCTCCATGCAGGCAGAGACCCTCTTCCTCAATCACTGGGACAGACACTGAGTCCTCCACAGCACCAGGCTCTCCCATTCCTCATTTTGCCCCTGGGGCTTGCCTCTATTTTTATACTTTCAGGGTATTTGGAGGACCCTGACCCACAGTGGGCCTGCCATCAGTGGCCGGCAGACCCCAGCCTTCTTTCCTTTCACCTCCACGATTGTCCTCTGAGATCCAGTCCCCACACCAAACACCACGGGATCTGGCTAAGCCACCTGAGACCTGCCCCCCTCCACTTTCTGTGTGCCTCTGCCTTGTTCAGCAACCTAAGTCATCCTGCTCCCATCTCCCCTGTGCTGTCCTGGGGACCCTCTCCCTCCCTCCCCTGCCCTGAGCAGCTCTGGAAGAGCCCCTTGAAAACACAGCAGGAAAATGGCCTGTCTAGACAGCCTCACACAGACACTCATCTGCAGGTGCCAGCCACCCCTCACGTTCCCAGCCCATGCCTAGCTGGTCCCTCCTTCTTCCTGTCCCCTCCCCAGTGACCTCTCTGTGCCCTGTCAGACCCAGATCCTGGGGTCCTAACCCCATCCGCTCACATACCTGCCTGTCCCCACACTGGGATTCGGTCCTCTGGGAGGTTGCTAGCTCCGTCTTGGGGTCATGGTGCCCGGCATGCGGGGGCAGAGCCGTGGAGGCCAGCGAGCCCAGCTCACACTTGTGAGTCCTGGATGGTGCCCGAAAGTCAACACGTGTGAGGGTCTGCAGCCCTGGGTGGGCACCTGCTTTTCCAACACAGATTGTCTCTAGCAAAGGTCAGTGCTCCTGCAAGGTAGACCTCAGAGATGCCTTTCTTTTAACAGACAGAGCGGTTGAGGCAGTGGGAGATCCAGCTGCTTCAGAACATCGAGGAGGCCACCCAGCACGAACTCACCATCGAAGACGACTGAGCACTCAGCCCCGGGACCAGGAAGCAGCTGTGCTCAGGAGCTCCTCCTGCGGCCTGACTTACTCGTCTGTCCATCCGACTGTCTGTCTGTCTGTTTGTCTGTCTGTAAACCCCACACCTTCCTCAGGACTTGCTCTGGGTCCAACCTTGACCTCCGTTGTACCTCTGGGTGGGTTGGGAGGAACTGGCTGATGATCTTGTTACTCAGATTCCAAATGTGGCTTTCAGAGGCGCCAGCTGAGACGAGGGGATGGAGGAAGCAGGTACAGACAGGTGAGGTGGATGGTACCCGGAGATGAGATGTAACCCATCTCCCCTGCCTTCTTCCCCAGCACGGCCAGGTGAGCCTGTGATGCTGGGAGGACACAATGTAGGGAATAGGACCAAGTTTCAGAGGTAAATACCAAGGAGCTAGGCAGCCCACCCAGCTGGAGAGGACGGGGTCTTAGACTGCCACTCCAGGAAAGGCCAAAACAGTGGCTCTCAACTGGAGGGCACTCTGAGAATTTGTGGGTGTTGGTTTGTTTAGGGTATTGGGGGGGTGAGGAATTTAACCCCTTCTCTAGAACTGAGCTCTCTACCTCACTGTTTAGGATAAGGATCCCACCAAAGGGCTGGAGGTATCTGTGATCCTCATACTGTAAGGAAAAAGAAACGGGTGCCCAGGGCACTTCAGTCAGCATAGCCCGGCATCAACCTCCCAGGTCCAGGCATCTCTGAAACACGTCTGTTAGTGGACCCGTTGTGGTTATGAATACAGAGCTAGATTTTATCCTTGTAAATGCTTTCACAGCACCCCTCCACTTTAAAAGTGTTTTTTTTTTCTTCCTTCTAAAAACCAAAAATGCTTACGTTTCCAGTGCCATTATGTGCTGCCTCCACAGTCCATCCTCCAGGCCAGTCATCCATGACCTGGGTCTTCTCAGGGACGCAGATAAAGCCTATTGCTAGAGCAGAGTCCAACCGGGCACCCTAAACAGAGCCTCAGGCTGGCCTGAAACGACAGGAGGTGGCAGATTCCAAGGGAAGGCATGGTTGAGGATGATCTAAGAGAGAGCGAAGAGTCTTACTCTGGAGCTGCTGGGTGGGTGGAGGGCATTCCAGATCAGAAAGATGCTCCCTGGAAGAGCCTGCATTTGTGTGGAGGTTTTGAATAAAGAAGGGATGATTGGGATTCCTCACACGGGATTAGATGCAGGCTGAGGGCTGCAATTATTGGGATAGTTGCTTCAAACTTCCTCTGTTGATGTTCTTATATATGTTGGTAAGAACTTATTTACTGTGTAGTGTGTTTAAACATTTAAGTTTTATGAGCTACTCTCTCCTTTACAAGCTGACTATTCAACTTGTTCACTTTTCCTTTTTTATAACAATTACCAGATCATTAAAAAGTTCATGCTTTTGTGTTATATTTGAAAAATGAAGCAGAAAAACTACCTATAATTGCAATAACATGGAGATTAAATACTTCAGTGTAATTCCTTGCCGTCTTTGTTATTAAAAATAAACAATTTTCACGAGAACTGTTCCCAGAGTCTGTGTCTGATGCAAGGTAATTCAGATGTGTAACCAAGTGAATTCTGTTTTCATCCTTTAAAAAAATTCTGATTGAGAATGAGTCTAGGGAGGAAGAAAAATAATGTAGGGACTTTGGGGAAACTTGTTTTGAAAGACTGGGAATTATAGGGACTCGGGAAAAAGGTTTACCCATGAGATAATTTCCTAGATATTTATGTTGAGTCTTGTCGGCTGAAAAAAACGCACAACCTAAACACTGAGACTTTTTTTTACTCAGCGGACTTACGACTTAAGCCTGGATACAGCCTCTTGGATCACTCTGAGGGACAGTTCTGAAGAGGTGAAGGAGAAGCCAGGATATATCACAGTTTTTGGAAAAAAAAAAAAGTCGTTGAATATCAAAAGATTATTGCTAATTAAAGAAGTAGACATCTCAAGTTAAAGCTTTTAGTGCTTTTCTATATGGGAAGACACAAGAGTCTGGAGTCTTCGAAAACATTCCTTTGATGTGCACCTTAGCTATCCAGGGCAGGCATCCAGTTTTTCTCCACCCTGAATCCCCTCAGGGTGCACCTTTGGAGCAGCTGCAGTGGCTGAGGGCTGCAACATCCTTTGTTCACTGAAACGGCAGGGGACATTCTTTGTCCACACTCTCCTATGTATTAACAAAACAGATTCTTGACTTCCCGGGTGGTCCAGTGCTTAAGACTCCGCCCTCCCAATGCAGGGGGCGTGGGTTCGATCCCCGGTTGGGGAACTAAGATCTTGCGTGCCACATGGCGTGGCCAAAAAACAAAACAAAACAACCCCCAAAAACAAACCGAAAAACCAGATTCTTACATTCATACAATTGGAGTATATGTAAGTATCGTAGGCCCTCTAGTTAAAATGTTTAAAGTGCAATTCTCGTGAATATCTCCCAACTTAAACACAGATGTTTGCGCACATGTTCCATCCACTGGAGGACGCTGGCTGGAAGCAGAAGGAACAAGCCTGTGCTGGCCAGTCTGCTGCCCGAGGGCCAGATCACGCAAGTGGAGCGGAGTCCGTCTGACCCCCAGCACCCCACTGTGTCCTCGGAGGAGGGCTGGCCTGGGAGAAGCTGGGAATGAACGGGAGGGGACATTCTCAGGTCGAGGCACTCAGGACAACAGGTACTGCCAGCTCAGGTGGGATGGACAATGAGAATCTGCAAGATTTCCAAATGAATGGTTGTCTTTGGCAAAATGACAAATCTCTAACGGTAGCCCTTGGGAATTACACTAGTGATGTTCGTTTAGAGACCAGCATGGGTGTGACTTATACCACTATTTGGAATGAAAATGATTTCCTTAACTCTTGTTATGTATACAAACCTGTATGTTTTGCGGAAAATGCAGTTTTAAAACATACAAGGAAAGGAAATGCCTCCTTTTCCTGGTGCAGTTTCTATTTAACTTAAAATGAGAACATATTTCTAATCTTTATTTAAATAACACATTTTTCCCTAAAAGATCGTATCTATACACAATGTGTGTAGTCCACACAGCATGCACATTCCCCCTTGTCACTAAGCGTGGTTCAGAAAACTGCTGTGTGGAGACTGCGTTTGTTGTATGGACACGCCAGCCTTACGTGTTCCAATTTCCCCATTGCCGGATGTTTGGTTTGTGTATTAGTGTATCTTAGCTTCTGTTATGTTTTAGTTTTCTACTGCTGCGTGACAAGTGACTACAAACTTAGCGGCTCAAAGCAATCCACCTTTTTTGCTTGGCTCTGGTGGCTCAGCTGGGCCTCTGCCTGGGATCTCTCCAAGTGAGATCAAGGTAGGCTCTCACCTGGAGCACCTGGGAGAGAATGGAAGAACCCAGTTCCCTGTGGTCGTGGGACTCAGGGCCCCTTTTCCTTGCTGGTTGTGGGCTGGGTGCTACTCTCAGATCCCAAAGGCCGCCCACATTTACATGGTCTACTCCGTCTTCAGCTGTCAACCGTACAATGGAACCTGTTCACGCTTCAAATCCCTCTGCCTTTCTTTTCTGCCACCAGCCAGAGAAATTTCCTTGCTTTTAAGGGCTTTTATGAGGTCCAGTATGCCAGGTAACATATCCAATCCCACAGCTGTGGTTGGGGGGTGATATCTCATCCCTTCACAGGTTTGGAGATATGGGGCCATGGACTCTTTGGGGGCCAGTTTTAGCATTCTGTCCACCAGTATGTTCCCAATTTTTCATCATTATAAATAACACTGTGATAATAACCTTAGTACAAAATGCTTTGTGCCCATGTCTACCAATTTTGTGAGGTAGAATCCTAGAAGTTATTTTACTGTATTTAAGGATGTAAGTGAGACAACGTCTCATTTTAAGTTGAATAGAAACTACACCAGGAGAAAGAATGTACTTTTTGTGGTCCTTGTTATGTGTTACCAAGTGAGGTACAAATTGACAAGAGCAGTGCCCAAATGGGAGCTCACTGTGGCTTTCCTAGGGTTAAAAAATCTTTTAAAACATTTACTAAACTGGGGCTTCCCTGGTGGCACAGTGGTTGAGAGTCCGCCTGCCGATGCAGGGGACACGGGTTCGACCCCTGGTCCAGGAAGATCCCACATGCCATGGAGCAACAAAACCTGTGCGCCACAACTACTGAGCCCGTGAGCCACAACTACTGAAGCCCGCGTGCCTAGAGCCCATTCTCCGCAACAAGAGAAGTCACTGCAATGAGAAGGCTGCGCACCGCAATGAAGAGTAGCCCTCGCTCGCCGCAACTAGAGAAAGCCTGTGCACAGCAACGAAGACCCAACACAGCCAAAAAAATTTTTTTTAATAAATAAAATAAAATAAATTTATAAATAAAAAATGAGAGACTGAAACACACAAAAATATAGGAAACAGGTTATGAAGGCAGAAGAAAACATCAGAGAACCTGAAGTATGTCTTAAGGGAATAGTGGTGAAATAATAGGATGCCATAGAGAGACATACCCAGCAAATAAAAGATGCCTCAGAGGGGCTCCCCTGGTGGCGCAGTGGTTGAGAGTCCGCCTGCCGATGCAAGGGACATGGGTTCATGCCCCAGTCCAGGAAGATCCCACATGCCGCGGAGCGGCTGGACCCGTGAGCCATGGCCGCTGAGCCTGTGCGTCTGGAGTCTGTGCTCTGCTATGGGAGAGGCCGCAACAGTGAGAGGCCCACGTAGCGCAAAAACAAAACAAACAAACAGACAAACAACAAGATGCCTCAGAAATTTAAAATCTAACAGAAATAATTCCATAGCAGCATTGGAACTGAAGAACTCTCCCATACAGAGTTAGGATATGACCCTGTCTGTTAGGGGTATAAATACTTTGGTTTCATCCGTGGTGTTTTTCCAGATCTCCTTGGATCCTCTGCCCAACCCTCAGGTCCCCTCGTTCCTGCCCCTTGGTAACCCTCAGTGATATCTCTTCCTTTGCTTCCCACTTGCCCCCAAATTCCTTCCCATTTCTCCCAAACCCTCCCTGCTTCAGCACTGCTTATCTGACAGTTACACCAGCAGGGACTAGTACCGGCTGGGAGAGGTTCACAGTTGGCATCTGTGAACACCTGCCTGGGTCATTCCTCCACCCCGGGCCCTGAGGATGCTGGGCAGGGATGTGTCAGCCCAGGGAAACAGGAGTTGCTCAGGAAAAAAACCAACTCACTTGTGTGTCCCTAAAGAGCACTGCCTGTTCAAAGGCATAAGTGTAGGTTACAGTGTGCCCACCCCAGAGTGTGGGTGTGAGGGAGGTAAATGGGTCAATGCACATGGGTGCTCAGAGCTCTCTTTCTCTTGCTGCTGCTGCTGGGGGTGCTTCTTCTCCACCACCTTCTCCTTCATCATCATCATCATCATCATCATCGTCATCATCGTCATCATCACCATCCATGGGCCACTCAAGTTTGCTCTGCTCTGGTCCACATTTAACCCTAATGACTTCCCTTAAGACCTCATTTCCAAGCACAGCCACACTGGGGGTTAGGCTTCAACATATGAATTTTGGGGAGACACAATTCAGTCCATAGCAGACCTTATTTGGAATAAGGGTCTTCGCAGATATAATTAAGGTAAGGATCTGGAGATGAGATGATCTGCACTAAGGTGGGCCCTCAATCCAGTGACAGACAGTAAAGAAGACACAGATACACAGGGAGAAGACCATGTGAAGACCAGAGATTGGAGTGATGCAGCCATAAGCCCAGGACACCTGGGGCCACCAGAAGCTGGAAGAGGCATGGGACAGAGTCTCCCTCAAGCCCCAGAAGGAACCAACCCTGTGACACCTTGATCTCAAACTTCTAGCTTCCAGAACCGTAAGAGAAAAATTTCTATTGTTATAAGTGCCCCCCAGTTTTTGGTAATTTGTTACAGGAGGCTAACATGGCCACCTAAGTGGTGACCCTGTTTATTCATTGATACATTTGATAAATTTCTATTGAGTAGATGAGTAAAAAGGAAAGAATCCCTGCTCTCAGGAGTTTATCTTCCCGTGAGGGGTCAGGAAGCAGTACAGACAAAACCTGTACATTGTCGGCATACTTGGAGGTGATGACGGCCAGCGGAAAGCAAAGTGCAGCGAGCGGTGGGGAGGCTAGTTTTAACCACAGAAGAGAAGGGGTCCCCTGGGGAAGCTGACATTTGAGCAAAGACTTGGAGGAACGGGGAGTCCGGTGGGAGCCAGGGAGGTGTGTCCCACAGAGGGAGCCCTTGATCCCAGCGGGGGAGCATGTCTGGAGCATCATTGGGCAGGCAGGAGCCCTGCAGATGGAGGGGCCTCAACAGCAAAGAGCAAGGGCAGCCCAAGGAGAGCGTCTCGGCTCCTGGGCAGACCCCCATTCATTTATGTGAGCTGGGGGCCCCGCACAGTTTGAGTCAAGGAGTCATGATCTGATTGGCATTTTAAAAGAACCACTGTGGCTGGTCTTTGAATAGACATCAGGAGCAGATTCAGTGACCAGAATGCTTAGTGAGCTCTGCTGTAACTCAGGAAAGGGGGGACAAGCTGGATAGGATGGGGCCAGCAAGGAGGTGACGTGAGATGTGGACGATCAATCGGGAAGTTAAAGCCGACAGAATTCCTAATGGTTTTGGAATCCTCCAAAAGCCTCCATTACTAGGTGCCCCCTGCGCACCCGCAGAGCACAGAACCAGTCAGACGTCTGGGCACTTCCAGAGCCCCAAGCCTGCGCACCCCACCTCTCCTCCAGCCCCTTCTCCTGCGCTCGCCTCTGCCCACGGCTTCCCGGTGGTCCAGGCTCCCACCCGCAGATCTCAGCTCTCCATGGTGACCGTCGGCCACTCTTCACACCACTCACCGGCTCGTCCAGCAGGAAGCTTTGCTGGTCCAGGGCAGGGATACAACTTAACCTGCTCTCAAGGAGGGCCAGGGTGTGGTCAGGGGCATCCACTGACATTCTCTGAGGATGCCTGAGATTCAGAATCTGCCACAATTAGGGACCACACTCCACTCAGGGCTGGGATGGATTTTCTTTCCTAAATCACAATGACAGACGTCACTCACTCCATGAAATTCTGTGCCCAGCAGCCCTGGGCTGTGCTGTTTCACTGTGGCCTCTGCCTGGAGGTGGCCATTCCCACCTGCTCAAGTGACCCAGGACCCCAGAGCCCCTCCACTCACTAGGTCTGCAGGGGTGCATAGCTGGTCAATAGTGAGACTGAACCCCAACTTTCGTATTTCATTTCAGGCAGGCAAGATTTTTCCCTGTTCTTTTATAAAAGATTAAAAGAGCAGGAGGACACTCGTTAGTCAGAGAGACACTAGTCATGGGGAATTGCAAATAATACAAACTTACCTTCCCTGGATTCTCATGTTTAGGTGCGGAAATCAAAAAGAGCCGAGGGCTTCCCTGGTGGCGCAGTGGTTGAGAATCTGCCTGCCGATACAGGGGACGCGGGTTCGTGCCCCGGTCCGGGAATATCCCACATGCCGCGGAGAAACTGGGTCTGTGAGCCATGGCCGCTGAGCCTGCGCGTCCAGAGCCTGTGCTCCGCAACAAGAGAGGCCGCAATAGTGAGAGGCCCGCACACCATGATGAAGAGTGGCCCCTGCTCGCCGCAACTAGAGAAAGCCCTCGCACAGAAACAAAGACCCAACACAGCCAAAAAGAAAGAAAGAGCCGAAGCATGTCCATCCACTGTGCCCACCTGTCACGTAATTGGGCTGCTCATCGGAGGGGCAGGACCCACACCAGGGCCCTCAGGAAGGACGGGGTGACAGCATTTTAGAAAATTACAGAACATGCCCCGGGGTCTTTAAAACATCCACACAACCGTTCCTTTTTCAATTAAAATGGCCATGGAGTTTAGTCAAGCAATTTTTTTCCCTTTATTTTTGTTAAATAAGATTCCAGAAAGTATAGTGCAAACACTCAGTAGAAAAGTTGCAATTAAGAAATGTACATTCACATTTAACATTTCAGTCCATTCACTGTTTTTTTTTTTTTCAAAATAAAAATAGGACAAATTATTCAATTACTTGTCTCAATTTAACAATCTTGGAAAAGACTGGTAGGTAGTCTACAGTGTTCAGTGGACGTAAAAATAGACCCGTATTGATTATACAAATCTATCATGAGAAGTTACCCAGTGATATTGAGTTGTTGTCCTTCTGGTACAGACATCTCTTTTCCGCGTCTAAAGAAGCATCTTCTGGGAGCTCTACTGGCAGGAGAACGTGTCACCCCGGCCCACTCTGTGTTCCCTGGAGGGACAGAGGAGGGCCGAGGGGTTCACACAACCCTTCTCAGTGAGTAAAGAAAATCCAAGAGTGGGCTTTGGGTTTACCTAAAACGAGAGTGGAATCTGCTGCTAAGAGAGGGTGGTAATCGATACATAATCTCCGCTTGTGCAAGGTGGGGTACAATCAGTGTGTACGAGAGGTTGGGGGAGGGAGTTCGGGCCAAGGGGAGACACTGCAGAAGGAGTGCGGGAGCTACACGGGCTCAGGGTCCAGGATCTGGTGTGACGGGACGCTCTGCAGCCAGCCGGCAGACAACCCATGGCGGCCTGCCCCTTTGCACATGCTGCGTGTTTCGGAATCCAAACTAAGTTTCACACGATTAGGAATTTCACGGCATGCGATGCTGAGTGCAAATGGCTCGCGCGGCCAGAGTTTCAACAGGGATGAAGGCAAAACCGCGTGCCTCTCTGGGGCTGACGCCTGGGGAGTGCCGGCACCCCCGGCCTGTGCAAGAGGCCCTGGTGGCTTCCTCGGGATTCCCAGAATGTGGGAGCAGTCCCCTGAGACATGTGCTTCGTGTCCGGGCCTGGGGTCGCGTGCGGGTTGCTGGTGGGAGTCAAGAAACAAGTTCTGGATGCTGGTGGGCCCACTGCCCACTGCTCGCACCGCAGGATGTGAGAGCCCCAGACACAGCTCTCTGGATGGCTGCCCTGCACGCGTTCACCAAGCCCAAGAGGTGGACAGATCTCTCAGGGTTAGTCTAGGAATTCCTCTCTGCTTAAACGTCAGTTCTCAAGATGCGACTGCCAGCTGTTGTGCAATCCAACCCATCTGAAGATGAGCTGGCAGGAACCACGGGAGCCAGAGCCTGGGAGAGGCGGGGACACCTGTGCAGGGTGGCTGCCAACACTTCACCATCCGTCGTGGTCCCTGTCTCACCCTCTGAGCATTCTCGGTGAAACCTGCTGTTGGATGTCCTCTGATCCCCAGGAAGGAACACTGACCGCCTACACCATGCCATAGCGTGACAAGGACATCGGAGGACTCTGACCAGGAGCTGGGGACTGGGTTGGCTCCTTGTACATGGAGAAGCGTGTGCAGTTTGGGGGCACCCGGGGGCCCCGGTTCTCCCCCTGGCTGATGTCAAAGAGGCCTTACAGAAAGAAACAGGACGACTGTCCTCACTGAGGGAGAGTCTTGCGTTTTCTAAGACACGATGGCAGGTGGTGCTACAGGACATCGTTTTAGGATAGAAAGGATGACAAGACAAGGCAGGGATTCTTCAGGCCCAACATTGTTAAGTCTCTGCTGGGGGTCAGCTGTTAAAGCAGAGGCGGGGCTTAGTGGAGAGGACAGGCACTGTTTCACTGTCCCAACGGGAGGCCCAGGTGAGGACAGCTCTGTGCCTGGGCACATCCAAGGGATGGGCTGTGGGGCAAACCCGCTGCCTGGGGGCCTGCTTGGCTGCTCAGACCCAGCCAGCCAGGCACCACCACTACTTGTGTGTGCAGGAGCTAAGGGCTCCATCAAAACCAACACAACTTTGCCGATTTCAGTTAGTTAAGAGGTGCCGAATAGAATGGAAAACCAGGGGCTTGGAATGGATGGGAACAGGATGAATCCTGGTCCTGCCACTCAGTGCTGTGTGAGTTTGTCCAAGTCTGTAACCTCTCTGAGCCTCAGATTCCTCATCGACAATAGGCGGGGTATAACCACGCCTCCCTCTGCAGAATGTTTGGAGGCGAGGGGGTAGGAGAAGCACAGGAAAGGTGTGCTGTCAGCTGCCGAGCAAGATATGGGTCTTAGTCATGATCATTCCCTTAGTTTGTGGTCACACAAAAAGTCCACCAGAGACGTAGTTTAACTGTACAGGAGAGCGACCTGGCCTTTCCCGGTGCTTATTAGTGTAGAACACACTGAATCCAGGGAAGTGCAGGAATTTCACAAAGGAATGAAGAATTATATCTACATGGATAGTCACCATCAAGGGCTGAAGAAACTGAGCTTGCTGTAATCACGGGAGACCAGGGGGCTGCCACTGGGGTCAGTTTTCTGAGTCCCAAGGTGTTTTTCCAGCCAGTTGTGACCCACACCCCCGAAGACCACCTGTCTATTGTTTTCTCTTCCCACGGCACAGCCCAGAGACTGAAGCCGGGCCTGCAAGTGGCTCCCCGGGTAACTGGGAGGGAGGAGGGGGCGCCTGCCGGCTCCTCCGTCCAGAATTCCTGCACCAAACACCCACCTGCGGCAGTCCCCACAGGCCTCAGTGTACACCGGAACCCCAAACACAACAGAAATAAAACGACCACACAAACAACAGAAAATGGGATCAGCTCAGGGTCTTGACATCCCTGGACGTTGTACTGATACTGTGGAGAGATTCCAGCAAGGAGGGGAGGGAGGAAGGAAGACTTTCTTATTCTCTAGTGGTTCTCTAGTACCTGTAGACGGAGGCCCGGGCACCACGTGGACGCCGGCGGGGGTCAAGGTCGCCTCTGTGTCTGGCCGAGAAGCTGCTGCCCCTGCCCCTGCCCATACTCCTCCTTTTAAGGTCAGGATTTCTAGGGGAAATAGAGCTGGGTCGGGGCACTCAGGGGCGGTTTCCCCCGATGCCCTGGGGGGCAGCCATCTGTCTGTATCCGTAGTTAATTTGTTTCTTATATGAATCCATCCTAATCCTAGGAACAAATAATTGACTTTAACTTTGCTTACGCCATGCCATGCAAACACAACACACACACACACACAACTTGGATTAAGCGTGGCCTCTGGCAGAAAAGTTATTTTTTATCTTAGTGAATAGATGTGTTATATTTTCAGGGAAATTTCAAGGAATACGAATGTCTGTTCCACTGCCGTAAAGTCAAGTTGTTTACGGAGGTCTAGCCCCAAATGGGGCACCTGAAATTGGGTTTCTTAATTTTACGAAATGGACAATGGAGAAGACAGATTTCCTCATCCCACCACAGGACCTGTCTCCAGTACGTTTGTGCACAGACAGGAGACAAAGGAAAACTCCTCGAATCCTTTCCAAAGCCTCCTGTGGCTTCTTGGAGGTGAGGGGTCCCCAGGAGCTCCCCTGTGGGCCGGCTGTCTGGGGTGCACCCGCACGGCCCCTGACCCGAGACTGAAATCTAGGTCGGGTTCCAGCAGCTGGGTCCATAGCTGGCTTGACTGGCCACCCTGCCGGCCATGCCTACCCCAGCCCTGGCCACTGGGGTGCCCACTGCATCCCACTCTCCCACCCACACTGTCTCCCAGGCATGAGGCCTGCCTGTGGCTGCTGGCTGTCAGTCCACACAGAATCAAGGATGTCCTCCCACTTTGGGGGACCCAGGGTTGGGGGACAGCTGCCTGGCAGCACTGCCGAGGTGGTCACCCACGCAGGCCTCGGACACCAGCCCCAAGCTCCTGAATCCATCCTGGGGAAACGCACAACTCCACTCCCCGCACGGCCCACCTGGCCAACCCTTGGGCACCTGGCCTGGCCTTTGCTCATGAAACACGTCATGGGACAATGGGCCCTGTGTCAGCAGAGTCCCTCAGGTAAAGCCCATCTCCTTGTTGTCTCCCAAACTCAGTGTGGAGGCCCGAGCCACCACGACTGGCCTCCCAACCCCCAGGCGTGAGCCCCCAGTCCTGCCTGCTGACCTCTGGGCCTGGCAGTGCAGCCCCCAGCAGACCTTGAATCTGACTAGACCCACCCCCAGCCTAAGGTCCTGTGAAGGCAGATGCAAACCCAGGACGCTGTATGAAGAAACGGCACGTCTTTCATCATCCACTACAGAACCGGGAGTATTGACTGAAAATGGGAAACGGCTAGCACAGACTTCCAACTTTCAAAGCAAACTGCAGCTGTGGAGGGGGGATGTCCGGGCCCAGGGATACGGTCGTGTCCTCCACCTGCCAGTCGGCCACAGCTCACCCCCTCATTTACTTCACCAAAGCAAATATTTTGAAACCAATTACCTCTATCGAGTTTGGATTTGGAGGTTACTTTTGTTGTTGTTTTTAATTGAAGCCATTACAAAACCAAGGGCAAGTCAGTTTCCGGAGGCTAGTTATACACAACCAATAGGTCTGCACACTCCAGAATGACAAGTGTGACAGCAGGTCTGTGATACCCCGGTAAGAGAACTGCTCGATGCAGGGCACACGCGTGTGAACCTGCATTTCCCGCGCGGTGCACACACACTTAGGCAGAGCTTGCCTTACGAGTCATGCATGGGTGTCCCGGGCAGGCCCTGCCACGTGGGGAGAGACCAGCAGGATCCCGAGACTCAGGGGATCACAGAACACGCTGTGCAGAAGGGCGGGCACACCCTGGACATGAGACGGGTCCACTTGTTGGGGAGGAAACCTAGACACGGCGGACAGGCCAACCCAGCCCCTCCTTCCCAAGTGGCAGGTTAAAGCAGGGATTCAAATATTATACCTAGGTCGCTACTGGGACGATGGTGCAGTGTTCCTATGGGGGAAGACAAAGCGAGGTGTCCCTGAAGGCTGGCCAGATCCTGTCCAAGCCTGCACATCAGCCCGGATTTGGGGGTGTCAGCCCCCCAACTGTGTGCCCTTCAATTTGGGGAAACTTGTACACATGGCTTGTCTCTGAATCACCAATCTGCTTTGGACCAGACCTGTCTCTACAGTTTAGAGTTATTGCTTCTAGTGACAGAAGGTATCGGAAGCCCTGGTGGCTTTGGAGTCCGATGAACACGGCAGGCTCGGGGTGGCTGGGTCTGGGGGGTGTGGGGTCCACCCTGCAGGACACAGACCTTGGAGTGGACCGGCCCAGGGTCAGGGGCCGTGGAAGCGTTTGGCAGTTCGGGGCTGAGTTCTAATCTACTGAGGTCAGTCACGAGAGGCATGCGAGGGTCTTGAAGGGACACATGGATGGAGTCATTCCAAAGGGCGGTGGCAGCAGCCCGGCCAAGCAGGGGCGATGCATCAGGAACCTCACGCATCGGCCAAAGTGTGCTGTTCACACGGGGTGTCGGGCTTACCTTCATTCTGGTGAGAATGGAATAGGCAGACCGGTGCGCTATTTACAGAGCATCTTGAAATAATTTAGAGAGAATCCTACTTGGAAGGCTCTAACATTTGTGCATGAATATTGTACAAGGTTAAAAATAAATAAGGCAATATCATACAGTCTTATCACAAATAAAAAGGAAGTCATTGACCAAACCCCAAGGAACATTATGGCTGAACACGGCCCCTATGCCCACAGGAAGCAGGTAGGGTTTGGAACTGCTGATGATGAAGGAGGTTCTGCTCGTCGAAGGGGCGACCTCGCTGTTTCAGAACAGCCGAGGCCCCGATGGCTTCCCGCGGCTGCGGTGACAGCTGGCCACGCGTTCCGTGGCTTTGCCAACACACCTGGTGGGGGGGGTGTCCCGTGGCTCTGTGGACCTGAGGTCCCAGCACAGCGAGTCTGGGCCCTCATCCCGGGGCTCAGGGTCCACCTCGCTCAGGGTGATGTGAATTCAGCGCCTGTAGCTGTGGGATCGACAGCCCGCTTCCTCACTGGCTGATGGCTGGGGCGTCCTCACCTTCGACCGGCTGCGGGCCCTTCATCTTTAAACAGCAACCTCGTGCTTCGAATCTTCCCGACTGCCCTGGCCTCCTTGTCCACTTCTAAGGGGCCACGTGGTCACATTGGTCACACTCAGTTAACTCAGATGGCCCAGGATCCTCTCCTCAGCTTCTGCCCCAAGCCCTGAATTCCCTCTGCAAAGCCCCCTCTGCCATGTGACAGAGCATATTCGCAGGGTCATGATCCCCTGTGCTGTCCACCCCCTCCTGCCCTGCCCTGGGGTGGAAGCTCGGCCATGGGGAGAAGGTGGGCAGCAGGGCCCTGGCCAGGGTCTCAGCCCCGCAGCTGGATGCAGATGTGCACACCTGCACAGGCCATGTGCTCAGCGGGCTCTGGAGATGACTCAGCTTGTGCTCTGTCTGTAAGGGGGGAGGGGGGAGGAAATTCAGCTCCTCACCCAGGGCACATCTGAGGAAAGACTGTCCACCTGCCCGCCTCTGTCACTGGCCCGTCCACATGGGCTAAGTGGCTGGCCCTGTCAGCTCCACCCACACAGCCACGAGTCATACACCCACAACGGAGGCAGCCCGGGGGATGCCACTAGCCACCCCCATGGGGCTCGGTCCAGAGTGAGCCCCTGTCCCAATTCTGAAAAGTCAGGACCCCCAGGGAGAGTGGTGTGGAATGGGACCCCCAGGCCTGCTGACTCTGCCGAGCAGGGCTCCCCTGCAACCCACAGAGCCCTCCGGGCTGCTGTCGGAGCATGGGTCTCTGCACGGCCATCCCCCTACTGACTTGCCTGCCCAGAACGTTCCCTCCAGTTTCAAGCTGCCCTCCTCCCTGCAGTCGAGAGCTGAGGTCTCCACGTCCAGCTATTTCTGGCCAGTCTCTTCCCACTGGCCCTCCCGGATCTCTGCCCACCCCCAGGAGCCCATCCCAGCATGGCCGCATTCTTCATCTCCATGGCAACCGCAGAGATGCCTAGGTAGGAGATTCCCAGACTTGCACAGAATTACTTGCAGTCACTTTCCCTGCAAACCGGAGCAGGGACATCTGTACTGACAGCCATAAACTAACTCCAAATCTCCACGTCCAAGGGACTGGTTCTGCCAGAGAAACACCTTCCATCCAGGAAGCTTTCTCATGGCTGTGAGGTTCACTTGTTTTCAAAATCAACAAAGCCTTGCACTGTTGTTCAGCGTACGGAAACCCAAGATGCCATGGCAGAGAGGTAAGAAATGACACCGGCCACCTTCTCTCCTTTGAACAAACACAGTGACGTGGGCAGAAAAGGGAACGTCCAGGTTCTACAGGAGCCAATATGCTCAGCAGGGCAGGTGGAGAGCGCACAGGTGGAACAGGAACTATGCTGGTCACAGAGATGTGGCTGCAGGGTCCCCCAAGAATTCCAGAAGACCTGCCTCTGGCTCTTAGCAAAAACCCAAACTTGAAGAAAGCCAGCGGCCACCACCATCCATGCAGTGGGACAGGGGCTTCTTAGTTCTTCCCAAACCGTCCACCAAAGGCCTGCCCAGCTCTGGCTCTGGCCAAGAGAGTCCTGACTCTTACTCTGGGCTCTGCAGGCCACCGCCCAGGGCTGGAGCTGCCCTCACGGGACCCACACAGCTAGGCTGATGTCAATCCGTCTCAGGGCACGCACGAGCTGGGCACCCCAGTCTCTCGCTGCCAGCCAGACCTCCAAGGCTCTTGCTGTAGCCTGCGGCCCTGGTGGACGTCCTGACGGTCCCGACGTCCAAAGCTGACCTGGCCAACCTCCCTCAGCCACTGAGAAGAGGATGGTGCAAACAAAGACCCTGCTAAAGCCTCGGCGTCTGTGCAGTCTGGGTTCTCCCCTCACCCGAGTCACTGCCCAGCTGCTTCGGGTCACACCTGGACAGTCCCCCTTCCCCAGCTCGGCCACTGGTTCCCGGCCCTGCTCTGCTGGCCGGGCTGGTCCCTGCAGGAGCCCCGAGGCCACCAACGCCCCGAGCATTTGTGCCCTGTGCCCCCAGTGGCCCGCGTGGGCTCCGCTAAGCCTCCTTCCCAGCTGCTCCGGGGGGCAGGTGGTGGCCTGGGGGACAGGGGGCAAGCCCCGAGCCCTGCAGAGCCCCCGGCCCGGCTCTGACTGGGAGGCCGGCCGCAGGGGGCACCGGGGGGTGGCCCGCGGCCAGTCTGGTTTGGAGGCCGGCTCTCCCGTAAGGATACATTTTCCGCTCTGAGTTCATGGACCTGTTTTGGGAGCCGCTTCCGTCGGTCCTGCCTTCCAGGAAGTATGTCAGCATCTCGCCCTTGCCCTTGACGCTGACTTTGCCTCGGCACACGAAGCGGTAGCAGCCCCGCCGCAGCAGCCTGTGAACTTCCTCCGTGACCTACGGCGGAGAAAGGCGGGCGTCACTCTTGGTCAACGGGGAGCCCACGGGAGGGTCCCTCTCCGACCTGCACTGATCACCCAATCGCCCGGCCTCTGGCCTCCCCAGGTCGGCCTGCAAGCCGGGTCCTGTGCCCCTCCTATGGTCACTCTGGTCACTCGGCAAGAACGACGTGATCCTGCAAAGAAAGCAGGGGACTCAGAGGGGCCTCAACGGGGCCCTGGACAAGCAGGAGAGGACAGCGTTCGCCATGGGGGGTGCCCAGAGTGGGTGGGCGGGCTGAACAGGGCCCACACGGACCCGGTCCTAGGGGCTGGGGTGTGAGCTCCGTGATCACCCCAAGCCCTAGCCAGATGCCTGGACACCGAGCTCCGGCTGTGCAGCCAGGGCCCTCGGGACCCGCGGTCACCCCACACGTCTTCGAGGGTCTGGGACTGGCAGGGAGCAGCTCAGCTGGAAGGGGACAGCACCAGCTCCCATCCCCGTGGCTGGGACGGAACCCTCAGGGCCCCGGTGGGCTCGCACCAACCTGCCAGGGACCCCTGGGGCCTCTGTGGGCCAACAGCACGAGAGGGCAGAGGGCATGTTCTCCCAGGGACCACAGGGGTGTGACTTAACTTTCCTGATGCTCAGGCTCCCGGCCAAGGGTTTAGCCAAAAGAATTCCTGCCTCACAGAGTTACGACAAAGGGAAAGGACAAGGAAGCACTTTCTAATAAGGTTCTGTCAGCAGAAGAGGACACGAGCATTTGGATTCTCCTTGCTTGACACTGCAGGGGAGACCACCTCTCCCCCCGTCACCCCGACTCCCAGCGGCTGCTCTGAAAATCCCCCTCCCACCCCGCCATGTAGTCACCCACCTCTGGCATCTTTATTTAAAACGACTCAGCCCACCCTGAGGCCAGGGTCTCGCATCCCCAGGGTGTCAGTCCCCAGCAGAGCTGGGCAGAGGGGCTGCTCTCTTCCCCGCTGGCTTCGCTGGAACCCTGAACCCACCCCCGCCCCCCAACGTGGCTCTCACCCTCGCTAACCGTCGGCCTGCTTCTTGCGTGCGACGGTAAAGGACCTGGTCTGTCTCGCCACAACTTACCAAGGCTCCTGGTATTCATAAGTGCTCACTGAATGAAAGAATAAAGGAACCAATGGAAGGAAGGGAGGGAGCGAGGGAGGGAGGGAACCAAGGCCTGCCAGAAACCTGCCCGCAGTTCAGGAAACAAAAATGACCACAGAACATCAGAACCTGCACAGCTCCCGGGACAGGGAAATCTGCCGATGGATCTGAAAGTGCTGGGAGGGGGTCCCTCAGCTCCCCTCATGGGAAAAACAAGCAAAACTGGCTGATCCAGTGTAGACAGAGGGCATGGAACAGAGTAAGCTCCACCCACAAAAAGAGGTCAAGGATGTATCATTCCCCTTAATTAATTAACTCCTCCAATTTCTGTGGCTGTTCATCAGCAAGGCACTGGCTGGTGCTCGCGCAGGGGGGCAGGGGGCTGCTTGGCATTCTGGAGAAAGTTCCACGGCCCCTCACCAGGGCTGCCGCCACCCACCCACCGGGATGGAGAATGGCAGGTAGGTGCCTGAGGTCTAGACCCTCACCAGATCGGCTCCATCTCTCGGCCTTGGGAGCAGGTCAGGTGGTCCCTCCCAGACCTTGTAAATGAGAAGAATGCCGTCCACTTACAAGAAGAGTACCTTGGTTAGCTTGATGGTGACTATTACATTCACAAAGACTTGGACGGTCAAGAGAAAGTGGGGAGTGCTGAAACTCCCCAGGGTGCTGGCTGGTTGGTGGCCCCAGAGCTGCCAAAGACCCCGATCCAAAGCCACACAAGGGCCAGAGCCACACGGCCTCACTCAGTTCCCCAGCAGGGCTCAGTGCACACCAAAGTCCTTCATGGAATTGAGCCACAGACTGGCCGGTTACACAGGGGAGATGCCACTGTCACAAAGGTCACCACTCAGATGTGGCCTCTGAGACACAAGGTGATCTCAGAGGCTTGCTATTGCGATAAAAGGCTCCATTTTGCTCTTTCCTTTCATGATTGAACCAACCCACAATTCATCTGTTCAAAGAGATCTGGTCTTCCTAGAACCCTGACGTCCAGCTTAAGCCCCAAGATACACACTGACAAAAATCTCTGAGTCTTATCCTTACGTGAGCTCTTTCCTTTCACTGTATTCTCTTGTCTTATGAAGAATGAGAGGTAACAAGATATCCAGATCATTGCACAAAGAAACGCTGGAGGTAAAGATGACCCACCAGCACATGCAGTAAAGCCGAGGTCTGAAGGCAGGTGGGCTCGGGCCTGGGTGTCCTTCCGGGCCACTTGGGAGCTCGGGCTGCACGCCACCCTTGTGCATCTCTCAGCCTTGACATTCGAGCCAGGAAGTCCCAGGCTGTGAATCAGGGTTGTGTATGATGTCACCGTGGGGGGCCCAGAAAGGGTCCAGGTCAGGCGCTCAGAGACACGAGGTCCCCAAGAGGCCAAGAGGGAGTCCCCTATGAAGTCTGATTCTCAGCCACCTGCACGAGAATCCGTGTGTCTCTGAAGAGGCGGGCTGGGAACTCTCTCTAGAGTTCCCTGTGAGGCCCGGCCAGCAGTGGGATGGGACCCACCCTGCAGCCACACCGACCTCACTCTGCCTGAGAGAGAGTGCTGGGCTCCCATGGAGACACTTCCCGGGAAGCACCTGCTTGGTCCTCAAGTTGATGGCCAAGGTGGAACCTGGGTATCGTCACGGTCAACCTTCTCTTGGCCGCCGTACTCCTTGGAAAATGGGGCCCTGGGATGCCCCGGGGACTTTAGTCTGCTCAGAACCCTCTTGTCTGCCTCTCCTGGCACAGCAGGCGTGAGGAGGGGTCTCCTTTTTAGGAATTTTGACACAGAAGAAAGAAGGCTCCCAGCTGAGGACTAAGGAATGAGAATTTGGGCAGGTGATATCTGATTAGATATTATCCTCAGGAAAAAGTTAAGACACCTCTTTGCAAACCTTCATCATTAATATGTGAGTCTCTTGTTCACTTCTTCAAAAGAACCAAAGGTTTAACCTGGGCTGGCAAAGGGAAGGGATCTCTCCTGGGCTGCGACCAGGAACCCCTACAAGAACCACACAACAGTGGAGCATAAGTGTTTCTCCCTTTAAACTGGGAAGACGAGCACGATGGGCTGGAGGGGAAGAGCCTTCAGCCAAGGGGGTGGCCAAGTGGCCAGCCCAGGTCACGTGGGCCGCCAGATGGAGGGACTGCAGGTCTTACCCAGGTTGACAAATGTCACCAGAGCCCGGCTTCTGTCCTGCCCTGTCCCAAGTGCATGGGGTGCTGCCACCCGAGCCGAAGGGCAGGAGGGGAGGGGCCTGGTCTGCTAAGACCTCCTGCGATGCGGGTCCTCCAGGAGGCCCGGGCCAAGGGACTTTGCCCTGCGGGAGTCCAGACACAGATATCGCCGGGCAGCCCAGCAGCCGGCAGAGGCTGCATGGCGTGCCGGAGTCCCTGCCATGGCAAACAGCCCTCACAGGAGGCCGGAGAGAGCAGGGACGGCTCTGAGCAGAGGGGTGGCCGACCCAGATCGGATGTTACAAACTTAGAGATGTGATGTCGGCACTGGACAGCAGCCAGGCTGGAGAGTGGAGGGGGCTCCCGCAGGTGTTCCCCTGGGACATGACCAGCTCCTGGGGAAGGCTGCGAGAAACATAGGTGAAAGATCCTCTTAGAAAAGGAACATGGTGTCCTGGGATGGGCGGCAGTACGACAACGTGGACACACTTAACGCCCCTGAGCTGTGCACTTAAAAACAGCTAAGCTGGTCTGCTTTACGATATGTGTATTCCACCACTGTGAGAAAAGTTTAAGGGAAAGAATGCAGAGGTGCAGAGATGCTGCATGCAGACCCCACCTGTGTTCTGAGCAGGAGAGCTCCAGGAAGATTTTGCTGCCTGTCTTTTAAGCTGACGGATCCAAGGGACCAACCAAGGTACCTGTCCGAGGGTTAGCACCCGATGAATGCAGGCGGGGGCCCCGGGAACTGAACAGGTATGACGCGAGAGAGCCCCAGGCGGGCAACCTTCTCATTGGAACCACATCCTGCAGGGGCCGCACCGCAGTGCCTCTCTCAAAACCTGGGGTGAATGCACGTGTCTCACAGGGTCTACCGAGGACCGAGTGAGACTCTGTGATCAAGTAAAGGAGCAACGCTAACTGGCTGCCAGGTGGTGGCTACCTCAAGGCCAGGCCACAGCAGGAGGGCAGTGGCCCTAGTCACCCAGCACTGCGTTCTCTGCCCCATCCATCCGGGCCCCCAGAGGCCAACCGAAGCCACACACGGGGGACAGGCTCCTTCCCTCCGTGTGACCCACACTTGCATGTTTGTTCCAAGGGAAATCCCGAGAGTGGAACCACACGGCCACATACCACGAAGCGCAGGGGTCACTGTCTCTTACACCTTCAGTGCCAGCCAGTGCCAGAGCACCTGCTTCGCATCCCAAGTGAGCGCCCGCAGGTTCTCAGGTCAGGGGGCCCCACAGCACCGGCCCTTTAAACGGTGAGGCAGCCCCTTCCCTTCTAGGGAGCCATCACTCACCATCCCCATCTCTGCGCCTGGCCACACAGAGGCCAACCTCCCAGGCTGCAGACACACTGAGCCTTGCGGCTCGGTGTCCCTACCCAGAGGAGGCAGACCGGGACAGGAGGACGCAGGCTGCGGGGCTGGGCGGCCGCCCCAACCCCACCCTTGCCCCTTCCACCTCAGCCTCCCACCGGCAGGATGGGCACCTGTGCCTTGGGGACTTCCAAGTGAACTGACCTGGATTCTGCCCTGGACGCCGGTGCTGTCCATCCGACTGGCCACGTTGACCGTATTTCCCCAGATGTCGTACTGCGGCCTGCGAGCCCCGATCACTCCAGCCACCACGGGGCCAACGTTGATGCCTGGAAAAGAGCCGCGCGGGGCGTCAGTGGGGAGGCCTCCGAGGGGAGGAGCAGCCCCTTGTGAGGTCATGGATTCCTGGGGTCACCCAGTGCAACGCCCCTCCCCAAAGCAGGGACCCCAGAGCATCGCCGAGAGGCAGCTCCCGGGCTCTGCTTGCATGACGCTCCATCAGGAAGCGGTCCTGATCCCGGGAAAAAGCCCCATTTCCTGGAACGGTGACCCCATGCCGAGTCTTGCTGCTCGGAAGGCTGACCGTTCAGTCTGTGGGCCACAGTGTGTCCCTCCACCCCCAGCTCCCTCTTCCAGAAAGGACAGCGGCTCGACTGGCTCCCTGGATGGGATCCCTCGGCTCCTCTGGGTATCGGGCCCAGAACTACGTATTTTCAGGGCGCTCTGAAGGAGATTGGAGGCACCCTTGTCTTTATGTGGCACAGGGTCCAACTGGCCTGGACAGTGACACAGGCCCAAGTGCCCCCAGTCGCCCCTGCAGCCAGGTCTGGGCTGACACCACAGCATACCTTCTGACTCAGTACTCTGCGTCGATTTTCCTGAGCTTAGCCAAGCACGTGAATAACGTTTCAGACGCTGGCCTAGTCAACCCCCCAAAGCTGGGGCAGTGGGTGCTGGCGTCTCTGGGAGAAGGCAGGGGTGGAACTGGAGGGCGGAGCTGGGAGCCTCAGGCTAGGTGGATGTGGGAGCCCAGGGAGGAGCCCCAGAGGGGCCACTTCCACATGGCTGGTGGGACCTGGGGAACCCCTTCTACCACCCCGGATGCCCCTGTCCATGCGGATGAGACTGAGCCAGGATGTAGCCTCCTGTGTGACCAGCCATCCAGGCACAGAGGTGCGACTGGCCTATGGGTCCTCAGTAGGAGAGTAAGAAACAGAATTTCCCTGATGGACCCTTACGTCTATTAATCCAAGCCCACGGCCCCAGAGGAGAACTGGAGCCCAGGGGTGAGGCGCAGAGGGTGCCCTGCCCCTACCTCCAGCACGTCCCTCGGGCTGGGCACCAGGGCTTAGTCAGCACCGTGTTTAAGCACATCAGAACTCTACCCACTCTGGGGGCTACCACCCCTCATGCTCAAGCCCAGCTCTAAGTTCTGTCCTTTAAGGCCACTAGACATTTGAACTGTAAAACAACCACAAATATCCTGTTTAACTATATCATGGACTAGTAGGTAATGGCGGGGGAAGAAAGGGGGGAGGGAGGGAGGGAGGGAAGGAGGAAGGAAGGAAGGTAAAAAGGAAGGGGAAAGAGGAAGAGAGAGAGGGAGGGATAAAAAGGAGAGGAAAGAAAGAGAGAAAGGGAGGGAGGGAGGAAGGGAAAGAAAGAAAAAGAAAGGAAGGAAGAAAGGAAGAAAGAAAGAAAAAAGAAAGAAAGGAAGGAAGGAAGAAAGGACAGAAAGGAAGACAGGCAGAGAGAGAGAAAGGAAGACATCTCTCGTTTAACTATATCCTTGACTAATACAAATTTTCCTGGTAAGCCCAGAAAAAAAGTGAATTTAAGACTGAAAAAAAAGAAACCCTACAAGTTTGATAAGAGCTAGAGAGGAGCTTAGACCCCGGGTGGTTCCCCTCCTCACTCGCAGGCAAGGCAAGGGAACCCAGGAGGACAAAAGACCCAGCCCGAGCCTGCACCCTGGGCTTCTGCACAGCCTTGGCCCCAATGTTTCGGGCCTGCTGACAGGGGCACCTTCCTCCAGCTAAGTGTGGACTCAGAGGTGTATCTGAGTCTCTAAGACAATCAAGATTTCTCCTGCGTTTCCTAAGCTGCACAATGACCCTTCCAGGTCCTCAGGCACTGATAACCAGCTCTGAGGTGGGCCCAGCTGTCCCTGCGTCCCATGCACTGCTCTGGGAGGTGCCATCCTCCTTCCTGTGAGACAAGGGAGCCTGGACCAATGACCCCTGCTCCTAGGGGACAGCCCAGGCCACCAGCTCCCGGGGCCAGTGCAGGAAGGATGAGCTGGCCCGAACGATGGGACAGCTCGCAGCCACGTACCAACACGGAGCACGAAGTCGTTGTAAGACTGGTAGTTGATCTCATCCAGGACGTCGAACATCTCGATGGCAAAATCTGCCAATGTGCTGAGGTGGGAGGAGATGCACTTCTTAGCCTGGACGTGAGCAGACACGGGTTATTACGTTTGACGGGTGCAAGGGCAGAGGGGCCAGGGACACTCAGCCAGGGACCTGCGGGGGTGGGCGGACCAGCCTGTACCCCTCACAGGATCAGGGACTTGATCCCCATGTTAACAATGCAGCAGCCCCACTGGCTGGGCCTGGGGCTGACTGGGTGGCACCCTACAGCTGCCCTAGTGTGTGTTTATCATCCCATTCTACAGGTAAGAGACTGAAACAGAGGAGGAATATTATTGCCCAAGGCTCCCAGCTCCTGCGGGCAGAGACTGAGGCCATCTGAGCCCAGGCAGAACCCTTCTGCAGGAATGGGGGCGGGGGGGAACCCTGTGGTGGGAGACCAGATGTCCCACTGCTCAGACAATGCTGCCACCGGCCCATCGGAAACAAGCAAAGCAAGGTGAGCAGAGTGGGTCTGAGTCAACGCTCACACAGCAGACAGCAGTTCCAGCCCTCCTTACTCACACTGATTTGGTCTCTTTCATTGTGTTGTGTTGAAAGATCCTCTCTTTTGTGAAAAAACAACTGTAAATTTTTTTCTTTTTCTAATGATATCAAGGTTACTTGCTTTTCTTTTTTTTAGGAATATTTTCATAGTCCTCAAAGTTGGGGAACTAATGCTTTTTTTTAAAAAAAGTTAACTGACAATTTTTTTTAGAACAGTTTTAGGTTTACAGGTAAATTGAGCAGGTAAGTGTAGAGATTTCCCATATACTACCCCCGTACCACCCCTCACACATACAGAGTTTCCCCTATTATTAACATCTTGCTTTAGGGTATGGTGTATTTGTTCCCATCGAATGAACCTACGTTGATTCATTATTATTAACTGAAGTCCACAGTTTACGTTAGGCTTCACTCTATGTGCTGTGTGTTCTATGGGTTTTAAAAAATGCAGAATTTCATGTATCCATAATTGTAGTAGAATACAGAATAGCTTCACCGTCCTCTAAATCCTCCATCTATTCCCTCAAACCCTGGAAACTATTATTTACTGTCTCCATAGTTTTGCCTTTTCCAGAATATCATATAGTTGGAATCACAAAGTATGTAGCTCTTCCAGATTGGCTTCTTTCACTTAACTTAAGGTTCCTCCATGTCTTTTCATGCTTTGATAGCTCATTTCTTTTTAGTGCTAAATAATATTCCATTGTATGGACGTATTACAGTTTATTTATTCATTCACCTGTTGAAGGACACCCTGGTGCTTTCAAGGTTTGCAATTATGAATAAATCTGCTACGAACATCCTTGGGCAGGTTTTTGTGTGGACATAAGTTTTCAACTCTTCTGGATAAGTAACAAGGAGAGTGATGGCTGGATCATATGGTAAGAGCACATTTAGTTCTGTAAGAACTCAAACTGTCTTCCAAAGTGGCTGCACCATTTTGCATTCCCTCCAGCAATGAGTGAGAGTTCCTACGGTTCCACATCCTCACCAGCATGTGGCAGTGTCTGTGTTCTGGATTTTGGCCACTCTAATAAGTGTGAAATTGTATTTCGTTGTTTTAATTTGCATTTCCTGATGACATATGATACGGAGCATCTTGTCATATGCTTATTTGCCATCTGTATATCTTCTTTGGTAAAGTGTCTGTTCCCATCTTTTGATGGAACACTTTTTGATTGGGCTATTTGTCTCCTTAATTTTAAGAGTTCTTTGTATATTTTGGGTACAAAGCCTTTATCAGATAGGTGGTTTGCAAAGATTTTCTCCAAGTGTATGGCTTGTCTTTTCATTATAGTATTTTCCACAAGTAGAATTTTAAAATTTTAATTAAGTCCAATCTAACAGTGTTTTCTTTCACGGATCACGCTTTTGGTAGTGTATGTAAAAACTCATCACCAAACACAAGGTTACCTAGATTTTCTCCTATGTTATCTTCCAGATGTTTTATAGTGTTGCATGTCACATTTAGGCCTATGATACATTTTGAGTTAATTTTTGTGAACAGTGTAAGGTCTGTGTGTCTAGATTTATTTTAAAAGTATTATTTAGATAGATAGATATTCAATTTTTCTAGCACCATTTGTTGAAGATTACCTTTGCTCCATTTGTCAAAGATCAGTTGATGATATTTATGTGGATCTATTTCTGGGCTCTCTATTCTGTTCCACTGGTTTATTTGACAACCTGCTTTTGCCAAAACCATATTGTATTGACTACTGCAGCTCTATAGCAAGTCTTGATTTCTGGTGGTGTCAGTCCTCTAACTTTGTCCTGCTTCTGCTATGTTGTGTTGACTACCCTCAGTCTTTTGTCTTTCCATGTAAACTTAGGATCAGTTGGTCAATATCACATAATAACCTGCTGCACTTTTCATCAGGACTGCATTAAATCTACAGATCAAGTGGGAATCTGACATCTTAACGATACTGAGTTTTCCTATGCAGAAATATGGAGTATCTCTTGACTTATTTAGATCTTTGATCTAAATAAGCACTGGGCCCACTGCTTTCTGTTTTGGAAGGTTATTAATTACTGGTTCGATTTTTAAAATAGATATAGACCTACCCAGATTATCTATTTTTCTTATGTGAGTTTTAGCAGATTGTGTCTTTCAAAGAATTGGTCCATTTCACCTAAGTTACCAAATTTGTGGGCATATAGTTATACTTTTATACTAGTTGGAAATAGTAACTTTTAAAATGTTTGATTTTATAATTGTCTGTAGTTAAAGATACAGAGATAAAATAGAAATTTCTATGTTGATTTTATATCCAGCAAGTTTAGTAAAGTCACTTAAAAATTCTATCAGTTTACATGTAAACATTTTAGCACTGTATATTCTCAACATGCAAGCAATTTGAGAATGATGGTTTTGTTCCTACTTTTGCAATTCATAACTCTTCTATTTACTTTTCTTCCCTTATTGGACTGGCCAGGACCTCCAGTGTAGCACCACACAGTTGTCCACAATATACTTTAACATCTTTTAAATGTCCACTGGTTCAGTGGGAATGGCTCCTCTTTTGTTTCTAATATTAGTAATTTGTGTCTTCTCCCTTTTTCTTGGTTAGCATGGCTAGAGATTAGCAATTTTATTGATCTTTTCAAAGAGCCAACTTTTGGTTTCATTGATTTTCTTTGATTTGTCTTTGATTTCATTGATTTGTGCTCTGATTTTTACTATTTCTTTTATTATGTTGCTTTAGGTTTATACTGCTCTACTTTCTCTACTTTTCTAAGGTGGAAGCTTATTGATTTTGGATTGGTCTTCTTTTCTAATGTATGAATTCAATGACATAAATTTCTCTCTAAGCACTGCTTTTCCTGCACCCCACAAATTTTGATAAGTTATATTTTTATTTTCATTTAGTTCAAAATATTTTTCAACTTCTCTTGAGATTTCTTTTTTTTTTATTTGTCCTTTGTATCACTTAGACGTGTACTGCTTCATCTCCAAATAATTTGGAATTTTCCAATTATCTCCTAGCAATAGATTTCTACTTTAATTCCACTCTAGTCTAAGAATATAGTTTATATTATTTCAATTATTTTAAATTTATTAAGCTGTGTTTTATGGCCCAGAATGTGGCCTATCTTGGTAAATGTCCCATGTGAGCTTCAAAAGAAGTATATTCTGCTGTCCTTGGATGAAATAGTCTACAGATGTTAATTACATCCAGGTGATTGATGATGCTGTGAATTCAGTTCCGCTCTCTTTACAGATTTCCAGCCAACTGGATCTACCGATTACTGATAGCAGGGTACTGAAGTCTCCAACAAAAATAGTGGATTCATCTATTTCTCCTTGCAGTTCTATCAGTTTTCGCCCCGTTGTTAACTGCATAAATATCAAAGATTGTTATGTATTCTTGGAGAATTAACTCCTTTATAACGTACCTCTTCATCCCTGATAACTTTCCTTGATCTGTAATTTGCTTTGTCTGAAATTAAGATAGCTACTTGAGCTTTTAACAGTGCTAGCATGGTATCTCTTTCTACATCCTTTTATTTTAAATGTGTCTGTGACTTTATATTTAAAGTGTGTTTTTTGCAGAAAACCTAGCTGGGTCTTGTTTTTTAGCCACTGTGTTAGTTTCTGTTTTTTCATTGGTGTATTTAGACCATTCACATTTAAGGTGATTATTGATATAGTTAGATTAGCATCTACCATATGTGTAACTGCTTTCTATTCATGACACTTTTTTGTTTTTTTTTTTACGTCTTCCTCTCTTTTTCTGCCTTTTTTATAGGGGCAACCTGAGGACTTTATTCACAATACTGAATTGGGAAAAGGGAACACTCAGTGGTGCCAGGCTGCCAGGATGGGGCCAGGGGGGTGGGGGGGCAGGGCTGGAGGCAGTTCTTGCGCCTAGGCTTCCGTGTTGACCTTCCACAGAAGGTTGTGACTGCAGAGAACTGGCCACTGGCAAGACAGCCTGCAGGCTGCTGCCCTAATCCAGTGCAGAGGGCAAACTGAGGCCCACGGTGGGGGGCCTGCCCATGGTCCCTGGGCAGCTGGGGGCAGAGCTGGGGCCCAATCCCTGAGCAGGGTACACCTGTCGGCCTGCGCTCACCTTGGTCCCGGCCGTGGGCGCCAGCCCCACAGCAGCCATGTAGGTGCTTCCGATGGTCTTGATCTTCTCCAGGTCCTTGTAAAAGTCTTTGTCCATGAGCTTTGTTTGAAACACAAAACTGTTAAACGTTACATAACATCTTATAAAAGTCACGGCGGCATAGAGCCACCAGGAGCAACCGCAGACAGGCACATTCTGGAAAGCAACATGTCTTCTTCATGTAGGCATGAGAAAAGTTCTGGGGCTGAACTGAGAGACGCAGGCCTCAGGGGCTCCAGCAAAGGTACTTAAAAGAGGTGCCAAAGGGCTTCCCTGGCGGTGCAGTGGTTGAGAGTCTGCCTGCCGATGCAGGGGACACGGGTTCGTGACCCGGTCCGGGAATATCCCACGTGCCACGGAGCGGCTGGGCCTGTGAGCCATGGCCGCTGGGCCTGCGCATCCGGAGCCTGTGCTCCGCAACAGGAGAGGCCACAACAGTGAGAGGCCCGTGTACCGCAAAAAAAAAAAAAAAAAAAAGAGAGAAAGAAAAAAAAGAGGCGCCAAGGAGGAACCATACAGAATACACCCCCATCCTCCAGCAGCTGAGTTCACAACCACCCAGGGGGCAGATGGGCCCCAGGGAGAGAAGCAGGACTGGCGCAGACTGGAAGCCTGGCTTTCGAGGGTGCAGAGGTGCCTGCCCCCCAACCTGCAGGTGAAGCCGCCCACCTGAGCTCGACCTTCACAAGGCAGGGCACAGACGCCAGCACCCACCCACCCCCATCCTAAGGCACATTTCCTTCCTCAACGGTCACGGTTGGTTGGGATTCCCAAGGAGACAAAAGGCACGTGCTCCCCCTGGCCCCGTGCCATCCACAGAGCACGTGCTACGTCGGTGGACGCAATTCAGGACGCGGTTGGAGGAGGGGCGCCAGGACGGCCCAGGCCCAGGGGGGTGAGGACTGTGGGGCGGCCCTTACCTCGTCAAAGTCGGCGATGATCTCGTTGAGGAGGCGCAGACACTCCACCCCCATGTTGTTGCCATCCAGCTCGATGTAGAAGTCGTTGAAGTTGGGGATGGAGGCGAACATGACCCCCACCTGCGAGTACGACTGGTAGTACAGGTCCTGGGGGTGAAAGGTTGGGTCAGGCACCGAGGAGGCAGCCAGAGCAGCATTCAGGGCTGGCGCTGGGAGCGGGGCCCGCGGACCAGTCCTGAGACGGGGCTGCCAAGACGCGCTGGCACCCCGCGCCACGCGAGGAGGGGGCTCGGAGGATCCAGGCCGACTCAAGGTAATTCAGCTCACAGGTGGGTGCAGAGTCCCCAGCAAGCGGGGGAGGCCCCAGGGAAGGATGCACCGTTCTGAGAAAACAACCAGCTCCGGACGCCCCCAGCCCAGTGGGATGAAAACATGAGCCCTGGAGCTCTTTCAGGCCAAAGCTAGTCAAGCTAAGCCTGGGGGGTTTGTTGCCTTTAGGACCTAAAAACCCAGCCTGAGCCTCTTTATTTTTGAGTCGGCTTTTGGAAGCCCTGCTCTATGCTGTCTGGGTGGTTCCAGAGCTTTACTGCAGTAGGTCGTGGCCACTAGGACGTTCTGAGCAAGCCAGACAGCTCTGAGCACAGAGAAGGGAGTGAACCGCCAGCCCTACGGGTGGGTGAGGCAGGTTCTAGGGGCCCACCCAGGACGTGCAGGCCTTGCAACGGCACTTCCCAACCTTGTGTGCAGTTTACTGAAGCCCACTCGTCTTCCTTGTGGGGACAGTGGATGCTGTGCTCTCTCCCAGGATCAAAGGGGAGGGCACGCTAGCTCTGGGCACCTGTCACCCCCGTGGTCCAGGGGCCTCAGATGGTCTAGTCCCCACCCTGCCCTTGGGGTGGCCAGAGGGGCCTCTCCACCTCGGTGCTCACCATGTTCCGGGGGTTGGACATGAGGAAGTGCTGCGCGACGTGGGCCGGCAGGAGGTTGAAGAGAATCCTCTTGTTGTCCAGCTTCACCCTCTCCATGTCGTCCCGCTCCTCCTCTGCCTGCGGAGTGGTCCTCCGTTAGCCACCGGCCCGCCCACTCACGCTTCCCTGCTCCTTCGACTACCCACCATGCGACAAGATTCTCCCCTGGACCAGACTCTGAACGCTCTTCCCAAATGGGCCCTGACGTCGGGGCATCCACGTTCATCTCTGCATCGTCCAGTTTGAGCAAGAGCCCCGCTTAGTCAGTTTAACCGGACACCCCATCCTTGACATCTGATCACCCCAGATATCTGATCGCGTTCCTCATCTCCGAGCCCCGCCAGGTGATGTCGGATCACCTTGGCCTGCTCTCAGCAGGACTCCTGTTAGGTCCGCTTAGCCAGAAGCCCCCTCACCCGGGATGCCTCCTTTGGTAGTTTTCCATCCACACCCCCCCACCCTGCCCCTTGGCTATAAAGCCCCGCTTGCCTGCCCTCTATTTTGGGCTGAGCCTGCTCTCGCTCCCGCTGCAGTGGTCGGTCCCTATGCCTGACGCAACGCTCCTGAAAAACGTCTGCCTTACCTTCTTTAATGAGAGCTCTGAATTATTACACCTGTAACGCATGCGTCTTTCTACTATCCAAGCTAAATGCCAAGTAAGCCAACGGTCTCCACCAGGCTCATCTCCACGCCCCCTCCAGGTAGTGACTAGGTCAACATTAGGGGCCCAGAGGATCCACGCAATTCTGGACTAATCACCACCCAGGTCAGCTAGAGCTTTCAAAGGACAGACAATAAGGGTCCTGGCCCCAATTTTCAGGGTCTACCCCCAGCCATCTTCTGGGAACCAGAGGCCTGAAGCAGTCCTCTGTGGGGCACATGCCCACTCCCAGGACACACCAGGCCTCCAGCAGCCTCCGATGTGCCTCCAAAGCACTGCGGGCTCACTGGGAATGCCCGAAGCCAGCAGTGGACCCTCCCTAAGCTCCTATGTCCTCTAGAATCTCTTGGCTTTCAGCAGGACTCACATGTCTCTGGGCGCTGAGACAAGCAGAAAGCTGCAGGGGCCGGGGGGGCAGACCCAGTGGAGCAGAGGGTAGAAGCCGGTGGGTCCGACTGGGGGACGCGGCAGAGCAGATGGCAGGTGTGGTACGGGTCCCAGCTGGCTGGCCTCTTAGCTCCAGGGCCCTGAGAGACTAATGCAACCAGTGGTGATGACCCCACTAACTGGCCACCATGAGGGCTCAAGAGGCGATGCTGGCAAAGTGCTGAGGGCAGCCTAAGGTCAGGTGCCAGCCCTCAGAAATGGAGGCCACCGGGATCACTGTCGGTCACTGTCCCCCACTTCCACATCTGGCACCTGGCCGTAGGCAGGGAAGGAGCTCAACTGGGGAGACATTACATCAGCATTACAGGGGCAACAAGCTCTTGAATGCAGTGACAATGTCACAGGCATGCTGTGTCGATGGCCTGCAGCCACCCACACCATGGAGGGCAGCACACCCTGGTTCAAGTGGCCGGGTACGGAGCTCCAATTACCTCGTCATAAAATGAAACACCCATTCATAGAGGCACCATTCCTACCTATCAGGGGGTTAGGAGGGCGCGTGCTAGCTTGTAAGCCTTGAAGAGCGTCACCTATTTTTGGTGTTGTTATTATAATAACAGTTGAAGTGGTCGGCTACACACTGCTGGATTTCATGCAGTGATTCCACCAGTTAAAAGCAAGCATGTGAGACCCCCAAAGGTGGATGTGAGGAGGCCTCAGGCCACAGCTGCCAGGAGGAAGGGGGCCCAACCAGGAGTCCCAGGCCTCCTCTAGGGCGTTTTCTGGGAAACCAAGATGTGTGGTCCACAGGAGCCGTTAGTTAGCAACGAGGCTGATGCACGACAGGTTTCATCCTGCCCCTTAAAGCAAGTAGACATGCTGCAGGTGAGGACAGGAGAAGGAGGCCAGGAGCCCCAGGATCCGGCTCCGACAAGCATGGACCCTGCAGACAGGGCTGTGGCTGTGGACAGCGGCTGAGATGGGTATCAGCAGACACAGCCGTGTGGGGAAGAAAAGCCTCACAAGGGAAACGGGAACCTCTCCTAAGACACGTATAATTAATTTCCTGTTAACACGTGTGCACTGACACACAAAAGAAAGTTTTTTGAAAGATGAGATAAAGAGAAAGTAAATAATATGTTTTAAATAACAGGTTTTTAGAAATTTATTAATGGCACAAAAAATTTTGCTCTCTCCAAAATATTAATGTTAACAGTATTTTAATGAATGCAGTGTAACTGAATATGTTTCAACTTTTTAAAAAATTTTGATTGATCACTTTGTGTGTTGAAAAGCTTTCATTCTAATTTCGGTTTATTTCAATTTATTTAGAGTTAACTTAGATTTATGGGCTATCAGATTAGCTCTCTTTCTAAATAATCAACTAGTTTTTAATCCATCCACGGATGTGAACATTTTTGTTGAAATCTGACTGATAAATGTCTATCTTCTCACAAACTAAGCAGAAGTTGGATTGTTATATTTTTCACAAATAAGATGAAAATCCACTGAAGTTCTCTTTTTGTAAGACTTTCCAACCAGTCAGGAAGTATTGGTAAGAAAGAGCTGTGGGTAATATACATTATTCCTGTAAACAAAATCACATGACAGAGACACATCCAACATCCATTTTCAAAATTTTTCCTCGGGCTTCCCTGGTGGCGCAGTGGTTGAGAGTCCGCCTGCCGATGCAGGGGACGTGGGTTCGTGCCCCGGTCCGGGAGGATCCCACATGCTGTGGAGCGGCTGGGCCTGTGAGCCATGGCCGCTGGGCCTGCGCGTCCGGAGCCTGTGCTCCACAACGGGAGAGGCCACAACAGTGAGAGGCCCGCGTACCGCAAAAAAAAAAAAAATGTTTTCTCTGCAGCATAGTTTCCTTAGTTATCAAAGGGGAAGAGGAGGGGGGATAAATTAGGAGTTTGGGATTCACATATCAACAGCGCTGTATACAAAACAGAGAACCAACCTGAAACTAATACAACACGGTAAAGCAACTATACTGCAACAAAAAAATTAAAAAATCAAATGAAAAAAGCATGTTCCTTCTCACGTGTCAAAAATCTGACCCCTGACTCTATAGGACAGATTATGAGAGCTTACCTTTCAGAAATTAATTACCAGGGGACATCTTACAGACAGCTACATGGCATCTCAGAAGGGCACCCAGCCTGGGAGCACTATCTTTTGGTAAACAGAACAGAGCAAAACAAAAAATAGCACAACCTGACAACTCCCCGCAGATGACCGGTGAGCCGCTGTGCCCTGTGACTCTCGGTGTGACCCCTATGAGGTGCTGTGAAGCTTTCGGTCTAACCAGCCGAACAAGCAGACCCTGACCCAGCAGCTGGAGTTAAGGACAGATCGCTAAAAATGAGCAATTGAGTGAGGGTGGCACCAGCCTTGCTATGCCTGGGCAGTGATGTCCCTGCCTGTGTCCTAGAAGTGACATCTGGCCAGAGTGAGATCAACCCAGCCAGCTCATTCTTCAACAAGGAAAGCATGTTTCGTAATTTTCAGATTCGCTCACTATAAACAGAACTTCTGATGATGTTACAGTGTTCCCCAGAGAAACAGAAACAATAGGGCAGATATAGATACACAGGAAGAGATTTATGATGAGGAGTTGGCTCTCATGATTATGGAGGCTGAGAAGTCCCACCATCTGCTGTCTGCAAACTGTAGACCCAGAAGACCTGGTGGTGTAACTCCTGAAGGTCTGAGAACCGGGGTGCTGAGGGCAGAGACGATGTCCCAGATCGTGTAGTCAGGCGAGAGGGGCTCCAATTCTCCCTTCCTCCACCTTTCTGTTCTATTCAGGCCTCCCTCAATGGATTGGATGAGGCCCACCACATTAGGAGGGGAAATCTCTTCCACTGAATCCAGATTCAAATGCTAATCTCATCTAGAGATACCCTTCCAGACATACGCAGAAAAACCTTTGGCCAAATAACTAGGCACCTCGTGATCCAGCCAAGTTCACACATAAACTAACCATCATGATGTCTTCTTCCAAAACCCCACTGTGCTATCTCACTTGCCTTCTGGGACGCCCAGGCTCTGAGAACCACCTCCTCCTAGGGAAGCACAGAAAGGGAAAGGACCTTTCCAAAGCACATAGAGCAGCTGAGACAGAGGGTCATCAGTCCCCAGGTGAGAAGGACTTCACCTATAACTCTTGAAGTGAATCACTCCTAGTTGCCTCCCTTTGATAATTTAGTCTCACTTGAGGAAAAGGCACTCTGTGAGACATGTGCATCAACAACTGCATCAGCTGGGCAGGTGATCAATGATGGTGCTTGTCTCCAGAGAGAGCGGCTGCCCTGCAGAGGGGACAAGTGTGGAGATTCAGGGTGGACCAGGCTGGTCAGGCCACACGGGGCA